>NC_050579.1:55977881-56684714 GCF_011100635.1 Trichosurus vulpecula
GAGGTGCTAGGGCCCGGGTGGGAGGAGATGGCTTTGTTGTGTGACCACAGAAGCTGTTACGCACTAATTTCCTCTAGGGCTTGTGATGAAGTCAGTAAACCACAGTGTTTAGCAGGCACTGTTCTTACAGTGGCTCCTCTGTGGTATCTCGACCATGACACACATTTGACATGCCCTTTCCTAGCCCCCTGACAGACTGGGGTGCTCCTGCTTTGCACCATGGACCAAAAAGAAATCCTACAGAAGTACCTGGACGAGGCCAGAAACAAGAAACTCATTCGAGAGGAGTGTGCTAGTGAGTTTCTGGTGAGTCTAATGTAGACATCTCAGTGTGCATGGGATCTTGTGGTCAAATTACCAAATGGCTCAACTGTTTAAGAATTATGGGATCACAGATTTGGAGCTGGAAGAGACTTTAGTGGTCATCTGGTCTAATTGTGGGGTCCAGGCATTAAACAAAAGTAGATTCTCAAGAAAGAGCAAGTTAAAAAATTTTAGCTCCTTTGGGTTGCCTGTATGTTCTTCAGATATTTCCCCCAGGATTTCTGCTTCTTGAATTTTGTTTGCTGTTTCTTTGGACTAAACAGAGGAAATAAACCATTACGGTCTTATAAACAATAATGTGACCTGTACAGGCAGAGTTCTCTGGACAGCTAAGCTGGGGTTTATATCTTAGTGTCTCAGAGGCAGTTGATGTTAAGAGGCCAGGGGCCAGAACTAATTCCTTCAAGTATCAACACTGATGACTTGGCCACCTCTTTGCTCTTAGGATTCCATCAAAGGCTACTGAACATCAGAAAAATTACTTCAAGCAACATTTTCTTCCATGTACACAGATATTTTATTTTAAAATGATTGAAAATTCATTTGTGCTGACCTAAAAGGTCAGCATCTTGGATTTCTTTTGCTTGGGGGGGGCAGTTAGGGGTTGGGGTGTCAGGGAAGATTGAGGTTGGATATCAGGACCAAATCAGTTCTGTTAACCTAGAGTTGTGAGGCAACTCATCTGGGAGAGCTGTGAGTGTCGATTCTGATGTCTATCTACTCACTTGATGCTTTGCATGTACTGGGATGAGGGAGAGAATCGGTGCTTTGCTTTAAAAGCCCAAACCTTCTGGGCTTAGCTCCTCAGTCTGTGAGTTGAGATTCCATCCCACAAGCTCAGTAAATCTTGTAGATACGGCAGTAGCTTAAAGGGAAATAACCTGACTTTGTGGGTCCCTTTGGGATGAAGCTGCTGGAGGAAGGAGGCAATGGGGAAGTTAGGGAACATGTGTCTCTTAGACATGTGCTTTCTCACCCCATGTCTCCTAAGAGGAATAAATCCCCTGACATGAAGGAAAAACTGAGCTTGGAGGCAATGCCACCCCCTGGTTTTAAGGCCTTGTTTTTGGGTGGTGATTAAGTGGAACTCCACTGTTCACTGACTCATCTCCTCCAGTGGAAAAACAGAGCAGCCAGCCTTATCCTGGGCTGTACTGTCTGAAGGTGGTGGGCATGGGGAGTGGGGGATAGTGTAGAGGTGCCAAGGGGAAAGTGGGTCATTTCTAAGAAGTGATAGCCTTTCCATAGGGGCACATTCCACCCTTCTCTGTGGTCTTTATTCTCTCAAGGGTGACTGATTCGAAGTGCTCATATCATATGCCTTTCTTTATAACTGCAACACAGCACAGGGTTTGGCACACAGTAAACACTTGGTAATTGCTTGAATAGCAGCTCAGGTTCTCCCTAGAAATTCTTGAACTGGTGGTAGGATTGTTTTTATTAACCACATCCTCTAGCCCCCAAACCTTCATACACTGCCCCCAACACACATACACACACACACACACACACTCATGTCCATACATACACACACTCACTCTTCACCTATAGCAATTACTGAATCTCACTTCAGCTAATAGCAGAACCAAATACATCAGGGGACTTAACCTTTGGCAAAGTCTACACTTGGTTCTATCTCTACACAGCTCTTGCTGCAGTAGAGAGTGGGGCTGGCTGCTCAAGTCATTCCATATTCTTCATTATATCATAGAGAGTACCTAGGGTCAGATGTCTTAGTGGTCAGTTGAGTCGGGTATAGACCAATGACTCTCAAGCTTTTGCTGAGTGTTATTTGTCAGGGCAAGGTGTCCTAGGGATTCCCTTTCTCACCTGTTCATGCCTGCCACCATCAATAATTCCCCTAAGACAGTGCCCTAAGGAAGCACCTTTCGGCACTTTCCACTTTTATTCCTTGACTTATCCTTTTGTATTGCAGGGAGAGGGGGGGTCACTGGACAGATAGCCAGAGCAGGAGATGGGAATATAGCTAGAAAGGCCCAGAGAAGAGGGATGAAGAATAAGGGATATGTAGCATATTAGATCAGCATGGTATCACATAATGGAAAGTCTGGGAGCACGTGGAATGACTCTGGTGGCCAGTCTAGTTAAAGACAAGTCCTATGCCTACCATTTCCTGGAATTGCTCCCTTTAAGAACCCGGAGGTAGCTTCCTCACCTCAGTCCAGGGCAGAGAGATAACAGGATTCAACTGTGACATTTCTGTTCTAGGCTAGTGTTAGCACCAGAATGGAAACTCAGCCCAGGACTTTTACATTCTAGTGAGTGAGATTCCATCAACAAAGCTTGGGTTGTGTCCTGATGTACAGTACAGTACCACCTTTACTGTTTTCTCCCTGTACTAGTTGAGAAACTCAGGGGAAGACTAGCACATTTGGCTATATAAGGCTTTCTCAGCATTTCCAGAGATGAATACTAAATTGATATAACAGGAACTTGGGGAACAAAATCAGTTTCCCCTCTATTCAGTCTACTTGGGTGAAAGAAAGAAAGAAATATATTGAAAGAAACAAAAGAACAGATCTAGAGAAAAGGACAAAGAGGTCAAGAAAAATAGAAACAGGAAGAAAAAGGGTTGGAGGGAGGGAGGGGAAGAGAAAAAGAAAGGGAGAAAAGTGGGGTAGGGGAGGAGATAAAGTACTCCTCTTAATTCTAGAGCACTTTGGTATTCTTATGGCGCTGATCGCATTCTATCTTGCTTTATAATATTTGCCAATGTCTTCCCTTCTTCATGCCTGCCACCATCAATAATTGTCCTGAGGAAACACCTTTTAGTCCTTTCCACTCTTGATTCCTTGACTTGCCTTTTTATATTACAGGGAGAGGGTCAATGGAGAGATAGCAAGAGTAGCCAATGTCTTCCCTTCCCTACCTCATCTTAGTTGAATGTAAGCTCATTGAAGACAGGGGCTGTTGTTTTGTGTGTCTTTATATCCTCACATAGTAGGCACTTAAAAATGCTTGCTGAATTGAATAAACAATTGGTTATTCTATCTGGTCCATACTTAATAGTTCTGTGACTCCGTGATCACATTTCCTCTAACTATTAACCAAAGGATCGACATCCACAGCTACTGTAGACTCTACCATGATACAATGTTCTAGTATTAAAGTCTCAAAGGTTGCTACAAAGAACTGCATACAACTCAAGGGCCCTGTTCTGAGTATTACCGATTTGGGCTTGGAGTAGTTTTACTCTTTTTGAAGTAAATATTTTACTCATTTTTTCTCCCCTTTTCCTTATCACCCGTTCTTTACCACTTGCTACCCTTGGGTACTGCTCCATATTCCCCCATTAAGGCAGCATTGACAGAGCTGCAGAATAGGATTAAGAGAAATTATTAATAACCAATGATTTGGGGAAATTCAGATTTCCCCCTTTTCCTTTTAACCGCATTTCAAGACCTTAGTCTCTGAGGGTCGAGCTAACCTTCTCCTCCATCTAGACCCCACCCAGATGGTTTGGGTGGGTATAAGTTCTTTTAATAGATTGCCCTAGGCTGGGGATAACTTAGAATTAAATGGCATAATCGTTCATTAGTTCATAAAGTTCATTTAAACAGGCTCAGTCCCTCATTATAGTATTCATTCTCTCATTAATCTCTCAATAATAACTCTCATCAGAGTTGATTGCCATTGTTGGGAACACCCCTTTTCCAATGGACTTATAAGCTGTGAGATAGCAACCTTGATTGTCTATGGTCTAAGAGAGAGATGGTGGAATGATCATCCTTTTACTAAAATGCAGGCATTGTTAATAAAATGATTAAATTACCCAGAAATCATGTCTCTCAAACCTTTTTAAGAAAACCACAGGACTTTGGGCCTAGCTGCAATTGTAAAAGGTGAGGGAATGATAGCCAGGGAAAGCCAAGCAAATCATATGCCCAGTGCAAGATACCATCATCTCATACAATCACAACAACAGCGGTCCATTCCTCATTGAAACAGGTTCAATCAGCCAATAAATAAATACTGATGGAGCACATATGGCCAGCACTATACTAAGTTCTAGTTGGGGGGCAAGGGGGAGAAGATACAGAATACAAAAGCAAAAGCTTTATCCTTGCCCACAAGCAACTTGCCTTGAGAAGGCAAGACCCTATGGTTTAGATCTGAAAAGGACATCTAACACCATTCCTCATTTTACAGACTAGGTAACTTAGAATGAGAGAAGGAGAGTGACTTGCCAAGATCACTCAAGTATAAATAACAGAGCTGAGATCCAGGTCTATCTATTAATCTTTCTACACCACCACCCTGCTTCTCAACATATATATGTATGAAATAATTAGAGAACAATATAGTTTGCCATGTAGTGTTAAATGATGTAGATAATTGGGAAATAAAATGGCATATAATTAAGTGGTAATTGTGCAGTATATGCAATAAATATAATAGGTGTTCAAGAAGAGAGGCATCGACGTAAGATGAAGTCTTCCAGGAAAATTTTGTGGAGCAGAAAGATTGGGTAGAAACTGAAAAAGTTTGTGGGCATCTTATGGAAAGGATCAATATGAACATAGGCTTCCAGATAGGACTGTGCATGGTGCCTGAGCAGAATAATGAGGAGACTGCTCTGATTGGAGCAGGTTTGTGTGTGGAAATTGAGATTATGCTGAATGCTAGACTGCTTGGATTTGATCTAGTGGGTAGAAGTGGGCACTATTATTTTTTTAAATAAAACAAAGGTTAGGAACCATGTTTTAGGGATGCTCAAGACCCCAAAATACCAACATGCCAGGTCCTGCTCAAATGCATTTGACTCAAGCCTTCTCACAAACAAAGACAAAAGTTTATTACAGATTTGCCATAATGGGTAGTCTTAAGAAATCTCACCCTTTGTGACGCTCGTTTTCTGGTCCACACTTAACAATTCTATGACTTTGAGATCACATTTCCTTTAACCATTAACCAAAGGATTGACATCCACAGCTACTGTAGAGTCCACCATGATATAATGTTCTAGTATTAAAGTCTCAAAGGTTGCATACAAAGATCTGCATACAACTCAAGGGCCCTATTCTGAGCATTATTGAGGTAGATGGAATCTGAACACCTTCATGGAGGCAAGATGAAACTCATATACAGGATGATGGTGGGAGGGATCTAGGCTGGTCCTGGTGTGATGGGAGGGGGGCTTTAGGGAGGGTCTTGAGGAGGAGTCTAAGGAGGAGCTTGATGGGACTGGGATGAGGTCAGACTCCAGGAACCAAGAGAATGAGATTAAGGGTGGGAAGAAGCTGAAGGCCACCTGGAGATAACGGACAATGTAGGGCTAGGCTAGTTTAAGGGGAACAGATTTGGGCAGATACACTTTGATAAGATCAAGGGTGGAAACTAGCCAGACAACGGAGGGCTGGGCTAGGTTAAGAGTAACCTAGCCTTGGCAAGAGGAAGCAGTTCTAGGAGAGGAGGGGAGTGGGCAGGTGAGGGGGGAACGAGTGAACCTTGCTCTCATCAGATTTGGCCTGAGGGGGAATACCATACATACTCAGTTGGGTATCTTACCCCACAGGAAAGAAGAGGGAGGAAGATAAAAAAAAAAATAAAAGGCAGGGGGATGATGGAGTGGAGGGCAGATGGGGGTGGAGGTAATCAAAACAAACACTTTGGAAAGGGGACAGGGTCAAGGAAGAAAATTCAATAAAGCGGGATGGGTTGGGAAGGAGCAAAATGTAGTTAGCCTTTCACAACATGAATATTGTGGAAGGGTTATACATAATAATACATGTGTGGCCTAGGTTGAATTGCTCAACTTCTTAGGGAGGGTGGGTGGGAAGGAAAGAGGGAAGGGAATTTGGAACTCAAAGTTTTAAAATCAGATGTTCAAAAACAAAAAAACTTTTTGTATGCAACTAAAAAATAAGATACACAGGCAATGGGGCGTAGAAATTTATCTTGCCCTACAAGAAAGGAAGGGAAAAGGGGATGAGAGGGGAGGGGGGTGATAGAGGGGAGGGCTGACTGGGGAACAGGGCAACCAGAATATACGCCATCTTGGAGTGGGGGGGGAGGGCAGAAATGGGGAGAAAATTTGTAATTCAAACTGTTGTGAAAATCAATGCTGAAAACCAAATATGTTAAATAAATAAATTGCATTAAAATGAAAAAAAAAAGATGAAAAAAAAAAAAAAAAAGAGTAACCTAGCCTAGAGATTTGGGCCTAGCAATAATGAAAGGCTTATGGCCTCAAGGCAAATGCTTCATCTAGTGCAAAGATTCAAGGGGAGTTCAAGGGGGCTCCCACAGTCTAAACCCCACCGAAACAACATGGTTAATATGGAAAATTTTGCATGACTGCACATGTATAATCTATATCAAATTGCTTGCTTTCTCAATGAAGTGGGGAGGAGACAGAGTGGGGAGAGAATTTAGAGCTCAAAATTTTAAAAAACAATGTTAAAATTTTTGTTTACATGTAATTGAGAAAAAATAAAAGAAAAATTAAATGGAAAAAAAATAGCAATCATCTTGGTGGCTAGCAGGACGTGGTTCTAGCACATCCTAGTACCATCTACCTCACAGAATTGCTGGGAGGAAAGCATGTGTAAACCTTAAAGTGCAGTAGAATGTTAGTTCCCTCTCATTGTCACATCTGTAAAAAGGGGACAGAAAGGGTAGAGTAAGGATAGAAAGCTGGCCTTGAAACCAGAAGACTTGTGGTCAAATCCCACCTCTGACACACATTTGCTCTGTGGTCCGGGCTGAATCATGTCACCTCTTGTGCTTTCCATGTAACTCTCTTAAACTATAAATTGCAGAGCCATGGGACTTGCAATGGTAAATGGAGTTTCTTCCCTGGGGGCTCTCTATACCAATGAAATCACATGTTGCTTGACATGTAGTAGACACTTAAAAAATGTTTCTTGATTGATTATCGATTGATCTGCCTAAAGAAAAATTTAAAAAATAAATTAGAATAAAAAATAGCAAACAACCTAACATTTATCAGTGAAAAACATCAAGAGATCAGACAAAATAAGGAATATTCCTTGAACCAGCAACATCTTAGACTATACCATTTATTTTATTTGAGGTCAATGCCTTTTTAAACCATCTTTTGATATTACATTCTCCCTTTTAACAAAGAAAAACAGTTAAACAAAACTGACCACAAAAGTAACCGCTTAAGTGTACATCATAAAGCAGGCATTTAAAAACGGAATCAGAGAATTTAAAACGCAAGCTACAAATGAATGTACAGATGTTTGGGCTATGTCTGCCGAATCCATTTGAAGAAGCCTTCTTTTAAAAGTATAGTTGTATTGAATGCACATGTGTAGATGCTGTTCTGAGTACATTAATCTTATTTTTTTTATTATCATGTCATGTTAGTGCATATTTGTGTGATTTCTTCACAAATTACCATTTCTGCATTTAAACTATAATATACCAGTCCATTAATATGTCACGGCTTATTCAGTCATTCTCCAATCCTCAGACATCTAAATTGTTTCCAGCTTCTTGCTGCTACAAATAAAGAAGTTATAAATATTTTTGTATAGCTAGGTCTTTTTTTTTTCCTTTTCATGATATATTTAAGATAAAAGCCTCACAACTGGGTCCTTGGGACAAAAAGTACAATTTTGTAACTTTTATTTTGCCATCAGATTACGTTCTAAAGAGTTTAGCACTAAGGGATAAGAGACGAATATATTGAGAGAGGGAGAAAGGGAGAGATAGAATGGGGTAAATTATCTCGCATAAAAGTGGCAAGAAAAAGCAGTTCTGTAGGAAGGGAAGAGGGAGCAGGTGAGGGGAAATGAGTAAATCTTGCTCTCCTCAGATTTGACCTGAGGAGGGAATACCATACACACTCAATTGGGTAGCTTACCCCACAGGAAAGAAGGAGGAAGAAGATAAAAAAGGGGGGATGATAGAAGGGAGGGCAGATGGGGGGAGGAGGTAATCAAAAACAAACATTTTCAAAAAGGGACAGGGTCAAGGGAGAAAATTCAATAAAGGAGGATAGGTTAGGAAGGAGCAAAACATAGTTAATCTTTTACAACATGAGTATTGTGGAAGGGTTTTACATAATGATATGCATGTGGCCTATGTTGAATTGCTTGCCTTCTTAGGGAGGGTGGGTGGGGAGGGAAGAGGGAAGAGAATTTGGAACTCAAAGTTTTAAAAACAGATGTTCAAAAACAACAACAACAAAACAGTTTTTGCATGCAACTAGGAAATAAGATACACAGGCAATGGGGCATAGAAATTTATCTTGCCCTACAAGAGAAGAAGGTTTGAAAGGGGGATGGGAGGGGAGTGGGGTGACAGATGGGAGGGCTGACTGGGGAATGGGGCAACCAGAATATATGCCATCTTGGAGTGGGGGGAGGGTAGAAACGGGGAAAAAAATTTGTAATTCAAACTTCTGTGAAAATCAATGCTGAAAACTAAATATATTAAATAAATTTAAAAAAAATAAAAAAATAAAGAGTTAGCACTAGTTGAAAGTCCTACACATTCTCTGAAGCCCTGCTGACACTGATTTTCATCACTTTTTCACCATTTAAAAACAGGTAGTGGCTGTAAGGATTTTCTTGATTTACATTTTTCTGATTATAGGGGAATCTGAAGATCTTTCCAAATGGATATTAACAATTTATATTTCCTTTAAGAAATAGTTTGTCCATTTCTCCATTGGATAACATTTGGATAGATGATAACTAGAGATCAGTTCCTAGACCTGTTGTCTGGTTGCCAGATAACAGCTTGGCTTTATTATAAAATATGAAATCCAGTAAGACAAATCCCTTTCTACGTTTCAACGTGTATTTTGATATGTTATCTAATTGTGGACCATTGGTATTTTGATTAGTGTCGCAGTAAATCTGTAGATTAATTTGGAATGTTTTCCTATTTTTACTCCATCTAACCATAAATATACTTTGATACTCCATGAACATTTGGTTTTATCAATGTGAGTATTCCCTCCAATGATGCATATGTTGACCCACCAAGCCTTCACATATTCTGGAATTCATTCACATACACTCATAAGTTCTTCACAGGTGTCCACCTAACATGGTATGTACTTTGCATGAATAAAAATGGACCACGCATGCCACCCATTGGTAAACTTCTCTCTTGATACATGACCATCCTGCTTCCTTTTCTGGTCATATATCTATTCGAAAATATTCTTAAAAATGAATGGTTTATCCTGTGCTGTCCTTCATTGGTAGCCTATGGCAGCCTTCTTACATTCATCATGCATATTTCTATTACTCTTTCAGTAAAGTATGATTAAGTCTTTGGAGGTTATGGTATTCTATGACTCATGGACATACAGCCACTTAGCAGCACCAGAAATATAATGATGTTAAAAAGATGGGCCTTTGTTTCAAGAAATTTGGAATCACTTAAAGAAAGACACAATTTCCCAAAGCCAAAGCAGCCCATTTTTTTTCCTAATCAATTCTCAGACCAGGGTCTGTCACAGATATATTGGTGGACCGGTCAGTTCTAATGACCACGTATCCAACTGTAGGCAGTGATGGTATAGGCATAGGCACTCTTCTTCTTCACTAGACTATCCACTGGGCTTTTCTTGTGTAGACAGTTAGGCTGACGTCTTTGAGTGATTATGGATCTCATTTCAGAGGCTCTGTAAAAACTGATACATTTATTGCTAGTCAATTTATTTCTCTGAGATGCAGTGTGGTAGAATAGAGAGGCAGCTTCAGAGTCAGGAAGGAATCTAGGTCAGGAAGACCTAGATTCAAGTCCTATCTCTAACACACACTGGCTGTGTGACCTTGGGCATGTTTCTTGACCCTCACAAGTTTCTAAGCAGGTGATGGTCTTTGCTGGTAGTGGGATTTTCCACATTAAAAAAAAAACTTAAGTTTTTGACTTTTTTTTTTATTATAGAGATAGTGGTGAAAAAAAAATCCCTTTAGGTAATCAAACCCATCAACTTTATAATAATTTCTTACATTTATTTCATAACAATGTTCCTCATACACGACATTCTATTTCTGGACTCCTGCTTCTGCTCTGGCTATCCTCCATTTTTGGAAGGCTCTCCCTCCTTTATTGATGCCTTTTAGGTTCCATGGCTTTCTTCAAGATTCAGCTCAAATTCCACTTCTTGGTGGAGCCCCTTCAAGGTCCCTTTTTCTTGTGTTCTGGATCTACGCCTTCCCTCTGAAATTACCTCCTATCTAGTCTGTATATATTTGATATGCACCTAGCTATTATATTGCCTAGAATATAAGGACCTTGAGAGCAAGGATGGTGTTTTCCACCTTACTTGTATCCTTAGCACTTAGCACAGAACCTGGCACATAGTAAGTGCTTACTAAATGCTTGTTGACTGACTACTCTCCATAACAGAGACAGCTCATTTAATTTTAAATTTTTTAAAAAAAATTTATATAATTGAGCCAGTGAGAGCTTAATGAATTGTTTGGTGTGAGATATGGATTAAACTCATTTTTTGACAATCTCCCAACAGTTTTTATTAAATTACAGTGCTATTCTTCAGTGTTTTTTAGATATGAATTTATCAAATACTAATCTCTCCTATATATAGCTTTCAGTTTTAAGATTCTCTCATCTGGTTCATTCATCTATTTTCTTTATTTCTCCAGTATCAGATAGAAGTAAAAATAATTATTACTTTACTGTCCATCTTTATATCTAGTATGACAATTCTTTTCTTGCTTTTCCATATGTATTTTGATATGATGTTATCTATTATCTATGAAGTAGTTATTGGTATTTTGATTAGTATTGCAGTAAATCTGTAAATTATTTTGGAGAATATTAGTATTTTTACTATATTTGCTCTACCTAACCATGAGCAAGGGATATCCCTTCATTTCATCTTAGGTTTTTTATTAGAGGGGTGATGCAAACAGGACTTTGGGAAAATTAATCTGGTAGTGGTATGTGGCATGTTTTGAGAAGAGGAATGATTAGAGGGAGGAAGACCAGTGAAAAGGATCACACATCAATTAAGGGATAAGGACCTGGAGGAAGATGATGACAAGGGAAATGGGGAGAAAGGGAACAAATCAGGTTTTTAAAAATTTAATGATTGATGGATCGGGAGTAAAGGCAGTTAGGAGGAAGGAAAGTTCAAAGCTGACTCCTAATTTTCAAGTACGGGTTGGGATAGAGGGAGGGGAATGGAAACATGGTTATTTGGATCAGTGGTGAATTTGGGAATGGGAGTTTTAGGAAGAAGATAAGTTTAATTCTAAATGTGTCAAAATTGAGGTAAAGACATTTAAATGGAAATGTGCTCTAGGCAGTTGGAAATATAAGCTTGGGGTTTCTACGAGAAGCTGGGGCTGGAGCTGGAGCTGCAGAGTTCTGAGAAATCAGCTTCTAGGACACGTTAGGCACTCATTTGCATTTCTGGCGGCATCCGTTTCTGTACACCATCATGTTTAAAAGCCAACAAATTGCATGTTACATAAGCATCTATGCCAACTCAAGTGACCGTCGGGTTCACTGAATGACTGGGTAGTATGGTTACCTTAAGTATAGGGGTTTAGAGACAGGCTGTGCATCGGTATTCTTGTTCCTGTGGCAGGTTTCTAGGTAGCCCTAACAATGCTAGCCCAACCTAAAGCCAGAAACATTTATTTTTAGTATTTGGTCCTAGATAGATAGTTAGATAGACAGACAGACAGATAGAATGAACATTTATTAAGCTCATACTATAGGCTAAGCATTGTGCTAAGTGGGGGTGATATAAAAATAAGAAAGCAAAATATTCCCTATTGTTGCAGTGCTTACATTCTAATAGAGAAGACAAAACATAAAGGGGAGCCAGAATGGCATGGAGAAGGAGGGAGGGAGGGAAGAAGGAGACACTGCTGGGGACTGGGCAGCTGATATGGAGGTCGAACAGGTTAGATGCTGAGCCAGAAGCAGAGAGCCTTGGCTGTGGACCTTTAAGTCTATCAGGGCTCTCTTAAAATGATAATACCACCTTATATTTTTTTTTCTGTAAACATATAATGGAAAACTTCTAGAAGCCCGAGTGCCTTGGGTGTCCAGGAGTTGAGGGGGTGGCATTTGTATTTTCTTCTCTTTGAGGTTGCGTCCACCCTTCGGCACTGCCCTCTTGACTTTCAAGGCCTTTGACTTGATTTCTATCTTCAGCAGGGAGGATAGAAGATAACCACTTCCTTCTTTGCCTTCGGCATCATCTTGGGGGAAAAAAGCACCCCCTTAATACTTGTATGGCTCTTAATGGTTAGGCTAGTTGAAACTCAGATTGGTTAAAAGATTCAACCCAACATCATATGTGTGAAGAAGCATTTGGATCTTAGCTTTGCTACTTACTAACTGCATGACTTTCAGCAAATAATTTAACTTTGCGGCCTTCACTTTTCTTATTTGTATGTAAAAGTGCCAGGAAGAGTCTTAGAGTAGCAGGTGGGGGTGCTGTTACGTGTAAAATGAAGGGGTTGGATCAGAGGTGGGGAACTTCAGGCTTGAGGCCATATGCGGCCTTCTAGACTCAATCAAAAGACCACACTTAAGGATGCAGAAGGCCACATGTAGCCTCAAGGCCGCAGGTTCCCCACCCCTGGGTTGGATGTTGCCGATCTCACTCTAAATCCTATTAAGTTACAGTTTAGCAAAGATCACAAAGCTAGGAATTGACAGTCAGGACTAGAACCCAAGTTTCCAGAATTCAAGTCCAGCCATCTTTCCCCTACATTATCTGTTACTTATAATCTATCTGGAAGTCTTCCAGTTCAGTAAGCAAATGTTCAGGAAATTCAGCCTGTGGCAACATTTACACTTGCTACACCCTCTAGTGCACATTGACTCAATTGAACAATGTGCAAATTATTGGTTCTTAGAATGAGATTCTAGATCACATAATATAGAATAGTTTTTTTCTTCAAATGATGAAGTTCAGTGACCTTCCTCAATGTTAGTGACTGACATTACTAATTAACCTCAACCACCACTAAGGGCAGCCATACCTAGATCTAACTACTGTGTGGGATCACCACATTTCCATAGTCTCAAACTCCTGAAATTCTACTCTCTAACCCCAACCCATTGTCCTTCTACCTCTTCTCACTCTCTCATTCCTATCGATCTTGTTTTCCCTAATCTTGACCCCTCATCTTCTGACTCACCCCTATTCTATTACTCCATTACTCCATTCTGATCTTATTTGCATCCCTATCCAGTCTGGACCCCACCAATGGTCAACGGTGCATTCACCACCAGTTCTAGAGCCTTTGGCATATTACTATTTTCATCCGGTAATTTCCAGCCTGGGAAACTCATCTACTTTCAATATTTCTGTTTCTGGACACTACTAGAGAAAGTCATAAAATCTTTAATGAATTCATGGCACTTAATCTCATCTGGGCCCTCACTGCTGTGCAGCAATGCTTCTATTCATCTCTTATCAACTCATGACAGAACCCATAGTAACTGTAATAAACTTTCCGCTCTTCAAATTCCCAAGTCTACTCGTCCCTCTCCCAACCTCAGTGAATGATGGCACTTCCTGCTTGGCTGAGTAATTAATAACAACAATAAAAATAACTAACATTTATATAGTACTTTAAGACTTACAGAATACTTGTGTATATTTTCTCGTTTGAGCCTCACAAGAACCCTGGGAGGGAGGCCCTTTTATTATTCCAATTTTGCAAATGAAAGTCACACAGATAATCAGTATCTGAGGCAGGATTTGAACTGTCTTCCTGACTCCAGGTCCAACGCAACATTCGCTGTATCCCTTAGTTGCCGAGGGTCTTATTTCTTCAACTTCCATCCTTAACACTTCACATTTTCATACTATCTTTGCTCATCTGTTTTTCTTTCCCTCTTCACTCAGAGAATATGATGAGTCTCCTCATCAAAGTTCCCTATGCCTGGGACCTTAGCCCCTCTCAGTTCTCTCAGCACCTTGCTTCAGCAATCAGCCCTTCTCTCTTGCATCTTCAATCTTTCCCTTTCTACCTGCTCCTTTCCCATAGCTTACAAGCATGCTTAGAACGCTCAACCCTAAAGAAGTTTTCCCTTGATGTTGGCACTTGCTGCAACTCTTATTCTAACTCTCCTTCCCTTTCCTGCCTTACTTAGAAAAAGTTATCTACGGTCATTGCTTCCACTTACTCACTAGCTACTTTCTTCTCCACACTGTACAATCTGGTTTCCGTTCTCAACACTGTCCTCTCTACCAAATGGCCTTTTTTCAGACCTCATCCTTTTGAACTTTTCTTTAGCCTTCAGCATCGTTAACCACTCCCTTCCTCCTTGACACCCTCTCATTCTTTGGCTACTGTGACATTGTGCTCCCTTGATTTTGCCGCCTCCCCTGTAAGCTTTGTGGCTTCTCTTCCTTCTCTTATTCCCCAAATCTGGTATTCCCCAAGGCCCCATACTCAACCTTCTCTTTTCTCTACAGGTCTTATCTTCAGTGATCATCTACCCCTGTGGCTCCAATTATTATCTTTATGCAGCCCATGTCCAAATCTGAATCTTCAGCCTTGACTTCTTCAGGGCTTGAGATTTGCATTACCATTGTTATGCCTCCTCAAAACCTCCGCCAGGATTTCCCATTAGTATCTCAAACTCAAAATACCCCAAAATGAACTCATCTCTCCACCAAAACCTGCTTCTTCTCCAAACTTTCTTAGTTCTGTCAATGGAATTGTCATCTTCCCAGTCATATAGGGTTGAAACTTTGAAGTCATCCTAGAATCATTCTCCTGCTCCTACTTCGATCAATGGAGAAATCCTTTTGATTTTACCTCTTCAATATTTCTAACATTTATTCCCTCCTTCCCATTCTCAAAGCCACCACGCCAATTCAGGCACTCATGACCTCTTGCCTAGTCTACTTAACTTGCCTAGTCACTTAACTAGTTCCCCATTTCCAGGATCTCTCCAATTCATCCTTCACATGGCTGCCATATCAATCTTTTTAGTGTACAAGAATGAATCTCTCAGCTTCTTGAACACCTTCAGTGACTACCAACTGTTTACTGAATCAAGTCTAAACTCCTAAGATGGACATTTATGGTCTTCTATGATCTGGTTCCAGCCTATATTTTAGGTTTGTCTTTTACCACCTCCTTCACCTTCAACCTGAACCACTTGCCATTCCCTAAATATGTACCTCATTTTACTACCTCTTGACATTTGCTTGTGTTCTTCCCTTTGATCAATTAATCAACCAAATGACAAGTATTTATTAAACATCTATTATGTACTTGGTATAAGGTCCTGGGGATAAAAAAAATAAAATTAAAATGGTCCCTTCCCTCAAGGAGTTTACATTCTTACAGTGGAGACAGCATGAACATATAGAGATACAGTTAGGTCTCATTTAGAGCAAATAATGAATCCTGTGAAGTGGCTGCAAGTATTTCAATTCACACTATTCAAAATCATAATTATGTAAAGTGTGATAACTCGTTCCAGCCCAGTGGGAATATATGGATAGATTCAAATAATGTGACCACTTCATGGGCTTCATCATATGCCCTAATCAGGAACTAGCCATATACACAAAACACAAACAAAATAGATACAAGGTAACCTTGGGAGGGGGTAGATAGCAGGAGAGGAACACTAGCACTCAGGGGGACCAGGAAAGTCCTCCTTCAGAAGATGGTCCTTCAGTTGAGACCTGAAGTAAACCAAAGATTCTAATAGACAAAGATGATGAGGGAGAGCATTCTAGACATGGGAACAAGCCAGCGCAGAGGCAAAGGGACTAGAGTTGGAGTGTCATGTGTGAGGAATGCAAGATGACCAGTAAGGCGATGCTGCAGAGCTTATGGAGGGGAATAATGTTTGTAATACATACTAAAGTTAAAAGGGTAGGATAGGGTCATGTTGAGAAAGGTTTTAAATGCTAGGTGTCTAAAATGCCCTCTCTAATATAGCTTACCTGTTGACATAGTACTTGACCTTTTAAAACAGTGTGAAGAAAACCTTCTCCTCCATACTGTATTTGATTTCCTTAGAAAAGAAATCTTTCCCTCGGATTTATTCTCATAGTGCTTTGCTTTATACCTCTCTTATGAACTTATCACATCAGTGTAAGGGAGACTGAGCAGTGGCTCTGGAGTCAGAGGATGGAACCAGGGGTAGGACCTATGAGTTTTTTGGCATAGGGAACTCCATCTCCCAATGAAGGTCGGCAACATCTCTGTAACTTATAGAGCACGGTCTAGGTACAGTGCCTGGCACATGGTAGACACTTAATAAATGTTTACTGACTCACTAACTTTTCAAGTTGACATCAAACCATTAATGACTAATTAAAGTCCAGTCTGTCCAACCAGTACTGAATCCACTTAACTATGCTATCTTTGAGCCCATATCTCTTCATCTTATCCGCAAGAAGAACACAAAAGACTTCGTCAGATGTTTTGATGAAATCTAAGCATACTAGGTCAACCATATTCTCCTGATCTGCCAGGCTAGTTACCATGTCAGAAGGCAAATGAGGTTAGTCAAACATGACCTGCTCTTGATGGAGCCATGTTGACTTTTAGTGATCTCTGCTTCCTACATGTGGAGCATGTTGAGCAGCAGTTGTGATGCTCCTGGTTTTTCACTTCTTTTTTTTTTTCACACAAGAAAGTACTGAGGATTTATTATACAGGTGTGCTATACTTAGCCACAAAGAAAACAATCAGTCCGGAATGACAAAAGTCCCATGGCACAAATTCAAGAGTCAGGTTGGGTGGAATTTTCATTAAATGATGGCATGTCCTTTTGTCAAGGAGATGGTAAGATGGCAGTAAGAGTCCTTTTTTCAAATGGTAGGGTCTTTTGTTGGGTGGGTGATGTCTACTGAAGGTTTCTGCTTTCCTGAGAATGTCACCAAGCGTCATTCCCATCTCTGCTCCAGTGGCCTCCATGGTTAGCACAGTCTGGTTACTTGGACCTCTGCCTCATCTTTCTTCTCTTGCATTTCTGCCTGCACATTCACTTCTTCCTTCACTTGGCTCTCATGGCACTAAGAAGCAGCTAGTTTTTCATTTCTTCAGTGGAAGGAGGAAGGCTCTTTTTTTTATCTCCTCTCCAGGGCCAGCTTTAGTCTTTCCCCCTCCTCAGTATTCAGCTTGGTTTTGTAGTTCTTTCTGCCTACTTCACTATAGTCATTTTGTTTTCCTGGTTCGGCCTTTTTCATTACATCCATTCGTCTATCTCTCCATGTTTCTCTGAATTCCTATTGGCGATTTCTTAGGGTGCAATGAAATTCTATTGCCTTGACTTACCACCATCCATTTTAGCTATTCCCTAATCAACAGTAATGTACTTTATTTCTAGTACTTTGCTTCCATAAGGGCGATGCTATGAACATTTTAGTATTATATGGGACCTGCCTTTCTGTCTTTGATCTCCCTGATCAGCCAGTAGTCTTTGTAAAATCTGAGCTTGTTAAGAAGCTTCTCCCATATTCACGAGTCTCTTTCTGCAGCCCCTTTTTCCTTGTCCTTGAAACTATTTCTGCTATGTCTTCAGAATTTGTTTCTATTGAGCTTCCCATCCCTCCTGGGCTGACTCTACCTACGGAATTTTAGTCCACAAAATAATAATAAAAATGATAACAATAATCAGAATTATGTCAGGTAGCATCCACATATCTGTTTACGGTTTGAAGAGCACTTTGTATCCTCACAATAGCTTTGTGGGGTTGGTGCTGAGGCTGAGAAGTGAAGTGACTTTCCCAGAACTACACAGCTAGGTAGTTTCTGAGGCTGCATGTGAACTCAGCTCTTCCTGCTTTAAGTCCAGTATTCTATCCACTAGACCATCTGGCTCTCTCATTATCCTATCTACCCTTTCTTCAAACTCTTTGAAATCTGCTCTCCTCAAATCAAAGACACATGTAAGATAATGGAAGTAGAGTTTAGAAGGATTAACCTGAAGTCATTGTATAGAATGGATTGGAAAGGGGCTAGCCTGGGAGAAGGAAGAACAGTTAGGTGGCTATTACACTAATCCAGGGGAACCAAAAGACTCATATTGTTCGCTTCTTTCAGACTGACCTTGGTGGCTACCTTCCACACACTGGGATAGATTCTGTCCCTCACGGTATGGCTGAATTTTTACAGTAATATTTTTTATTAGTTAATTTATTAATTTTTAGTTTTCAACATTCACTTCCATAAGTTTTAAATTTTCTCCATCTCCCTCCCCTCCCCCCTCCCCAAGACGGTGTACAATCTGATATAGGCTCTACACATACATTCCTATTAAATATATTTTCACATTAGTCATGTTGTATAGAAGAATTATAACAAAGGGGAGAAACTACGAGAAAGAAAAAGCAAACAACAACAAAAAAAGAAAATAGTCTGCTTCGTTCTGCATTCATAACTGCATAGTTCTTTCTCTGGGTGTTTCTATCATGAGTCCTTTGGAATTATTTTAGGTCCTTGCATTTCTGAGAAGAGCTAAGTCTATCAAAGTCAGTCATAGCACAATGTGGCTATAACTGTACAATGTTCTCCTGGTTCTGCTCACTTCACTCAGCATCAGTTCATATAAGTCTTTCCAGGTTTTTCTGAAGTCTGCCCTTTCATCATTTCTTATAGCACAATAGTATTCCTTAACATTCATATACCACAACTTGCTCAGCCATTTCCCAACTGGTAGACATCCCCTCGATTTCCAGTTCTTTGCCACCACAAAAATAGCTGCTATAAATTTTTTACAGTAATCTTAAAAAGACAGTGAAGACACTCTAAACCTGACACTACTTTTTTATGGAAAAAAATCCTGCCTGAGCCATTGAAAACCAGAGCTGCTGGGACCTAAGAGGGAGGCTCAAAGGCAAAGAGCGCTGGTATGTTTGGGAGATTTTAAACAGTGGAAAGAGCTCTGGGCTGAGAATCAAGAAGACCCGAGTTTAACTTTGACCTCAGACACTCATGAACTGTGCCACCCTTGGCCAGTCACTTAACTTCAGTTTCCTCAACTGTAAAATGGGGATAATTATAGCATCTACTTCACAGAGTTGCTGTATAATAGCTGTAAAGTGCTTAGTGCCATGCCTGGCATATAGTAAGTACATAATAAATGATCATTTCCTTGATTCCTTTGTTAACAGAAGCCACTGACATACTTCCCTTTCTCTGCTCTCTAGACCTCATACCCCTTGGGGAAAAAACAACAACAAAAAAACCCGAACCTGAGATTCTGAAAGTCTTTGATTGAAGAATTCTTGTCTTTGGCAATATTAATGTTTGTGGGTGATGCCTGCATGGTAGAAAGAGTTCTGGATTTGGAATCAGGACTTGGTTTTAAATCCTGGCTTTGCCATTGACTACTGGAGTTAAGAGAACAAGTCATTTAGGGTTATTTTTGTTCAGGGTTATTGTTTCATTTGGAAGATGAGGGGGATGGACTGTATGACTTCTTTAAGCAGAAAAAGGACTACATTTATTCTGTTTGGCCCGAGAGGTGCCCAGAGAATCACTGTTTAGAGCTGGAAGGGATTCTGTGGGATGTTGAGTCAATTCCCTCATTTTACAAATGGAGAAACTGAGACCAAGTGAGATTAAATGACTAGCCCAGGATCACCCAGGTAGTCAGTGTCTGAAGAGGGAACTGAACTCAGATCTTGCTGACTCTGAGTTTCACTGCCCCATCAGTACGTGCTGCCTCAAAGAACAACATTTGGAAGTTGCAGAGACTGATTTAGGCTCAGTGTCAGTTAGGCTCATAACTATCAGTTCAGGTGTGTTTCAGTCGTGTCCTACTCTTCGTGACCCCAAAAGGGGGTTTTCTTAGCCAAGATACTGGGAGTGGTTTGCCATTTCCTCCTCCAGCTCATTTTATAGATGAGGAACTGAGGCAAACAAGGTTAAGTGATTTGCCCAGGGTCACACAGCTAGGACGTGTCTGAGGCTGGATTTGAACTCAGGAAGATGAGTATTCCTGACTACAGGCACAGCATTATCCACTGTACCACCCAGCTATCCCCATCAGAGTGGTCCAAAAGTGGAATATGTTGCCTTGAAGGAGTGGTGGATTCTCCCCCATTGAAGGTCTTCCAACAGAGACTGGATGACTACTTGTGAGGCAAGTTCTAGCAAGGATTCCTTTCTTGTATGGGTTGGACTAGATGGTCACTGAGGAACCTTCCAATGATAAATTCTGTGATCTCAGAATTAAATCCATGATTGTATAATCCTCTGCCTGGGCTAGGACAGTGGTATTGAGAATGGAAAGGAAGGAACTGATGTGGGCCATGACAAAGCCTTTGGTGGCTGAATACATATGAGAGTTGAAAGACTAGGAGTTAAATATGAAAGATTCTGAGCCCGAGTCATCAGGAGAAAGATACCACAATGGACAGAAACAGGGAGCTTAGGAGGGGGAGCCAACATGGCGAAATAGGAAGATAATGATGTTTGATTTTCAATGTGTTAAGTTTGAGGTAATGTCAGTATATCAAAGGGACAATGCTTAATTGTTATTTGGACATACAGGGTAAAAGCTTAGAAGATGGGTCAGGACCAGAGGTACAGATTTGGGAGTTATTTGTGTAGAGGTAATAGCTAGAGAGTAAATGAAATCTCTAAGGAAAAGAGTATACAGAGGGAGGGAAATAAGCATTTAAAGAATACCTACTATAGACCAGGTTCTGTGCTAAGCACTTTACATACATCTCATCCAATCTTCACAATAACC
This sequence comes from Trichosurus vulpecula, assembly GCF_011100635.1. NCBI lineage: Eukaryota > Metazoa > Chordata > Mammalia > Diprotodontia > Phalangeridae > Trichosurus > Trichosurus vulpecula. The sequence goes on from NC_050579.1 coordinate 55,998,885, forward strand.
CTGTGAGGTGGTACTATTATCATCCCTTTCTTACAGCTGAGTAAACTGAGGCAGGCAGAGGTTCAATGACTTGCCTAGGGTCACAAAACTAGTGAGTGTCTGAAGTTAGATTTGAACTCAGGTCTTCCTGACTTCAGCATTCTACCCTTTGTACCTCCCGGCTTCTCTCTATAGAGAGAAGAGTGGAAGGTTAAAGACTAAACTTTGGGAAATGGCCAAAGCCAGGAGAATGAGGGAGAAAAAATAGACTGAGAAGAAACTGTTAGAGGCATAGGAGAAAGATGAGGAGAATTTGTGACAAAGGCCAAGAGAAGAATGAACTTCGAGACAGAGAGAGAGTGAGGGCAATGAGGACTATAAAATGTACAGTCCAGTAGACCTTGTCAGATAATAAAGGTTAGTATTTTAATTTAGTTCAGCAATTATTTGTAGAGTTCCAACTATCTTTCCCCTTCCAATTGAGTGAGATATCGAGAAAGTCAGGTCTTGACTTGATGGGGATTCTTGAATGATACAGGACATGGAAATGAATAAAAATTTGGGTAAGGTCATTTCTTATGAGTTGCCAAAGTTATTTGCTGGCATTTCCTCTGACCTGTAATTTTGAAGGGCAGGCCAGCACTAGTAAATGGAAGTCATTCCAAGGCGATGCTTTGCTTTCTAGTAAAAGCTCATTTAACTATTTTTACAAACGCTTGCCTGAATATTTCCGATAGATTATGATGCTACATTATAAGGGATGGGCTCTAGGACTGAGTCACCTAAGCTTCTCTGTTTTACTAACAGATTTTGCTTATAGTTTAGATCCAAAAAGGTAAAAGTAACCTTTGCCAATGCAAATTCATTTGTTCACCGGGCATTTATTAAGCCCTTTGCTATGTAGAAGGTACTTGTTGGAGATTGTGCCCCTCTGGTGGGTCAAGTTCAAGAACGGAATGAACTGAGACTCTCATAGACCATCTAAGAGTTAACAAGAGGAAGTTTACTTAGCCATAGCATGGTCAAAGTACTCAGCAAGGATATAGCACGGATAAAGGGAAACTCAGCCCCACTCCTCTCCACACAGAAACGTGTCTGGTCAGCAGAGTGTGGTGACTTTTGGGGCAATGGGACATCTGACAAGCATGAGAAGCCCTAGTTGTTCCCGGGCCAGCCCTTTTTATACCCTTAGGTAACTGGGAGCCTGGTAAACGGATGGAGCCTCAGTCTGTGGGACCAATTAAGTTAAGAGGATAGTCTCAATCCCTTTTAAGGAAAAACTAGCCTGGCCTACATAGCTTAGGGCCCTAGGAAAAGATAGCTCAGCCCATGTGGTAGAGGCTAAGAAAATGTTTCTACCCCAGTACTTCACTAGGTGCTAGATATACAAGGTCAAAACAGAATATGGTCAATGACTTTAAGGTGCTCACAGTCTTCTTACAGCACTTTTTGTCAGGGAACACAGGGAGGCTGCATTTAGCTTGTGCTTTATCTTCTAGCTGAAAAAGAGGGACTTCTGCAGGAAAAATATTCTCTCTCTCTCTCTCTCCCCCTCCTTCCCTCCCTCTTTTCTTCTGTTCCTCTCTCTCCTTTCTCTCTCTTTCTCTCTCTCTTGTCTATCTGTCTCTCTGTCTCTCCTTCTCTCTCTCTCTCTCTCCTTCTTCTCTCTCTGTCTTTCTGTCTTTGTCTCTCTCTGTCTCTGACTCTCTGTCTCTTTCTCTCTCTCTCCCCTCCCCCCACCCTCTTTTCCCATAGATACTTTGGTTCAAGCAGGAATTTTATTTTCTGAAAATGCCTAGGCTTTCAAACATTCACCACAGCCTCACCTCTCACTTGCAGGTGTTGATGGCTCAGCTGTAGCAAGTGTGATGTTTCCATTCTTTAAATACCAGACCTGACACATTTCTTTTCCTACAGATGGGCTGTGGGGCTGTCTAGAATACAGGCAGCTACAAAGTGAAAAAGGAGCCTCTCTAGGGATTGTCAGGCAGCTCTTTGCTCTCCATTTATTTTCTCTTCTTCTCTTTATTATTTCACTACAGAAGCTGAAAAGGCAATCAACCAAGTATAAGATGGATAAAACATACCCTACGACTGTGGCTGAGAGGCCAGAAAATATCAAGAAAAACAGATATAAGGACATCTTGCCTTGTAAGTCTAGTTTATTTCTACTTCTCTTTACCAATTTGTTTGTCCTCCTAAATTTACTCTCCAACTGTCTTTCCCATGTCCTTTCCTACATTTTCTGTCCACAACTGTCTCTAATCTTGGAATACAACTCTGCCTTTTGGCTTTTATCATGTATGCCTGAAGATAACAAGCTATTCCCTCAGCCAACGAATATTTATCAATCAACAAGTGTTTTTCCATATAGATTTTTGATTGATTTATTTTCACGTTGGCTAGACTTCTCTCTGTAACTCATACTTTCATAGGGAAATCCCTTATAACAAAGAATTTTTTAAAATAAAGGAGAGAAAAAACACCCAGCCAAACTGAAAAAAAAATCTAACATATGCAATGGGCAGCTAAGATGAGTGGCAGATAGAGTGCCGGGCCTGGAGTCAGAAAGACTCATCTTCCTGAGTTCCAATCTGGCCTCAGACACTTCCTAGCTGTGTGACCCTGGGCAAGTCACTTAACCCTGTTTGTCTCAGTTCCTCATCTACAAAGTGAGCTAGAGAAGGAAATGGTAAACCACTCCAGTATCTTTGCCAAAACCCCCCAAATGGAATCATGAGGAGTCGGACGTGAATGAACAACAACAAACCCCCAAACCCTAGCAAAGGTCGGGGAGAGGTGTTTTCTTACCTTTTTTGGAACCAAGCTCAAAAAGCATTTATTAAGCACTTACTATTTCCCAGGCATGATGATATAAATGCAAAAACTGAAACCAACCCCACCTTCAGGGATCTTATTCTTTAAGGGGAGAGACAAATTGAACATATATAAGCGTATGCAGCTGTGAGATTGTAGGTAAAGTATCCAGAAGAAACCTAAGCCCTCGGAGGATCATGAGTCAGACAGTTTTAATACGTACAGGCGCCTATGCAAGGGTGTCTCCCCAGCCCAGCAGTCCTATAGTCACGTGATGGGGGCTCAGGCATAGAGGGGATATATGCCCTGATAGAGTCCAAGTCTCTGAGTGTCCGCCCTCATAGCTGATTGTTGTTACTTGGCAGAGCCTCAGGAATTGGGTGGAACGAGGACCTTAGGAGCAGTGGATCCGGGGTAGTCTGGCCTGGGGGGGACCCCCTTTTATGGACCACAATTAGGATTAGGAAAGTTTGCTAACCTTGCATACCTGAACTAGGTGTAGGTGGAGTTTGCTAAGATGATTCCAATCAGAGAGCCTTGCGTCCCTTACCTAGATGACAGTGACTAAAGCCAATATTTGGTAGGTAGGAAGTTCCTAGTACATGGTGAATCAATCACTAGTCAAACGTGAGTCACTTGTCAGCTTGGGTCTTAGCTGTCCTTAACCAGCGCTCACAACAGCATATATACAATGCATACCACACACACAAAATGAACACAAGAGAGTTACACTAGGAAGTTGGGAGATTGTGGAAGGCTACATGTCAAAGGGGCTGCTTGAGCTAAGTCTTGGAGCAAACAGGGAATTCTGAGAGGTAGGGTGAGGAAGGAATGCATTTCAGATATAAAAACACAAAGACCAATTCCTGGGCCTAAGGGGTCTGGGGTTCATGTTCTCCCCCTCTTTCATTAAGCTGCCCCTAGCTCTGGACCCACTTCCGTAGCCAAGGCTCAGTCCTGGAGGAGCCTGGCCTCTAAAAAGAGGTGTCAAGGACACTTTTCTCACATTAGCTGCCTTTTTTTCACATCTACCCTGGAGCCCTCAAAGCTTAGTTTGGGCTTGTTTCTAGAAAGCTAGGCAGCCCAGTGGATAGAGCATTGAGACTGGAGTCAGGAAGACCTAAGTTCAAATCTAGCCTCAGATACGTACTAGTTGTGTGATCTTGGGCAAGTCACTTAACTTTATTTTCTCAACTATAAAATAAGGATACCAATAGCACCTAACTCCCAGGGTTGTTGGGAGGTAAAAATGAGATATTTTTAAAGCAATTTCTACACTACCTGGCACATAGCAGGTACTCTATAAATGCTAGGTATTACTATTATTAAAGAGTCTTACAAACCTTCAAGCACCACATAAGGGCCTGAGATTATTATTGTGTCCTCAAAAAGAAGCAGAAAGATAGTCAACGTACAAGGTTAATCAGGCATAGCTGTTTTTTTTCAATGTAAAAGAAATGCTCATCACAAAAGACTCACGAAGGCCCAAATGACAAAAACTTAAACAAGCAGCAATAACTTGTAAGTAGAATCACACTCTCCCAGGAGGCGGATAGTTAAAGTGTCTGATAAATACAGGTGATAATCATGCTATAGTGCACCAAAGGCCTATCTGGGAGTAAGGATGACACGGTTCAAATCTCACCTCTAACACATTCTAGCTGTTTACAAAGAGCCCTGGGCATTGCCACCTCAGCTCTCTAAAACTATGAAGTACAGCCCAACTGCCAATCTGACCAGATAGAAGGTGCTTCCTCTCTGGGAGTTTTCTGAACCTGTGAAATCACAAGTCCTGAGCAAAGAGAAATGTTGAAAGCATTGTGCAAGGGACAGACACTCCCAAAAGCCCCTGGCTCTAACACGCTTTCATTTCACTGTACCTTCTCTCTCTTACAGTTGATCATAGCAGGGTAAAGCTGTCCCTGGTGACTTCTGATGAGGATTCCCACTATATCAATGCCAACTTCATCAAGGTACTGTAAAAGACAACACTCTGTAATTCTGAGTAGCAGCAAAAGAGAGGGGAGGGTGCCAGCTAGGACTCTTGGGAGTGAGCAGTGTATTTATACTCTACAATCTGGGTCTCATTTTAGGGTGTATATGGCCCCAGGGCATACATCGCCACCCAGGGGCCTCTGGCTACCACTGTTCTGGACTTCTGGAGGATGATATGGGAATACAGTGTTCTGGTAGGTTCTAATGCATCTTCTGGTGGTTTCCTTCTTTCTTGTGGCTGGAAGTGGAGTTGGGAGTAACTGTGACATCCCGTCAGTTAATATTTTTTGGCCCCAAGGCTTAGCACGCTAAATGCAGAATTTAACTGGACAGGCATTCATGTCTCTATGTTTCATCCTCACAGATCATTGTTATGGCATGCATGGAGTTTGAAATGGGAAAGGTGAGTACCCTGGCCTGGGAAAGGAGGGGAAGGACCTGGTGGGAAGAGAAAAAACTGAAGGTGAAACCACAGCGGGCATCTTAAAAATTAAATGTCTGATGTTGTGCATTGTATTTAGTGAGCACGTTCATCCTTTAGCTTAGTGCTCAATTTGGGAATTACAAGTGATCCCTTCATGTACTACAAATTAAGTCAGAGAATTTCAGATCTACTTGAAGACCCACAATGAGGGAGAACTTCCCACCTTTCTGGGGGCAGCTCATTTCACTTGAGTGTTAGGAACGTTTTCATTATGTCAGGTCAAAATCTGCCTCTCCGTGGCTTTTACCACGGCCCTTCTTGGGCCAAGTAGAACAAATTGAACACCACCTCCCCTCAAGCTAAAATCCTCTATTTCTCCTCCCTTGTGTAGCCAAACTCTAAGGAAAAAAAAATAGGTCTACAAGCCGCCTTCATTTTCTCATCTCTCACTCATTTCTCGATTTCTTGCTATCTGGTTTTCTATCTCACCAAACAACTGAAGCTGACCTCTCCAAGGTTACTAGTGATCTCTTAATTTCCAAACCTAATTATCTTTCTCAGTCCTTATCTTTCTTCAGGACTTGACCTTCTGAACTTCCTACTAGAAAGTTGTCCTCCCCCTGCCCCCAAGTTTTTATGGTGATGTTTTTTCTCGGTTCCCATCTCGTTGGCTGTTCCTTTCTCAAAGGAGATCTCAGTCTCCTCTGCCAGATTATCATTCATGTCTTGTGTTCTCTTCTCTCTCTACAATCTCTCTCAGTGATCTTACCATGATCTCATCAGCTCCCCTCAGCTTTAACTTCCCTCTCCATGCACATTTTAACAGCCGGCTCCAGTCTCTTTCTTGAATTTCAGTGTTGCATTACCAAGAGTCTGTCAGGGATCTCCAACAGAACGTAGGCATCTTAAACATATCACATCCAAGACACAACTCATCGTCTGCTCAAACCTCTCTCTTCCTAGGTCTGTTGAGGACACCACCATCCGTTCAGTCTCTCAGGTTCACGACGTTAGTCATTCTCAGTTCCTCACTCACCCTCACTCTACATATGCAGTCCATTGCCAAGGCTGGTTGGTTCTACTCCCATAATATATCTCCATCTATATCCCCTTCTCTTCCCTTACACAGCCACCACCATCATCTAGGCCCCATCAGCCTCTATCACAACTATCACAACAGCCTCCTCATTAGCCTTCCAGCCTCTGGTCTCAAGCTGCCAAACAAAAGAACAGGTAGCTCCATCTTTTCTCTTGGGTCCTATACAAATCTCTGTTAGGCTTTTATAGACCTTCCCAATCTCACACTAGTTTGTCTTTCCAAGTTCTACATGTTAGCCAAACCGGCCTTATCACTGTTCCCTGTACACAGTCTTTCGCCTCTGTGCCTTTGGCTACAGAAGAAACAATCTCCTTTTTTAGTTCATGTGGTAGGTTACCCCTGCCAAAATGAATCTACCATAGCACAGAAATTACAATGGTAAGAACCTAGGTCTTATTATGTTTAAGCGCAAGTTCAGGCTTCAGAAAAATAATCTTGAACAAAAATGAAGATGCTAAGGCGGCTTTTTGTAGACAAAATTATGTCAGAGAAATAATTTTTTAACATATAACGGTCTTTATGACCTCAGGTTGCTCAGTGCTGCACAAGTCACACAGGCCTAATCAAACACATTAGTTATTGCATGCTTCCTTTATTTAAGGCGGAACAAACTAAGTCAGAATAAATCAGTAACCAGACTAAGTTACAGGTTTAAACATTGAGTTTGTAAAATCCTACATTTGTAAAACTACAAAGCTACATTTGAAAGAACTTCCAAAGAATGCACTAATTGAGAGGGGAGGAAGGGATTTACAAATCACCAAGATAACCAAGGAGCTGATGCCATTTGGGATCTTTCCTCAAATAAGGCAAATCAAATTACTTCAGGAAACCTTGACTCCCTTTTTGGTTTATCTGAGGAATATATGAGGTCTAATGTACAGTTTCACACCCCATGGGACAGGTTTCAGCCAGCTCAGCAATCTCCTAACTTCCTGCCCTCCTTCCCCATAGAAACAAAAGGAAATAAAAAACCAAATATTCTCAAAGTAACACTTTCCATTGGCCATTTCCCATGACTGGAAGGCATTCTCTCCTTACCTTTACCTTATCAACTCACTGGCTTTCTTCAAGACTCAGCTCAGGTGCCACCTCCTAAAGCAAGCCCATTCTGGTCCTTCTAGTTGTTAGAACTCTTCCCCCAGAAATAAATATCTACTTTGCATTTAATTTTCTGTGTATATGTTGTTTTCCCCCAATGGGGGAAACTGAGGGCAGTATTATTATTTTTTTGGCTTTTGAATCCATACTGAATCCTGGCTGGCAAGAGCAGGTACTTAACAAGTGTTTATTGAATGAAAGAATGTGTGAGTATCCTACACTGGGGACTCAAGAGTCCTTTAAAACCTTTTCTTCCTAACCAGATTGTAAAATTGAGCATAGAAGCCATGTTTTATACTTCTCCTATTTCCCTGTCAGATTCTAGCACAGTCCCAGGCACATAGCAGACACTCACTAAATGGAATCACTGTATGTCAGGGGCTAGGTAGTATAACCCACACCTGAATAAGAATCCTCTGCATATCACACCTGAAAAGTGTTCATTGTTGTCTTTTGTGCTCAAAGAGGACCCAAATGATATCACTATGTTGGGCTCAAGGTCCAGTGTGTCTGACTGTGGCTCATCAGACCAATATGAGTTTGGAAGGCTCTACCACAGGTCAGGCACAGATAATCCACATGAACATTTGGGGAAGAAATGTCTCTAAATTTGTGCTTCACATGTTTCTTTTGAGCCACTGCAATTCTGCTTTGCTCATTAAGCATAGCGCTTCTATCTATCATACCTGAAAAGTGATTATAGCCTTTGTTCAAAGACCTCTAGGCATATGGAAACTGCTACTTCCCAAAAAGTCCATTCTACTTTTGGCTGGTTTTAGTTGTCAGGAAGTTTTTCCTTGAATTAAACCTAAATTTTCCTCTTTCCATCTTCTATTCATTGCTCCTAGTTTGGCCCTTGGAGGCAAAGCTGATCCTACTTCTAGGGGACAGCCCCTCAAATATGTGAAAGCAGGTTTCCTGTCTTGGGTAACTCTACTGAAGGCTAAACATCCCTAGTGATACCTATTTATATGAACTGGGGGCCATTCATGGTCCTGGCTCTGAATTTAATCATTTTGGAATATAATGCTTTGAATAGCTAGGATGAGACTGGGGTTAATGCCTAAGCATATCAGAGGTTCTAAGACAAAGGATAGGAATAGGAAGTAGCTTGGGCTACCCAGAAGAAGTTGAAAGGAGAGGAAATGATGACACCTTGTTCTATGCCACAGAAAAAGTGTGAGCGCTACTGGGCTGAGCCAGGAGAGACTGTTCTACAGTGTGGCCCCTTCTCCATCTCCTGTGTGAGTATGTCAGATCTTCCCATTATACTAGACAAAGATCCTAGTGCCCCACATTACTATACAGAGCAACTTGTCTACAGATCTTACTCATCTTTCCTCCTAATGTATCTTCCTTAGGAATCTGAAAACAAGAAATCTGACTATGTCATCAGGACGCTAAAAGCCAAGCTGAATAGTGTAAGTCTGAAGCATCTTCCTTTTTCTTACTTAATAGTGATTAAAATGGCTGCAACACTCCTTTACCCTAACTGTGGGGTTTACTAATAATAGCATGTAAAAAGACTTCAGGAATGTACATAAGTTCACTGGATCTCTTCCCTGGGCTTTGGTCTGATTCTGGTCCTAAGAACTGAAGCCACACACATCAAAACCCAGGAAATCAACTCTACCCAGAACTTAAGGCTAGTTCTAAGTGGCCTGAGGTGGTCCTGGCTAATGACTTAATATTCAGTAGGACAAAGGGAGCTAGGGCCTGTGTTAAGCAGACCAATCTGAGATAAACAGAGTCCAGGTCCCTTAGATTCACCCATTCTGAGTAAATTTGATGAGGGCAAATCAGGAATTCCTTTGGTATCTGTGGCTGTACTGATGGCCTTACCAGTCAGTCACCTGGGCTACTTGTTAACATGTTCCCACTTCCTTTTTCTGTGAGAATGGACCTAGCCCAATTGATTTATATTAGGGACATAGATCATGGCAAATCACTGGTATAATCTATCTAAACGACCTGAAATTGGGTTGTTACAGTCAGAAGAAAATGTGTCGATGGCAAAGGGGATCTGTTCTTGTAGGTGGGAGCTTTGTGAGAGCTGTTGGCTTTTCATGGCAGAGGGACCTCCCAGTTTCTAACTTGGAACTCCCCCTCCTATTTTATTCTGGCCATTCTCCCATAGGAAACTCGAACCATCTACCAGTTTCATTACAAGAACTGGCCAGATCATGATGTGCCTTCATCTATAGATGCCATCTTGGAGCTCATTTGGGACATGCGATGTTACCAAGAGGATGACAGTATTCCTATTTGTATTCACTGCAGGTACGGTGCTACCCGGGAGGAGTTGGGGGATTGCTATTAGAATAAACCATAAGCCACAGCTCTTCTATAATTGAAGCATCACTAGTTTTTCCTAGCATTCAGAGTAGTCTAAGCCCTATATCTCCCAGTTGGTTAGTGAATAACGGAGCTTAGAAATATGAATTAATGAAGGAGAAAAGTTGGGGTCAGTATTTTTCCAACTTCAGTATTTTAAAAATATCTGTAATTTCATTTAGGTAGTTACTTTCTCCACTGACACGAATAACAACACCTCCCTACTCCACCCTCCTACTCCCCATCCACCCAGCCCCTGTGTCTTAGTAGCTGGTGTACATGCCTTACTCTGGCCAAAAAATTTCACCCCCCGGTGGTCAACCTTCTGGTGGTGAGCCTCCCTGCATTTAGCTAGGCTTGTCCTTGTAATAAAAGGCATGTAGTCTGTTTCCAGGCCCACAGTTGAAGCTTTTCCAGGTTGGTAGGGATTTGCCAGAGCCTATGTTCTGTTGGCAAAGTCTTTAAGAACCCAGGGTCACCTTCACACCACAATGAAACATCAGATTAGTACTTTAGTGTGTGGCACAGGACAAGAACACATTGGCTTAAAAAGTAACTAGAATCTTGAGCTTTTTATTTTTCTGATAAACTACTTAGTGAGAGAGGTGATTGATAGGAGATATTATCCAGGATAGGTGAGGAGGCTCAGCCGGTCTTGGAGGAAAGTATTTGGCAGCTGGTGAATGCGCTCTGGGAAGTATTTACATGTATGGCAAGCTTCATAGCTTCCATGAAATTTCCTGGTCAACATTTCTTACGAAACTTCCCAAATGTCTGCAGACGACACGTTTTCGGTAACTCGGCCACTCTCCCCAGTATTGTGATTTTTCTTTCAGTGCTGGCTGTGGGAGGACCGGCGTTCTTTGTGCTGTTGATTATACGTGGAAACTGCTTAAAGATGGAGTGAGTATCTCTCAGCAGGCACTTCCCATTTGCCTTGCCCAGGAGCAGGGATACTCAGAAATTGCTTCATTCTGCCAAACACCTGTTTCTCAATTCAGGCTTTCCCAAATTTATTTTCAGTTTTCCTTCCTGCATTCCAGTAACTCAGTTTTACACACATTTAGCCAAGCTTTTTTCCCAGCTGCCCCTTTTCTACAGTAATCCTTGACCTGAATTACCATAGGTTATAATATGTTTTGTTATTATACCAATGTTCCCCAAATGAATTTGGTTACATAACATTTCTAGACTTGAAATACATTGATGGAACTTATAAATGCTACACTACGGGGCATGGGGGTTGTGGACTGTTCCTGGCATAAAGAGGTGGGGGAATTTTGGAGCAATACTGAAGAAATTAAATTTACTTTTGCAATGAAAAACTATTAGGCATGTTTCTGATACATACACAGTATATAATTTAGTACTTTAGAAGAAGATTGATATTGCAGGAAGAGCATTGGTTTTTGGAGTTTGAAACCCTGAGTTCAAATTCTGACTCTATTACTTATCATATGATAGAGTTTAACCTCTCTGGGTCACCATTTCCTTATCTGTAAAACAAGGTGGGGGGGAGTTATTCTATATAACCTCTAAGGTTCCTTGTTTGATTTCAATTTTCTCATAGAACATCTACCAATTCACCCCAGGGTTGCGGGCAAGATAATTTTCAGTTGTTTCCAACTCTTTGTGAGCCCATTTGGAATTTTCTTGGTAAAAATGCTGGCATGGTTTTCCATTTCCTTCTCCAGCACATTTTACAGATGAGTAACTGAGGCAAACAGGGTTAGTTAAGTGACTTGCCCAGAGTCACACAGGTAGTAAATAGCTAAGGCCAGATCTGACCTCATGATGATGAGTCTTCTTGACTCTGGGCCCTGCACTCTATCCATTGTACCACCTACTGCCTGAAAGATAATTTGGGAAATGCTACATTAAGTGGGTCCAGGCACTTAGATCACTATGGCTTCCCAAAAACAAAACAAAACAAAACATATCAGCAGTAAAAACCTGCTAAGATATACTTTTGTCCTATAGAATTATACATTCTACTGTATGTCATATGCATTCCCATGCTTATCTGCCTCACATTTCTGTAATCATGTCTTTGGTTTCAGTAATTCAGTCTCTTCCCCCCAGAAAGGGGATTAAAAACTCTGTAAAAAAAAAAAAGAACCATGTAAAATCACTTTAGAGTTTTGTAGATGTACTCCAGGGTTAGACATTAAGCCTTCAAAAGCACCAACCTCTTTGTTTTTCTTTTCCTGTGTTCTCTCCTTCCTCTCCCTCCTTTTCCTCTTCTCCTTCTCCCCTTCCCTTCATGTGTAGAGACATTTTAGCAGTGACAACAGTCATTTGTTTTTAGCCTTAATTTAGCACAGATATTGAGAGGTGACATGGGAAGAAAAGAGAGGACAAGGGAACAATTTGTTAACGATGATTGGATCAAAAGCAGTAAGATTTTATTCCTTTCATTTGGCAGATAATTCCTGTGAACTTCAGTATTTTCAGTTTAATTCAGGACATGCGGACACAGAGACCTTCCTTAGTGCAAACTCAGGTATGAATGATTTATTGCAAAAAGTCAAGGCATATGTCTGAATCTTTCTTCCTTCTTTCTTTCTTGCTTTCCTTCCTTCCTTCCTTCCAATGTTAAAGGTTAAAACCACCACCCTAAAGAGCTTTTTCTTAAGTTGTCATAACAGTTGTTGCTTAAGTCACTTTTTGTGAATGATAACTAGTAGAAAGCAGTAGAAGGGTCATTACAGCATGAGATGTCATTCAGTATGACATCTTTATGAAGAACCTACCATGTGCGACCATATGCTACATAAGCACTGGTAATAATGATAACAGACCAGTGGTGGGGAATCTGATGCTTGAGGCCACATGTGGCCCTCTAGGTCCTCAAGTGTGGCCCTTTGACTGAATCCAGACTTCACAAAACAAATCCCCTTAATAAAAGGATCTGTTCTTTAAAACTTGGACTCAGTCAAAAGGCTGCACCCAAAGACCTAGAAGGCTACATGTGGCCTCAAGGCCGAAGGTTCCCCACCCCTGTAATAGACTCGTCAAGAATCAGATAATCAACAAACATTTATTAAGCTCCTACTATGTGCAAGGCACAGTATTAGGAGTTGGAAGTCACGGCAATAGATTGACTATCAAGAGAATAGGCCACCAAAGATTTTGGATTTCCCTTTCATAGATGACTGAGAGAGTTATTTTTCTTAGAGCTCCTATAGAGATCTCTATCTCCAAGATGCACATTAGGCTCAAATGTCCTGGCAAGGAGGTGCAAATCAGTACATCTGGCCTTTATAATTTAAGCAGACAGGTCCACTTTGGTGTGATGTGCAAGAGCTTAAAGTAGGAACTATATATAGACTTGGCAAGAAAATGGTTAGCACTGTTTTACTCATGTCTAAGATTAATGATGATTCTAGTAGGGTGTAATTTCTAGCTGTCTTGAGCTTGACAGATTTTAATACTCTGAAAAGATTTGTGCTTTCATCAATATGGTCACACCCTCCACCAATGTGGCTTATGACCCCTATACATTTTATGAGTTTCTTTGGAAAAACATGAATTACTTGCTGCCACCACTTTGTTACTTAGATATGCCTTACACCACAGATACGTGGTCTTTGGCAAGGCATTTCTTTAAAGATTTTTCCAGTTTGGTAGGATCTTCCATAGCTTGTAGCTCTGCTGACTTAAAGTTCAAGAACTCAGGTTCACCATCATGCCACAGGTAAGGTAGTAAAATAGACAGCCAAATGGAAGACTTCATAGTTTTTTTCCCCTGTTTTGATAGTGACAAAACAAATAATTTAACTTAGAAGTTATAAACAATTTGTTAAGATGAGTCAAGTCAAAGAAGAAAAAATAATTATTGCAAAATAAACCAATTAATCTGCCCCATACCAAGAGAAGTTTGCATTTTTCCATTAAGAGGCTGTGGGGAAAAAAAACCCCAAATTTTTCGCACGTTGATTTTGGACATTTTCTTTCTCCTTCCTGTGATGGAGGAAAGTGTTTTCAAACAGCTGAACCAACTATAAGATGCCTGAAAAATTCGGAATTAACCCTTATATTATGGCATTATCAAAAAGCAGTGAATTAAGACACTCATTTTTTCATTTCTTCCATCCAGGAAATAAAACATAATTGATGTTTAAACTTCCTGCTTCCTTTTCCTTCCCTCTTAACAAAAGTTAAAGAGGTTTTTCACTGAAAATGAACAAGATGCCAATCCCTGAGATACTACTGATGTATTGAATAGCTACAAGTAGCTCATTTAAGGAAAGTTTGCACTTAATTTGATTAAGACTATATGAAGTCAAAGTAAGGGAAAATCCCTAAACAATCATTCAGATGAAAAGAGGATCTGAACTCCAATGCAATGGATACCTCTGAAACACCAGTTTGCTGCATCTAGAGCTTTTCCTCAAAGAAAAATTGGGATAGCAGAAGCAGGAATCCATCAGCATTATGATAGGTAATAGAAGTTCCATCTCCTTACAATGAAAATCTAAAACTTTATCTAAGATTTAGAAACCCCAGGCAGTAGGCAATTACAAAAATAAATTATATGAGACATTTCAGTAATATAATATAGTAGAAAGAACACTGGTCTAGGACCCAAAATCTGGCGTACAGCCTACTTGCTCCTGATTACATCATTTTGAAAAAGTATTTAGCCTTTCTGAGACTCTTTCCTTATCTGTATATTCGGTACAATTTTACAGACTTTCTTATTGACGCGACACTTGGCATTAGCCTGGCACATAGTAGGTGCTTAATAAATGGCTGTTGACTTGTTGGCCTCATAGGGTTGTTGTGAGGATCAAATGAGATCATTACATAAAAACGCTTTGAAAACTACAAAGTATTATATATGCAAGTAGAATCATAGGCTCTAGAAATGGAAGAGATTTCAGAAATCATTTCATCCAACCCCTTCTGTTTATAGATGAGAAAACTCAGAGGGGTTGAATAATTCACCTACAATCATAGAAACAGCTGAGCCAGGAAGGAGCTTCCCTGACTTCTGACACCAAAAATTCAGTGTGCCTTCCACCACATCAGTTTTGCAAACTTTTTATTATCATTTGCAAAAAGTGAGGCAATCTCTCAGAATTTTCTCTAATGGGACCTGGCCTATTGAAACTTCTCTCATTTTCTACCTCCATGTTCAATTTTTAAAAATATAAAGTGTTAGTATTTTAATTATTATTAATTGTTTTGATTTATATTTATAGATTTATAATGCTATATTTATATTAAAATTAATTATTTTAATATAAAGTAATATAAAGCCTATAGCGTTTTAAAGTTTGTAAAACATTTTCCATGCATCCTCTCATTTTGGCTCTGCAACAAGCCCGTACAGTGGGTTTTATTATCATCGTTATCTTACAGTTAAGAAAAACTAAGTCTTGGAGAGGTTCAGTGATGTGCCCACGATTACAGCTAATAAATGTCACAGGCAGGATTTAAATGCATGTTCCCTAACTACCGGTCTTGGTTCCATGAGACCACATGGCCTCTAACCCAGCCCTGCCATTCCATGGTTTTTGATGTTTGGTTTGTGTTGTTTGTTAGGAGCAGTATGAGATGGTCTACAACGCTGTGCTAGAACTGTTTAAGAGACAGATGCAAGTTCTCACAGATAACCAGGACGCTGCTCTTCCAGAGGTAGGATTCAGATAGTTTTACTTCCTTTGATGCTCAGAGATGTCATCTGTCCAAGGATACAGGGCTTAACATATTACCTGCTATTGCCATTACTATTGAGTGCTGGATGTGCATGCGACTGTTCTACAAATTTCCTGTGGTCAGAAAAGTGGTATTATAGCCACTCAATGAAGTAGCCCATGGAGAGAGGTTTTTAGTCCAGGAAAAAATTTATTTTTGATATTAATTATTGCATATAATTTTCAGCTAAATACAAGTGATAACAAGCATGACTTGGGGTACAACTAGAATGTATTATTATCTTGTGCTAAATGGTGGGGTACAAGTAAGAGGTCAGACTTAGTCAAAGCACAGAAGCAACTGAGTTCAGATATGGTTTTGTAGCTACTGCTCCAAATGCCTGGTTGGTGCTTGCAAAGTGTTTTTTTTAATCAATTTTTAGGTGAAGCATATAAATCACAAAAATCATCTTGATGGGCCTAAGCAAAAGTAAGAAAACTAAGGACCTTGGGATGCTAAACTGATCATATCCCAATAGCTTGCTCAGATTGATGGATATAATGCTTCTTATAGAATCATAAATCTAGAGTTGTAAGTAATCTTAGGGGTCATCTTGTCCAATGCTCTCATTTTACAGATTAGGACATTAAAGCCAAGAAATGTAACATCTGTATTAAAATTTAGTTGTGATTTACTGTGTTTCTTTTTAAATATTACAGGATGATCAATGGAATACCACTTCCTTAACCAATCAAAATTTAAATGAATTTATTTTCATTAGAAAATCAGATTGATGCTTTTTGTATCTAAACTTACATTATGTTTTGAAACATGCCCTTTTCAAGAGGATGGTTTCCTTTTATTAAAAATATAAGTCCCTCTACAGAATCATGGGTTTTCTTTTGAGGACTGGAAGAAACTGGAGTGACCATCAAGTCCAATACATACCACACATTTCCACTATAATATACCTAGCAAGTGGTCATCCAGCCTTTGAGGAATTTCAGTGAGAGGGAACTCACCACCTCTCAAGGCACTGTACTTTTGGACAGCTCAAATCGTTAAGAAGGTTTTTTTTTTTTCCTTAAATTAAGCCTAAATTTCCCTCTTTACAATTCCACCCATTGTGCCCAGTTTTGTCCCCTGGGGCCAAACAGAATGAAGCCTTCTGGTCCGTCTCCCTGTCTCAAGTCTTTCCCCACCCCAGTCCATCTTCCACTCAACTGTCAAAGTGATATTCCTAAAGCACAGGCTTACCGTGTCATTCCCCTACTCAGCAAGCTCTGGTGGTCTCCTATTGCCTCTAAGGTCAAATATAAAATCCTCTTTTAAAGCCTTTCACAATGTAGAGCCCTCCTACAAGTTCTTGTCTTCCTACACTTCTCTCCATGTACTCTGTGATCCAGTGACATTGATTTCCTTGCTGTTCCTTCCACCAGACACTTCTAACTTCTTGCATTTTTATTGTCTGTCTCTCATGCCGGGAATGCTCTCCCTCCTCACTTTTTGCCTTCTGTCTTCCTTCAAGTCTCAGCTAAAATTCCACCTTCTACAAGAAGCCTTTCCCAGTCCTCCTTCATCTTGGCTCCTTCCTTCTGAGATTATCCCGAGTTTTTCCTATTATACATATATATGTGTGTGTGTGTGTGTATATATATATATGTGTATATATATATAGTGTATATATATTTGTGTATATATACACACACACACATATATATATCTATATATATATATCATTAGTACATAATTATTTGCATTTTGTCTCCCTGATCAGACTAGGAGGGTCTTAAGAACAAAGATTATCTTTTGGCTTTCTTTGTAGCCCTAGCACTTAGAATGGTGCTTGACACATAGCAAGTGTTTACTAAGTATTTGTTGACTTGACTCCCATATAACAGTCCTTTCAAAACTCAGGGAAAGCTAAATACATTCCTAGCTCCTTCAACTGATCTTCATGTTACATGTACTCAAGGCCCTTCCTCATCCTGGTGCCCAGAATGGAATTAGAATATTCCAGATATGACAGGACTAGAGAAACCATCGCTTCCTTATTCTTGGAAGTTATGATTTTCTCAATGCAGCCCAAGTTTTCATTAGCTTTTTTTCTGGCTGCCTTACTCCTCTGCTAACTTACACTGAGTTTGTAGTTCACAAAATACACTCAGATTTTTTTTCAAACTGCTAACCATGTCTCCTCTAGCCTGTACTTGTGAATTTTATTTTTTAATGCAAGTGTAAGACTACATTTCTATTGACATTCATAGTCCAACTTTCTCACCAGAAAAGATATTTTTGGATTCTGACTTTGTCATGCAATGTGTTAGCTACCTCTCCCAGCTTTGTGTTACAGTAATGACAACAATAATAATAAATTAGCATTTATGTACATCTTTAAAGTTTACAAAGTGCTTTATAAACATTCTATCATTTTATTCTCTTAACTACCCTCTGAAGTAGGTGCTATTATTTTAATTCCCATTTTATATATGAGGAAATTGAGGCAGAGATTAAGTGATTTGCCCAGGTCATATGTCTAGTAAGTATCTGAGGCATGATTTGAAATCAGGTCTTCCTGGCTCCAGGTCTAGCACTCCCTCCACTGTGCCACCTCTCTGCCATATAGGCAGGTTTGGGGATCATGCCATCTTTACCTTTATCTAAATCAGTGATAAAAATGGTAAAATGCACAGGCTCGAGGCCAGTTTCCTGGGGCACTCTCCTGGAGACTTCCCACCACATGAATATTGAGCTATCAATGACTACTCTGAGTGTGGCCATTCAACCAGTTCTGAACCCACTAGACTGTGTCATAGTAAAGTCTACATATCTCTGTCTTCTTTTGCAACGTCTCAAAGAACCACCTCATAGTGAAGAGCTGTTTGAGTACCAATATTTGGCACTAATGTTGCAGTCTTTAGGAAATAAGTTTTTTAGAGAATTAGTATCCCTAGAAAACACCCCTACTTGTGATCATTCAGCCTGCACTCAAATATCTCCAGGGATGGAACACTCACCTTAGACAGGCCATTACTAGCCCAGTTACGATATTAGAAAACTTCCTTATATTGCGTTTAAATCTGTTTCCCAATAATTTAAAAATATGTACAAATGATTCATTTTTTTAAAACAATGCTGTCATTTCCCAATAACCTACGCCTCCCCAAACTCCATCCCATAATAAACAAAAAAATTGACTCTGACAGTAGATGCTTATTCCATACCTGTAAACCACTACAGACTCATATAGCCAGCTGTAGATTCGTAGAAGGGAATTGTGTTTCACCAACCAAACTGGAGTTTTTTGGTCACTGCATTGATCTAAGTTCTAACTTTTTTAGTGTTGTTTTCCTTTATATTATTCTAGGTATCATGTATATTGTTCTCTTGGCTCTGTTTATTTTTCTCTTCACTAGTTTACATCTTTTTAATTTTCCCTGAATTTTTCATGTCCTTTCTAAGAGCACAATAATACTACCTATTCTAATTATATACCACCATTTACTCAACCATCCTCCAATCAGTTGGCTCCCATTTTGTTTCCAGTTTTGGGGGGTATTTTGTTACCACAAATAATATTGCTATGAACATTCTGTCACGTAAAGGACGACCTTTCTTTGTCATTGACTTTCTCAGGGTATATACCCAATCAGATAGTGCCGTTTTCTACATTATTCCAAGCTGTTTTACAGAATGGTTGGACCAATTCATAGCTCTACCAATAGTGTTTTAATTATGCTTGTTTTCCCAGAACTTCAACATTGAATAGTTCCATTTTTTTTATCATCTTTACCAATTTTATCTTGCCGTAACTTTCCGTAGTTTGTCTTTGCCATGTCTTCTATAACAACAGAGAATAAATCTACTTTTAGTTAGTATGTACATAGTTATTTGCATTTTTTCTCCCCAATTAGAATGCACCCCTTGAGAGCAAGGGTGTGTTTTTTAACCTTCTTTGAATTCCCAGGACTTAGCCTAATGCCTGGCACATTATATGCGCTTACTAAATGTTTGTGGGTTGATTGATTGATTACCCAAGTGACTGACCCAAGGTCACATAGTAAGTAGCAGAGCCAGAATTCAAACCGAGGTCTTGACTCTAATCAGTCAACAAACATTTATTAGGCACCTACTGTTCACCAAGTACTGTGCTAAGTACTGAGATTCACTGTTCATTCTACTCATACTACCCTGCCTATTCCATTTATTATTATTGTTACTCACTCAGTGCTAGGTGCTGTACCAAACTTTTAAAAAGGTATGATTACTGATTTTATCCTTAAAATATCTATAATTACATAGCTTTTTCTTTTTAATTAATAATTTCTTTAAGAGTTCATTAAGAGTACTTTTTATTAAGAATTAAAAACAATAATAATAATTAACAATTTCATGTTTATTTACAGCCCAAAGAGTACAATATAGTCTCTGCCCTCAGGAGGCTTACAGCGTAGCTGGGAAGACAAAATCAACACACATGATATGTCTAGCAAATAATTCAAGCTGGAATGGTGTGGTATAGTATAAAATACTACAGAAGTCAGGAAAGGTAGAAATCTGTATATGCTATAGTAGGCGTGAAAGGCTGCCTGAAAGAGGTGAGATCTGGAGGGAGAAGCTGGGGATAGAGAGGAGCATTATGAACAAAGATGCAAAGATAGTACCAGATCTGAGGAGAGTAAGGTGATTAGAACGACGGGACAAAAGGAAATGGTACCACACCATACCAGTACCTTTTCCCCCCAACTACCTTATATTTAACTACTTTTTTATATATTCACTTGATATTTATGCTGTGTATATATATTTATAGACTTATTGTACTCCCATTATAAGGGAAGATCCTTTGAAATAGATTGCTTCATTATTTGTGCTTGTATATCCAGGGCCCAGCATAGTTCTTGGCACAGAGCTGGCACTTAAAAAAACTTGTTGATTGATTGATTAGAAGCACCAAAGAATTAAATATTTAAATGTTATTGAGAAACAGTACTAGCATCTACTTTATAGTCTAAATGTATAGTATCAGAGTTTTATTTGATGGAATCATTATTATGCTTTGGAGACATGAAGTAGACCTTAGTCATCTCAGACTATATAATCATACCCCACATCATAATTCAGTTCGACAATTCAACATAAATTTATTAAGTGCCTAGTGTGTGTCATGCTGGAGATATAAAGGTAGAATTGTCACAGACCCTGCTTTTATGTATCTTATAACCTAATTGGAGGAAACATAGATACACATATAACTCTAATACAAGGGGGAGTAAGATACATGCATATGGGAAGATCAGTCAAAGTACTAAGAGAAATTTGAGGAAGAAGAAATTACTTTCAACTAGGTGGAAGGTATGAAGCAGGAGTGGGGAACCTGAGGCCTTGAGGTCACTTGTGGCCCTCTAGGTCCTCAAGTGCAGTCCCCTTAGGGGATTCGTTCTGTGAAGTTTGGATTCAGTCAAAGGGCTGCATGTGGCTTCGAGGTCACTGGTTCCCCACCCCTCATATCAGGAGTTGGAAAAAGCTTTATGAAGGAGGTAGTAACTAGGTCTGATTTGAAGCTTTAAAGAAGGGATGGGTTTAATAAATGGAGATAAGAGTCCATTCTAACCATGGGAGAATACACGAAGACAAGTACTAGGACAGGAGAGGGCAGAACAAGAATCAGGTTTGTAAAGTAATCTAGTTTGTATGGAATCTAGACTACACGAAGAACAATAGTCTGAGGAAAAGTTGGACAAGTTGGGAGAAGGCTGTGGAGGGCCTTGAATGCCAGTCAACATAGAATCACCTAAGTTTTTTGAGAAGGAACGTAACATGGTAGAAGGACATTAGAAGATTTCTTAGGCAGCAATATGCTGCTAGAATGGAGACTGGATAGACTGGAAACAGGAAGACTATTTGGGAGGCCATTACAGTAACCCAGATCAGGGCTGTCCAAAATTCAGCCCACAGTGTGACTTTACACGGCCTGCCTGTGGGTTTTAATTTTCATGAGCAAAAAAATAAAATAATAATTTGCATGGAATGCATATTAGATTTTTCCATCACTAATAAATAATCTTGTTGATGTTAACTTTCTTTGGTGTTTTCAAGCAGTATTACAGACGGAATATATCGCACAGAATTTTCAATTGATCTGTGGGATGTGTTCTGTCTGTACAATGTAGACTAGTCAGTATGCACCTACCCTTATGTTGTTGTGTTGTCACTTTGTTGTTTTGTGTTTGCTTTTGCGCTTTGCACCTTCTCCTGTCCTATTGATGACATGTGTTCCCCCACTTTTTATTAGTGCCCTGTATTTTTTATTCCGGGTGTGGCCCTCGAATAATTATTTTATTTTAATGCAGCCCTAAGATAACCTAAGGTTGGACAGCCCTGATATAGACAAGAAAAGATAATGGCCTGAACTAGAGTGGTAGAAGTGGCAGTAGAAGGAGGGGATGAATGTGAATGGTATGAGGAAAGTAGAATTGCTAAGAATAGGGCATGTTTGTTGAAGAACAGAGAAAAATCAAAGATCATTTTGAGGTTATGAGTTTGGGTGCCAAGAATGATGATGTTGCCACTAATACGAATAGAGAAATTAGAGACACTATTAGAGGAAGAATGGTGAGTTCACTTTTAGACATAATGAATTTTAAGTGCCAGTGGTTAACTGAAGCAGAGATATCCGACAGGTAGCTGAAGGTCTGTGAAGAGACTGCGGTAGGCAGCTCCATCTTTGGAGTTTGTGAGTCATCTGCAGAGAGGTGACAGTTGAAGTGATGAGAGTTAATAAGATTGCCAAGGGAGAGGTAGAGAGAGAGAGGCAAGAGGGCTGAGAACAGAGCTTGGAGGGATACCTATGTTTAAAGTACAGGAAAAAGGGAAGGAAGATGTGGAGCTACTAAGAGGGTTCTACTCTGCATATAACATACACACACACACACACACACACACATATATACACACACACTTTTAAAAATTTGGGGGGGCCAAGACCTGTGATTTTATTGGTTTGGGGAAAACTCAGAGTAGAAAATTCCTCTATCAATGTAGATTGGCAATCTGTCCATGACATATAGTCTTATTTATATATTTATTTTTGTGTTTGTATCCCTAGTAATCAGCAAAGTACCTGGCACATAGTAAGTGTTTAATAAGTCCTTTTCCCTCAATCAATCAACAAGTATTTATTAGGTGTTTACTACATGACAGATACTGTGCTATGCACAAGACAAACAACTAAAAAGAATGAAACAACCCCTATTTGTAAAGAACTTACATTCTAATGGAAAAGACAGCAAGGACTCATAAAATAGACATAACATAAACATAAACAAATATATATGTGTATACACACACACACGAAAGGTATATATAATGTAGGTTGAAAGAGTGGGAGGGCCAGAAAAAGCTTTGTGCATAAGATGCTGCTTAAGCTACATCTTAAAAGAAGCTAGGCATTCTGAAAGGCAGATTAAGAAGGAAGTGTATGCCCATGTACATGCACACATTGCTCCTCACAGGTCTGGACTAAATAAACCCCTAAACCTTAAAATTTTCTGAGACTCACCTAATTTCTTCATAAATCATTTGAAAATCTTTTGGTTTCCTAAAGAATTGCTGCTTGCCTTCTAAAAGCAGTAGAGAAAGCAGATCTATGAACAATTCCATGACTGCACAAGATTTTCTTTGGTGGTCCTCCTCAATAAATTTTCTTAAAGGTCCAAAAAATTTCTTCACCCACCATCTTCCTTCTTTTCTTCCAAAGATTCAAGCAAACAATGCAGCACTTAAGCTACATCCAGCTCTAGAAGGTGATCCTTATTCTCGTATTCCATCAGATTGGTGAGTTTTGTAAATAGTCCACATATGGAGGGATAGAATATGTGCTTGTCAGTCATAAGGATGCTTTGTGGTCTCACTTGTTACTGTTTGTTACAGTCCTGCTGAAGATGACTCAGTAATTAAATGCCAGCAGAACAAACACGTCCCCCAAGAAGAAACAGTACAAGCTTCGTCATTAGATTGTGGCGTCCCTGAACTACATGGAAGTCAAGGACTCAGTTCGCATTCAGTTAAGCAGGAAATTTCTGTTGAAGTTTTGGAATTAAACTGTAGTTGTGAGAAAAATGCAGATAGGCTTATGAAACGGGAGACAAAGTTATATCCACTGGTTGGGGAACCACTTCAAAAACATGGAAGTTTGGATTTGAACTCCATTTTGGCTGGGACATGTCCCAATTCGGGACCTGCAAATGCAAACAGAAGAGAGCCCAATACAAAGGTTCCATTAGCACGAACCAAATCCATTCCCTTTGAGTTGCCACCACAGAGACAACTGAAGGAGTGTGAAATCAATGCTGCATTTCCGTGTTTGGATGACCAGCAAGGCCATTCCTACTCTTCTATTGACTTACAGGCTCAAAGGCCAAAGAGTATTTCTTCAGTGGAACTGAATCATTTACTAAGTGGCACAAAGCCCCAAATGCATAATGTTTCCCATCCCAAAGCCCATGTTTCCAGTGCATACAGGGTACATCCTTATACTTCCTTAGCAGAAGACCCTTATTTTTCACAACTACCTCCAAGTAATGCTGATCCTCCAATGTGTGTTGATTTCTTGGAGAAGCCAGATAGAACTGTCTTTTCATCATCTACAGCCGTTACAACTTCAGTTTCTGATGGTAGTCCAGTTAATCCTTTAGCATCCAGTCTTCCATCCAATCATTTTCACCTACCTCTCAGTAGAAGGACATCAGTGGGTAAGTTGATAATAAAGGAGGTATGCAATCCTAAGATTAATTATATTTTCAGTAGATGTGGTTTCCTATTTCAAAAACAAGGTAGCCATCATCAGACTTAGAGTGAGGAAGAACTGAGTTTGAATCCGGCCTCAGACAGTAGCTGGGTAACCCTGGGGCAAGTCACTTAACCTTGCTGGGCCTGAGTGTCCTTAACTGTAAAATGAGGGGATTGGACTCAGTGAGCCTTAAGGCCCATCCTAGTTTTAAAGCTTTATGACCTTAACAAGCATATTGCTGTTAACTATACTGGCAATGCCAAAGGAATAACATGAAAATAATAATAATACTAATAGCTAACGCTTATATAGTGCTTATTATGTGCTGGGCACCTGAACTAAGCATTTTTTAAAAATATTACCTCACTTGATCCTCACAGCAAACCTGTTCGGTAGGTTAGGTAGGTGTTATTATAAATCTCCATTTTTTACAGGTGAAGAAACTGGAAAACTGAGGTTAAGAGACTTGTCACACAGCTAGTGTCTGAGACTGAATTTGAACTGACGTATTCCTGACTCCAGGCTCAGTGCTCTATCCACCACGCCACCTATAAACACACACACACACACACACACACACACACACACACACACACATCAAAACTCATTCCTATTGGCTACCCCACATTTTTTATTGGAGGGAAATTTAGTTGCGAAGATTAAATGTGATAGAAATATCACTGCCTTTTTACACACAATGGGAACGAAAAAGAACTGATGTCTTAGTTTCTTTGTAAGCATTCTAGTAACTTTTGCTTCTACCCTTTTTGCTATTGCTCTAGCAAAAAGGTTACTCATCTTCTGTATACGTAGTACAAATTTTGTTGTTTTTTGGCGTTAGATTAGAAATTTGGGTAACTTTTTCCATTGGGGATATTTGGAAGTGTTAGATTTTTCTTTTGGGCAGCTTGGGAATGTGGATTTCTTTTTCTGTATTTGGGAACTTTGAAGTGATGAATGAAAATCCTTCTCTAATGCCTTATTATGGCAGGAAGGGGTCCCTGGTTTTTCAAAGATTATGCCAGCAAGGCACAAACTCTCAAAGTATGGGTCAGGTAGCAGACTCTGTAGTTGTCATTTGAAGAGTTCAAAGAAGCCCATTATCAGAAAGTTTGTCATCAGGTGAGGCATTTTGGGTGGGCCACAGCCTTAAATTACCCGAAGCTCATTTACTAAGGCATAAGGGTTTGTAATCTGTATTAGTAAAGGGAGTACTCATACTTGTAATCACAGTACTCACACTTGAAATCACAGATCTTGGAAGTTGAAGAGGTGATGAAGGGTGAGAGGAGACAGAAAGGAAGCTAAGTTGTTAGCATGCATGTAATCAGGTATTTTCATCATACAGTTATTACATATACAAAGATAAAATATTCCTTGCTATTCAGGAGTACTTACAAGGCAGAATTTCTCGTAACTAGATCAACAAAGTATAGTTGTTACATTTGCAAGGCATAGAAATAACTTTGCAGAATATTTTGTTGCAGAGAGATTATGTTTGTGTGTGTGTGTGTGTACGCATATGAGTGTGTGTAAATCTATCTATATAACTGTATCTTTCTTTGGTTCGATCTAAAACAATGAATAAGCATTTGCTAAATGCCTACTGTGTGCCTGGCACATTACTAGATACTGGGATAGAAATAAAAAATCCCAGATTCCCTGGGGTTGTCTAGGAATCTAAATGACTCATTAGAGACAATATTGCAGGAATCTATAAATAACAAATCTCCATTTTCAGAGGTTGTATTATCTGATACATATGCCACCTAGTGGTCATTCACTTTTAATATCTCCCTGCCCCCAAATGATTCAGTATTTCACGAAAATATCATAAATACACACCAGTACCCCACTATACTGGTATCTAGGAACTAGAGAAATGTCTATAGTCTAGGTTTCTGCATTATCATCAAAGAAATGCATTGGAAACCACTACATTCGTGTCTTAACCATTGACACAGATGAGTAAGTTGCACAGCAAGGCATTTTATATTATTTTTATTGTGCAAATTACATAAAAAGCTCAAGGAAAGGTGACATATAGAAACAACTTAAAATTCCCACAAATTAACCTGTTTTGTTTTACTAATTTACCCGGTACTTAAGAAACAGCCATGAAATATGCCCAAGTTTTATAGGAGTATTAGGTTTTAAAACAAAGACAAAATAATAGCAGCAAACATGTGAACAACACTAGGGTTTGCATTGCATTTTGGGATATATGATCGCATTTGATCCTTACAAGAACCTTGGGAGGCAAGCCCTCTATTCATTGTTATCCCTATTTTACAGATGAAGAATTTGAGGCTCCGAGAGGTTAGGTAATTTGCCCACGGGGACCAGCTAGTGTTATTAAACTTCTAGTGTTCCCCAGTGCTCTTTCCACTGCATCACATTGCCTTTGTGAGCTGGTATGGGTTAGGCTGGATAGCTGTTGAGATCCCTAACAACTCTGCAATTCTGTGAACTGAGTTACCCACATAGATATGATGAAATCAAGATCAGTGACCACCCTTTACTTCCCCTCCCCAAGGTGGTGGAACCAGTAGGTATCTCATTGGTTGAAAATGGTTAATGATGCAATCAAGAATTCACATTAGAAGAATCTTCTTTGGATTGTTCAATTCTGTTAATTGAGTCCATGTGTTTGGCATTTTTTGATGATCAGACTCTCCAGGGTTAGATGATGAAATCCCTCCTCCTTTGCCTGAACGGACCCCTGAATCTTTTATTGTGGCTGAGGAATCTGGTGAGTACTGGTGGCTTAAAAATGCTATAGTGGGGAGACTCAGTTGCCCCCAATGATATAGATACCATGCTGAGAGGAGTGGGAGTCAAAGGAGGAGGTGCTGTGGCAGTGGCCTGCAGTGTGCTGTTGTGAGGCTTCTCAAGGGCCTGATGGTGATCCCCTTGGCCCTTTGCACCAACACACTGAGAAACAGGTACAGAACTTAGGAGGTCTTTGGGAAAGGTGACCCCTGGGGACAAAGCCCTAGGTCTTCCCAATATACTTATGGCTCTGGTCACCACATAAGACTCATATAAAATGAGGGCATGGTTGGACTACATCATCACAAATTCTCTTCTAGCACTAAAGCTCTATAATTCCCTGTGTCCTGTGTGCTGGTTTTGAGTCAAATATAACTTTCAAGGGAATAAATGTTCTCAGGAATTGAATCATACTTAATGGGTTCCAGGAAACTTTTCAGAGATGACTTCCAAACCCCAGTCTTCACCTGTGAAGTTAAAAATTGGAACATCATTGGAATGGAGTGGAGTTTCTGAATCAGAGAAATCGGATGACTCAATTAGACTGAGACCAAGTAAGGTAAATAAGTACATCTCTTCTGACTCATCTCATCTGGGTTTACTTGATTATAGTTCTTCTTTTATGCATTTCTAAGCAGTTTTTCACTCTTTTAATTCATTCAATCAATATTCATTAAGCACTTAGAATCTTTGAAATGTTAGGCATCATGAGGGATAACAAAGATGAATTTAGACATCATATCAGTCTCCAAGTTCATAACCTAGCAGAGGAGATTAGACAAATTTAAGTGCAGTTAACATGACAAATTCCATGGGAGGTATGGTCAAAATTCAAAGATAAGAGATCTTTTCTGGTTGGGCAGATCAGGGAAGGAGGTGGCATTTGAAATGAACTTCAACAATTAATTGAATAAAAATACAATGGTTCATGAGTTTGCAGTTCCCTATATCAGTCTTCTGGTGGGCAATGTAAGTTAACCATGGGGTGATATGTTGTGAAAAGCAACTTTCTAGTTTCTCTGCATATTAAATCAGCTTCTTATAACAATAATGCTCTGAGCTTCAGGGCCAAAAATAACTGTTTTGTATTTCTGCCTAATTCTACAGGCTAGTTTACAAAATTTACAAAGACTTCGCAATTGTTTTAAAATTTTCTATTGCTTATTTTGTACCATACAGGTAGGCAGGCATTTAATCTTGTATTAGAAACACCACAAAGCTGGATAAGTATCACCACTACATGCTTTAATATAGACACTTATCCTAAAAGACTTTATCCTAAAGGTAGACCAGAAATTAAGTTAGGGCTCTATTTTTAACAATCTGTTTCTGGTTTTTAAGAAAAGAAGTTCAGGAAAACTCTGGAAAACTTCAGGGGGATTTTCTAAGTAGGAAGGAAATGAATTCCTCTGGTTGGATCAGTTCAGGACTAAGTGTCATAGGATATAAAATAAGAATGAAGGATAATGGTTTTACAGCTAATCCAACTGATGAATCAGGAGTATCAGGGAGCCTATTCTATACCAATCTTCATAGGGACGCGGGAAATAGTATTTCCATTATACCACTTACTGCTTCTTCAATAGATGTTAAATGTTTTTCTTTTGTTTACTTGTAGAGTGTGAAGCTGAGAAGTTCCAAATCAGGTAAAATTGTCCTTGGTATTATTTTTTAAAAACAACTTTTGAAATGACATAATGTAGAACTCTTGGATATTGTAAAAAATGGTTCACTGAACTTTAAAAGTAATTCACCCCTGAAAACTGCACTGTTTTTCTAATAGCTGAAGGTATATAATCTTAGATCAAGAGGTGATGTTTCTGGTTTCTTTAGTCCAGAGGTTCTTAACCTCTTTTTGTGTCATGGCCCCTTCTGGCAGCCTGTGCCCTAAGGACCCCTTCTCGGCACATTGTTGATGCATAAAATACATAAGATTACAAAGGAAACCAGTTAAGCCAAAATACAAGTTCTCAAAATATTTAAGAAAAAAGAATTTAAAGACCCCTGCCCTAGTCTATAAGGTCCTCCCCACCACTCCCATCAGCTTATCCCACCCTAAAGGCAGGTTTAAAATGCACAGTTCTGTTCCTTACCCATTTTCCTTGATTCTATTTCAAATGAAATATTGCAAGCCTTTTGGCCATTTCATTACTATGGGGACGTGGGGTAGGGGAGAATGGAAAGGGTATGTGCAGGAGGGTCATTTGGACTTGGCCTCAAACTTAGCATCTGGCAAGGATCTATCACGGTTCAGCTTTGGGGGATTTGAAAGGTTTTGCCAGTCTTAACGACAGCTGTAATAGTGAATGAAAGCTAGATGGATGTTTCCTCAATAATTACCACATTTGTACAGGAAGAGGCTGGAATATAGTTTTTTTTTTGTTTTTTTTCAGCATACCTCTCTCATACTTGGGTGGATTTGTAACCTAATCGATATATGAGTACTTCCTCCAGTGATTCAAAATGAAACACATTTTCATGTATGCTCACAGAGTTGTGGTCACAAGATGGATCTTTGGCTGTGTTTTGTCCCCCAATTTCCATTTTTCTTTTGGTGCTTTCCTGATATTTGTGTCTCACACCACAGAAGTATTGATAGATTAGGAAAAGGAGGTGACTGAGTTTAATTCCTTCAAGATTATTCAGATCATACAAATCAGCACTGAACAGCTACCACAAGCCCAG
This sequence comes from Trichosurus vulpecula, assembly GCF_011100635.1. NCBI lineage: Eukaryota > Metazoa > Chordata > Mammalia > Diprotodontia > Phalangeridae > Trichosurus > Trichosurus vulpecula. The sequence goes on from NC_050579.1 coordinate 56,028,525, forward strand.
CACTGTTCTAAGTAGTAAAGAACATGGAAGGAGAGCCAACTTTTCCCTTGGAGTTTTTATATATGCAAATGACCAAACACACTATGTAGCTAAATGCCAAACTTTTTTTTTTTTGAGCTGACTGCAAGTAGAGCAGGAATTAAGGAAAGACGGAAATTACAATGGACTAGAATAGTTGGAGAAGTAGGTCTTGAAAGACAGAAAAGATATGGATAGGCAGTGGAATGGATGGACAACGTCTCAGATGAGGTAACAGAATTAACAAGGGGATGGTGACAGGTATGACCAAGTCTAGTACAGTTAACAGTGAAGAAACTGGCTTGACTGAATTATTGGGAAATAGTGCCCAGAGTTTTTGAAAGCCAGGCAGAGGAGTTTGGTCAGTATAAGTTCTTAATCAGGGGCTGACTTGATAAAATTCTTTTTAGGAAAATTAGCCTGGTAGTGGCATACAGTTATTTGCTGAGTGACTCAAGTTTCACAAAGCATTCTGTCCTGGCAAACAGGCTACATAGTTTCCAACATTTGAAGTGAATAGTCCTGTTATGCTTTCCCTTAGTATACATAAGGTACAGGCAATAAAGCTTTAAAAGCCTATAATCAAATTAATAGGTGAAAGTCTAGCATTAGCGAGACCTCATAGGAATGGCAAAGGGGTTGCAAATCAATATGCCTACTAAGCAATACAATTTTCATCTTTACTGGGCTCCAAAATATATGCAGCATGACTCAGTTTAATATATGTGAACATGCTTTCTGTAAATATCTTGCATGTTAACAATTTTTCCAAGCATATAACATGTATTTATATGATGCTTTACAGTATCTCACTGGCATGTCCTAGTATCCCTGTGAGGTGTTATCTACATTTTACATATAAGGAAATTCAGACTCATATAACTAGCGTCAAAGTCAAGAAAGGAACCCAGGCCTTCCTGACCCTAAATCTAGTATGCTATTACAACAAGCGCTTCTACAGATGAAGTTGTGATTAATAAAATGCAAATTCATTTAAGAGCATTAATGACTTTATATTTTAGCTTTCTGGTGTATTACTAAGAGTAATAATGACTGTCATGTGGGAGTCAATTTTTTTTTTACATTAAAAAGGGTCCTCATACTTGGAAAAATTGGGAGGCACTGCACTGGTATTTAGTTGTGTGCAATCACCCAATAGAATTTTTGAACTTCCTAAGTGTGGTTGTACTTGCCATCATGTTGTAGAAGCTTCACAAGAGGCTCCTCTTCTCTTGGAGCTTACACCCTAAGGAATGGAACTTAACTGCATCCCTAGTGCTCAGCACAACACCTGGCATGGAGGAAATGTCTTAATACTCATTGAGTGATAAAAAAAAATACTGGAAAGAAGCTACTATTTAGTCTCATGGACTGGACAGATGTAGGTAGAGAATACTTGAGGATTTAATATCTTAGGTGCAAATTAATATTGAATAAGTTGATCTGACTACAATAAACAGTGTTCATTCAGGACTTAAAAAGATTTTAATTAAGACCTAATTTTTAATTGAAGGGCTTTTTTTTGCTTTTCTGTTCTTCATCTCAGAGATATATGAGGATCGTTCTTCACCCCCTCCTCCTCCACTTCCAGAAAGAACCCCTGAGTCCTTCTTTCTTGCTGATGAAGACTGTAAGTGGCAATGTTTCCTCCTCCTTAAAGAAGGGTTTTACAAATGGCAATATAAAAAGGTCAAATATACCGTTTTAAGTTTGAAAAAGCTGGACAGAAATGGAAAGCACAGATAGGATTATGTAGAATATAAAAAAGGTACAAAATTGAAAAGATATGAAAATGACAAAGAAAAAAAATGGGACAAATAGTTGAACCTGAGGTTCAAAAGTGATGCTGGCTGGGTGCCCGGACTTGAGTTGTCATGTTCCCACTACACTTATTTCTTAAGGAATGACTAGTTCTCATGGAACTACGTGAAGTGCTACTAGTAGGTTTGGTAGGCTTAGAAGACGATTTACACTAAATGAGTCACAAGAAGCTGATTTATAAGCCAGAATACCAATTTATTTACAATGTAAAGTATGCCTTTCTAGAGGCTTAGATACTCCGTTTCATATATTAAAGTACCTGGGAGACCGAAGTACTGATTTTAACCTTCTGGTGATGTCACTATGCTGCTCTCTTCTGGGTAGCATTCTGTCGTCACTGGGCTGCTTTCCGCTATAATATTTTAGGTTGTGAGAAATAGAAAGCCTCTTCCTTCTCAGAGGTAAAGCTTGTTTGGTGCATAGGCAAAAGTGATGAACGTACATCCAGCCAGGCAGTGACTAAAAGCCAGCAGAAGCATCCAGGCTAAAAGGAAGTCTACTCTTCTGAATGCTTTATTACTTACTGGGGCCACTTGAGCACTAACCAACTATTGGACTGGGGGTCAGAAAATTCCCAGGACGCTTGACTAAATCCTTAGTTTCCAATCTGCAGCCCCAAACCCATGGCAAAGCCTCTCCACCAAAATCCCACTGAACCTGAGTGGAAGCCAGGGCTATGAGACTCCTTCCTACCGTGTTCCCTGATGGCATGCATATGAACCCAGAAACAAGACAGAAGGTTGAGCAAAACAGGAAGGTCTGTTAGCCTCGGTGTTTTAAAATTTACTTTTAATATGCAATCTGCCATCAACAAACCTCTGACTTTGCACTTCATTCTGGCCAGCACAAAAATGCTAGTTTCTCTATTGTCTCCCCAGTGACAAATGTGCTGTCACTGCAGATCATACCTGATGTATGGCAGCTATTATTCTTACTGTTGTTGTTCTCCACTGACCTTGTCTTACTTACTCAACAGAGAATCTAATTTCCCAGTGTATTATCTATGTATTATCTTTACAAGGGCCTGGTTTATTTTCTAGACTGGTAAACTGCCCAATCGTTCAATTAGTCAGTTATCTTGTATGTTCCTTGCACAGCTGGTTTACCTGTCAAAACTCCATTCCCTTACCGAAGTTTTAGATAATGAACCTGAACATCACTACCCCTTCTTTCAATACAACGTAAAATCCCTGTAGGCAAATGCTATTTCATTTTTGTCTATTTCCTAGCATTTAGGTATCTAAATTCCTGAATTGAAAATCCCTACTTCTAAAATGGTAGGGCAGAAACTGGGCATAGACCAATATCTTACACCATATACCAAAATAAAGTCAAAATGGGTTCATGATTTAAGAATAAAGGCTGATACTACAAGCAATTTGGGAGAGCAAGGAATAGTTTACCTATCAGATTTATGGAAAAGAAAAGAATTCATGATACAACAACAGATAGAGAGCATTACAAAATGCAAAGTGGATGATTTTGATAATGTTAAATTGAAATGTTTTTGCATAAAAAAAGCCAATGCAACAAAGATTAGAAGGGAAGCAGAAAATTGGGAGAAAATCTTTACAACCAGTGTCTCTGGTAAAGGTCTCATATCTAAAATATACAGGGAACTGAGCAAAATTTATAGGAACACAAGTCATTCTCTAATTGAGAAATGGTCAAAAGATATGAACAGGCAGTTTTCAGAGAAAGAAATTAAAGATATTTATAGGCATATGAAAAAATGCTCTAAATCACTACTGATTAGAGAAATGCAAATCAAAACAACTCTTAGGTACCACATCTCTCATGTCAGATTGGCTAAAATGACAAAACAGGAAAATGATAAATGCTGGAGAGGATGTGGGGAAATTGGAACATTGTTACATTGCTGGTGGAGTTGGGAACTGATCCAGCCATTCTGGAGAGCAATTTGGAACTATGCCCAAAGGGCTATAAAAATGTTCAGACCCTTTGACCCAGCAATACCACTTCTAGGGTTATATCCCAAAGAGATCACAAACATGGGAAAAGGACCCTATGTACAAAAATATTTATAGCAGCTCTATTTGTAGTAGCAAAGAATTGGAAATCAAGGGGATGCCCATCAATTGGGGAATGGCTGAACAAGTTGTGGTATGCGAAGGTAATGGAATATTATTGTGTTATAAGAAATGGGGATGATACAGACTTCATAATAACCTGGAAAAACCTACACGATATAATACTGAGTGAGCAGAGCAGAACCAGGAGTGCATTATATACAACCACAGATATATGGATTCTGTGATGACTAACCCTGATAAGACTTTGCTCTTCTCAGATATACAAGATGCAAAGACAACTCATGATGGAGAGAGCTATCTACATCCAGAGAAAGAACTATGGAGTCTGAATGCAGATTAAGGCACACTTTATGCTCACCTTTTTTTCCCTTTGTTTTTTTTTTCTCTTTTGTTTTTGGGTTTTTTTTTTTTGGTTCTGTTTCTTCTTTCTCATGATTCATTCCATTGGTCATAATTCTTCTTTACAACTTGACTATTGTGTAAATAAGTTCAATGTGAAGTCATATGTAGAAGATTAAAAAAAAAATCCCTACTTCCAATCAGAGCTCTTCAGAACTGAGGCTAAAGGTCAGCAGTAGACCTCTTTTAGTTAATCTTAAAATCATTTGGTTTATGTTCAGAGTTAGGCCTAAGGCCAGTCCTTTGATAGTTTAAATTTGATGGCATATAAACTCTTTGAAATTAGGGATTATTTCATTCTTTCTCCTTTTATCGCCAGAGCCTAACATAGTGCCTGGCAAATACAAGGTGCTTAATACTTGTTGAATGATATTGGAACAAAAGGAGACACTATTAGGTCAACGCAACAGTAATCCAAAGATTTACTTAGCCACAATAGGAGGCCATTCATCAAGGATATTTAGCAAGCATACTACTCATTGATTCAGCTGAACAGAGCCCCTTGTCTCAGTTGTCCTTCCTGGTCCACCAGCCAAGCAGCAAAAAGCACCTGGAGCTTTTGTGGCTATTTTGTACCCAGGTGGCCAGGAAGTTGAATTCCCTCAACCAATCAAGTCTTGAAGGTAGTTTCAGTACTGCTTAAGGAAATGTTAGCCTACTTCAAATGAGGCAGGAAATTAGGAATATTGTTCCCACGTAGCATATCAACTGGCTGTTAGTCTGTTCATTTCCTCTGTCTTCCTAGATACCAAAGTACAAATTATTAAGCAACTGTGACTTTTACCCAAACTTGTGAAGGCAATAAGGTAAAGCTTGTGACAATATTCTTGGTAGTGCTGTATATATGCATTAGAAATGTGCCATGTTGATTATACTGAATCTTTTGCTATGTTGCGGGTGAACAATGAAATGACTGAGGAAAATAAAGGTTTGATCTTCTGAGCATATCGATTTATTAAGTAATGCATACCAATTACCTAGCAAAGCAGGACCAGACCTCCTCAACCTAGGCCCGGACCCCAAATACAGGGGGAGACAAGACTTATACACCAAAAACAATAAGGTCATTCTTGCATGGCTGGGAAATTGTACCACCTCCACCCGCTGTTTGGAGACCCATAACCAAGGACCTTATGCTGGTCAGAAACACAGTTAGATCCAAAGACTGGTATAAGGAGTTTTCTCACAATTGTACATCTCAAGCAGATCATAGGTCTTACTTGAAAACTGGCCCAGTACTAATCAATCAGTTATTGCTTCCATGTTGCCCTGTTTACATATTCTTCAGGAGTGGGACACCTCCTTTTCTATTCACTCTTCCCCCTCCTCCAATTAGAAATCAGGTTATCTAATGTATTGTTTCTTTTTGAGCAGAAAGGGAACTGAGCTAGCTCCAGAACTGATCACAAGATCTGTGTGATTCACTCAATTCCCACAATTAACCACTTGTGCTAATCCTGTCAATTCCTTCAGCTCAGAACTCAGACCTCTAGTATTTAGCGTGTTCATCAGTATTCAATTTAATGTTTAGGCAGGTCTCCCTGTGGGCAGTATGGTGACTGGACTTCTTCATTTCTGGCAAAACTAACCCTTCCCATAACACTTGATACACTGTGAAAATTTTCTGGCTCTTGGTTGGATACGACTGTGTATATTGGGGGAAATAACATATCACTTCTAGGATGCTGCTCACAGTTCTATTTCCTTCCAGAGTCTACATGCTCCAAAGGATTGCTGGCACTTTACAAGTATGAAGTTATGAGTTGGTAGCACTTTCCATTAAACATAATGAACTCATACTTTCCACAAATAACTGCTATAATCTTGTTTTGTACTATTCTCACGATTATCTGCTTACCTAAGGGTTCAAAATGATCTTGCAGTACTTTTAGGGCAATATAGTGAAATACTTTAGGTACTTCCTGGTGCCTTCCAAGAGACCACTTACAGACTTAGAGCCACTGACTGCTTAGCTTCAACTTCTGCCACTATTTCAGCAGCAGGGTACTCTCTAGATTAAGAAGCTTGAGTCCCAGAGGATTACACCCCTGTTTCATGGCCTGTATCACTTTTACATGATTCAGGCTTGGTGGGGGAGGGAGAATGGGAGAGTGGGTTGAGAATAAGTATAAGAGAGACTGGTGCTAACCTCCATGGAAGAATTTCAGCTTTGTGCATGCTGATACTTAGCACCAAAGAGAATGGAAGGTTTCTGAGCTCCAGTGTGTATGAAAAATTAAGAGGGCGTTCAAGGACCCCAGAATGATGGAAGCTGCTTGTGGTTAAGTGCAAGTATCTAGATCCTTAATAAGGACAACCACAAATAAAAGAAAGTGATTCCCACTCTCCCAAACAACAACAACTAGCATTTACATAACACAGCACTTTGAGGTTTGCAAAGCACTTTGTTATTTCATTTGATCCTCACAACTACTATGTGAGGTGCTATATTTAGCCTTAGTTTACAGATGAGGAAACTGAGGCAGAGTGGTAAGTCACTTGCCAGGGCCATATAGCTATCACATGTTTAAGGCAGGATTCAAACTCCAGTCTTCCCTACTTGAAGTTCAGTGCTTTAGTCACCTTGCTACTTGATTCCTATAAGTCAGTAAGAATTTATAATAGTAGAATACAATAAACATTAATTAAGTGCCTACTATGGATGGGGATACAAATAAGAAAAAGACAATCCCTACCCTCCAAGAACTGACAATCTAATGGAAGAAGACAACACAAGGAAACTGAAAGGAGGGGGTGGAGGGGACGGTACCAGGGTGAGGGCATGATGGTGATGGTGATGGTGGGAAATGTTAAACCGGCTGGCTTCTGAGCCCTCCTTTGGGGGAAGTTTTTTGTTCCCCCCTCTAATCAGAGGCACAGAGGCAACTGAGGGTACTGATGAGGTGTATCAAAGTTGATGCAATTTCTGGTGATGGGCTATTCCTGGGAGAGGGGAAATTGGTGATGGATGATGGTGGAATCAATCCAAAGAGTGGGTGGTGGGGAAATGAAATTGGTGGAGTTGCTGAATCCTGTTTAAATGGAGACTTTGGGAGTTTTCTGTTCTCATTTATTAAGCAGGTATTCTATGCCCAGGCATTATGCTAAATGCTGGGGTTACAAATACAAGCAAAAATATCCCAAAACAAAAAAACTGTCCCTGCCATCAAGGAGTACACATTCTAACAGAGGAAGGCAACATCAAAAGAAGTTTCATGAAGGAGTGGGGAAGAAAGGAGGTGGAGGAAAAAGAAGTTTGGAGACTCCAAGCAGAACATGGAGACAAATGAAAGGGTCAATGTGGCTGACTGGCCTAGGCACTTTCCTTAAAATAGAAACTCTGGAACTAACCAATGAGAGGCAAGGACTGCTGGGGTGGAGGTATTTCCAAGATGAGAAGGCTATAGGGATAGAGTAAAGTTCCAGAGTGAGAAGTTTGCTGTGTCATAGTTGAGAAAGAAGTCTGGAGAGTCAGGAGGGAAGCCTAGGCAGTGGGAACTGGCCAGGTCTTTCAGCAAACCTTGGGCCTGACGAATACATTTTCTATGTGGACACAAATCCTTCGTATGCAAGTGTAGTTAAGCTTAGGAAACAGTATTTCAGATTAGTTGAAATGGCCAAGTAGGTCAAGATGTCCAATCTTAAGGATACAACTATTTTTGGTCGGGGTCAGAGTAGGAATAGTGTAGACACACAAATGAGACTGTGGATCAGGTTTTATGGAGAAGACTGTGTAAATTTGGACTGTCCAGGGCCTTTCCATGTCTATGGATGGTTCTAGCCCTGATGGTTCTAGCTCTGCTAGATTCATGGAGAATTGAATGTAGGCCCTGGTCTTGCTGAACTCCACAGGAACTATGGAGCAGCAGCGTCAACAAAGGTTTTCTTGTTCCCATGATCCTGACTAGCATGCAAATAATCCTGGTAGCAAGAACAAAAAGCTAGGCGGAGCAGGTAGGGCCATGGCTCATGTTCTATACTTATGTCATTATCTATAGCTTCCAGGAACTAAATTGCTGACTTTTAAAATGCATTCTGATCAAAAGTGCCAGTCTCTTTATAAAAGTTGGCTTTGGTGAGGGGAAGGAGTGAAGGTGGGGGACGTGCATATTCCATCTAAAATGAGATAGACCCTGGAATAAAGGAGTTTAGAAGAGACATTATGGTCTGATTGAATTATTGAATTTGGAACACCAAGTAGTTTTCTGAGAGAGCCTGGTTTCCTGATTAGGTATGGGGAGACTGCACCTTTTGACTTGCAACTGGAAACTTCCTATATGTATTGTCTCCTATTAGAACATGAGATCCTTGAAAGCAGGGACTGAATTACCTATTTGTATATCCGCTTTATTTTTTAAATATATTTTTATTGATATATTATTACATTCAACTGAACAACTTCAAAAGACAGGTAATCTTACCCATTTTATGCAGATTCCTATCAGCTTAAATTTCCAAGATATTATCTGACATTGCAGGATCCTATCCACTAACTATGCTACTACAGCCTAAAAAGACTACATAAAGAACTAATAGGATAAGTAAATGCTTACGCACATAAGAAGCTAAATGAACATATATTTTTATGGTTTTTTGTTGTTGTTTTCTTAGCTATGCAGGTCCAATCTGCAGAAACTCATTCTACCAACTGCTTGGAGAACTTGGAAGATACAAGTTCTTCTCAACAGTCATTGAAGACTTCCGGAAAAGGCTTCACAAGGAGTAGGGTAAATAATTATAATTCAGAAACTCCAATGACTTCCAGTTGCTTTAGCCGTATTTTTTTCCTCTATTATAAGGGAAAATTGCCTTGGTTTAAATATCTCCATAAAAATCGTGTTTGGTAGGCCTGCTGCAACCAAAGTTAGCAAAGGAAAGTATAAAACATGAATCAAAGAACATTTATTAAAGCACCTAGCATATAGGAAGCAACTGAGGAGTTATTAGGCTAATAAAAAGAGCTATGTATCTGCTCTAAAAGGACTTATCACATAAGCCTAAGTCTTTAAAAGTATATTATCAACAAGTGGAAACGAGACTGAAAACAGGGTTGTTAGGGCATGTAAATGATATTAGAATTGGGTGGGGTTGGGAAGGCGTCTAGGGATAAGTTATGGGGTAAACTTTGAAAGAAAATCAGAACTGGATAAGATGGTGAGTGGAATTGCCTGAGCATACTGGGGATGAGAAGCAGATTGGTTAGGCTGAAGTAAAGACAGCTGCTAGACTTAAGAGTTTAAGAGCTTGCATTCATATCTTGGCTCTACTACTTACTGTGACTTCGGACAAATTACTTAACCTTTCTAATTCTGTTTCCTCATTTGAAAAATAAGATGTGTGGGGCTCGATGATCTAATAAGGTCTTTTCCAACTCTAAAAGGATGATTCTGTCATTTATATACTCAATGTCTTGTGGACCTCAAAAGGGCCAAGTTATATTATTCAATCTGTTGGCATATCTGAGATGGAAGAAATAATCTATAGCTTTATAACTCAGAATATATTATTTTTTTTCTATACTTTTTATTTTAGACAAATATGAAAACTTAAATACACAACAAAAGAAAAAGAAACATAAACTTAAATATAAAAGAAAAAACATCATGTTCATAGCAGAACATAGGATTCAGAATATATAGCAATAACTTACATTTCAAGAAAGTCCCTATATTAAATACTGTGCGTTGTGTTGAAAGTTGTCCATCTTTTCTTTGCTTCCTTGTAGGTTTTTTTTCCTGCTATACCCTTTTTACTTTGTTCTTTTTCCCCCCTTACCCACTACCCCAAGGCTAAAATTAAGCATGGATATATTTATATATAGGTATCGATATACACACACACACACACACACACACACACATATATATATATACACGCACATATATATATACATACACACACATACATATATAAACATATACTTTCCCTATGAGATTCTACTCCTAATCTTGTTTTTATGTTTGTGCTACCTTGCCCTCCTATTACTTACCCTACCCCTACTCCAGCAATCCCTCCTTAATCCTCCCATTCCCCTAAATCTAAGCACCCTTTTATACACTCCTTTGACCTATTCTGTCCCCCTCCCCTCTAAAATTCCCTTTTACTCCCATTCTCCTAAATGTAAAGGCCCTTCTCTATCCCTCTTTTAACTCTCACCCTTCCCTCTAAAGATCCCTCTTTTATCCTCTCCCACCTCTCTAACCCCTTAGTTTTATTTCTTTCTAAATTGAGAAGACTTTTATACTCTTCTAGATGTATATGTATTTTCCCCTCTTAAACCCATCCCTGATGAAAGCTGGTTTCCAGAACAGTCTCCCTCCCCCATCTAATTTGCACCTCATTTGTATAAGATAATTACTCTTTTAGATTTTCTTGAACAGTTTTACTTTTTGAAGTCATTATCATACTCAGGTCTAACCCAATCTTTCTTATAAGCTACCTAATAACTAGTAACACTCTTAGACATAGGTATAACATTTTCCATACATAAAAGTTAAACATTCTATCCTTATTTATTCCCTTGTAATTGGTCATTGGTATGTATTATTTCTAAATGGTTGTGATACATCTTAGATGGTCCAGAAAAAGTTAGAATGTGAAACAACGTGCAAGATTCTCACTGAACTTAAAATGATAAAATGAAAAAAAAAAGGTTTGTGTTATGGCAGAATAAGTATACGATTTTCAAGACTACTTTTAACCAATTGTTCAGTGATAGTTGATTTCTCATTTAATGAAACTTAAGATATTTTAGTTGTGTTTAATTGTTAAAAACCTCTTCAAAGACAATCAAATAAAATGCAAAATAAGTATGATTTTATGTAAAAAATTTTAGCATTTGACAAAGCATAAGCAAACAAATTAACCTAAATCCACATGAAGTTATTACCTTTCCTTTTGTTTTTTCTCTCCCTCCCTCCCTCTCTTTAGAAAATTGTTAGCACATGTGCCATGTTGGTTCTCCTGATCTTGTTCTGTTCCACATTTCCCTACATGCTTCATAAATTTTTTTGAGTTCTGTGGTGAAAAAATTAACATTATTCTTCTCTCCTTGTTTTTATAGAGTTTAAAAATTCTACGAAATGTGAAAAAGAGTAAGTTTTCAAAAAATTATTATTATTGACTTTAGCATATCTATTCCCAGGTAGAGTTAAATTTTACAGTACAAGTAAATGGGGGTAGTGATCCCAGGCCCTGTGCTTTGGATTGCTGATAGAAAAATGTAAGAGAAATTTCCTGTTTAATAGAGAGGAATAATCATTTTCATGTTTGGCTCTATACCCTTCCCAAGATGCTCTAACATAAGAATGCTATTTAAAACTCCCAGCAACCTAACCTCAGATGTGTTCTTTTTGAAAACAGTTCTAGCAAAGCATATTGTGAACCAAATGTGTTGTTTTTATGAAACAGGCAAAGCACTGACAAGTTTTCAAATTTCACAAAGTATTATTAGCAGCAAGGGCCTGTTGTTTACCATTGTGCTAAAATGTGATGAAAATAAAACCCACAGGCTCTGGCATGTGGGAAATTCTCTCGACAAGCATATATTTTTATATTTCTGAACACAACTAGAAATACCTGGCCAAAGATGATAAAACATTTTTATACATTTGTCAATAAATTCAGTAAGTTAATATTTTTTCATGGACATTTTAGAACCCCAAATTTCTTTGGCTTTATTTATACTAGCTCCTCTTTGGTTGGGGTGCACAACAGTAATTTAGCTCAGGACAAGATTAATATCCACAAAGCTCTTTCTGTGCCTTAAGCTTATCAGTCACTATTGACACCATGGTAACTGGCCCCCAGATCTATGCTGATCCCCCTACTTAAGAAGGTGTAGAAAAATTCCCTTTATTTGTTAGTTCAGACAAGACAAGTTTGCAAATTTTCAAAAGGAATTTTTATTAGGAAACTAAAAGAAAATAGCACTGATACGATTGTTCAGTCGTTTTCAGCCCTGTCTGACTCCTTATGACCCCATTCAGGAATTTCTTTCCAAAGATATTGGAGTGGTTTATCATTTCTTTCTCCAACTCATTTTACGGATGAGAAAACTGAGAAAAACAGGGTTAAGTGACTTGCCCAGGGTCACATAGCTAGTAAGTGTGCTTGGCTGGATTTTAACTTGAAGATAAATCTTTCTAATTCCAGGCCTGGCACTCTATCCATTGCACCATCTAGCTGCCCCATTGATATAAACAAATTTACAGAATACCAATAAGAACTCACATTTATAAAATGACTTAAGGTCTGCATAACACTTTCCTTACAACAATCTGATGAGTTAAGTAGTTATATCACATGTTAATATCTACATTTTACAGAAGAGGAAACAGAACCTCAGAGGTTAAAAATGGCTTGTCCAGAGCTGTACAGCTGTTGTCTGAGGTGGAATCCAAACTTCAAGTCTCCTTATTCCCAAGACCAGCACTACTGTACAAAGGACTATAAGACTATATGTCACAACACTGTACCATGCTGCTTCAGATTACCTGCTCTTGCCTTAGTCCAAAATTAATACAAAGACTGGTCAGACTGGCAGTTTATATGATGTCTAGTTCTTTCTGTTCCTTTTCCTGACCTCAATTCTCAGTTAAAAGCTAAAAAAAAAAACACAAGCCAAACAACCCCCCAAACCCTTACATTCAAATCTGAGGTAGATTTGGCCTGGTACTCCTGCCTGGTCTGGGGAGATTTTTTCCTTCTTTTCAAGCATTAACCTTAGAGACCATTCCTTTGTTTCTCTCTTAGTGGTCTCTAAATTCAAGTCCCAGAAATTCTATCCCTGGCCCTGATCAGTTTGGTTTCCCTGAAATATAGTGAACTCCCAGTTACAGGTGGCTTCTATTCTCCCAGGAAGCTACACTTCCTTGCCCTATGGTTTGAGGTCAGAAGTTCTCTTTGTTGGGAGCCTGATGGGGCTGCTGTTAAGAATTGGTCTTACCAAGAGATAGGCCAGCTAATCTGCTGCTTTGCCCAGACCTCATGAGCTCTCTGCAATGAGTGGACACACTAAAGACCAGGCCTGGCCCTTATCTTTGAGGTTTCAGAAACTCCACTTGATGATCTCCCAAGGGTTGGAATATGAAGTGCCCTGGACTGGGGTCTGGAAGGCCAGGGCTTGAGGTCCTGTTTGGCTACTTAGAGTTGTGTGATTGTAGGTATGTTACTTTGCCTCTGGACCTTAAGATCTTCATCTGTAAACTGAGATAACACTGAATTAAGTCACAGAATTGATGAAATGAAAATGCTTTGAAAATCTTAAAATATTCTGGGTTATTCTAAGTTAAAATATGAGCTGTATTTGGTCCAATAACTTGTGGTCTGCTCAAGGAATGTCTTTTGAGTTAGTAGAGACCAAATTATAAAATCAGGAAGTTCCCAGATGAGTACAGATTTAGACAAAGGAGGGACGTGCTCTTAAGGCATATTTTAATCAAGCTGTGGTAGCTTATTAAATAGTAAGATGGCACGAAGTTGAAAAGGTTAGCTAAAATGTTGGATGACCAAGTCAAGATCCAAAAACAGGCTGAATCAATTAAAACGAAATTTAATAGGGATAAATCACATTTGAGTTTAACAAAAAATCTCCACAGACAAAACATGGGGGAGATGAGGCTCAATAGTAAATTATCTGAAAAAGATCTGGGTGTTTTGGTGGCCTGCAATCTCAGTAAGTCAACAGTATGAAATAATAACCAGAAACGTAATGTGGTATCAGACTGTATTAAGAAAGGCAGGACCCAAGACAAAAAGCACGATAGTCTTGCTATATTTGGGCCTGGTCAGACCACATCTAAAGTATTGTAGGCACCACACTTTAGAAAGGCCTGGATTTTTAGAAAGTTGGAAAGTTTCGAGAGGAGGGCAACCAGGATGGTAAAAAGGCTAAAGGTCATTCCAGATAAGGATTGGTTGAAGGAACTGGGAATGTTTAGTTTGAAGGAGAGACTTAGGGAAAAAAACATGCCTATCCTGGAAGTATCTGAAGAGTTGTCAAGTGGAAGAGTAGGATTAGAGTTTTTCTGTTTTGCCACAGAAGAGAAAATCAGGAGAAATGAGAAGGTGTACAGAAGTAGATTTAGCCTTGAAATAAGAAACCTAAAAACGGGAATACCCCAAAGTGGTACTGGCTGCCATAGGAGTTAGTAGAATCCCCCCCCCCCTCCCCCGCACTAGAGGTCTTCAAATCAAAATTGGGTGACCAGCTGTTTGGCAGGCTGTTGAAGGTATTCTTGATCAGTAAAAGTACAGGCTGGGTTAACTGGCCTTTGACATACTCTAGATTCATAGTATGATTACACTCCATGAATATTTTTGTTGAAGAATTGGTACTGGTAATCTAAATTTAGGTCACCTTCTCTATTCTCCCCCAGCTGTCCTGGAAAGTTCTGGAGATATACACATTGTTAATATAGCACTTAAACATATATTAAATTATAAGCAGAATCATAAAAAAAATCTAAACATAAAAGAACAGGAAAGGTTTTTAGAACAAACTACAATTCTTCTAGGTACAGTTTCTTTTTAAAGATGTGATATGTAGCAAAATAGTAACAAAACTCAGTATTCCATCAGTCATCAAAAACTTGTGTGATCCATGACAGACAAGTTACAGTTTCTAAGATTAAAGATAATCTTATGTCAACTATATTCTTAGCTTAGCTTTTCATTTTAAGGAGGTACTATCAACATGATAAATGAGGGAGTTTTACCTTAGAACTACCAAGGATTCATTTTTCAATGACCTAGTTTCAGGGTTTCATCATAATAAACTCCCACAGAGGTGTTCTGTGTAAGCATCCCAGAGCTGAGTAATCAACTGTATCCAGGACACATAAGACTAAATGGGGAAACATGGACTTTGTCTCAGATACAAAAGGGGAATTACCAGACCTACATCTTCCCCCACCCCACCTCCCTTTCTCTCTTAGTACTAGTGCCCTAAAGCAGGTCCTAAGAACAATCACTCACTTCTAATTATGAGTGAGTAGAGCACAAGCGTAAGGATTGATCCCCTAGGAGGATTACTTTGGAGCACCTCAGGCTCCTGTTCTTTCCCACTCTTGTATTTTCACCACAAAGCTTCCCTACAATTGCTGAAATAAGAAATAACCGTGGTCTTATAAAATATTTTTAAAAACTTTCTTTTATGGTAGTTTGCTCCTACAGCAATGGCTAATTGTTTTATGCTTATTTTTGTTAGCTTCTGTTTCAGAGGATATTTTCTGAACTTGTTTATAAATTCTAGGGGTATACTATAGTACATACAGCCTCTCAAGCATGAACTACAATAAGCTTTAAGTTCCTTCAAGTCAAACTTTGAGTCCCTTTGGGCCTGAGGGTCTCTCTTTCTGGTTAGGAGGACCCCCCAGCTTCTCAGATTATAATAGAGCTGAATAGGCTTCTGGGTCCTGGCCATTTCCTCAGGTTCTTTGTGATGACTCATCATTCAGGTAAACCTGGAGGAAAGGGTTTCCCTTCAAACTAAATCATCATTACAGTTATACAAGATTAAAAAAAAATACTTAAACACATATGATGATATAAGTGGGTCATCATTACTTTACATTTGGACCTTGCCATCACAGGTTTTACAGTCCAACATGAACAAGTAGTACGGGCAATCCTTTTTGCTGTCCTCCATATGAATGAAAAGCATAAGGTTGAAAATTAATGTTTAGACCTTTTAAATTATTGTTTAGAAAGTCTGTGAAAGCCTGTAGTTACTATTTTCATTTTGAGATAGCGTCTTATGCAGTAGCAGTAAGGCAAAATGGTTACTATGTTTATATTAGGCTATTTTTGCAGACTACCATAAAAAAATACATGAGGAAGATTAAAGTATTAAAAAAGACATTTTTAGGCAGTGTTGGGTGAACATAGATGAATATGGTGAAGCAAGAAGTGTAGGCTGCATATAAATAACTGAAATGGGGGGAAAATCTTATCTAGCCAGAAAGACTTTCTGGGAATAATGGACTTAGAAGATGGATGATGGGAAAGACAAATACTGGCAAAGATAACCAATCAATCAATAGCTTTTTGCGAGGCACTGGAAATAGAAAGAAAAAGCAAAAATAGTCCCTGCCTTCAAAGAGCTTAACATTCCAATGTTTGTGTGTATACACGTGTATAGCTATATACAACTATTAAAACACTGCACATACGGAAAGAGTAGATGAAGGCAGACCAAGGTAAAGGCTTCCCCTTTGGGGTGGAAGAGAGGGGGCGAAAAAAGGCCTTTTGTATGAGATAAAGCTCGAGCGAAATCTTAAAAGAAGGTAGGGATTCTGAGAGGCAGAGGTTTGGAAGGAGAGCATTCCAAGCATGGGAGAGAGTGAGGATAAAGGCATGGGTAATGGAGATGGAATGTCACCATGTATGAGAAAACAGGAAGTGGGATAGAATGGCTTTAGCAGAGTGGTGTTAGGGGATGGGAAGGAGAAGTTGGGGAGGCAGATAAAAATATAAGACAGGGAAGATAGGAGCATGTTAAGAGTTTTTAAATGACAAATTGAAGCATTTACATTTTGTCCTATAGGTAAGAGGGGACCACTGGAGTTTACTGACTTCGGGGAAGGGGAGATGTGATTTGATTTACATTTTAGGAAAATCACTTTGGTGAATGGAGGCTAATGTAAGAGAAAAGATGGAGAATGCTTATAGAGGAATAAATGAATGTATATAGGAAATAATAAGTATAGTAATTGTGAACAAAATAAAGTACAGTTCATGATATAAAATTTTGAAACCCCAAGTTAGATTTTTAAATCCTCAAATGATAAAAGATTAATTATAAAAGTTTTACTGCTTAATACTTTGGTTTTTGCTGAATCTTTAGTTTTTACTAATTTCACTGCAATTAATTTAACTTATTTTTACAATTCAATTAGAAGACTTTGTGGTTTTAATCTAATATGCAAAGACACTTTGTTATACATGTGATGGTGATGATACATATCTTCTTGGGCACGTAATAGTATCATTTTTATTTGTAGTTCTATAAAGATAATAGGTATTAACTAAGTCAGTGAAGAACTGTGTTTAATAGTTGGACTGTAGAAAGGAAGTATCATTCTGTGGTCTGAAGAACAATTATCCAAGTTTGTTTTTATTTCTTTCCCTGAAACCTTTCCTATATTTCTAGGTATCTCATCACAAGCAGTCAGGCCAGCAGACTCTGTACAATCAAACCACTCTAGCTCCTTTTTGAACTTTGGTATGTGTTATTCTGGAGTTACTTTTTAATAGTTTTGGCCAAGTCATGTATGTATTGAGTATAATAGGGCTTTATACTTTGAATTCATCTTAAAGTGACAAATAGAGACCTTATATTTATCTCATAATTTTGAGACTTTTGTTGTCTCTTAACTCACTCAAGGACAGATTGCTCAGCACATTTTGGAAACTAAAACTAGGCAAGCGGATACCTGTCTAGTATGTGGTAGAGAAATGTGCAAACTAGATGAAGGAGAATATAAATTTTATAATTGAGAAGTCCAGTTCATGGCTAAAACAAAGTTATAATGAATTTGCAAGCATGATGAAAACAATTAATTGCTGCTACTTGACCTTGTGAAAGTCACTAAACAATAGAAGATAAAGTAGCTTCAGTAGCTCAAAAAACATGCTAAAGTAATTATTCACCTAATTATAAATATTATAGATCTACAATTGTGTAGTGATCATCTGGTATTATTTCAAACATCCTATTATTTACTATATCCATGGTACTTATAGTACCACTGTAGACTGTCATTTAGTTGTAATGACTATGGCAATTAATGGAGAATATTATTACTAAAGGATATTATTAACCAAAAAGCTTAGCATGATCCAAAAGTGCTTAAACATTTTATGGATAAAAGTAACTAGCATAGAAGCCTATATAAGCTTGACTCCTATCTGTCCTGATACCTTATTTTCAGACAGAAACTTTCTTAGAACTAAAACGATTCTTATTTTGTACCTTAATATTTATGTGAATCTTTGAATTCTGTCTGCATCTCACCTTTTAAATAACTGGAATAATAATTAGACAATCACTTCAAAGTTCTATTCTGATATCTCATTGTAAGGTGGTGCTGACCCGCTCTGCTAGGGGAGCATGAGCTCTAGCCAAGCCAGAAAGGCTTTGACTAAGGACCTAGCCTTGGTTCTATAATATGAGAGCCATCAGCAGAGGTGTGCGAGGTGTGTGCCATTCCATTCCGTTCCATTCCTCGTCTTTCACCTGAACTTCTGCAGTAGTTTCCTAATTAGTTCCCCAATTTCTCCAAACCATCCTCTAAAGAGTAACCAAACTAATATTCCTAAAATACAGATCTGACTCACAAAATTTTCAGTTACTCCCTATTGTCTCTAGGATGAAGTGCAAAGTCTCAGCCTTTCATTTAAAGCCCTTTGCAATCTGGCCCCCACCTACTTTTCCACTATTAAATGAACAGGTTGGAGTAGATAAATGATCTTTAAGGATCCTTTTACCTCTCAAGTTCTACTATTTACAATTCTAATGAAACCATCTGCTTCAAAGCATTAAAATCCCAGTTAAGAGAAGCACTCACAATATGGTTGGCTCCACTTAGGAGTCATCTCTAAGTTATAACTAGCTGGGTTATATATTCCCAGTTTTCCAGCATTTCAGGAGGTTGAGCACTGCCTCCTTTCTTCAACTCTTAGGCTTACTGGTCTAGAATCAAGGTCTTAGAACAAGGTTGCCACCTACTGACCAATGTGAAGAACTGTTTGACCTACCATTCTTCCCCACCATTTCCCATCTTCCCTCTATGATGTCCGGGATTCCACTGTTATCCCCCATTCACAGGGAAGGCATTCAGAGGCTCTCTCATCCCCATCCTCTTTATCTACCACTATCAGCAAAGGTAATTTCAGAGTTGGTTTTCCTAAAGTACAAGTCTGACAACCATGACATATCCCTTTTTCCCATTCAAAAAACTATAAACTCCCTTGGCTCCCAATTGCCTCCGGCCTCCAGGATCAAATACAAAATCCTTTGTGTAGTGTTCAAAACACTTCATAATCTACCCCTGTCTACCTCTCAAGTCTTCTCCCATCTTATTCCCTCTTGGTGTTGTGTTTGTCCTTTGTTTTCAAAGAGGACCACCACATCAGGAAAATGATGACATGACTTGCAGTTGACTTTGATTTGAGTGAGGGAGGGCTGTGCAAACTCACCAGCCTCACTTTCTTCTCCAGGGCCATCTGGGTCCAGTGGCCCAATATTTATTAGAACGACTGGAGATGGCCCAGGATGCAATGGGAGACCTTAGTCCTTTTAGGTTAAGAGGCCTTTTCAGGTTCTCACTTTGAGTGACATGTGTGTAGCATAGTATTCCCTCTTAAGTGACAATGGCCTCCTTGCCATTCTATGAACAAGACGTCCCCTATGCCTGGAACAATCTACCTTTTCATCTCTGCTTACAAGCTTCCCAGGTTTCCCAAAATCCTATCTTCTACAAGAAATCTTGCCAACCGCTCTTAATTCTAGTGCCTTCCTCTGTTCATTATTTCCTATTTAATCCTGTATATAGTTTGTCCATATTTGTTTGCTTGTCTCCCCAACAGACTGTAAGCTTCTAAGGGGCAGGGACTGTCTTTGTCACTTTTTGTATCCCCAGTGCTTAGTTTAGAACACCTCTTAGCACAAACTAGGAGCTAAATAAATGTTTACTGACAGATCTCACACACGTATATACATACCCATTTCTTTCTTCTCTTTTCCAACTCTAGCCCATAACTTAAGAAAGATTCCTACTCTCTCTTTTCATTTTCTTTAGTTCTTTATATGAGGAGAAAAACTGAGGTGAGATGGAGGTAGTAGAAAGACTGGTGGCAGGAATACTGGAGTCAGGAATACCTGGGCTCAAGTGCCACTTGTGACATATATCTAACTAAAGACAAATCTATTTAACTTCTCAGTGGCTCCAGGCAACTGAACTGCCTGCTAATTACATATCAGTTGCTGTCTGCAGCACTAAAAGGTGTTTATAGAGTTCTCCACATGGATTAAATCACAGGTCCAAACCAGAAACAACCAAAAAAGCCCATCTATGATCACATAGTTAATAATTCTGAGATGGGGATTCAAACAGGTCTCCCAACTTTTAAAGTATTCCCCTCTTGTACTCAAAGAATCTCTCAAAACCCACTTAAGTTAATGGTTCCCTATACTGAAACTGAGAGATAATTCCATTTAATGTGGCATTTTAAAAATAAAAATTTCAGTGGAATATCAAATTTTATTTTTATCTGAAATGGATATTTCTTACTATTTGAGGAGACCAAGGATTGAGGAATATGATACTTGGCTTTGTGGTACTTTAATATCCTGTCCATGCATAACCAGAAACCTCTATGCAATTATTATTATTACTAAAATTTCTAAATGGCTTCCTAATAATGTAAGAAATTATTTGAATGTGATTATGATTTTCACTTAAAATTACTGTCTTAATATCTATTTTGTGGTACTTATGAAAATGTCAACTAATGAATAAAAGCTTTAATATAATTCAAATATATATTTATAGATATCATAGAATCTATTGGAAAGGTTTTCAGAGATCATTTAATTCAGTCTTCCATCAGATGCATGAGAAGTAGCTTAAACACTTTCAGTACGTGGGAACTCAAGATCTTATTAAGAAGCCTATTCCATCTTCAATCAGTTTTAATTAAGGGATTGTGACAATTAAAAAAGGTTTGAGAGACATAATTTCTGGGTAATTTAATCATTTTATTAATAATGCCAGCATTTCAATAAACGGATGGTCATTTGGCTGTCTCTCTCTTAAAACCAAAGACAATCATGGTGTGGGCTCAGTTTTTATGTTTTTCTAGGAGTAGGTGTTCCCCAGGGTAGCAATCAACTCTGATTAACAATTAATAAGAGAATGAATATTACGAGGAGGCTAGACCTGAACTTTGATTATGTCATTTACTTAAATTAATCCCAGTCTTGGCACTCTATTCAAAGAATTTATCCTCCCCACCCAAACCTGAGTGAAACACAATGGCTGCCCCACCAGAGTAGGGTCTGGATAGAGGAGATTAGCTCAATTTTCAGATTCAGAGACTGAGGTATTGAAATGAAGATAAAAGAAAAAGGGGGAAATCTGAATCTCCCCAAGTCATTGATTATTAATAATCATTTCTCTCAGGATCTTTCCTGATATGAAGCCAAAAGCACCCTTCCTATAATTTTCAGGGATGGTTTTAGTTTTGTCCTCTAGAGTCACTCAAAATAACTCAATTTCCTCTTCAATATGAAGTTGAATAATGACAACTCAAACTTAGCCCTTTAGATCTACGGTTTTCATTATAGCAATCCAGTGAAACCAGGTTATGGATTAAGAAACAGCACCAAGGAGGTTAAGTGACATGTACACAAGTGCCTGGCAGGCAAATATCAAATAAAAAAGAGGCCACTTTAAGTAAAGATCCTTGCAGCGAGCCGACTTAGAAAACTACATATTAACATTATCTATGTTGTATTATACTTTAATTTATTGTTAAATATTCCCCAACAACATTTTAATCTGGTTCAGGCTGCATTAGGGAGCACTGCTGGCCCCTTCTTTTGACACCTCTGGTCTAGATGACTCTACCCTCCCTTCTAGCTCTAAATCTATGGACCTATCACAGGCTTTTCTTTGGATCCCCAGTGCCAGTCTGACACAGTAAGGACTTAAATGCTTACGGACTGACTGATGATAGAACGGCCAGCATCCTTTTTACTGCCCTTCTTGGTCCCACTTCAGCTTATCAGCATCCTTGCTAAAATGCAGTGCTCAGAACTGAGCACAGCCTTATAGGGACAGTCTAACCAAGACGGCCTGAGTGCGCCTATCACTTCCATTCTTTTGATATCATAACTTCTATTAATGTAGCTAGAGACCATATGAGTTTTTTTTAGCAGCCAGGGCCATGCGCATATATTAATATTTTTGAATTTTTTTTCTTCTAGGTTTTGCAAACCGTTTTTCAAAACCAAAAGGACCAAGAAATCCACCTCCTACATGGAACATTTAATCTGACTTCCAACTTGCATTCAGAGGATGCAAATTGGAATTTGCAGTGTAAGAGACCACTGTGGCCAAACAAAAACAGCAGAATGCTGCCAGATGAAATAAATGTGCTCTATAATCACCATATCACCAATGAAGTGATATGTTAATGACACAAATAGCTTTAAAACAAAAAAGATGCACAAATATATACGTCATTTTGAGATTTTCATCTTATTTATATCTAGTTAGAAGTAACTAGTTTAAAAGTTGTATTCAGAGGTTTGAGAATGCATTTTCTATTTCACTTCTGAAATGAAACTATTCTTGTATATAATGCGGTAATAAGGTTTGCAAAAGTTGAATGTTATATATTATTTCTATATAGTGCTGTCTCTGTGTCACTCTGTGTCACTTAGGGAAGTGACTCAACTTGTCTTGGCATCAGTTTTATTGTCTTATAAAATGCAAAAAATTATACTAGTCTTGTACATCTACCTTACAAGGCTGTTGTGGGGAGTAAAAAAATCCATATAAAAGTCCTTTGAAAATGCAAAGTGCTACTCAAATACAAGCTGGTATTAGAAACTTATTGTTATAGTTTCCATTAAGAATTTACCCAATAATTGCTTTTTTTTATACTCACACAACAAATAAGACAAAATGGACCTAAACAAGACAAAACAATATGTACCTAGACAAAGCAGTGATGCTTGCTATAGAGTACCGACTATGTTGCCAGGCCCTGTGTTAAGCTTTACAATCATTATCTCATTTGTTCCTCACAATAACTCTGTGAGGTAGATGCCATTATTCCCCTCATGAGGTGAGGAAACTGAGGCAAACAGAGGCTAAGTGACTTGTTCACTTGGTCACACTGCTGGTAAGGGTCTAATGGCTGATTTGAAATCAGGTCTTCCTGACTCCAGGCCCAGGCGCTCAATGTGCTATACTGCCTAGCTGCCTCTTTCTCTTTTACACAGACACAGACACACGCACATCACTGAACATTAATGTAGAACCCAATAGGGAAAAACTGAACACCAAATTAATAAAATGTTCCTTGTCTTTTGAATAAAATACAGTTTTAAAAGAGGGGACTTAATATAGGTAAAATATTGTATCCAAATAATCTACCCCCTTCTCTTTTTGTATGTTTTACTGTACATATTATGCTGGCATATGTTTATGTAGTTATATCATGTATCATTGTCCTGCAACCTATGCCTATCAGCACCATTAATTCTTGTGACTAATCAATATCTTAAAAGATAGAAACTTTTAAATAATTATGGTGTTTGGACTGTTAACTCACTAATTCCATGTTCAAATCAGAGACAGCTAGCATTTTCAGATTTTAAATCCTGTAAAAAAGAGAAAAATCAGATTCTTTCCAGTTAGCAGGGAGACCATAAATGAACACTTCCTATTCCCAAGTCTCCTCACCTCCATCTAACTCAGGAAACAAAGGGAAAAGGTGGGGTTAGAGTGGGAAGGTTCTTCACAAGTACCTAGATCATTAACTACATCTCTCTCTACTTTGTGGGAAAATGCCTGGCTATTATTTGTAGCAGTCCTCAGAGACAGATAAAGAACTCCTTTTCCCCAGCACTTCCCTGTCTCAAATGGGGATAAGTCTCTCTAAAGAAGTACTACCATGACACTCGATATCAAATGTTAATCCTACCTCAGGGTTGCAACCACTAGTTTTGCTCTTATCTTTAGAAGTTCAGGACTGCCCAAATTGACAACAGCATCTCCCACAGAAAAAAATAATCTTTATAATTTCTGAGGGCTGAGATCATAGAAAATAAGGAAGTAAATGTAGAAATCTTGAAATAAATGACAGTAATACCAAACTCATTCTTATTTATCTAGTCATTAAGTTATTTTGACATATCTATAATCAGGTGTTGTCCTTCAATTCAGCAAACATTTATTAATCCTGTATAGGGTTGTGTTGATTCTTTTAAGTCAGTGAAATAACCCTATTGATTCTGGAAAATCTTTCCTTGATTTCTTCTCCAAACATCCTCAAATCATACTCTCTTCTTCCATTTCTTTCAGCACTTTTGTCCAGAACTTTCTAATCTACCCTACCTTGAATTATGCTTTTCTGTGTACATCTTATTCTGCCACAAGCAGACTGTCGGTCCCTCAAGGGCAGGAACTGTGTTTTTTATCTCTGTGTGTTTTGTTTCTCACAACCAACTAGTAGATATTTAATAAATGTTTACAATGGGTTATTTCTTTATCACTTTCTTAATTTAAGAAGTCCTCCCATTTGCTCCACTGACAGAAAAGATGATATGATATTCTTTATACCTTTAAAGTTTCATCTCACATAATTTATGCTCTAGCCAAAATGCGTTAATCCTCTGTTCCACAACATCTCATCTTTTCCCACTTGTGGGCCTTTGTTCAAGGAACGAAGGTCTCTGCTTATACATATTCTCCCTATTCTTCATGTCCCAATACCACCTCCAGTCAGGAATTAATTTTCCTTTCTTGGAAGGCTCCTAATACCTCAGCTATACAGTTGTTATATTCCATTTATTTGTGAGGATGTTTTATTATTGCTACTATTATATCACTACCTCCTTGAGGGCAGAGATTATGCCTTACTTTGTTCTGTATATTCTTCAGCCTAGCACAGTACATTATGTTGAATTTGCTGATTCAGAACTATACTTTAGCAAAATTCATCTGGCAGTGGGGTGAAGACTGGAGGTAAAGATAGCAGCTAGGAGGCTATAAAATAATCCAGGTAAAAGGTTAATGAGGCCCTGGATTAGGGTGCTTTTAGTGAAAATGGAAAGATTTACCAAGCATTTCTATAGTATGTTCAAATAATTCATTTAAAATTATTTTATTAACAAAAATTTGATTTATGTGCTGAGGCAGTGTGGAACAAATGGACTTATTAGGAATGAGATCTGGATTTAAGTCACAGACACAAGCTGCATAAACATGGGCAAATCATAAACTCTGTGAACCTCAGTTTCCTCATCCATAAAAGGAGGATAACATGTGCATGAAAAGCAGTCTGGCCTAAGTGAAGAGAAGGAAGGGCCACCAACCAATCAGGGAAACCTGGGTTCAATTACTCTCTTAAAACACAGAAAGCAAGATATTAACCTCTAAGTGTCTGATGTCATTTCCTAAGACTGAATTGCTAAAGAATTGGCATTGGTATTAGGAGTTCCCTCGCCCCAAATCACTAAATCTCAGGTCATCACTGAAACCCTTCCCAGTCTTCCCCTACCCTACTTGTATAACTCCCTCACAAGGTTGTTGTGAGGAAAGAGTTTTATAAAGTTTAAAGTGAGGTGTATAAATTTATACACAGCTTTCACAAACATATCTATTGTTTAAATGTGGACATATCATGACAATATTTTTTCCTGGAGCCTAAAAAACATTTACAAGTACTCTGTATACTTAATACTCAAGTGGATCTGTAAGCTCATTGATGTCAATATTCCTTAGATACAAGATACAAATAGTTACTGAATTAAAATGCCTACTAAGAGTATCTGCACACTCAGTAAGTTTAAATAATTTTTCTTAAAAGTTCTTTGGAGTAAAGTTTTTATCAGTAAGGTAAGGAAGCAGCGCTCTGGGAGTTAGATTATGGGTAGAGATAAAATAAAATTCAGGATCTCTGGTTTCCTGGTATAGGCAACTCCTTTCACTAGATAAATTTTAGAGAGAAAAACAGAGATAAAGTGACTTGTCCATGGTCAGACAGCAGTAAGTGTCAAAGGCAAAAGTTGACCTTAGATATTCCTGACTCTCTAAGTGCTCTATTCATTTGAACACATTTCCTGATTGAGCCCACTATAATGGCCACTCTTCTTTAATATTCATTCTCTATTTATTGGCTCCTCCTCTTCAGCTTATAAGTACACTTATGTCTCTTCTTCTTAAAAAACACTTACTTGACCCTCCCATCTCTATTACCTTCATCTTTTCTGTCCTTCTCAGCTAAACCCCTTGAGAAAGCCTTCTACACTTGCTGCCTCTACTAGTCCTCTAATTTTGAACTCTGTGATCTTGTTTCTGACCTCATTATTTAACTGAAATGGCTTTCTCCAGAGTTACTAACCACCAAATCTAATGGCATCTTCTCAGTTCTTCTCTTTTTTGACTTCTCTGCTTGTCTTCTAACAGTGTCCCAACCTTTTTAGCCTCAGGACCCCTTTATACTCCTTAAAAATTATTAAGGATCCCCTCCAAAAAAAGCTTTTGTTTATGTGGGTTACATTGATATTTGCCTTATTAGAATTTAAAACACCTTAATATTATTATGAAAATGGTTTTGACTTCACAGACTCCTTGACAGGATCTGCAGCACTCTTTCTACTGGATACTTTCCCCTCTCTAGGTTTTCATGACATGACTTTCTACTACTTCTCCTGTCTGATGGTTCCTTCTCAGTCCCATTTTTGGAATCTTCCTCCAGGTTATCTGCCGAAGGAAGGAATGAAACAAGCATTTAAGTGTACTGTGTGCCAGGCACTGAGCTAAGCACTTTCTCTCATTTGACCCTCACAACACTCCTGGGAATAGGTGCTATTATTATCCCCATTTTACAGCTGGGCAAAGTGAGGCAAACAGAGTTTAGGGGACTTACCCAGAGTCACACGGCTAGTAAGTGTCTCAGGCTGGCTCTGAACTACCTTCCTGACTCCAGGCCCAACGCTGTACCCACTGAGTCACCCAGCTGCCTCAAGGGTCTGTTCTCCTTCCCTTCTCACCCTACACTCATCTCACTTGATATCCTGTTTGCAAGGGTTCAACTATCATCTCTATGCAGATAATTCTCAGATGTCCCACAGACATCTCAAACACTTCCAAAATAGAACTCATCATTTCCCTCCCACCTCCCTCCTTCCGAACGTCCCCAGTAACGGCAAGGGCACCATCATTCTCCCAGGCATCCAGGCCCGTCCTCCTTGCCTCCTCATGCTCACTCATACAACCTGCTGCCAGGTCTTCTAACTGTATCTACGCTCAGCAAGACCTCTCTCTGCTCCCTGGGGCAGGGCCTCATCACTTCACTCCCGGACTACTGTAATGGTCCCTTAACTGACCTCCCAGACTAGTCTTTTTCCTCCCCTCGGCGACCGAAGTGATCTTCCTAAAGCTGGTCTCACCACGACAGCAACTCTCCTTCCCTTCAATAAACTACAGTGGCTCCTTATCTCGAGGCTCACACATAAAACCCTCTTTGGGCCACTGAAAGCCTTTCCTAACCCTAAGCGCTACCTCTCCAGTGTTCTTAAATTTCACCCTCCCCCCTCTGCTTTACGATCGGGTTCCACCAGCCCACCCGCTCCTCGTCTGGGACGCTTGGCCCGTGCCATCTCCTCCTCACTTCCACCTCCTGGCTCCCTCTGCGAAGGTCTTTCTAGGCCCTCCCATTTCCCTACTTTCCAGAGATTTGCTGCCATTTACGTCGTACTTGGGGGGTACCACAAGTCTGGGCGCAGATTGGAGTTTTAACAGCTGGCACGTCGGTTCCGTCTTTCGTTAGACTGTAAGCTTCTCGAGGGCAGGGACTCTTTGGCTATTCCCAGAGCTTAGAGTGCTACCTGGCGTTTAACTGAATGCCTCTATGACCTTATTTCTAACGGACAAAATACTCCCAACTTATTGATACCTTCAATGGACAAGCTCCATAAGGGCAGACCTCAACTGGGCTGGGATCACTTTCCTGGGAGACTCCATTCCCATCCATGTCAGCTGGTGCCCTATTGGTTAACCCAGCACTGACTTATTTTTTGGGGGGAGGGAGGGGGTCTTCAGCTTTCCAAGATAACATAACAGTTTGGGTTTGGGGGGGAGGAACTCACGACTGTTATAGACTGAACCCCTTCGTAAAAGAACGCCCCAAATAGGACGCTGCGCATGTCATCTCGGTGAACTGGGGCGGGGGGGGGTCTGTTAAATGGCCAGACAAGTGACCATGCCCACGTCTGCGGCCCTCCTGTGGTTCCTTCCGTTACCTGACTGCCACTGTGGGTTGGAGCGGAACCGCCCGCACGGTGGAGCCGAGACCGCCTCTCTGTGGGTCCCGGGCCGGCATTCGCGGCTGGACGGAAGGCGGGGCGGGGGAGGGGCGCCCCTGCGGAAGTTACTTTGGCGCCTCTTTCCCCTCGGCTTCCTCCCCAGCCCTACTCCCTCCCAGGAACGTAAAATTCAATTAAGACGGACGGCAGGGTCGAAAGGCGCGGGTAGGAGGCGGCGTCTAAGGAGCAGATACGCGGGACGGCGGGCGGCCGTTAAAGCCGTTGGCCGCAACCCCTCGACATCCAGCGGATGTGAAACTCGAGCAGGAAAGACGCGTGACTCGGCGCACACTTCCCTTTCGTCCTCCACACGCTGCGCAGTTCAGGGGGCGGGGGGAGGGGCGGGGGCGGAGGCGGGAAGCCTACCCAGCAAAACTACCACTCCCAGGAGGCAACGCGCAGTTCCTAAGGCTTTACAATGGAAACTTATCTCGGGCACCCTACGGAGACCGAGTGGGAACTGCCGCTTCCGTCAAGCACAGTCTGTGTCGAAGGAAAGGCAGGAGGAGGCGGGTGCGGGAGGAACTTCAAAGCCCAGCGGGCCCTGCGCGAACAACGCCTGCGCGGTGAGAGGACGGGGGGGCGGTCGGGCCATTTAAATGTGTGTGTGGGTGAAATGGCTGCGCAGGTCGGAGCGGTGCGCGTAGTGCGGGCGGTGGCGGCGCCCGAGGAGCCGGACAAAGGGGGGAAGGAGAAGCCCCGTGCCGGGGCCTCGCCCCGAGGGACTAAGCGGCAGCGCCGGGCGAGCAGCGGGGGGCCCCGGGAGAAGCGGGGGCGGCCGAGCCAGGAGCCCCCTCCCGCTCCCCCTTACCGGCGGCGTCGCAGCCGCCAACAGCCGGGGCCGCCGCCGCCGCCTCCTGCTGCAGCCTCCACGGTCCCGGGCCCTGCGGAGCCGTTGCTGCTGCCGCCGCCGCCGCCGCCGCCCTCGCTGGCCCCCGCGGGGCCCCCTCTGGCCGCCCCGCTGGCGGCCTCGGCGCTCTTCACCTTCTCGCCGCTGACGGTGAGCGCGGTCGGGCCCAAGCACAAGGGCCACAAGGAGCGCGAGAGGCACCGGCACCATCACCACCACGGCGTGGACCCGGGCTCGTCGGGCGTCGCCGGCCCCAAGCACAAGGGCAAGCGGGAGAACGGCGACCAGAGCGGCGGGCTGTCTCCGGCCAAAGCTCCCAAGAGAGGTGAGTTTCAGCGGCCCCTCCCCCTGCCCGGGAGCGGGCTCTGGTCCTCGGCGCCCTAGGCCCCGCTGCCCTCCCCCGGGGTCTTCGGAGCGCCCCGGCCTAGGCCCAGGCCCCGAGGCGGAGCCGCTGCCCAGCCGGGAAAACCCTCGGCCCTCGGCTCGAATGGGGCGCCCTGAACTCCGAGGCCAGATGGGCCCCCAGCCCAGGGCAGAGCTCTTTGGGGTACCCCGCCCCCGCTCGGCCCTCGCGCGCTGAGCCTCGGCTGGGCCTCTGGGCCCCGGCCGGCGCTTTGTTCTGTCTTCCCTGGGTGCCCCCCAAACGCCCAGGGCCGGGATTCGCGCGGGCTTCCCCGTAGGGCCTCTGGGCAGTCCTGGGCAGGAGTTCAGTGAAACTTAGGCGGTCTCCAAAGTTGACCAAGTTTGTCCCTCCAGACCTACCCCTGGTGAGGTTGTCAGCGCACACCCCCTACAACTCCTCAGGTATTTGGGGCTCCTGCCTCGCGCACGGAGGCCAAGAAAGCCCCACTCAGAAAACGCCTTCCTGTCTTAGAGATCTCGTCTGCTTAGTCTGTTATTAATTGCTATGATGGGTAGGAAAATGTAGGGCTAAAGAGTTGTTTAAAATAATTCATTGTAAATGTTGCACTTATTAATGGGAGAACACTTAGGTTTGCAACTAATCGCCTGGCCTATTATTATATGGCAGACGATTAAGAACCACTTCATTGCATTTCTTCCATGGAATTGAAAGTAATAGTTTTCATGATTTCCTCGCTAGGCTATTTTCCACTCAGTGGAAAAAAATAACTTACTTTTGATAAGATATGTTTTTGAGCGTAATTATCATAGAATGAACAGCTTTTTTGAGAATACACTGGTTGCCTTCAGATTCTTTTTTCTTGCAAGTTGGTTTTCTGTTTCTTCCGTGTGTACAGAAAGAAATTAGAGTATAGCAATTACAGAAATCAAACCTTCCATCTTTTTGGTCACTACCATAAGCCTTTCCCCAAAACTTAGCCAGCATTGAATGCCTTGCCTTGCTGATTTTTTGTAGTTCTGACTGTTGGGGCACTGACAATTTTGTCCCTTTGTAGTCTCTGTAATTTGTTTCAGGTGCAAGGGATGTCCTCAAGGTCATAAGATACCTCTTAAATTTGCCCTAGTGCCAGGCTTAAATACTTAGGGAATGAATCTTTCAGACCAGATATCTGGAATACTCATTCTTTTCTACATAAGAAGTTGCTTTCATCTTCCGGCCTATCTCTTTTGTTTTGTCTCCAGGTGTTATTTGCTACCTGGCTCTGTACTTCTTTTTACATATCTCCTTTTATCTTCTGTTTTAGTAATATCCAAATCCTAGCAACCAGTGACTAATTAGTGATGATGGTAAGAGGTTACTTTCTGTCATTACCCTTTCCTGATATTGTCAGTATAGTAGCTGGGGCCCAGAATGTTTCTAAGTCCAGCCTGATATATTTCTTTGCTGGATCAATTGCTCCTTGTTTACAAATCTTTGAGAATTTATAGTTTATTAACTGGGAAGTGAAGTGGGTTAAAATCTGGACTGCAGGTGAATTTTTAATATTTGCTGTTTTCAACAAGGCCATGTCTTACCCCAAACCTTGGGGTCAAAAATCTCGATAGTGTTGCCTTACTACTTGGTAAAGATCGTTGTAGATTAAAAGTGTAATGAAGAGATGCTAAACTTTTTTAGAAAGTGGTAATTACATGCTGAATTTAAAACAAATATTAAAAACAAGCATGTGAAAGACTTAGATTAAGTGGAAATCTTTTGTATTTAAACTTTTTGATTGAAGTAGATTGTCTTGATAACCCAACCTTTCCGAAAGTCAACTAAGTAATGGTAACTTATCATAGAAATTGGTGTTTCTCCCCCACTCTTGAGACCTCTCCACCTTTCCCCTGTCACAGTTTCCATAGTCTGTAGGCAGTAGAACTATCTCTTCCTTCTTGCTAGTTAGATAAATTGGTGGAGTTTGATATTTCTTCAAACTTTTGACTTGAATAGAATTTTTAAAAGAGAAAACATAGTAAGACCCCCTCCCCCACTTTTTTCTCTCTGAAGTCGATGTCATTAAATGACAAGAATTTGCTTATGCATTCCCTGGTGAGTCAGACTTCCTTTCTTACATTCTTCCATCTTTGACCAATTGCCCAGAATATGCAGAGATATCTCAGAGCCAGATAAAGTAATGGAAAGCTCTTCTGATCTGTATAAGTTTCTAGTAGACTTAAACATAGAACCATCTCTTAATCATCTGTGGTTGTGGTGGTTGGTGGTGATGGGTTTGAAGGGGATGCCAGAATTGTGATCTAGAGGACTAGCCTCAGGACCAGGATGACCTGGGGTCAAATACTGCATCTAAAGCATATTGCAGACTATGTGACCCTGGGAAGTCACCTCTCAAAGACTCTTTGTTGCAGAGAAGGTCCTGACCTGCATTAGAGGGTGTTTTCCTCATCAGGGAATTCCTGTGCAGATGCCATCACAGCTACAATCCTACTTCCTCTCTGTATGAGGATCATACCAGGAACTGAATTATACAATCGCCCTAACCACCAGAACTCCTGGGTGATTTTTCAGCCATTTCTCTCCCTTGCCTACTCTTCCCAAGGGGCTAATGGTGCAGCAGGGAAGGAGGAGGTGATCTAAGTGCAGGAACCTGAAAATTTGCACCCCAGGGAATCTAAAGTTGATTGTAGTACCATCAGTGGGCTCAGTTCTCCTTGTGTTAATGGAATGAATTAACTTTGTCTCTGGAGAAGTATATTTAACTCTAGTCACATAAGGACTATCCTTCCAGCCTTAGCATTCTAGGATTCTCTTTCATTGAACTGAATGGTGCCATGAGGAAGTGAATTTTATTTTTAAAAACATGTTATCTTATTAGTCAACCTACTATGTACCAGGCATCATGCTAAGTGCTGGGAATACAAGTACAAAGACTGAAACAGTCCCTACTTGGAAATTATATTCTAACAGGGAGACAAGGACATACATATACATATGCATACATGCATATATATATATGTATATATGTAAAGTTTATGTTATAGACACATACATTTTTTATATACACTCATACAAAAAATTAGTTAAATATGCAATACTATAAAAGGGAGGGCACTAGCGGTTGGGATCAGGAAAGGCTTATGCAGAGGGTGGTGTCTGAGCTGCATCACGAAGGAAGAGGAGAGGGACTGTGTGTACAAGGCGGAGGTAAGAAGGGAGTGCATTCCATGAATGGGGGAGAACTAGTGCTCAATTTTAATTCCTTTTAATTTTGAAAAATAGATGTTAAAATTTTTTTAGTTGGTTGAACAAAGTCATATTGTAAAATAACACAAATATCCATAGTTATCATTTCCAGAAAGATTGGAATCATTGCCCTGATGACCTGAAAATACAAACCAGTCTGCAAAGAATATTTCCTTCCCTTTTTTGGGAGGGTTTGGGTTATAATGAGGACGACTTTTGGGACTAGACTAGAATTTCTTTCAGAAAATAACAGGTCCAAGATTGACCTCAGAAAAAAGTTAAGAGAATGTATTTCCCTCCCCTCTTTGTAGAGGTGGGGGGACTGTGGTTGTGGAATATTTCCTATATTGTCAGACCTGGTGTGTGTGGTTTTATTGAACTGTTTCACCCCTCCTCCCACACCTTTGCTATAAGCAAGGGCCCCCAGGTAGGGAAGGGGTGAGAAGGATGTATTCAGAAATGAAGGTGATTTTTGAAACAGTTGGTTATCAATAAATACATTTTTTTAAGAAAGAACATAAAGGAAAACATGTCTTTTAAAAATATATATTTGTATAAAATGACTTTAAAAATTGAAAATAATTTTTTATTTTGAGAACTTCAGAATGTTAATTATATCTTCTATGTTCTAAGCTGTGATTCAAAAATAAAAGTGTAGGTTGATGTTAGCCTAAATATGGGGTAAAACCAATTAATTTTTTTTTTGCATCAGGGAAAATGTATAGTTAATAAATAATTGAGTTGGACTGAGAGTCAATAAATAGTAAACATTTATTAAGCACCTACTTGTCAGACGCTGTACTAAGTGCTGAGGATACAAAAACAAAAAATAGAAATGCTGTCCCTGCCCCCAAGGAGCTTACAGTCTAATGGGGAAGCAACTCACAAAAGGAAGCTAAAAAGTGCCTGTGGCAGGATGGCAAGAGGGAGAAAAGGGTACTAGGCTCTGGGGCATGGTGAAGTCAGCCAGTCAGTCAGAAGCCCAGAAGTGTTGTAGCCAGGTAGGGAATAAAGAAGACATTTGCCATACTAGCAGACACAAGGATATTTTAGAATTTATCTTGTACTACTCTAGTGCGAGAAGGTAATCAGCCGTTAGATCAGCCGTTTAATTTTAATTTTCAACTGTTTGGTCATTTCCATGTTTGAATTGCTACATATATTTTTTAGCTTGAAACTTCTGGAATGTTGTATTTGAACACATAGTCTAGCATGTATTAACTTTCTTGAATGAACTCATTACTAGTCTGCCAGATAATTTTATTTAATATATCATTAATCTATATCCAAGGCATTTCTAGCTTGGAGAGATGTCTAAAGTCATACAGTCATCTCCAGGCCCTCTGACGTGATTCTGCCCCAATACGATTTCAGGTAATATAGTAATCTTGAACAAGGAAAAAAATCTTCAAATACAGCCTATGTCAGCATTCGAGAATTGAGCAACCAAGTCACCATTCCATTCCTCCTGCACGTTCTTCCCCCTTCTCCCTCCTATTTCCCATTGATATCTTAATAACAGCTAGTATTGGTATACTTGCAAAGTGCTTTACAGATTTTATCTTCACAACATTTTATCTTCACAACATTTTATCTTCACAACATTTTATCTTCTATCTATCTTTGGCTCCATTTTACAGTTGAAGAAACTGAGGCAAATGGAGGTTAAGTGACTTGCCTAGGGTCACACAGCTAGTACCAGTCTGAGGCTGGATTTGTACTGGTGTCTCTCTGATTCCAGGTCTAGCCATTGATCCACTTTATCACCTTTTCAGTGGAAAAGAGTGTGTGCTAGCCCACCTTTGAAGGTTGCCTTGAAGTTGATTGTAAAGAGGGTATTGGCCTTAGATCAATAATGAAATTACTGGTGCTTGCCACATAGTAGGAACTTACTGTTGATTGATTCTTTGATTAGATGTTTGGTACTACCCTCAATCCATTTCCTTGAGGAAAATTTTTTCATTCTTTTGTCTTTGACCTATCACCCACCTGTCTCAATGGCTTCCTATTTAGAGGAAAATGTTATTTCTCAATATTTCTAAAGAAACTGAAAAGGAGATTTTTAATGTTTCCACACCAAAAAAATTTTAAATTGCAGTTCTGCCTACGAGGTAAAAGATAGCTACATTTCATTTGAAATGGATACCACTTAGCAAAAAAAAAAAAAATCTAGGAATAGCTGGAAAGTTTCTGCATGGAATATAATTAATAGAGGTAGTGTATTGTGTGATTTTCTAATTATCAAGCCTAGGTTAAAAAAAATCAAAATATTCAGAAATACTTAAGTTGTTCAGAACCTTCAAATACTAGGGTGTTAGTTTCCAAATCAAATGACTTTTCTTTGGGAAAGAGGGGCTATTTTGTCAGAAAACCTGTGCCCCACAACAACAACCAAGAAAAAAACTAAGAAAATTGAGAATACAGATGAGTTTTATATAGTCAGCCCCACTGAGGCTTTGTCATGTTAGGAACACCAGCCCTAAATTGGTAGTAATATAGAAAATGTGTTACAATCAAGGCAACTCCCTCTTGGTGTTAATTTCAGTGGCAGATCTAGGTCACAATTCATCTTCTGCATACCAAATAGTTCTGCCTGAAATCTTAAAGTAAAAGGATCTTTTCAGCAAGACTTTTTTTTTTCTGTGTATGTGCCTCCTATTTAATCACTAAAGTATTGACATGGTGTTTAAAATTAGTAATCTAATTTATGTAACTTATATACAGGATAGCATTAACACTTGGTTGCTTGGGAACACTGCCAAAAATCACTTAGGTATATAGGACAAAGTTAAATTAATTTCTGTCTTGAAAAATGTAAATGTCTTGTAAACGTGCTTAATTTTGCTTCCTAAACTGAATATGCATACTTCCTTTCCAACTACCAAAAGTTGTAATTTATAGTTCTTAAAGATTTGTTCATGTTGTAATTTTCCAAATACTGCTGAAGGCTGAATTTAATTTTAGTTATGATATCAAGTATTCAATATTATTCACAGGCTCTTAAAGGCAATTATTAATTGAAATAAAAACTAATCAGGATTAAGTCTTCAAAATATTTGGTTTATGTTTTAGCCTAATGGGTTTCCAGTTTTTTAAAGTTTTATTATTCTAATCTACTTTTTGCATATTTAATGAGAGTTACAGTGAGGAGACAGGATCATAATTTATTGTGTGTATATTCTCTCCTCAAATGTTATTTCAAAGTAAACCCTGGATTTAATAATACATGCAGGTACTTAACCAACAAAGTTATTT
Organism: Trichosurus vulpecula; assembly: GCF_011100635.1. Taxonomy (NCBI): domain Eukaryota; kingdom Metazoa; phylum Chordata; class Mammalia; order Diprotodontia; family Phalangeridae; genus Trichosurus; species Trichosurus vulpecula. The sequence goes on from NC_050579.1 coordinate 56,064,632, forward strand.
GTATCTTGTGAAGTAAGCCACAATATAGCTTTGTATACATGTGTGTGCATGTGTAGCACATACATTAAACTTCCACATTTTGTGGGTGGTTTTTTTTAAATACCACACCTGATATTTAACTTTATAGATCAACTGTAAGGTAATTGTTTTCAGTTTCTGATTAATAAATGATCTTTCATAAGTATTTTATTAGTAAACTGTAGACTAATATCAAAATACTTAATTTAGCCTTTGCTTAAATTTTATAAACAGACTGAAGTGTCTAGAATACACATATAAACTACTAGAGGTATTTTCTTAATCTTGGTCACATGACCATTTCCCCTACAATATAAAGGTATGTTTTTACTTGCTCTTCACATTTGAATACTATTACATAAGACTATTGTTAAGTTTTCTAGCACTGATATATTTTAAAATGGGAAAAATGACCTAACTGATCTGAATCAGCTTGATTGTAGGATTCTTTTAGTTAGGAAAAAAAATGCATTTTAAAAAAGTTTGTATAATGTCATTAAAGACCTAATAACTGACTTCCTTTTAATTATTATGGCCAGAAACACCAGATGAAAATGGCAAAACCCAGAGGGCTGATGACTTTGTTATGAAGAAAATAAAGAAGAAAAAGAAAAAGAAACATCGAGAAGATATGCGTGGGAGACGCCTTAAAATGTACAACAAAGAAGTACAGACTGTCTGTGCTGGCCTGACCCGAATTAACAAGGAGATTCTGACCCAAGGACAGGTGAATAACAGTACAGGAGTTAACAAGGAATCCTTCAGGTATCTGAAAGATGAGCAGTTGTGCCGACTGAATTTGGGCATGCAAGAATACCGGGTACCCCAGGGAGTCCAAACACCATTTATGACTCACCAGGAGCATTCTATTCGTAGCAACTTCTTAAAAACAGGCACTAAATTTAGTAACTTTATTCATGAGGAGCACCAGTCCAATGGTGGTGCTCTAGTTCTTCATGCCTACATGGATGAACTCTCATTTTTGTCTCCAATGGAGATGGAGAGATTTTCTGAAGAGTTCCTTACTCTGACATTCAGTGAAAACGAAAAAAATGCAGCTTACTATGCGTTAGCAATAGTGCATGGGGCAGCTGCTTATCTGCCTGACTTCCTGGACTATTTTGCTTTTAATTTTCCCAACACTCCAGTGAAAATGGAAATTCTGGGCAAGAAAGATATTGAAACAACAACCATTTCAAACTTTCATACTCAGGTAAGGTAAAGGTTATGATGAATCATTCAGCAACAACAGTTTATTTATTGCAACAGTGTAACCCTCAAATGCCATTGAGCAGCGCCTAGCAATACTTTGACAAAGTTTAATGTCACTGAATATAGTTTAAAATTTCAGGTTTGCTTCTTCCTCTTCCTGAAAAATCTTAATTGCTAGAGCAGATATTCTCCTTGTTTGGGTGGGAGAGAATGTTTGAGCTTAATCTAACAAATCTAAACTGGGAATTCTGCATATAAATACATCAGTGCTAGTTGTGGAAGAATCAGAGTGAAGGAAATCAATCTGTTTTTTTCACAAATCAGGAACATGTTGGCTTATTGTGTAGCAGGTGTGATTGGGTCTGGTAGTTTCATGGTATTAAACTAGTTAATACCTTGTACTTCATGATGAAACATGTGAGGGTCTTGGCCTTTTTATTTGCCAGGCTTGAACTGGTCCTTGTCTCATTTCTTCCAGTAACTTGTTGGCAGTCTATCCCAGAAATACACCCCATTTGTGTGACTTGGAAGTGTCACTAGGAAGACCGCCATAGCCTCTGCTCCTTCTGCCTGTAAACACTTGTGATCGAAACTACTCCGAAGCCTTGCTTGGGCAGCTAGGCTTAAGTCAGCAGGGAACCTCTCTCCCCTTCACAACCAGTGGCTTTTAATCAAATGGATTTTTTTTTCAAACTGATTTTTTATTTTTTAGGACATAATGGGAAATCAACATTGTCTCCCCCTTTTTTTCTCCCTCTCCTAGCTTTTCTCATAGGGATTATGAATGGTTATGCTATAGATAATGTAAATCCTGCACAAGTTGTTATGGAGAAAACTCCCCCGTAGGAATTTGATATTATGATTTATATGTAGCCTGGTTTTTCAGTTTATTTAACTCCTTGCTGCTGATAATTGGCCTTGGGGACTTTTTTTAGGGGTCATCTAGACTGTAGCACATAAGACTCTCAGCTGCCAGCAATATGATGCTTATAAGCCACTTAGGTCTATTTGAAACCTCTTCTAATTTAAATCTTTCCAGTGATTTTTTTTTAACTGTCCTTACCTCCAATGAGGGGAGTATCCAGTTTAGATTCATAAGCTTCAGAATTTCTCTAATTGAAGTTCTCTCTGCAGTAGAGAGAGCAGGAGCAGCCAATCTGGAGAGGTCGCAAGATGGGGCGGCCCAAGACGTTGGAACACGATGTGCAATAAAGGGCTTCGTCTTGGATTTTGGCCTTGTTACCACAATCAGGTACCGAAGTGCTGACTTTTGTAGTAGATTTTGGGTTTTATTTTTTTTATTTTTTTATTTTTTAGGCGTTTTGCCCTATAAAGGTTAAGGAAGCCAGTTTTTATAAGTATTGAAGAGACTGGAAACCAGTACTCCTAGATTAGCCCATCTGCCTTAAGTCCCTAATTAACAAGAAAAGGTGTTGCTGAGAGCATATTTAACATGGTATAACACTTTTTTTTTTTAGAAAAATGCAGCAAACTTTCTGTTTGGATGGAGAGGCCAGCAAGTAGTTCTAAGAAATGCCAGAAGGTTGGAAAAATAAGGGTCCTGGTTTTATAAGGGTGACTTTTACTTCCGGGTTCTTCTGTATTGGACATACTTAATATCCAGGCTGACAGCACACAGGCTAAAAATATAAGCAAATGACTCTTACATTCCCTGCTGATTTTTGTCCTCCAATTTTTAAAATGGAGCTGAAATTTATATGACTGTACCAACAACTTACCTTGAGTTTAAGAATGATTATTTTTAAAAGAATAGGTAAGATTACTACTAGGCTTGATATAGTTCTTATTCACCATGTTCCCCATATGAGAATTTTGGGGACCATGGGATACTGACATTTAGATAATTTGTAGTGGCTCTGTTAACTTAGTTTAATACGGAGAATATGAAGTTTTCAGGAGTGTATGGGTTAGAGATGAAAGAAATGACTTGGTCCTAAGTGCTTGTATTCAGATTTGTACATGGAAAATGCTTGGGTGTGGTAGAACGGAATAGTTGCAAACATATTTTAGGAGCCAAGACTAGCAGGTTTTTTTTTTAAACATACTGCAGTAGTCAGTAAAATTAAAATATATTTTATAAGTAACTATTAATAAATACTTCTCTTCATTCTCAGTTTATAACTACTATCTTGGTATAAATTTAGTTTATATATGTAAAAATCTCCTTCAAAGAAAGGAAATATTTTGGTATATGCTGGAAAATGATCATAGATTGCCCTCAGGTTCTTTTCAAGTTTCATTTCTGGGGAAAATATTCTTTATACAATAGCAGATAGTTTAGAGTGCTGGACCTGGAGTCTTCTAAGCCTGAGTTCTTACCTGTCCTCAGATACTTCACTAGCTGTGTAACCTTGGATAAGTCACTTAACCTCTCTGCCTCAGTTTTCTCATCTATAAAATGAGAACAATAATACAGCCTACCTCCAAGGTTGTTGTTAGGATAAAATGAGATCATATTTATAAAGTGCTTTGCAAATTGTTAAGTGCCACGTAATGCTGTTATTCTTCAGATCATTAGAACACTTATTGGACTTTTTTGCTCAGTTTTATGAAATAAGGTGTAGAATTAGTTTTGTAGTACTGGGGACACAACGAAATACTTCTTAATCAAGATTTTATGTTTTGGGGACCATGATTTGAGAAATATTTATATCTTTGTTAGTTTTTATTAGATTCTATTGCTTACATATTGGAACCAGGTTGATTTATTTTGTGGATACCAGTACAACATCGAGACTTCTTACCTGTTGTTCTTTGATTTTACTGCATGAATGCCCTAACTTTTCTGGTCATACATGTCTTTGATGGCTTGCATGCTGTCTTCCTTAATGGGAATGTGAGTTCTTTCGGAGCAGGGACTGTCTTTTCACTTCGTATCTGCAGTACTTGGTACATTGTAGGTGCTTACTAAATGCTTTTTCATTCCACTTCTTGTACATAGGTCATTAGCTGTAATAAGCTACAGTTTACTTTTACTTATTACACATCCTTTTAATTGCCCTTTAGGTCACCTGCAATTTTTGAAGCATAGTTTGTTTTTTTCATTTTGTTTTCCTGTAGGTGATAAATGGATTCATTCAATTCTTTGTTTTTTATTTTTAGAAATTCTGGGTAGTTTTTTTGTATTATTTACTTTATCATGACATTCAAGTCTCTTGATTTGTTGTTTTCTTCAGGTAGAACTATTATCCTCAAGTTGTCTTTGTGCATCCTATTTTTGAGGTCAGTGACTTTGGTTTGGATTGAGACCATGTTGTCTTTTAACGTTGACTTTTGTTTCTACTTAGTCAGATCATCCTTTGCTTAAGTATTTTTGTATGCCAAATCTGTTAATCTCGTTGGCTTCTTTGGAGAAATTCTGTACCCTTGATTGTGTTTTTTCCCTTAATCTGCTGATTGAGTTTTGTGTCAGCTTTAAGAACTATGCATTCTGACTGAAAACAACTGAACAACAATGAAAATTCTGGCTTTTGTTTTTTCCTGATTTTCTTTTTTATGGATTTCATTTCTTTTTTGAATCACTCTGGAATTTCTTGTTCCATGCTTTCTTGAGATTCCACAGTAAAAACTTCTGTTTTTTGTTCTAATATTTATTAAGAGAGCTTTATGACCTTTTTGAGAGTTTAGTATTCATCCTTCCTTCTAGTTTCAAGATTACCTCTGTTGGTTTATCTGCTTGTGCTGTGGGTTTTGGTTTTTGTTTTTAGTTTTGTGGCTGGGCAGAATCAATGTCTTCCTTGTGTCATAAGAGTAAAAAGTGAGTGGGGTGTGCTGGCAAAGTCTCTGTTAACAAGAGGAAATCACATTATGGACCCCAATCACAAGCTCTTTATTTATATAGTTTGAGCATCCTGCCTGAATGTGGTTACTTGTTGAAGAGAGGTGTTGAGTGAATGCTTTAGATTATTAACATTCTCTGTATTTATCCGTAATTGTACTCCATCTAGAGCATAACTCTTCTTTTGTAGTTTTCTTGAGAGTTAAGAGGTAGTTGAGGAAAATGTCTGTTCTGCCTGTTACTGGTTATGTGACACAGAATTCTGTAGTCAACTTCAAATTTGATTGTTTTAAGACTGTCATTTTCAGCAATAGGACATCTTAGGAAGGCTATTGGTCTTTGAGAGAGAGAGAGCGAGCGAGCACGCGAGAGAGAGGGAGCGCGATCTTGTAGGAACCTCGCTTTACCTTGACCAAAGGAAGAGTAAGAGGCAGTGGAATGGACACTGAGCTGAGCCTTCATAACCCCTACAGATAAGTTGACATTTCAGCAGACATTTAAGAAAACTGAAAAACTCCTTCCCTATCAGCAGACACCACAGCCAGTTTAGCCTTAGTCTCTGCCACAGAGCAGTTGTCCCTTTCTGCATCTTATAGCCATAGATAGGACCATCAACTACTCTTTCCGAACTTACCACATTTCTACAGAGTGGATAGTCCCTGGCCCAAAGCAGTTCCTTCTCTATTAAATGTTTTGTAAGGATGTGTCTAGTCTTGGAGGCAGCCCACCAATAAACACTATTGGGTGGTTGGGGGAGATGTGGTATAATATGATATGGAGAAGTTGGGGATAATTGAAAGTATTGGACAAGTGTAACACAGTCTGCTCTCCTGTTAAGTTCTGAACCAAGGTCATTAGTGTATGGTATCTGTTCAAGATGTAGGTACTGATAGGCTTCACTCAGTGGGCTGCCTGTCCAACTGCCTGCCAGCTTTTGGGTAATAGACTTTTTTATTCTATTTGATTTCTTTGTGTGAATTATGAGGCTAATTTGTTGAGTGGCCACGGCTTTCATTGAGGAAGCCCTATGGTATTTTGGGACTTGCTGCAATTGATATAATGCCATCAACTAATGGGACCTTCTAGATAATCTCAAAATCTGTAAGATATCATACCCCAATTTATATAAATAGGACACATTCCAGGACAGTGACAAACACCTTTTATAAGTATGTGTTTCTATATGTATAACTTGCTTAATATTGGTGATGAGAAGATTTTTATGAACAGATTGTCTCTAAGGCCACAACTATCAAAGAACCATGTATGATATTAATGTGTATAGGAAAAGCTTTGTGGGGAGCCTTTAACTTTACTGAATTTTTTTTTTTTTTTGGTATTCTGCAAAAATAGTATGGTCTTGAATTGCCTGTAGCCCTCCAACAGTTGTGAAGATGTCTTCAGTAAGAAGACATCTGCATGTTTTCTCATTTTCATCAAGTATGCCTTTGTGTAAAAAGGACCATTTACATAAAGACTTTTTGTAAAGGTGACAGTGTAGGCATCTACTTAGCATTTAGTAATGACTTTGTCAGCTTTTTTGAGAGAGGCATTAGTACCATCCATGATCTCTTCCATTCCTTTGCAATTTTTCACTTTCTGATTTGATCTTGAATGTCTTTAAAATTGCATCTTTTTATGTGAAAAAACACTTCTTGTTTTTTGTAGAAGTGAAGGACCATGGGTGTGAAATACTTCATATAATAGCAGACTTTTTTGATATGTAAATTAGTTTTCGTAGAACTTTTCCTTCTTTATGCTTTATTATAAGAGATCTCTTTCTGGGAGAGGCTAGAGGGAGAAATAAAATAGGAAACAAGATAATTTAAAATTAAAAAGGATTTTGTATGTCTCACATTTTTCCACTGTGTATTTGGTCAAATGTAGCCATGCTCTGCTAAATTTTTGTCTTAGATGCTATTTTCACTTCAAACACATTTGATTGAGGCGATAAAGTTGAAAAGTGGTAATTTCACTGTCATTGATAAGAATAGACCAGTTGATCTCTTCTACTTTTATTAGTTATCTTTCCAGTTTTAGGTATAAATGATCAAAGATTACCTGGTTTAGTTGAGTCTCTAAAGCAAACTTTCTGTTGACTTATTTTTTCTCCTCTGGCCACTGAGTTTTGTATTTTTTTTGAGGTTTGATGCCATTTTAACATTTATTTACCCTCCTGTGTAATGTTTTGCTATGTTCTAAACAGTTGTTACTCTTGGCTGTCTACTGTATGTTCCAATTTGATCAGGAGATAAAGTACTTTCTGCCTTAAGTAGTTTCTTGACTCTTAAGCCTTCCTTATTGTGGTAGTTTTGTGTATAGTGTGCATATGCACCATCTCTGATTTCTTCAGTGTAGAGCAGTGGTTTTCAGTTTTTCAGTTGTGTATGCATTTTAGCAAAAATGTTTGTGTGCATTTTAGCAAAAATGTTTGTGTACATTTTAAAATTAAATCCATATACTGTTATTAATATGTTACATGCATTATCAGATACACAAAACAAAAGATGAAATAAAGTGTTCATTTTTTAAATTAAAAATTCTGTTTATTAACAGTACAAAAACCTTTGCTTTTAAGCATTGTGATTGAATATGCTTTATCATTTAGAAAAATCCCTGTGCATGCCCAATGGGATAGGGCCAATCTTGTAAACAGTCTGTTTGATCAATGTTAACTAGCAAAACAGGTGACTTCATTTTTTTTAGATACACAAAATCAAGTGGCAACAATCAAAATAATGTTATAGAAGTGAGTAAATATAAGAGCTTTTTAGTAGTGTCCTGTTTCTCTATGTTGATATTCACTAAATAGTGCGAAAACCAAGCAAAAGTGAATTATTTTTGATTTCAACATGGCTGAAAGTTTTCATTATTAATCTTTTCCTCTTTATGTAGTTCTGCTTAGTGGATGTTCCTATACCTTAATTTTCTCTTGATATTTGGATGTTTTAGTTTTGTTTTTTATGAGTGTGAAGGACAAGAAGGCTAGTTTGGTTGGACTGTAGAGCACTGGAAGAGGCTTCCTGTGTAATTCTGAAAAGGTAGGTCAGATCTCTGAGAAAGAGAAGTGTCTGTTTGACTCTAGAGTCTGTAGGGAGCCGCTGCAGGCTGAGTGTGGGAATGTACTGTGGCTTTTGAGGATGGATTGTAGTGGAAGAGATGTGAGCAAGGGACAACAAGTAAGAAGCTATTCCAGTAGTCTAGGCAGGACATGAAGAGGTCTCTGAAATAATGTGGCCTTAGGAGTAGTGAGAAGGGTTTGGAGACAAGAGATGGAGTGGTGAGAACTGCAGGATTTGGCAGTTAATAGAATATGTAAAATGATGGCGAGCTCGGGCTGGAGTAGGTAGGCAGATGGTGCTGCTGTCATCAGAAATAAGGAGTTTGGAGGGGGAGAAAATGTAATGAGAGCTCAGCTCTGTCATATCTCAGATCAAAAGGGATGGAGAGGCCCTGTAGCACAGAGCCTGCTGAGACTCTGGATGATCTGAGGCATAGGGAGTTTGGGGGGGGGGGTGAAATATGTGGGGTGGCAGGGATTTTGGTGGTGGCACATGTGCAGCTGCTGCTGTGGGTGTACCAGTGGGGGTAGGTTAGGTTATTACAGCCCTGAGAGACTGTTTAGTGCAGAAAGGGAGCAGTTGGGAGCTTGTACAGAGGTGACAGGGAGAGAAGTGGGGTAAGATTGAGTTGTATTTGGTGATAAGGGTATGTGTGGTTGTATAGGAGACACACTTCACACTTGGCTATTGCTAGGAGTGTAGAATGTGATTCATCCTTTCACTCTTATTGGTTACAGGCTCCTTAGGGTCATACCATGGCCCTTCCCACTTTGGAGAACACAGGTCCAGAGAATTTCCCAGTGAAGAAACTCCCTCTACCAATGCAGATTGGCAACTTTTCTGCTACTCACAGTCCTAGAGAGCTTCTTGGATCATTAAGAATTGTGACTTGTCATCCAACCAGTATGTCAGGGATGAGGCTTTTATCTAGGTTTTATGAATTGACCACCATTTTACCATTAAGCTTCATGTAATACGCGCCCATGCTTGTGTGTGTGTGGTCAATATGATACGTGGTATCAATAATAATACCAACTCACTATTCTCATTGCTTTTTTCTTTTATGGTTATGGCTAGTGTGTATTTTAAATACTTTTGGGGGGAATCCTTTTGTATTTTTTTGCTTGGCATTACTGCATGAAGGCCTTTCCAAAGAATTTTATATTCCTTCTACTTGTTGGTCTTTATTGCATTCAAATATTCCATTACATTAATGTGCTGCAGTATATTTAACTATTTCCCTCATGCTGGACATTTAGGGAACTTGTTAACGTTTTTAAAATTGTGTGTAATGCTGCTATGAAAATCTTTCAGCAGAACATCAACAAAATACTTTCAGGATGCATTTTCAACAATAGAATTATTGGGTCAGCAGGGATGATTATTTTAGTAACTTTTACTACGTACTGTTAGTGAGTTTTTTTCCTTTTTATCATATTTGCCAATTTAGATGAGCTGGTATCACAGATTTAAAAAAATTTCTATCTTTGATTATTACTGAGTCAGTCAGGAAGCATTTATTAAGCTCTTAATGTGTGCCAGGTGTTGTGTCAAGCACTGGGGATACAAAGAAAGGCAAAAATTTCCCTGCCCTCAGAGGGCTCACATTCTAATGGGTAAAACAACCTGCAAACAGCTATATGTACAAGATAGAGACACAACAGTGATCTTAGAGAAAAGGCACTGGAGGCAGGCCTCCTGCAGAAGGTAGCATTTGAATTGAGTCTTGACGGAAGCTAGGAGGTAGAGGTGAAGAGGTGAGAGCTTCTAAGGCATGGAGATCAGCTAGTGAAAAGGCGATTAAGAAATGGAGTGTCATATGTAAGGAACAACATGCGGACTGGTCTAGCTGGGTCATGGATTTAAGCATAGAGGAGTGGGAAATGAAATGTAAGAAGTTTGGAAGAGGCCAGATGGTGAAGGGCTTTAAATGCCAAATAATGAATTTTATGTTTAATTCTGGGGATAATAGCCTGGAGTTTGAGGGTGGGGTGGGGGCAGGGTGTGGCATAGGCCTGAGCTTTAGGAAGCTCACTTTGGCAGCCATGTGGAGGATGGACTTGAATGAGGAAAGACTTGATTCAGGAAGACCAACCAGAATGCTCTTACTGTAGGCCTGGCATGAAGTGATGCGAATCTGTATACGAGGATAGCTTCAGTGTCAGAGCACATATACGTGAGATGTGATGAAGATAGGGTGGTTCTGGGCTTGGGTGACTGCAAGGATAGGGTGTCCTTGACAGTAATAGTATAGTTGAGGAGAGGGGAGGGCTTGGAAGGGGAAAATAGTTCTGTTTTGGACATATTGAATTGTAGTGCCTATGGGACATCTAATTTGAAATATCCAAAAGGCAGTTAGTCATGTGAGGCCAGAGCTCAAGAGAGGGCTGAATATATAGGGCTTCGAATGATCTGCATAGAGATGATAATTGAACTCATGGAAGCTGATGAGGTCACCAAATAGTGAGAAGAGAAGAGGGCCCAGGACAGAACTTCTGGAGGACACCCCTAGTTGGTTTGGGGTAAACTGAAAATCTAGCACAGATGACTGAAAAGAGAACACTCAGGAGAGCTGAGAGAGCAATGTCATCAAAACCTAGGAAAGGGTATCAAGAAGAGGGGAGATTGGCAGTGTCAGAGGCTGCCTAAGAGGTCAAGAGAGGTGAGAAAGGGCCATTAGATTTAGCAGTTAAGAGATCATCTGTAACTTTGGAGAGAGCAGTTTGAGTTAAATAATGAATTTAGGAGCCAGACTGAAGAGAGTTTAGAATGAGTGGGAAGAGTCAAGTCAACTTTGTCAAGAAAAGTTTAAGGGTTAGGCTTATATAACATGATAGCACATCAGGATGGTAGGATCAGGTAAGGGTTTTTAAGGATGGGGGAGACATGGGAGTGATTGTAAGCAGCAGGAGTTAGTAAATAGAGAAAGACTGGAGATTGGAGAGTAGGGATGGTAGAGTGGGCAGTATACTGAGAGGATGGGATGGAATGAGATCAATGATGCATGCAAAGTGGTTTACTTTGGCAAGAAGAGGGCTTCCCTCTTCATGAGAGACAGGAGAGATGTCTGAGTGATGTGAGATGAGGAAGCTAAAAGAGGGAGCTCTTGGCAAATATCCTTATTTTTTTAAAAAAATTATACCAAGAGATGCCTCCAGCTGAGAGAGTGGGAGATGCCATAGGAGGCTTTTGGAAGGATAAAAAGGCTCAGTAAGTGGGAGAGCAAATAAATTAGGGAAGTATAAAAAGGATTTTGTTCTGATGGTGAGGTGTCCTTGTTGAGATTATGTAATTTACATTTATAGTGGATCCAGTCAACCTATTTCTTGACTTCTTTCCCCTTCACCCCTCCCCCCAGCAGTTTATGAATGGGGTGAAAGTGATGAATAGTGGGAGTCTGGAAGATTGGGATTTAGATCAGAAATAGGAAAAGAAGGCAAGAGATTCAGTTGTAGAGGACCGCGTAGAATTGAACTGATTGACCAGGGGGTTGAAAAATAGGGCAAGGAGGTTAGTCTAGCTGGTGAAGTGTTATGGTCTGGGAGACTACCAAAGGTGGAAAGATAGGAGATCTTGGTAGGGACAAAGTACAGGATTAGTGCTCATAAGACAAGGGAAAGATACACAGATAAAGGTTATGATTAAAGGAAATTACACTTACTGTCTTATGAAAATAGAACATTTATCCATTTTGGACTATGAGCTTGTAATTTTTTTTTTACAGTTTATTTTAGATGTCAGGTTTTACTTATCTATAGCAAATATTTGTACTAATTCGTATTTTTACAGAATTTAAAAATTTTAATGCAGTTAAGCATATATATGTTGTCCCTAATCATTCCTTCTATTTGCTGTATTTTAAAAAACAACCTTTCCCTTTTATGGAGCCCTTTAAAATAAATGCTACACTGGGTACTTTGCACCTAAATGCAATAGTGATCTCCTGAAACATTTTAAGGAAGAGAGTGACATGGCCAGACCTGTGCTTTCAGATCTTTGGCAGCTATTGTATATGTTGGAGAGGGGAGAGACCACAAGCAAGCCTCCCTATTAAGAGGCTATTGAAATAGTCAAGGAAGAAAGTGATAAAGCTTTGAACTAGAATGATGACTTTGTGAATAGAGGAAAGTTTGGGAGAGACTTGGCAACTGATCAGATAGGGAGTAGAGGGGAGCATTGAGGAAGAGGAAGAGTTAATCTGGGATTGTAGACTTATCTACAAGGAGGAAATAAAAAGGGTTCAAAGAAGGGAATGTTTAGGAAGGGATAGAACTAGCTTTATTTATTTATTTATTTATTGGGGCAGGGCAATTGGGGTTAAGTGACTTGCCCAAGGTCATGCAGCTAGTACATGTGTCAAGTGTCTGAGGCCAGATTTGAACTCAGATCCTCGTGACTCCAGGGCCGGTATTCTACTCACTGCACCACCTATCTGGCCCTGAAGTTTTATTTTTGACATAAGTTTGGGGTGGAGATCTTAACTTCATTGTTTTATAAGTGAGAAAGCTCCTATAAGTGCAGACCAAGCCCCTTCACTCCAAACCTAAGACTTTTTCTACTTTACCAGTTGATGATACAGAGTTGGAGTTTAGGAAAGAAGTTAGGGTTAGATATATAGATGTAGGAATAATCTTCATTGAAATGATGATTGAGTCCATGTTAAGATCACCTAGAAAGTATAAAGAGGGGACTGGATAGTCGAGCATGGAATCTTGGGTATCTATACCATGGTGGGTGGGATGAGTTGGGGAGGGGGAGGGGAAAGGGAGATGAATGGTGATTTAATGACGAAAAAGCAAGGTACCAAAGAGAAAATGGGGGGAAAATGTATATTTGCACCAGAGAATACCGTAGGAACGTTAGAAACACTACAGTTTCCCAAATGTGATTTATACTGCTCTCTTTCACTTGTTCAATTCTGGGGCCAAACTTATTTTGGTGAGGACCTCTAGATTTTCTGGTAAATATCGGTTCATATAGATCTTTCCATGCTTCTTTGTATTCATCATATCATTTCTTCCAGTGTACTAATATTCCAATACATTTATGTACCACAGTTTATTTAGCTGCTCTCCAATTGACAGGAATCTACTTTGTTTCCAGTTTTTAGTTATCACAAAAAGTGGTGGTACATAGAGGAATATTACAGGGGTTCTTTAATGAGATTTAAGGAACTTCCTCCTCCTCTTCAAAAGTTCTCTTGTATATATTTTAAAAAATATGGGGATTTTCTTCTTATCTGTGACTCCCTTGAGGTACAAGCCCAGTAATGGAGCGTCTAGTTCAAAGGCTATGGACATTTTAGTCGCCTTATTTGCATAATTCCAAATTGCTTTCCACAATAGTTGTTCCACTTTACAGCTCCCAATGTGTGCCTATCATTCTCCAGCCCTTCCAACATTCAGTATTGCCATTTTTTGGTCATTTTTGCCAACTTACAGAGTGTGAGGTGAAACTTCAGGTATGTTTTGATTCACATTTTTCTCATTATTAGTGACTTAGAGCATTTTTCATGTGGTTGTGAATACTTTGCATTTTTTTTTTTTGAGAACCATTTGTTCATGTCCTTGGACCACTTATCTATTGAAGAATAGCCGTTAGTCATATGTATGTACATATCCATATATATATTTATGTAATGGCTAACATTTATAGAGTGGTTGCTATGTGCCAGGCACTAAATGCTTTATAATTATCTCATTTAAGCCTCATATGTGTGTACCTATATATTGCTGTAGATACGTGTATATATGTGTATGTATAATTGTTAATATATTTTAGATATTAAGCCCTTATCAGAGAAGCTTGATTTCACCACTTGCCTTTTCCTGGGTGCATTAATTTTGCTTGTACAAAAGCTTTTCAGTTTCAGGTAATCTGTTTTATCTTTTGTAATTAACTCTATCTCTTGTTTGGTTAAGAATATATCTCCTGCCCATAGCTATGAGAGACATATGATGTTTCACTTCTAATTTTTTTAATAGTATAATCTTTACTGTTAAGGTTACTTAGCCTTTTAGATGTATCGTGGAATGTGGTATACAGTGTTAGTCTAAGCCTAATTTCTGCTGACTGATTTCCAGTTTTCCTAGCAGTTTTAATCAGACAAGGAGTTTCCCTAGGTAATTTGCTTTCTTATTGAGTTCTATTATTTCTGATTCTCCCTTGTCTAGTCTGTTCCTTTGACCTATCTCTCTATTTTTAATCAGTACAGGAAATGCTGTTCTCTCCTTATTTCTTCTTTTTATCATTTCCCTTGATATTCTAGACCTTTTGTTTTTCCCAGTGAATTTTGTTATGTTATCAAATTACATAAAATATCCCCTTGATAATTTGATTGGTATAACATTAAAACTGTAAGTTAATTTGGATAGTATTGCCATTTCTATTATTATTAGCAGCACTCCTAGTCCTGAGCAGTGAATATTCCACCAGCTATTTAAGTTGTTCTTTTGTTTCTTTAAGGAAAATTTTGTAATTGAACTATATAACTCTTTTATGTGCTTTGGGAGATTTATTCCCCCGATATTTATGCATTTTGTAGTTATTTAGAATGTGATTACCTTTCTACTTCTGTTTCTTTTGTTTTGTTGTTATTATATAGAAATGCTGTTGATTTTTGACAGTATATACTATATGCTATTGTCTCATAGTATCTTTGCTGATTCTCTAGGACTTTGTCATCATATCAGCAAATAAGGATAGTTTTTTCTCCTCTTTGCTTCTTTTTATGCCTTTAATTTCTTTCTCTTGTCTTACTGCTGTTGCAGCATTTCCAGAATTATGTTCCTTTCTTTCTTTGCTAACACTCGATTTGGTTCCGGCACATCACATACTCCTTTCTATTCCCTTGCTCCCCTCTACGTTTTCCATGTACCCTCCCATGTTGTAATGTAGTTCCACCAAAACAAAACATTGATTCAGTTGCAATTAGGGCATCACCAGGTTTTTTTTTTCCCCATGATGCTGCATGCCCTGCCCCCATCTTCACTGTTAACCTCCACCAGACTTCTGCCTTCAGTTCTGTTTCCTTGTGTGCATTTAGAAGTTTCTTATTGGTTTCCTTTGCTGTTACTCTTGCTTTTGATGTCCTTGGCTGCTGCATTTATTCACTTCTTTTGTATTTGTTGTTTGGGATGTTCAGAAACAAATAATCCCTTTAGTTTTAGTGTTTCAAGCAATTATTATCGAACATCTTGTTTTATGTATGGTTAAGCTCAGATTTGTAGGGTAGGTTATCCTGAACTGCATTCTGAACTCCATTCCTTTTCAGAACACATATTGTTCCATTCCTTTCTGTGTTTCTGATAACTAGAGAATAGACTTTCTTTTATATTTGAAAGTTTTTCTACTGATAGTTTGTAGAACTTGTGGTTTGTAGATGGAATTGTTAAGTTTAAACACACTATGTGACTGCAAGTTTGTAGTCTTGAGTATTTTTTCTGGAGGTGATCTCAGAATTCTTTCAATTGGTATTTCTTTTTCTATGTTCATAAATTCTAGGCAGTTCTTGCCTATTATTTCCTGCATTATGGTGTTATGATTTTTTTCCCCCTCTATTTCATCAAGTATTGGATCATTTTCCTTTGTTTTACAGTATTAATCCATATGTGCTCTAAACTTGTTTAATAGATTTGGAGACTGTATTTCTTTCTGTTGTTAATGGTTTCCTTGTTGTCTGCTTCTCTTCAAGGCCTTAAAGTTTTCTTCTTTCTGAAATCTTTGACAATTTTAGCATTTTTTTTCTCCTTCCTCATTTTCCCCCATTCACTTTCTGATTCTGTCTCTTCTGATGATGATTTTCTTGGGGGGTTGAATCTCAGAGTACCTTTTCCTATGGTGGGCAATTCATGGTTTAGAAGCCTGGGTCTTTGCCCCTAGTGACTTATGAGTGGTCAGGACTGGCGCCAGTTGGATGCTATGCCATTACCTCAGGCTTAGTGTAACCCAACTCTCCATATGCAGAGGGTTCTCTTCCCTCTGTCCCTTAGTTGTCAATTCAGAGCTTTGTAGCTCAAGTGCCAAGTGTTTTCTGCTCTGGCACTGGTTCTTGTGATACCAGGTTGTCCACTCAAGGCATCACTGGGAATGCAGGGCTGCAGTCTCAACAGATTTTTTTTTTTTTTCTGAAGAACTGTGATCCAGGCAACTTGGGGCTGAGGTCTCCATAGCACACAGGAAGGGG
The DNA here is from genome assembly GCF_011100635.1 of Trichosurus vulpecula. Classification (NCBI taxonomy): domain Eukaryota; kingdom Metazoa; phylum Chordata; class Mammalia; order Diprotodontia; family Phalangeridae; genus Trichosurus; species Trichosurus vulpecula. The sequence continues at coordinate 56,080,908 of NC_050579.1, forward strand.
TAGGGGGTGGACTGGAGTGTGGGAATGAGTTTTGTTTTAAGTCTATGTTGGATCCTTGGGTCTCCTGGTGCAGTCTAGCTATATGGGTGATGAAGGAGGGGTGCTTAGCAAGCTTTGGGTTCTAAGTGTCATTTCATGAGGTTTTGCAGATTTTTTTTTTGCTTTTTGGCAGGGCAATTGGGATTAAGTGACTTGCCCAAGGTCACGCAGCTAGTACAAGTGTCAAGTGTCTGAGGTCAGATTTGAACTCAGGTCCTTCTGACTCCAGGGCCGGTGCTCTACTCACTGTGCCACCTAGCTGCCCCCTGCAGAGTTTTTTTTTTTTTTAACCTTATTTTGGGTACTTTAGACCATGGAGCCTATTGAAGTTGCTTTATCTTTGGCACATAATTTGTGAAGTTTAAGAGGTCAAGGGGATCAGAGAAAACGTCTGGTCCTCCATCCTCCTCATGTGACCCAGAACTTTAAAATACAAACACAAGCATCCAGAAAAACCTAGAAAGGTAAATTTATTTGAACAACTAGAAGGAGCTATTTGATGATTTAGTGCTAACATTAATGGGAGAGAAGATGGAATTTTCCCTCCAGAACCCTTAGCATCAAATTCCTCAGCTGCATCTAGTGCAAAGCCCCTATCTCCCTTCAAAGGATACTGAGGGAGTCAGGTTTGAAAAGGAGAGGTCTTGGGGAATGGACTGGTTTTGCAGTAGGGAGGGGCTTAAAGAATGGAAAGAGAAGGCAGCATAGAAAGAGGAGCATACATGTAGAAAAGAGAAAGAAATGAGAGCCAGGTGGTTCAGGGGATAGTGCACTGGTTTGAAATCAGGAAGACTCTTAAGAGTTCAAATCTTACCAGCTGTGTGATCCCAGGCAAGCCATTAACCTCTGTCATCCTCAGTTTCCATTTTGTACAGTGTCACCTATCTCACTGGGTTGTCAAATGACATAATGCTTGTAAAGTGTTTGGCAAACTTCAAAGCATAGAATACTAGCTATTCTTATGAGAAGTATATATATACATGGAAGAAATGATGGGAGGGGGACTTAGCTGAGAAAGGCGCAAAGGAGGGTTGAAAACACAAACACGTAGAATCTGATGTGGAGAGACATTAAACTAAACTTTTTTTGTAAAGAGAAGGGACGCATAAATTAGAGCAGGTTTAAGAGGAAAGATTATACCAGAGAGGGAAAAGTCACAAGCAAAACAAGCTTTCTGATGATGGATAGATTAAAAGTGGAAGAAAAAAGCAAAGCAAAGAATTAGAATCCAAGGGTACCTTTGATTACTTCTTAGACAATGAATGGTTGTGCAAATTGTGGTAAATGAATGTAATGGAATGTCATTGTACCTCAAGAAATAACAAAATATAGCTGTTTTTAGAGAATCCTGGATAGTGGGACAGGATGTAGATATGAGAACCAGGAGAAACAACTTTGACTAGCTTAAGAACTCTGATCTATAAATTGACCAACCCTGTCTCAAGTGGAGATGGAGCCACCTTCTGAAAGAATTAATGGGTAGAAGGTGCAGAGACAAAAATTTTGGGATGTGATCACTGTTTGGTTTTATTTTGTTTCACTATGTTTATTATAAAGAATTTTTTCCTCTTTCTCGATTTGGTGGGGCTCAGGGTGTAGTTAGTCATGCCAAATAAGGGAAGGCCGTTGTGACATTTTTTAAATGCACAGAAAAGGAGTTCAGAAGGGAGTACAGTTATGCGGGACAGCTTTAAAGTCAGAAATATTAAGTAGAGATTCATGGTAAACTGTGGATTCTTTGTGCATTCTGCTATGAGTAGTGGAGGTTTTTTCTCCCCTTTAGTGATCAGAAAAGCACCTCCATGCCCTAACCCTCCCCCCTCGCAAAAGAAAAAAAGTATCGTATTTCTTCCCCACCACTATGAATAAAATTTTCAGATTGCACTCTGAGCTGCAATTCCACTATGTGTTCCATAGCTAGAGAATTCTGTTAAATAACAATGAGACTTAAGACTCCCTCTTCTAATACCAGCACTAAATGGTATGATTTTCATAGTAAGGTTATTACCGTGAAATCCAATACACCAAAATCAGAATGCCACAAATAGTTTTTAAAGTTAGGTTTAATGGAACTTTTCCCATTGCAATGAAAATATACAATTTACCCCAACTGTTCTTGAACTGGGACAAATTGTTCTAGTGTTTAAAAAGAAAACTACATTATGGTGTGATAGTTTTAGTGTCTACAAAATGCACAAGTCACATTTAACCTGTATCTCTAAGTACCTTTATAAAAATCATACTATAGAGCTTCACCTGGTGATGGCATTGACTCTGCTTTCTCCAAGGGAGGCAGTCACCAGTGGAACATGACCTCTGGCCGATTCGACTAAGCTGAAGAGACAGTGAGTTCAGTAACATGAAATACTGCCTCCCTGGTCACCTCTAGCACTTACTGGCTGGATATTTTTTCATGCCCCTGATAAACTGAGCCAAGGGAGGAAGGAAGCCTGTTCATTCTTCCTCACTGCCATTTCCAGACCTTTCTCCCACCTTCACTCAGCAGCAATTTTTGAGGTTTACTTCATCTTTATTACCCCTAATCCTAGATCTTTAATGTAGTCATTTACTGTCCTCCAGACCTCCTTTCCCGAATAATTGGCTATCTGGCACTGAGTTTTCCTCACCAAACCAACCCTCATATTTGGCGATCTTAAATATATATGTTGGTGTCCTCTTACTTTGGTGCCCTAGTTTAACTTCAAAACTGCCAAGACCTACAGTATATACTACTTGAGCCCCCAGAAGGGTAGTCATACTCTAGAGCTCACCATTACCCATATTTCTGCTCCCTCTATGATCCTGAGCTTTGGAAGTCTTTGATCACAACATCCCATTCTTTCATCTTTTCCTCCTTTTACACTCATGACCCTGTAATTGACCAGTTCAAATATAAGCTGCTCTCCAACTGCTTTACTAAGAAAGGTCAGGGCCATGCAAGATGAGCTACTTCTCCATTTACTCCACCCCTTAATATAGATTCTTTCTTGATTTTTGCTGAATCTTTTTGCCAAAGCCATCTTCTCTAAATGTGCCCTTGATCCCATCTGCTCTTGTCTCCTCTGGGAGTTCTTCTGACCATTAATGTTGTTTCATCTTACCTACCAGCTCCTTCCTTAAGGGGAATATTTAGGAAAATATGAATCTTAGCAAGAGCCATTCCTCCCATGAATAGGTAAATAAAAGATGTGAACAAGCAATTTTTGAGAGAATAGCAAGCTATTAGCCATCTAAAAGATAAATCCATTACCTAAATTATCTATTAGGGCTATGGATAGAAAAATTTCATGACCAAATAAGATACAGATGAGGATCTGAAAAGAAAAAATGTACCATTTTAATTACATAAGATAAGAGTTTTTGCAGAAACAAATCTAATAAAGCTAAGATTAAGGGAGAAACAACTAGGAAAAATCTTTGCAATAAGTTTCTCTTAGGTCTCAATTTCTAAGATATAAGAAACTGATGCAAATTTTTAAGAATAAGATTCCTCCCCCAATTGGTAAATGATCTAAAAGATACAAACAAGCAGAGTTCTCAAGGGAAGAAATCCAGATTATCTATAGTCAAATAAAAAATTGCTCTAAATCTCTAATAATTACAGAAATACAAATTAAAGCTATTCTGAGGTCCATCAGACTGGCCAATGATGACTAAAGAAAAAGAAATGACAGGTGTTGAAGGAGCTGTGGGAAAAGCCAGGCCCAATGATGTACTGTTGTTGGCAGAGCTGTGAATGGTCCAACTATTCTGGAAAGCAATTTGGAAGTGTGCAGAAAAAGTTATTAAAGAATGCATGCTCTATGACCCAGTTATATCACTGCTGGTCCTGTATCCCAAAGACACAAAAGAATGAGGAAAAGTTCTAACAGGCACAAGAAATATTTATAACAGCTATTTTTGTAGTGGCAGAAAGCTAAGGAGATGCCAAACAATTAGGGGAATCTGTGAATATGATGGAATACTGATGTGTTGTAAGAAATGAGGAAAAAGTTGATTTCAGAGGGGCATGGAAAGATTTGTGTAAACTGATGCAGAGTAAGTGAATAGAACCAGAAGAACTATTTGTACTCTAGAATCAATATTATAAAAATGGATAATTTTGAAGACTCACATAAATTGATAAAAGAGTGAAATGAGTGTAACCAGGAAAACAAGTTATACAATGATATCACTGAATATCTGAAGGAAATTTATTTATCACTGCTATGTTACAAAATAAATACCAGAGAAATAAAAACCAGAAATTAACAGCCTCATATTTTGGATTGAAGCAAAGTCTAAAAACTGTGCTTAAATTTTTTTCTGCAGTCTGTCAGTAGTCACTTACCAAGCTTTTTCTGTTTGCTAGGTCTCTGCTGTATTGTATTAGCAGTGGATGACTAGTTCTGGCTTGGGACTGCTAACTAAAAAGAAAACTTGGGGAACTGCAACATCAGTATTGATTTAAAGGGGAAAAAAATCTGAAGTAATTCACAGTATCAAATACAGAGAAAGAAAAGGAAAGGAAATATAAGCATAAGTAGCATATTGTCTCAACTTGTAACAAACTTTGAACAACTCTCAGACTACCTTTTGACAGTTGTTCCTATAGTCCATCTACAATTCCAAGTTTCCCTACCTCTTAGCTACAATGCTATAAGCCTATAGTAGCCTACTTAAACAGCCTACCTCCTAGAACAGAGCTTTTCTTTGAGAATAAAATATCATGAGAGTGTGTGTTTAAAATGACAAGCTTTTCCCCCAGAATTACTCTCCCAAGGTTTTGCTTATCTTTCTGACTAAATTTTTAAGTAGAGGCCTATTGTGCTGTTACTGCTGAAGCTAGTCTTAACTCTTTTTTCGGAAGTTGGTGCTTTATAAGGTAAACCTCCTAAAGGGTCAGATATGTTGTTCTTATTTATATAAATATACAAAGTTAAGTACCTCACGCAGAGGTATAAAACTTTCCCATACCAGAATTGTACGACATCTCAGTTTCTGACATCGGTTTTTGACAAGTAGGTGAAGGGGAAAAAAAGAAAAAGAAGGAAGAGACCTGGGAAGAGAATTAAACTTTGGAGTTTTTAGAAGTCTGTATCAAGACCACACAAGAAGTCTGTGTACCAAGATCACAGCTGTTGTTTGCTTCTGATGTTTCATAAGTCATTATAGAATGTAGACAGAAAAAAGGGACTTCAGAGGTCATCCAGTTCAGTCCTCTCGCTTTACTGAGAAGGAAATCAAGACCAAGACGGTTGGTAATGTTCCCACAGCCACATAGATAGGAAGAATAGAATTCTCTTCAAATTCAGTATTTTCCCTGTACAGTAGTTTTTTGGTATTTGTATAATTTTATTTATACCTTATAATTTCATATAAATTTGTATAAATTTGTATTTGTATCAGGCATTAGCAAGGAAAGTGCTAATAGTTAATGTTTTTCTAAGGAGTAGGTAAGGTAGCTCAGTGTGAAGGGAAACTAAACTGGTTATTCAGTAACTTCTGGTGACTGGGCAGGCATGAGGGAGTAATTTGGGGGAGTTGTAGTAATAGCAAATTTTTATTCTTCAGGTATGAAGGATGAGAACTATTCCAGTGGCCAAAGGGATTGTGCTGTTTCTTTTTGGAAAGCTGACAATGTTGTATACTAATAATAAGCTGAAGGCTCTGGTAGAAGAAAAAAAAATTAGGTGGAAGGGTTGGGAGAAAGCTGTGCTATTGGACTTAAAGAAAACAGAATTATTTCTTAGAAATAAAGGACAAATACTAGAAATGGCAGAAGGCAATCCAAACCAGTACCTAGTGTTTATGTAACAAAGCATGCCATGTGCTTTTGTGGGAGAGATTTCTGACAATGTAAGTTCATATTATAGATGAGAAATTCTCATTAAAGAAGACTTTGAACCTTCTGAAGAAGCCTCTCGTTCCCAAGAACAATGACGATCTGTAGGTGTTACTTGATGTAGGCTTGTTTTTATGGTGGCTATAGGAAAAATTGTGGTTGGTCATTGGCTACCTGCTGAGGGTATGATAAATGTGGCTCTGTCTCACTCTGTAACCAGTGTTTTCCCTTCTGTTCCCTGTTGCTCACTTTCTGACTCCTTCCCCTTTGATTGCAGTTTTCTTGAGGGCTGAACTTCAAAGCTATTTCAACTTTCTGCTAACCTGGTCAGTTCACATTTCACTGGCTTCAGTCTCTGCCCTAGGAGGCTTCCTGGGGGACAGAATCTTCAGATGGATTCTGAGGCCTTTGCTTTTAGGCAGGCCTAGTGAATATTACTCTGGAGTCTTACCTCAGTTCCCTCTGTGTACTGTCACAGCACAAAATACTGCAGTTTCAGCCAGAGCAAGCTTTGGCCTTTTGATTTTCTTTGGCACCAGGAGGAGGGGGTGGGCAAGAGTTAAGTTTGGTTGCAAGTCCACAAGCAGCCTTGAATAGCCCTGCCCCAGAGTATGGTAGGGAGGGGAGGGAGGTGCTGCTGAATGAGCACATTTGGAATTAGCTTTCTCTGCCACTAGTTAATTGGATTTTTACTTTGTTAGGGTTATTGGTGTTCTGGAAAACAGTTAAAATTGCTTGCACATAATTCCTTTTTTGGAGATATTTGAGTAGTTGTGGGATTGCCAATAATATTTAGTCCTACATCTTGTTAGTCCTGTGATCTAGAACTCCACAATTCATGTTGGACCGTGTTTTCCTGTCTGGAGTCAAGCTTCCAGAAAATATCAGCTGCCAAATTGGTCTTCCTAAATCACAGATTTGAGTATGTCACTTCATTCCCCCTCAGTTAACTCTAGTGGCTCCCTGTCACTGCCAGGATCAGATATAAAATCCTTTGAAATTTAAAGCCCTTCACAACCCAGCCTAGCCTCTTCCAATCTTTCCAGTCTTTTTGCATTTTGCTTACTCCCTGCCACATACCCTGTGGGCACAAGATGAAGATGAAGTGGTTTCCTCTAGAGCAAGGTTATCCAAAACATGTGCCGTGCGCCCCCTTGCGGCCATGTGTCCACCACAAGCACAGAAATTAACACATGCTTCAGTCAAAGCAAACACAGGCCGGCACACTTTGGACAGCCCTGCTCTAGAGTAAAACCATTGTCAGCGCCACCCATCCCTACCTCTTCTCCCCCATTTCCCATTGCAGATAGATATATTATGCCTCTACTCTCGTGTGAATGTTTTGAAGTGGGATCCCCTCCTTCCATTGCATCAAGATCTCCCCCTTTCATTCCCCTTATTTCAGTCCTTCCTTTCTGTCATGTCTCCCATTTTCCTGTAGCCGTTTTTCCTGTTGAGAGTGATTATTGACGTTACCATTCCTTCATTGTTTACCCATGGACTTGATTAGAGTACATCCCACATTCTCCGCTAACCTCTATTACTAGGTATTTAATCCATTTTGTAGTTTTAAATAGAAATCCTCTTCTTCCTCTTGGATTTTCCTGATAATGAATGAATAAATGTGTGCGCTTCTATCGAAAGATTGATTTTCCATCTCACTACTCTGTGTAATGAAACTAATACTTTGATCAATTTTTTCGTTGATTCCTTGGGGTTCTTAAAGGAAGTGATTGTATTGTCTGCACGTACAGGCGAGTTAATGTTATTATTGTTGGTGCTTATTCCATCAATACCCTTTCTTTTTTAAATGTATTTCTAGTACTATATTAAGTAATAACAGACATTCTGTCTTTGCCCCTGATATTTTTGAAAAAGCTTACTGTGGCGGCTTCTTATTACAAATAATGCTAACCGTGGGACAAAAAAGACACCGGCTCAAGTAAATAAAACAGAGATGTCTCAGTTTCTCAAGGTAGGAAAAAAACAGAAGCTTTATTTGATCAAGTCTCGAAAATTGGGCATCTTCCACTACCAGGGCAGAGATAGCAGTGAAGAGAGGCAAGGGGGAGAAGGCAAGCAAGGGGCTATATATCCTTGTACAAACAATTCTAAGAAATCCCACCCCAGAGGCTGGACCCCTGTCTCCATTTGTGGGGACAGGTGGCCTCACAATCTAACCAGGAATAAGTTTTACCCAATACCAGCACAGAAACTACAGAATTACCTTATAGGGAAACTTTAATGTTAAGATGGTGGTTTGTAAGTAGGCTGGGTAGGGGGAGAGGGGAATATCACCTGATTTCCCCGAAATCTTATGATTTACAGGAAAATGAAACTTAGGCCTAGTGAGGTCCACATCCTAACTAAATTTGTACTATTTTGAGTATCACCTTGCCTGAGTTATTCATAGGGAAGCTTTCACAATCTTGTATTCCACTCAAAGTCCCCCCTCTTATTCCATAGTTGAAAGCTTCCCACATCAATCCTTATACACTTCTTCAACCTCACGATCTAACTCATTGGTCTTCTCTTCAGGATCTAGTCGGTCCTCCTGCTCAACTGGTTCCCATTCCTGCCCCTTCTCTAAATATTGATTCCCAAACATTTTAGATATAAATACATATATACATATATATACACATACCCTGTGAAGTCTTCACACTTTATTCTCTCACTACCTCACACAATCCCTCCTCTCCTTGACACTATTTTGAAGACTACACACGCACCATTGCTGATATGAACTATCCACCCACCTATCTTCTTCATTCATCACACTTTTATACCACATTTTATTTCCCATCATGCTGGTGTCCCCATTACCCTTTTTAATAAGTATCGGAAGGATTGATCAATGTATGGACAAATCAAAGGGGGCAGTCCCCTTTACAAGTACAACTACAGAGACCCAAAAAAAAACAACAATACAATCATCCCTTTAAAATTCAAAAGTCTCTTCCCATACAGCTGTCTGGCAGGGAGCATCAGTGAAGTCTTCTGGTCCTAGGTATTTGTTTCAGCCATCCCCACAGCTTATTCTTCTTAGAGGAACCGGCTTTCTGTCCATTCTCCTACAAAATTTACCTTAGCACAATTTTAAGTTACCTTTTCTAATAATTATACTCTGATCATCTTTACAAATTCGAAATTGAAACCTTGGCCAATTGCCATGTTTAAGAAATTCACATCAGAACCCAAATTCTCATACTTTACATGACTCATCATTGATTTCCCCACCAGAGGGATGAGACTCCAGTACATACATAAATACATTAAATAACCAATTTTTAACACAGTACATATAAAATCTTAACCTAGTCATGTCATGTTTCCTTGATGGCACTACAAGATAAGCCAAGTCACAAACCATTTTTCTTTTTAGCATCATTAATTGTACCAAAATTTTAAACATGCATGATATTAATCAAATAACAAAATAACGTTCTCACATTGCTTAAGGAACATTTACAAAGTGAGTTCTAAGTGGCTCGTATGCATTTCTACCCTTCTTCATAAAGCTTTACTAAGTTGGTGCAAAAGTCCATAAGTAACACTAATCCCAAAGCATCATAACAAACAAAGTTTCTAGTTATTGCAGAATTCTTAGATTTCATGAAGTTTTTTTTTTTCTTTCAGTCAAAAAGTTGTTGTAATGGAATTTCACATTGGTAGCAGTAAGAGAGCGATCATAGGAAAAAATACTACTGATCTTAGATTCCTTTTTAGACAAAGGGAACATCTTAAAGTGAGTCTTAAGCAGCTTGTTTAAATTTCTGCACATGCCCTAGTTCTAGATAAAAATATTGGATTGCCTAGTAAGATAACACAAAGGAGCTCATATCTTTTACTGACTACTTGCTCTGATCACAGAAGTTTGCTATAGAAGGAAAAAAGCGGGGACATGTGACATGCCAAATATGACAGGATAAAACATCTTTGGCTTTGTTTATAATCCAGATATAGTTATGATTCCTCAATTATGTAGTATCTCTGCCACCGCATTGCTACACTCAGAAATAGTTAGGTGAGAAACTTCCTTTCCAAAGGAAAACGGGGGGAAACTGAGGCCAGGAGGATCCCATCCTAGACTGAGACTAAGATTGTCCCCTCAGCTTTTTCCCAAATGCAGATCTCCACCTTTAACAGTATGGATCACATTCCTTCTGAGTAGCTTGTGGCATTTCTCTCAGATACTGATGTAATGTAGACAGCTATACCCAGATTCAAACTCAAAACAAAATTAGTTATGGTCCCAAGTGCCTTTTAACCTTAAACAGCAAGTCCCACCAATCACAGCTTAGAGTCAGATACAGAGCTGCAAGAAGCAGTAAAGATTTACCAGGACTCACATACATAAGGGATTTAATTAAACATCTTTCATTCTCTACTTCAAACTTGTCCTGGTGTAAAAGCCAAATATTAGAATCCTTTCTATCTATTGTACATAAACTTTTAATTTCTTAGCAAGCTAAGTTCATTGTTTAGGACCAACATAACTCAATGACCTTGCCCATGCAGATAGTTTCCAGGTGCCTTGGCAATTTTACAAAATAAGGAGAAGTAACATGGACCCCAGGAAGGGGTTAAATAGAAAAACCTTGGGTCTCTTTGCTGTCTTTTGCTGTTTCTCTGAGCACACTTATTCAAGGTAGAAGCTTTCTAAAGATCATGCAAAGGATTTTACAAAACTTTTCTTCATAAAAAAAAAATCTCTCTCAGAAACAGATTATAATTTATCCTGATATTATTAATTCCTAAGTTCTAAACAGTTCTTAAATTTTGATCACCAAACCTTTTCCACATAATTGAGAAAAAACCAAACTAAACATACTCTGGTAAATACTATCTCTGAGCAATAACATCAATAGCTTAATTAATGATCTCACAAATTTCTCAAATGATAGCAAAACAATTAAAGACAAAATTTGGTAATTTAAGATTTCTTAAATTACAATTCTTAAACCTAATAACATTTAGATTATACAAGAAATTGCTTTTCTAACAACACAGATGATACAGCTGCTTACCAAATTATGCAATAAGAAAAATTTTAGAAATATAACAATATCATAAACAATTATCATCTATTTAAACTTGAAAACCAAAACCAATTAATTTCCATTTTGGTGGCTTTACCTCAGTCAGATATGACCCCAAACTGCCTGATACAGAGAATCATTCATCTCATCACCAAAATGTCACATTGAAGAAAATCCACATAAAGTTAAGGAATATGAAGCAATTATTTTTATCTTAAAACAGTTTACATTCAAATAGCATTTATTTTATGCCAAGCATTGCGCCAAGCACCTTTACAATCATGTGATCTTTGTAATACCCCTGGGAATGGATTCCACCACCATCCCCTTATTGAACAGTAAACTACAGTAAATAGAATTTTCTTGGCTATATAGTTAATAAATTTCTCAATGCCAAATAATAATATGCTCTTTTAAAAAAATTATTCAAATATGAATTTCTAAGTTCCATTCACATTTTTCTCGGGAAAGTTTTACAAATAGTTTGCAATCACCTATTATAATTAGATTGGTTTAAAATGTGCTGGGCCAGTATTCTAACTACTTCTTTTGCCCCAGGTAAAAAGGAAGCCTAAGAAATTTGAATCATTGCTAACAAGGTATAGTCAGTTTCCCTTCCAGGCAGAGGGGGTTGATAATTAATTGAACAGCAATAATAATAACTCACAATAATCAATATCTTTACCCTAATCAATATCCATATAAGATTTAATAGAACCCACCCACAAATCTAGCCTGAAAGGTGGGTGGACATAATTTCTTTTATCTCTTCAGAACTTCATTGATTTTTAACATTAAAATAGAAATCCCAAATAAGCTAGTTAACAATCTTACAAGTAAGTGCTGGCTGAATTGTTTTAGCTGTGACCTTCCATTAACTACAGGTAAAGTAGAAAATACCTGGTTTTCTAAACGGCAATTAAGGCTGAGAATATAACTTAACCAGTTTTACACAATTGTTTTCATATCATTTTTTTTTCAACTAAATTCAGATTAAAAATTGCTTTGTCTAACACTATTTTTAGTCACTTAAGTTTTACAATATAGGAAAATTTTACTACAATTTAGAAGTACAATAATAGTACAAATAGAAAGATTTCCGATGACATTAATTGCATTCCCAAATCATTACATATATCAGGCTTACCAAGCATAGAGGCTTTTCTTCTCTCCTCATAATCGCAGAGCCTGGCTGTGTACTGGGGGGGAGGGGGGCTGCTGGAAAGCTGCAGAGTCCAGCACCTGAATTAAAGGTCTAAGGAGTCATTGAGGAGGGTCCCTGAGAGATCTTTACTTTCTAATAGGGGTTGTTGGGTTTGGAAGACTAGGAGCAAAAATTCCAGGTTCCGGTGGTGTGGGAGCAAGGACTTGGGGGCTTGAGAGGAGAGGTTCCTCTGCCACCTGTTGCCTAGAAGTGTGGGCTTCAGGGTGCCCAGGGGTCCAGGGCTGTTGTCAGTGGGGTAATTATTTTGAAAAGGAGCCAACTCTCTATTGTATATTCGCAGCCGAATCGCTTTTTAAACTTTCCAAGTAACAAACTTAGGAAAATCACAGCAAGTTAGAAATATCTATATCTATTGAGCTAATTCCTATTCTAGAAAGTATTTTCGTTTCTCAGGAATGTAGTAAGTAACAGTCTTTTGGGTAAAATATGTTCAGATGGTTCTCATTCTCTGGTCATATTTCTCTATTTTGGAAGTTTTAAGCCACTTTTTTTTTCTCTCAAATTCAAATAGGAATGAGGGTCACTAAATTGCACATAAGGATCTCTGTAGTTGTATGTAAAAAAAATCTAGATTTATTTAATACCTTTATGCTATTAAATATTTTCCAATTCTATTTAAAGGATCATTACTTAAAGTTCTTAATAATGAAAATTGGAAAACCATAATTACAATGCATTGTAGTACACATTCCAGATTTTTTCCTTTTCTCCTCATATTGGGGAGCTCAAAGTGTCTCTTTTTCAGATCTATGCCTTTTCCTGAATTTGCCTTAGTGCCAAATAGCATAATAAATTCTGACTTATCTTAAGCATCAAATTAGAAGTAACACATTTCACTTAAATTTAAGGGAAAAGTCCCCGCTTATCTCTCTTCACATTCCAAACTGGCCAGATCTGGAATGGAGGGAGAAAGAAAGAGCACTTTTTTTTTAACAACTTCCCAAAAGTTTCCACCTTGTACTCTCAAAACCTCTATTCACACTGTTTGTGCAAATAGATTATACCTTTCTTAAACTTCCTTCACATGCCTCTTCCCTACATCGTTAAACTTTCTTGCCTTTCCTTTCTGGTGGACTTTGATGAAAGCCCCTTTAAAACTGCATGCACATACCTTATTTCTTTCTAATTCTGACCTGACACTCCTCTTTACCTTGCCTTTTCCATCACATAACTTAAACAAGAAAATATTTTTCTCTCTCTTTCTCTCTCCCTATATTAGGAAGGCAGAATTTATGATTTCAAAGAGAATCTCATATGTGCCTAAAAGGTCCGGAACCGCAGGATATAAGGAATTCTCTAGGCAGAAGGCAGGAGAACTAAAGCATGTATTTACACTCCACAGTAACAAGCCCACAAACCAGCGTCCTCATTTTGATATTTTCATCAAAAGCTTCCAGGCCCAATAAGTCCGCCTCACAAGGGTAACCAGGAGGCCACAGAGAAATGAGATAGTATAAGGCAAAATAGTATACATGCTTCCCCTCTACGGTAAGATTACCCACTGGCCTCCAGTCAGCTCTGCTACCGGCAGCTCAGCTTCGGCTGTAGGCGTCTCTGGCTCCAACTGGAAAAGGAAAAGGAGATCTTCAAGCTGTCCTCTCCCCTCTTATAGAGTTTTTGACATCATCAAGTGCCGCCTGAATGACCAGGGCCGATTGGTTCTTGGCTTGGCCCCTCCCCCTAGCGTAGACCAGGTTAACACACCTCCCCTCAGCCAGCCCCATGACTCATCACACAGGAAGTTCTCTAATTCCTGGCATGGTCGCTGGGCTTCCTGCCCCGGAAGAGCAAGCCCCAGTGTCCAGGGAAGCTCAATGAGGTAAGCTGAGTCATTCAAAGAAAACAAAGTCCATTCTGATTACACTCCCCCACCCTCCTGCTCCTCTGAAGAGACTGGAGTCAGGGAGGGAGAGAAAACCAGATAGTGGACATAACAGGGTGTCGGATTACACACACACAGAAGCACAGATACAGACAGACACAGACAGAAAGATACAGAAATCCAAAAGCTTTTTCACTTTCCCTGGGAGAGCTTTCCTCAAAGTACCAGGAAAAATCCATTCTACCCACCTAGGTCAAATATTTTAAGAGCTCTTGTCTATAGCCATTTTCCTTTCTATTTTGCTCCAAAGCAATGGGTTTTAATTGCCCTTTCCCTTTATACTTTTGTTGTTTATTCCAGTTTTGCAATTGATTACCTAAAGGACTATCTACAGGTACCTCACACTTGTGCTCCGACTGCACAGACTTAGACTGCTTTTTTTCCCATAATTTACGAAGGCCGTCATGGCACCCTCCAAGTTCAGAAGAACTTAGCCGAATGGGGAGGGTCGCCCAACTCCTCCGAAGTCCCCCGTGAAGCGATCTGGTGAGCGTCCTTGACTTTGGGGTTTCCATCCCACCCTAATTTGGTTGAGAGCTGTCACCGAACTCCCCGAGTCTTAGACTCAACAAATAACCCCCAGGCCTCCGAGTGCTTACCTCTGGAGAATATGCATACTTATTTATGACTTCACCACACCAGCCGGCTGGGCTTTTTTACTTTTCACTTTGGAATGTTGGAGCCTAGCACAGCTTCTGTTCCTCCGAGTCTCTCTCTTCAAGATTTTTCCTCAACAGGGAGGAGCCCCACACCAGGACCAGGAACCCTCAATAAATCCTTTTTGGTGCGCTGGATCCTGCTCCCTGGTGAAGAGAATCCCCCCCCAATCGAGGGGAATCCCGGATAAGCCCCCAACAACTGTGTGGGACAAAAAACCACTGGCTCAAGTAAATAAAACAGAGATGTCTCAGTTTCTCAAGGTAGGATAAAAACAGAAGCTTTATTTGATCAAGTCTCGAGAATTGGGCATCTTCCACTACCAGGGCAGAGATAGCAGTGAAGAGAGGCAAGGGGGAGAAGGCAAGCAAGGGGCTATATATCCTTGTACAAACAATTCTAAGAAATCCCACCCCAGAGGCTGGACCCCTGTCTCCATTTGTGGGGACAGGTGGCCTCACAATCTAACCAGGAATAAGTTTTACCCAATACCAGCACAGAAACTACAGAATTACCTTATAGGGAAACTTTAATGTTAAGATGGTGGTTTGTAAGTAGGCTGGGTAGGGGGAGAGGGGAATATCACCTGATTTCCCCGAAATCTTATGATTTACAGGAAAACGAAACTTAGGCCTAGTGAGGTCCACATCCTAACTAAATTTGTACTATTTTGAGTATTTGCCTGAGTTATTCATAGGGAAGCTTTCACAATCTTGTATTCCATTCATAACTCTTTATTTTTTTTTAACATATTAAGTAAAAGTTCTTTTATTCATATAATTTTAATACTTTCAGCATAAACGAACGCTATATTTTATCAAAGGCTCTACTACTGGCATATAATTGTGGTTTTATTATTTTTCTTTTTAGTATAGTTTATTATGCTTAGCTGAACAAACTGAATTCTAGTCATAAATTCAAACTAGCCATGGTGAATAATTTTTAAATATTGCTCTAGATTCTTTTCTAGTCTCTTATTCAATACTTTGATGTCTGGGTATGTTTGATGGTGGTGTTGGTGGTGGGAGTGGTGTACATGTATATGTTTTCCCCTCTGGTTTATTTCTTTCAACCTGGTTTGGGTATCAAGGCAATATTAGTTTAGTAGTATACCTTCTTTGTCTCTTTTTGTTAAAAAAAAAAAAGCTTATAGTATAGAAGTTATTAAGTTTTAAAATATTTGATAGAATTCATTTCTAAGTCTATCTGGACTTACAGTCACTTCAGCTCTCTCAGTTTTCCATTCTGAGATCAAGAGGTTTTTGTAAATATCCATTTCCTTGACATATAAGGTTGCATTAGGTAGTATAATTTTCTTTATTTCATTAAGACCAGAGATTTAGGGCAGAAAGGGACCCTATAAGTTATGTAGGCCTTACCCTTTCATCTTAAAGATGAGGAAACTGAGGCAGAGAGGATTTTTTTTTTCTCCAAGCAACACAGGGAGGGAGTTCTGGAATTTTAACTTGTGGGTTCTCTGACTCCACAATCTACAACCATATTTTTATCACACCATACTGCTTCTTCTTTTGTTGTGAATTTCCCTTTCCAATTTTTTATTTGGTTGTATTTAAAAAAAAACAATTGGGCAAATGGTTATATAATCAACAATCAGACTCTTCAGGGTTTTTTACAAGCCAATTCTTTTTGTTTCTAATTTTGGTTATCTTTGATTTTTTTCATTATATTTGTGCTTGGGGTAGAGGAGATTATTTGTCTTTTGTGGGTTTTTTTTTTTAAGCTGTAGGCTTAATTTACTGCTCTATATTCACTTTTGTCAATATTGTGTTGAGAAAAATATTCCCTGAAAATTGTTTTTAGTAGCATCTCACAAATTTGGGGGTATTGTTCCATTGTCATTCATTAGAATAACGTTTAGTCACTATTAAGGTCTATCCTTTTTTTTTATTGATTGCACTTTTAAGCAAATGCAACAAAGGACAACTACTACAATGGGGTTGAAGCTCTTTGGTTTAGTGAGATTGATAATTTGACTTAAGTGTCAGGAAGACCTGGTTTCAAGTCCCAACTCTGAAGTGACCCTGAGAAAGTCATTAAACTTCTCATTGTCCCTGACAGCTCTAAGAGAGTAGCTGCCTGTCTGCAGTAGTTAAGTGTCAACTGGGCCAGATGAAAAATTAAAGCCTTCTAGCCACTGAGAGTTCAAAGACAAAAAACAATTGTCCATTTCCATTAGGACTGCCCTACTGAGGAGACAGAACTTAAACAAATGAATATAGTGTCTATACCAAGTAATACAAATCAAGAGACAGAGAAAACAACTGGGGATCTTGGGAAAGACAGAATAAGAGGTGCCCCTGAGCTTTGCTTTGAAGGAGTGTAGGGAACATTTGAGGCAGAGGTAATAACAGTGATAATAGCTAGTGTTTGTATAGTGCTTTAAGATTTGCAGAGTGCTT
Organism: Trichosurus vulpecula; assembly: GCF_011100635.1. Taxonomy (NCBI): domain Eukaryota; kingdom Metazoa; phylum Chordata; class Mammalia; order Diprotodontia; family Phalangeridae; genus Trichosurus; species Trichosurus vulpecula. The sequence goes on from NC_050579.1 coordinate 56,097,997, forward strand.
TACAAATATTCTCATTTTATTCTCACAATAATCCTAGAAAGTAGTTGTTATTGTCTGCACTTCACAGCTGAGGAAACTAAGGAGACAGAGTAAGTGACTTGCTACTAAGCTGAATTTGGACTCGGGTCTTCCTGACTTCTAGTCTGTTTATCCACTGAGCCATCAAGCAGCCTATGAGGTAAGGTGGAAATGTATTCTAGGCAAGGGGAAACTACCTGTAGAAAGCCTTGGAGGTGAGAAGTGGAATGTTGTGTATGGCCCACAGCCAGCAGGCCAACTTGACTGAAAAAAGTGTCTGGGAGGGAGTAATAGAAAGTAAGACTAGAAGTATAGGTGGGACCCATATTGTGGTGTGCTTTAAATGGGGACATTGTATGTTATCCTAGTGGCAAAAGAGAGCCATTGAAGATTTTCAAGTAGGGTAATGGTTTGCATTAATCAGGGAGCTGAATGGAAATGGATTTCAAAGGGAGGAAACGGGAAGCAAAGAAGTCACATGATCGTTGGCTATTACAGTAGTCTGGGCAAGAGATGGGGTAGAGATCATGTGAGTGGAAAGAAAAGAATAACTGTGAATGATGTGGAATCTAGGAGTCTTGACTGCTGATTGGATAGACAGGGTGTGACATGTGCTCAGCTGGTAGGAGAGGAGCTACAGGTGTGGAAACCAAGGAGCTCTGGTTTCATCTAGCCAGCTGATCTGAATCAACCTACTGTTGTACATGTACGTGTACATGACCATTGCTGTCACAAAATAAAACTACCAGAATTATTATTGCTTGTCACAAGGAAGGAAAGGAATAAGTATTAAGCTTGCCTGTGTATGTGCCGCACACTGAGCTAAGCACTTTACAAGTATTACTTACCTCAGGGTGCCTGTCAATTGGGGAATGGCTAAACAAATGGTGCTGTGTAATTATGACGGAATACTATTGTGCTATAGGAAATGATGAGCAGGATGCTCTCAGAGAAACCTGGAAGGACTTACATGAGCTGATGCAAAGTGAAATGTACTGTGTACAAAGTAACAGCAATATTGTAAGATGATCCTCTGTGAATGACACCTATTCTCAGCAATACAGCAAGCCAAGACAACTCTGAAGGAGTTATGATGAAAAAATGCTGTCCATCTAATGGTCTCTCAATACAGATTAAAGCATACTATTTTTGCTTTATTTTTCTTGTGGGTTTTTTTTTTTTGTTTTTGTTTTCTTTTACAACTTGACTATAATGGAAATGTGTTGCATGACTACACATGTATAACCTATATTGAATTGCTTGCCTTCTTAATGGGGAGAGGAGAGAAAAAAAGGAAGGAGGAAAGGAGAGAATTTGGAACTCACAGTTTTAAAAACAAATGTTAAAATTTGTTTTTCCATGTAACTGGGGAAAAATAAAACATTAAATTTTTTTTAAAGTATTTCCTCATTTGATTCTCACAACTTGGGAAGGTAAGGTGCTATTATCATACCGATTTTATAGTTGGGAAAACTTGAGGCAAACAAAGGTGAAGTGATTACACAGCTAGTGTCTGAGGCTAGATTTGAACTCAGGTCTTCCTGACTCAAGGTCCAATATTCTGTGCACTGTGCCACTTAGCTACTTCTAAGTACTCTAACGTAATTCTACCTTCCCTGTATGTTGGGAATTAACGCAGATGTATAAGACCAAGAGCCATTCCCCAGCGGATAAATGGTCAAAGAATATGAACAAACTAATAACCTCTACATAAAATGATTGCTCTAAATAAAAATGTGAGAGATGTGAATCAAAATAGTTTTTGGTTCTTATCCAGCTAATTGTCAATACTGGAAGGGCTATGGAAATACTGACACTAATGCACTGTTGACAGAGCAGTGAATTGAGCCAACAATTAGGCATTATGCTTAAAACTATGACCAAAATGTCCTTACCCTTTTGACCCAGAGATCCCAGGGCTAAGCATATACCAAGGAGGTCCAAGTCAGAAAGATCCCATAGCCACCAAAATCTCTGCAGCGCTTCCAAACACTCATAAAGTTAAATATAACAGGATGTTACCACGGTGTTAAGGAACAAATGCAGATGGGGTAAATAGAGTAAGAAAAACAGCCTGTGCAAAGGCCACCACAGTTTGGGAAAAGCAAAAAATGAAACCAGGCCAAGAAGCCTGGGCCTGAAGGCTTGAGAAAGTGTTTCTTTTCTCTCCTGTTGTGGAGAGAAAGACAGCACCTACACTGTCAGATCCAGTCGATGTTTGGGGTTTTGCTAAACTTTCTTTTCCGTCTTTTTATTTTCTGTTATGAGGGATTTCAAGATTTAAAAAATTTAGAAAAGTAATTAAGCAAGGGACTGCTGAAGTAGTTGAGTGGGAGTGGGGGTGTGTGGGGGGTTCCTTTTTCTCTTGGTTCAGACCCAAATTACCATTCCCTCCACTTCTCTAATCAGCCCTCCAAGAGCAGTATTTTTTAGTCTCTTTATTGACTTTACCCACCTTCCCACTCCACTTCTAGCCCAGTCTACTGTTCATTTTATTGTACTTTTGCTGTGATATTTAAAAAAATTTCTCTTTTCCCAGTGTAGATGTGGGAGAAGTTCATGTGATTTCTCCACCCGCCTCCCCCCCCCCCCCCCCCCCATCTAGACCTCTTTCTGAATGACTTGCAGCAAGCACCCTGGTTAGTGTAAATGCTTGGATATCACTGAAAGTCACTGAAAGCTCCTTGAGGGTTATACTCAATATTGTAGGATGGGTTATTGTTGGGTACAAACCATTTTATTTTGACCTTGTAGGGAGTATCTTTTATAGATGACATTGCAACAATTTCTGTACTTGCTCCTTTTCCTAATATTGTTCTCTTGCCCAAATCATTGGCGTTGAGCCAGTAAACTTCCATATGCTAAGAAATGGTGGACTCTCATTAAATTGTTGACAAGGAAGCGGACTTTGAGAAATAGTGACACAGGTTGAAAAGACCTTTGGGGATCCACCAACACCTGTTGTGCTGTTTCTAACCTTTTATTTCTGACTCCACTGTGTAGGTTGTGGAGTGGGAACATTGGAGTACACAGTTGGGAGAGAGTAGCAAGATGGTAGTTGGTGTGGCCTTCTCTCATGTTCTTTGCTGTTTCTCTTCTTTTTGTTTTCTTTGGCTGATTTCTTGCTGTTTGAAAGTGGTGAGGGGGAGTTGGGCTTAGGCCCATATGACAGAAGGCATATGGTTTCAATTAAGATGAAAAAGTAGGTGTAGGACATTGTTAATGTGCCCTCCTTTATTATTGTTGTTGTCATTGTGTATCATTTCCATCTTTTTGGTACCTTCTTTCTATGACGTTGTAAAATAATACTCTAACCCCTTGAAGATTGTCACTGCTAGGACAGATCTCGTTCCTAATCTGTCTGGTCCAGCTCCTCTTGTTGATTTTATCTTTCTAAGTACCATTTCTACATTTGCATATAGCACATCTGGGGCTGAGTTTTAAGTTCTAAATGTTGTGGTTCCAATGTCAATGAAGATAAAAACAGGTAGCACTCCATTTTTTGCCTTCCTAGCTTCAGCTATGACTATTCTTGGAATGATAAGGGCTTAGTTGAGTCTTAGCTAAGTTTTCAGCATGGTTTTGCATCAGCTATTTCTTGTTGTTTTGAGGTGATGCACTTGAAAATCTTTTTGCTATCTTTCTCTATAGTATTTTACAAATAAGTGTTGCCCATTGGCTGCTATCTCAACCTTCTGAGGAGAGATGAAGTGTGTGCTAAGGCAAATTTTTGGTTATCAGCTGCTTTCAAGCCAATAAATTTTGTGGGAACTGTTGACAATAATTAAGGTCAATATCTTTATCTTTTTCCATTTCCCATTTTCAGCATTGATAGCTTGTTTTAGCAATTGATTACGAAGTCCTTAATGGTTATACCATTTCATCTTTATCCTTTCTTCAAATTTCATGTTGATTTTTGACCCTTTCTCCAGTTAGCAAATGGTTTAACCATATTTGGATGTCTGATTTTGTTACAACTTCCACATCAGTAACCAATCATTTCCTTTCCGTTAAAAGTCATTTTCCTGTGTTGCGATATTTGGGGTTATCCAATGGCTTCTGATTTTCTACTTGAAGAAAGTTTTCATGATATAAACATATAAGGATTCTGAATAGTCTAGAAACCTTGTTCTTTCATTTCTTAAACCAAAATCAAATTTTCTCCATTTTTTGGCATACTCACCTTTACCCACCTTTGTAATTTATCACCTGTTTTCAAAGTATACATTTATTTTGGTTAGTAGGATGTTACTAATTCTCTACAGAATTTTTCTAATTCATCCTCAGCAACAGGGTTTGTATATAAGTTTTAGTTACCTTCTTGGAATAAGTTTTGCTTTTGCTTATCATGAATACTATAGAATGAGATGACCAAATGTCCTATGAAATTACTTGTCTATCCAAAGGTATAATAATAAAGCAGACCTCTTAAATGAGAACCTGTAGTCCATCTTTTCATTTAACTTTAACTTTTTTTTATCTTCCAGTTTCTTTATTTTGACATGTCAATAATTATGTAGTTAAGCTAACGTTCTAGGTGGTCTGAAATGATATGCTATGCGTTACTAACCCCCTTTGAAGTGGACTGAGGCTCCTCAGACAGTACTATTTTATGTTTGTTTCATATGTTGTTGTGACCAAAGAAATCACTACCTTTTGGTAACTTTACTGGTCATGAGCTCTTTTTTATTATTTAGCTAGATTGGTTCTTATATAGCAAACAGTCTTTCACCAAGGTCATGCTTGAAGCCTTTTCTGTATGGTAGCACGCACTAGGGTTTGATCTCTATATCACCTTTGAGCACCTAATCATTGGAGTATGACTTGAGGGAAGTTACAAATAGTAAAAATTTAAGAATTATTATTTAAAATTAAATTAAATTAAAATTTAAGAATTATTTAATCTTAGTAGAAATGAAAAGTTTGCTTTAGGGATTACCCCCAACCCCCAAACAAAAGGAGTACTTATTGTATCCCTAATTACTGCATAATCATTGTGTATATCATTAAATGTGTCAGATTTAAGTTTGGGGTCTCTCCCCCCCCACCCCATTATAATAGCATGTTGTACATATAATGATCATCTGTATTTAACTTGTTAAAAATTAGAGAATTATCAATACTTGTCTCAAACGAAATTATTGCTTACTTGCATCCTACTGTTAGGACAAAAAAGTAACATCTTCCTAACTTGTCTTGTGAAGGTGATAGGAACATTTGCAGACCTATTTTGCCCCTACATTTGGGTCAGTTTTATGTGTTTTACTTGAGATAGAGAAGTGATTTGTCTGAAATTGTGTTGTAAGAAAGTTAGTAGAAATGTTGGAGCCCTGAGTTTTGAACTCATTCATTCGTATGTGCTTGACACATAAGACTTGCTCCCCACCTTTGGGAAACTTCTGGGTAAATAAGTACATGTACGGAAAATGAGAAGAGCAGTAAATAACTGGAACAGTTTCTTAATTCTGTTTTAGGACTCCAAGGACCAGGAAGCAGTCCAAGGGTTTCCTCAAAGAAAAAGTAGTAATGGTGGTAGACAACCGTGACAAATGATCACTTTTTTCTGTTGCTTTTTTCTTCCTCAGTTGCTTGCAGTGTGTGTGTCTTTGGCCCATTAATGGGACCGTCAGAGATTAGATCATGTAGCTAAAAGTTGGCATCATATTGATCTGGATTGGTTATTGATTGTGCCCAATATGTGTGCCTACTTAAATTTCTGGTTTAACAGATTAGTAATCATGTAAAATAATTGGTGGCCATTTATGTTTTTTCAGTACTTTTAGCTAAAAATATTTTTATACTTGTGCCCATTAGGTCCAATTAAGGAGATGAAGACAAGGCAAAGATCATACTAAGACAAGAATGATTAAACAAATATCTGTGAACCTAGAGTACCAAAGTAGTTACAAAAGAAACACAGATTTAAATATAGCAGTCTCTAATTGGGTTTACTTCTAGTGATCTTGATACAATTATATGTGTTTAACCAAATTTTAAGTAATAGTTTTGTGGTTTTGGTGTATTACAAAGGCCTTTACAGATATGTAAATTCGAAACAACAAAATTCTTGAAATTTTAAAGTCATAATGCGATAAACTACAATAACACCTCATACACAAACACTGGTTAATGTAAGTAAAGGGGAAGATGAAGTTAATTGTGAAACATCTTACACAAATACATAAATAGATCTATGATCTCAATCTGAATATTTCTTTCAACGATGCAGGTTTAAAGCTTCGCTGCCTATCCTATATAACTCTTTCATCTACTCTCCCTTAATTTTGCCAATGAGCAGGCCATCAAATGTGTACTAAGAGCTTTCTTACTTTCTTCTAATATCTTGTGATTATAAAATAATAAATGATACTGAATAACCATACATCATAACTTTTTTCCCCTCTGCTGAATAAATTATGTTGTTAGTTTTGGAGTTTTATTTAATTGACAAATATTTTTTACAAAAATTTAAATACTTCACTGTTAAGGGTTCCATTGAATTTTTAAAAATATTTTGATAACTATTAGATTAAAGAATAATGTTAATGTAGTACCAAATAAGTTGTTAGGCTTAGTTTGAGTACTTTTGTGAGCACTGTGCTATTTGTTATGGGGCATGGGAGGGGTAGTAAAGAATTATGAGACTTGGTCTCTGTCTTCAAGAAAACTTAACCTCACCCAGGAGACTAGATGCATATACATACCAGCTATTCTAGGGATATAGGAATGGAAATGATCATGTAGCCAGGGAAGAAGAGGAAGGCTTCCTAGACAGTGATTTGTGCCCTGATGAACAGAGAAGATTTGGATCAGGACAGATGGCATCTTAGGAAAGGACCACATAATGAACAAAGTTGGTGGCTGGTGGAATGAGTACCTTATTTATAGTCATCTTCCTTAGACCCGTAAAGTTCATTTTGAGGTAGTGGGAGGTAAGATTTGATAACCAGCATAGGGGTTGGCTGAGTATATTTAAATACCGTTTGATCTGCTCAACAAGAAAAAGCAGTAGTTACTTCCATATAGAAGAATGGTGAGGAATACTGCTTTAGAAAGCATGTATGTGCTATGTATTTACAAACTATATATACTATCCCTGCTGCTTTTGTTTTGTTAGCTAGATGATTCCTTCCTTCATCTTTGTGTGTTAAAATGCCTTTTTATGTATATATCAAACTTTAAAGGCTGTTTTGGGTGGGTGGCAATCTGAAGGTATCGTGAAATGTTGAAACTACTTTGAGATACTAAATCTTTTGGCTTGTTGCACTTCACAAGCTTATATGCGGCATATAGCCAACCTCTGGTGTGCTAGCATAGCTAATAATAAAGGAAATAGACATAGTTGATTGGGCATTGATTTAATTGGGCCTTACTTGTGTGTGTGTGTCTGTGTATATATATGTATCTATATTTGCCAGTTGTGGTAGTCAGGTAGAAGTGTTTTATAACTATTGCCTTCCTTTATCCAAGGTGCTGACAAATGACTGTTTAGCATGTAGGAGAAGTAGCAAATTTGGAAATGATACCTTGCTCCTTCTATTGTTGAATAGTGTACTTCAGTCCTTATTTTTTTCCTCTGCTTAATCTCAGGTCAACAGGACATACTGCTGTGGAACCTACCGTGCAGGTCCTATGAGGCAGATAAGTCTTGTTGGAGCAGTAGATGAAGAAGTTGGTGATTATTTCCCAGAATTCCTTGATATGTTAGAAGAATCACCATTTCTGAAAGTAAGTGTTAATCTGGATTGTTAATTTGTAGTTTAGGTTACTTATTTGAAATATATATCCATAAGGTAATGCAATTTGCCTGCTTTTAAGAAAAAAAAAGACCACCCAGATGGTTGACTGAAAAGATACTGCCACTGAAATTTTATTTAAAATTTTTTTTAGATATATACCATTTGTGACATGGTATTTATTTCTTTATGAGATCTTGCTTTTTAATAAGTTGTAAATTTTTTTTTCAAATCTCTATTAACTTGACTTGTCTCATTTTTAGATGACTTTGCCCTGGGGCACGCTCTCCAGTCTCCGACTCCAGTGTAGGTCCCAGAGTGATGATGGACCTATAATGTGGGTGAGGCCAGGAGAACAGATGATCCCTACAGCAGATATGCCAAAGTCACCCTTCAAAAGACGCCGGTAAACATTTTGTTCCCCTTCCAAAAATGCAAAAATTTAATTATTCTTTGTCTTGTTCATGGTTTCTAAGGATTATTATTAACTTTTCCAAGTGAATCTATTTAGCATGGTATTATGAGATAAGATCTAAAAGTTAGTGTCTTGGGCAGAAAGGCATCAAACTGTTTTAATCTACGTGATGTTACTTGAACTCTTATAACTAGGATTCTTCTCTTCTGCCCTCCCACCTTTTTTTTAAGTGGTTGAGTGTGTCCATTTTCTCTATTCTCAGTTGTTTAATTTGAACATGGAGAGTTGTCACTTAGGCAGAATGGCTCACTTTGACAAGCCCAGTGTCATGATAATCTGTGAACTTGATCTGGCTGTGCTGTATGTGGTAGCTTTTTATTAAACATTTGACTTAGCCAGATCTTCGTTTTAAGAAGTTTACTGTGGTGATGTTCTCAAGGGCAGGAAGTAAGTGTTCTGAGTAAGTTTGATTTCACTTTGAATTAAATATTCTGTATTGTTAATTATGATAGAAAAATTACAAGCATTTGAGTGAATTTTTTTCCCAGAGTTTTCTTTTGGTGAATGAACCAAATAGCTTTCAACTTTCATTTCCATCTTTTCTTTAATAAAGACTTTTACGTGTAATGTGCTGAATGCTATCACATGTAGGGAGTGTGCCCTGTGGAGTCATGAACCTCTAGTGGAATATTCTGAGTTATTAAGAATGAGGACTGGGGGGCAGTAAAAATTCTGAACATTAAAACACAATACTTGATTAGATTGTAAGCTCTTTGATGGCAAAAAAGTGTCTTTTGCCTTTTTTTTCCCCTATCACCAGTACATAGCACACTACCTGACATATAGTAGGTGCTTAATAAATGCTGGCTGACTTACTAGGTTTATAACCATGAGTAAGTTAGTCTCTTGGAGGCTCTGTTTTCTTATGTGCAAAAGCAGACAATATTTAATGCTAGCAACCTTCTAAAGTTTACAAGGATAGTGCTTTAAAAACCTAAGATGCTATGTAAACTTTTTTATTTAATTTTTTAACACAAATATTTTTGTTGTCAGAAACTGCTTGTTAGGATTGCAGTGGGTTTCTTTTGTAATGGGAGGAAGCTTGGTCCAGTGAAATAGAGCACTGGATTTTGAATTGAATCTGCATTCAAATTCTGGTTCTGTTACTTAGTGGATATAATCATGGGCAAGTCTTAAGCTCCATGAGTTTTGATTTCCTCATCTGTAAAATGGGAAAAAAATGCCTATAGTACCAACTTTACAAGGTTACTGTGAGGAGACTGCTTTGTAGAATAATACATAAATATGAGTCATTGCTGTTGATAATAATACTGTCTCTTGTCTTCCCTCCCTGTTGTCCCACAATCAAATCAATTTTAGATCAATGAATGAAATTAAAAACCTCCAGTACCTACCTCGGACCAGTGAGCCCCGAGAAGTTCTCTTTGAAGATAGAACGAGAGCCCATGCCGATCATGTAGGTCAGGGGTTTGACTGGCAGAGTACGGCTGCTGTGGGGGTTTTGAAAGCTGTACAGTTTAGTGAATGGTAAGTCATCGCATGCAACTCCATGTTTGTGTTATCCCCTCCTGAAAAGGGGGAGACTCAAGTTCAGAATGGTGTACGATTACTGAGGGATATCTCAATTTCTGTTGTGTATACATTTTTGCTTTTTCTTATTTCAATGTGTTTTGTTTTACCAGGAATTTTTTTTTTAAAGGCTGAATGCACTTCTTGAGATTTCATGTCCTGTTATAGTATAAAGCTCCTTTGTGGGGTGGGGGGCTATATCCTTTTTCTCTATCTTGAGTTCTGAGCATAGTGCCTTGCACGTAGCCTCTTGATGAATGCTCGTTGAATTGAAATGATTATGGCACAAGAAAGGCTGAGATGTTTTTTTTACCCGTTTTTCCATCTTTTCCTTGCTCACTTATAATAAACATTTGAAAGGAAACAACTGTTTCTACTTGGACTATTTTGAATTTCTATGGATTAAAATCAAATTAGGTTTTTAAAAAAGGTTTTAAAGGAAGCAAGTGAATTCTTGTAATTTTGGAGCCAGAGCTATAGTTGAAATGACTTGGCAACCTCTCTTTGATTGTGAGATACCTCTCCATGTTTACTTGCCCATTTTAGGAGTAACCAACCTCGAATAACCAAAGATGTGATTTGTTTTCATGCTGAGGACTTCACTGATGTTGTGCAGAGACTTCAGTTAGACCTCCATGAACCTCCAGTGTCACAGGTACAGAATTTGCTTTCTCATTGCAACCTTTGACTGATGATATTTGCAATAGCTATTTCTAAATGTCAGTAAGGAGAATCACAGAAGTAGCCTTTTCTAATTTATAGGGAAGGAGACCAGTTAGGAATGATTGACAGTAAGCTTTCTGAATGTGACCATTCCTTACAGGAAAAGAGTTAAAAGTAATAATTAAATATCAGAAATCTGGATAAAATTGGTGGGAACCCAGGAAAGTCAAGTGTGTTGAGGATCTGTAAATACTGGCTCCAAAGAAATAAATTTGGGAGTGACAGGCCATTTCAGAGAAGAGGAATCACTTACCATACTAAAAGACCAAAGGAGAATAACAGGTGGGGCAGTCAACTGTCAGAGTAGAGAATGGGGGAGAGCCTGGGCTCCCAGGGGAACAGTAAGAGTCTTTTATTCATGCATGTTGACTTTATTTTTTTACATTGTAGTTGAATCAATGAAATCTTAACTTCATTTAATCACAGAATCTTAAGTTCAAAGGGACTTCTGGAGGCTGGAGTTCATCTCATACCTGAACAAAAATCTCTTGTATAAATACCTGACTAGTGGTCTGCTGGGCTTTATTTGAAGACTTGTAGGGAAGGGGGGACCTACTATCTTCTGTGGAAGCTACTTTGGGATGGCTTTAGTTACTTAAAACTTTTTTCTTAAATTGAACCCGACCAACTGTGTCATTTAGCAAATTCCATTCACCGCTGCTAGACTTACTCTACTAATGACTTTTCTGGGCTTAGCACCTCTAGCTTCTTCAGTTCTCCTACACTATGATATTGAGGCTCTTTGCACTCCTGGTTGCTTTCCTCTAGTTGTTGTTCCACTTTTCAGTGCCCTTCCTAAAATGTGACATCCAGAAACGAATATAGTATTTCAGATATGTCCTGACTGGAATAGGCCTGACAACCCCCACCCCCTCAGTTCTGGATACTACTTCATTTAAGGCAGTATTAAAGATTTTGGCTGACATATGCTGGGTGATTCGTACTGAACTTGAAGTCCTCCTTTCTCCCTCCCACCCCTTTTTTTAAGGTGAATTGCTAACTGTCCTTTTCTTTGACATCCCCTTTCCTACCTGTCTTGTAAAGTTGACTTATTGAATCCACGTGTAAGTGTTTACATTTATCCCTTAAATTTCATCTTAATGTATTTGACCCAACATGCTAGGTGCTTTGGATCCTGATTCTGTCATCTGATACTATAGCCATGCCTCTTAGCTTTGTGTCATCTGCAGTTTAATAAACCATCTATGCTTTTATCCAAGTCATTGATGAAAATGTTAAACTCTATAGAGCCAGGCACAGATTCCTGGAGAATTCCACTGCAAAATCTCCTTTGGAGTTGACATTGAACCATTGGCTACAGCCCATTCAACTAATTCTGCACCTTTTTAACTGTATAAATGTCTAGCCCTCATCTCTATCTTTTCCACAAGAGTTTCATGAGATACTTTATGAAGTATCTTGCTTAAGTCAAGATAAATGGTAGCTATAGTATTGCCTTGATCTGTCTACCAGTCAAGGGATCCTGTTGAGAATAGAAATGAGGTTAGATCTGGCATGAACTGTTGTCTTGTTGGTCTCCTGGCTCTTTTTAGATCACTGCTTCCTTTTTTAGATGTCCACTGACTATTTCATAATGAATTTTAAATTTCTTCCATGAATCAGTCAAGCTTGTTGACTTAGAGATTTCACTTTTTTCTTCTTTAAAATTTGGGGTGGTCTTTTGAACCTGTGGGACCCTCCTCTACATTGCACAGTCTTTAAAAGGTTATTGGTTCTTTTAGTTGTCTTGAATGTCAGTTAGGCCTGGTGACTCAGTGATGACCATACTATCTTTTGGCTTACTCAGGACACCAGCTTGCTCGTGCCATTTTTTTTTTTTTTTGGTTCTTTCCAGTCCAAAAATTATTGTCCTTGACAGAACACAAAAGCATTTGCTCATTGTAGGTAGGAGGAGTCATGTTTGGCTTAGGTCTCAGATGTAAAGCACTGAGCATTTCTGTGTGTGGAGTAAAAAGCAAATATTTCACTGCAATTTGAATACTTCTAGACCTTTGCACAAAGCCACCACCCCATTTTAACTTGTGTTTGGTCACTTCACTTCTACAGCATTAGTGTTTAAACTGGCTTAAACAAGAGTATTCCTAAGTGCAATTAAGTATTACAGATTCAGTGTTTCCTTTATAAAGCTGGCAGTGTTAGCTAGTATTGGATATTTTCAAAACGTATTCCTTCCTTCATGTAAAAGTATTTAATTTTGGTTTAATTAGCGTTTTATAAGTGCCTTCCTTCCCACTTTGGACTCTTCATGTGCCTATGTAGAGGCTAAAGTTTACAGTCTTTAAAATGTGTAAAATGATGTGTAGTTCATTTTAAAAAAAATTAACATCAAACTGTAACCTCTTTCTTCTTTCCCCTGTTCAGTGTGTTCAGTGGGTGGATGAAGCTAAACTAAACCAAATGAGGCGAGAAGGCATTCGTTATGCTAGAATCCAGCTGTGTGATAATGATATCTACTTCATCCCAAGAAATGTCATTCATCAGTTTAAAACCGTATCTGCAGTGTGCAGTTTAGCATGGCATATAAGGCTTAAGCAGTACCACCCTGTTGTGGAAGGCCCTCAGAATGCTGAAAGTAATTCCAACATAGATTTTGGTATCACTGGAAAGTCAGAATCGGAAGCTAACTCTCAGTGTGTGAGTATAAAAACTGAGTCTGAAGGAACGAGTGCAGAGATGCAGCTTCTGACAACTGCTTCTTCATCTTTCTCAACTCCGTCAGGACTTGTACAGCAAGAACAAGGGGCTCAGCTCCTTCCAACTATAAAGTTGGAACCCGGCCTGGAATCCGACCAACCACACGATCCACAGGACCATCCAAGCACTCCTGTGTGACATGTACATATTCAACACATTTTTTTAACTTTTTTAAATTTTGATGTGAAGTTATAGTTTTATAACTGGCTTAAGTTAAGTTTTATTGGAGAAATCTTGCCTATAATTCTATAAAGAGAAATGACATTCCAAAAATGTCAAGCATATCTTTTTTACACAGATTATGCAAAGTTAAGAGTTGTATCTTATCCCGTTAGTACAGTATGTAATAGTGGGTCTGCTGCTACTTTCTGTTTTAAGGTGTGAGGTAACAGTTCAGTTGCTCTTCAAATCAAAATAGGAACTCCCTGGAGTTAGAGATTCTTACTTGGTAAATCGATCACTCCCTTGTTTCATCTTGTCTCTTGCCATATTTGCTTCTTTTACAAAATGAGATCTATCGCTTAGTGCCTGTGTCCTTTACTGCACAGGTACAATTTCTGCAGGAAAGATGGCATTAGCTGTAGGACGGGGTTCCTGCATCCTGTCCCATGGCAAGTGTGTGGCATTTAGTTCCAACTACAAAGAACAAGTGACTTCTGTGGACGTTTAGGTGACTCTCCAGTTTCTTAGTGAAAGAGAAAGCACAGCACTTTTAATGATCACAATGTCTTCTTTGTATCTGTTCTTGAGAGCCCAGAGGAGAACTTCAGTAAATCTACAAACGAGTAGTCCCTAGTCATTATCTTTGGCTCATTAATCGAGAGTTCAAGATCAACTATAGAAGATGTTCTAGTTAAAAATGTAGAGTTGATATGATAACTGTGATGCTCTGCCCAACACCTTCGTCATTGGTGTGGATACTTTGCTTCCTAAACTCATCAGTAGTCTCAAAATTAGAACTGCTCTCCATTCTACTGATGAGGCTGCCATATTTTGAGCATCAACTTTGGGTAAGACTCTGCTTGACTTGTCAGCTGGCTTCAATCTCTTCATGATAAAAATCTAGTATTACTAATGCACTTAAACTCACAATTGTAACTGGTGCATACCTGAGTTTATTCACTGTTAATTGTGTTGCTACTTCCTAGTATGGAATAGTTGCACTAGACTTTTCACCCTAGAGTTTCAGGTAGCCTGATGCGATAGTGCCTGGATGCTTTTATTTTTATTTTTAAAACGGGCACAGTTCATCTAGTTAATGTAGTCTAAACATTTTGTTATTTGAGAATGTTAATGTGATGTGCATCTCACTTTCTCTTAGTTCTTAATTATGCCAGTAGGCCTTCTGTTTATTAGAAGAGTCTCCCCTACATAAGACCAGATTGGCATATCAACTTGGTTATGGTGCAATTTGGAGTTTGGTTCTTTACCTTTCTGGAATAGGTGAGATTTGGAAAACTTATGTTAACATAGGCAAAAAAGATGCAGCTTCATTATGTCTGTCACCATGGAAACTCAGCTGTATCTTTTGAAATATCAATTATGAATTTTCTCTAAAAGTTTCTGAAATAGGTTAAATCTGTTATATAAATATTACTTTGTGCAATATTGTTGTGTAGTTATATGCATATTAGCACAGTATAGGGGTCACTGTTTAAACTGATAGAAAAGTAACCATCAGAAAATACTGCAGTGATTAGTTAGAATCTGTATTATTCCTTATATATATATATGTATATGTATGTATTCTTTGTTACAAAGAATGAAGACAAATAGAGAAACATTTCAATTTAAACCATTTACAAATTGGAAGTGATGGTGAATGTTCAGTAATCTGTGTAAATAAGGTGTTAGAGTGGAAAGCTTTTATGAAAGGTAATGTGATTCATGCAGGGGTGTTTTTAAATCTTGGGTAAAAATTCTAGGGTAAAAATTCTAGTTCATCAAGGCTAGTTTAGCGATCTGCCCTGAGTTTTTGGCTTTTATCACTTTTTTTTTTGTCCAGAAGAATTTCATAGAGCTTTACCAGGCTGTGCAAAGTAAAATTCTTCTCAGGCAACATTTTGCTTCAGTGCAGTTTTGATATTTATAAGAATCATGAAGAGCAAGGTTATTAACAGGAATATTGTTTTTTTGATTCCTCTTCATTCACTTTTGTCTTCCAAGATCCCATCTCCCCCATCTCCTACTTGCCATCCAGCAGATGCCATTTGTCATCTAAGCTGGTCATTGCTAACAAACAAGGAGACTGTCTCCTGACAGCCAGCACTGTGTATATTTACTCAGGAACCAGCAAATCTGCAAAGACTTTACAATCAAAAGCAGAACTCCATTTTTTATTGTTTAAAGCATTTACCCTCACCTCCAATATAAACATTTAAAAAGGTATAAACCTTTTAGATCATGTAGTAATAAATTCATTGTATTTTAGAATTGCAGTAGAATGGGAAGGGGGAAACCATTTAGCTTGTAATATGTATCTGGAAACTCCTGAATGTCCTATGTGAGTATTAGATTTAAATAGCATGATTTTAAGATTGATGAATATAAAAGCAGGCAAGCTTGAGTTTCATACTGCTTTCAAAGCTGTATCCTAGGTTAGTGAAATAAACAATTGAAACTTTTCTAAATAATTAAATTATTTGGTTTGGTGGGTTTAGGCGTGGACCACTTCCATGTCCTTTGATTTGTAAAATAGTGATGGCAATTTTGAACTTTTAAGTGGAATTAAGCTGATCTTCCTCTTCTGTATAAATCCATTGTGCCAACTCTTTTGGAGATTATATCTCTTATAGAGAGTGTGGGTGTAAGACGTAAAATTTTTTGGAGCAGAGGGATGGCAGAAATGTCCTTGTGTAAAGGGCCTAATAAATGAATATTCTTAACCCTACTGACTATAAAGCACCCTTTGACCAGTGTGATGGTTGGCTCTATGGTATCCATTAAAAAAAAAACAATCAACAGAACAAAACACAGACTCATTAAACATTCTCTTTCCCCTCCCCACCAATTTTATATTCATAAGTGATGTGCTAGGAGTGAAAGTACAACTTATACAAGTACATTTTAAAAGTGTAACTTTATGTCATTAAAGGGTAAATCTATGTAAGGGAAAGGTTATACATGTCTATGATCTCTCCATGACCATTACTATTTAGAACTTTTTTAAAAAAGGGTATTAGTGATTATTCAATTGTAGAAGTTATATGGATTATCATTATGGGTATGTGTGTGTATGTATGGGTGTGTGAGAGTTTTGTGTGGAAGGACGTGTCCCAAATAACCAACAAACTCCCATTTTTAAGTTAACTGTGAATTTGAGGGTGCTTATTTAACTTGGTCCATATGCCCCTGAATTTGTTTTACTTAATCAAAATATGGTCTTCCTCCAATTAGAGACAGCGTGATATCATCTGAGGAATATTGCACACAGGAAATACTAACCCCTACTTTATCTTAAGGAATATATTTTACTTTAGTAAAGAAAGAATTTTAATCAATATTGTTAGGTTTACAATCCAAATTTAGTAGTGGTTGGAGAAGATGTTGCTTATTAGGTCCTTTTCTATCCTTCTGGATTTTATTTCCTTCTAGAACAGAATATTTTATAACTTACAGGCTACCATGTGTTAGGACAGGACCCAAAACTCTGCAAACAAACATTTGGTGAATGCATTCTTGACAGTAACAACAGTGAGCTTTAAATTTTCTTCCACATTTGGCCACTGAAAGGTCTGTTTGCATTCTCACCTATAGAAAAATCTAGTCCATGTCTCTCCAATAAGTTTTGTTAATGCCACAAGGATTTTTTTAAAAAATAAAAAAAAAATTAACCTTCACTGGCACATACCACTAGTTTCAAGTTCACATTTGTGCTGAATTTTATTTTTATATACACAGATTGCAGCCATAACGGTCCTGTAGTAGGTAGAGGAAAGGCATAAGGTAAATGTTTTTCTTCAGCACCAGCAGGACCTTTTATTATCCTGAAAGTTCATGTTGCAGATTAAAATTTACATTGCTTTAAGAGCAAGTATCTCTCCATAAATATTATGGCCTTCCATATTGTTCATAGACTTTTTAGGATCCACTTGTGCATGTAATTGAGGAGAATACCTCCTCTTAATATAGCACTTTTCAATTCTCTCTAAAGAAATACTTTAGTACTACTTCTATCACATGTTGTAAAGTTTCGTGTAATAGTGTTTTCTGTGACTAAAACTCCATTTTGATCGGCAGCTAAGACTTTTTTTCTGTGGCTTTAATTTATCTGAGGTCTTTGCATATAGATGAAATTATAATTTGCCTGGAGGACTGTTTGCATTGTACGGCCTTAGTATGTTTATTGACATTAACAAGTGTTTTAAAGAGGTTTTTAATGAATAGTCTAAACCTAAATCTATGTGAATAATAATCCTTTAACAGTGCATTTCTTTTTGTAGCTGACTGTCTAAGCGTGTTAAATCGTTTAAGCTATTTCTTTGTAAAATAGTACAATGGAATGCATAGAGGTTTTTTTCCTGTAAAGTATTTTTTTAATAAACAAAAGTCTGATTTGTCCTTTAATAAAGTCTCTCATTTATACCATAAAGTGGATAGATTCAAATGTATATGAATCTTGGAAACATAACATCTCTTTGTAGTCGAAATCCCTGTCATTTACCCATGAGCTGTTGAAAATAATAGATTCTTTCCACTTTTCTTACACTCATAAAAATGTTAATTGTTCCTCCTGTATAAGAGAAGTTGGCAGGTATCTGAAAAACCCCGTATGTCAGCTGGTTGCATTTCACCACCAAGATAATTTTCCAGGAGAGAAACTTAATTTGGGCACATGTTGTATTTGGTTATGCTTGGTGCTTCTTTCAGTTGATTTGCCCCCTGAGCAGAATGGAAGCCTCTTGAGAACAGGAAGTTTGAGTTTTCTTTTTTTTTTAACACCAGGACCTGGCAGCCTTGTATACAGTTGGGAGCAGGCCTGTGGCTTTATTGTTAAGAGGGAAATACATGGGTGAAGAAACTAACAGTGAAGGTTCCCTTCTCTGCAGCTTAGTCTCAGTTTCCTAGAGCACTGAGAAATGGCTTCCTAGAGTGCCCTCAGTATTTGTCAGAATTTGGACCTGAACCCGAGTCTTCATGATTACAAAGCTGGCTTTATTCACTCTGCCAGACTACACATGTAGGCAGTTAATATTTTTTAAAAACTGTGTTGAATCCGTAATGAAGAAATAAACACCATGCTTCTGAAAAGTTAAAACGAAGATACATAAACACTATGCTTCTGAAAGTTTAAAGGTTCTGCATTAAAATGTAAAATTACCAGGTATTGGAAGACGATCTTTGGTTATTCAGACCGATGGGATTTTCTTTCTCAGAATTTAGTGCCAAGTAGGGGAAACAGGAGAAGCAAATTCCTCAGAAAACCTGAGTCTTCAGTCCCTAGCCCCTTGCTCAGATTAGACTGAGTAACTCACTCTAAGTCCCCGTTTCCCCCAGTCTATAGAAAAGAAGATAATATTTGTACTACTGACTTTGACATTGGATGGTCATGAAGTAATCAGTCTGTAAACCCTCACGTGTTTTAGAAGTATGAATCGTCGGTAAGTTGCCTTAATGGAACTTCCTTCCTAGATCTACAAATCAACGTCTTGCTTGAATTGCTGTTGTAACTGCTGTCACTAGCCCTGAACACTAATCAAATGGGATACGAAGATACGGGGATATTTCCTTATGATAGAAATAGCAAATTAAAAAATAGTTCCCCAGTGCTGCTTCTACAACGATCTAGCTTCACTCCCACCTCTTTTTTTTTCTGCTGGGCTTTAAAATCTTTAAAACTTCAAATGCTGTACGTTGCATTTTGAAGTTAAAATACTTTTGCTGCCATTCAGTTTAAATGCTTTATATAAACACATCAAAGCAGCTGTGTGGTATAGTGGAAAGGGCGCTAGATTGCAATCAGAAGACATGGGTCCGATTCCAGGTCCCCTGCCTGATGTGTGACTGGGGGCAGGTTGCTTAACTTCTGGGGGTGGGGGGGCTCAGTTTCCTCATCTTTAAAAAGAGAAGTTTGAACTTAAAATATTCAAGGTCTTTACGGCTTTAAAATTCTCATGTGTTTAAAGAATGCCGCTTGTTATTTATCCTTTTTTTCATAGCCTTAATTTTAAAAATAACCCGAGTTGGCTTTCTTTGCCCTTCTTAGTCCACAAGATTATAGAATAAGGAACACAGAGTTTTAAGCACATAAATAGAAAAAAGCTGTTAGAATTGGTTGTAACGGAATGATTTAAAAAGCTACAACCCTCAAAGATAGTGCATCCACAGCTCATCAATTTCAGGTGTCAGAATTAATCGCATTAAATCGACCCGCGCTTTTCATTTACTCGCCACTCAACGTCCAGCCCCCGGGGGAAAGCCGGCAGACAGCAGAAGTCAGCCTCAGGCCTGTTCTCCCCAAGTGGCCTGACCCGACGCCTGGCCTTCCTGCCTAATTAGATTCTGAAGCGCGAATTCCTTACTTGGGGTCCACCAATCCGAAGGTCCCGTAACTTGTATGGGGGGGAAGGGTGTCAAAAGAATTGGTTTGCTACCATTCTACGGCTGGCGTGCACTTTCAAACCTCTCCGGGGAGGGGGCCGGAGGCTTCTCCGGGCTGCCGGCTCAGGCCGGGGTCTGCGCTCCGGCCCCGCCCCAGCTCGCTTCCCGCAGGAGCCGGCGCCCGGGGGCGGAGCCAGCCTCTCCGTTCCGGAAGTCGGCCAGGAGGAAGCGCTTGGGGCGGCCTCTGTCCGAGGACTCTCGGAAGCTGGGAGACAAACTCGCTGCCTGGACGTGGCTCCCCCGCCCAGCTATCCCGGTCTCTGCCCCTCTGCCCAATGGCGCGCTAGCTCGGCCTCATAGCCCCTGGTTTCCGGGGCAACCGGCTGTCCCCCGACGCACCTGCCCCTCCCCCCGCGGCTCGGCGAGCACGCAGAACGGCAGACGGCGGCGGACGCACGCACGGCGCGGGCGCCGCTCCCGGCCGGCCGACGGCAGGCTGGAGCGGGCGCCGCGGTCTCCATGGTAACCGCCCCCGCGGGTGTCTCCTCCTCTGGGGGAAGATGTGGCCTGAGGGCCCTGCGGTCGGGCCGGGACCACTGAAAATAGCGGTCCCGGCCGCCGAACTGAGGGGCAACCGGCACCAGGTGAGAGCTCTACTGTCGGAGAGGGTGGGGGAGAGGCGAGGCGGTCTGGGGAGACGGTGAGCCCCGGCAGCCGGCCCTCGTCCCCACCCGGCTGACGCCCCCTCCCCCGGGGCATCCCCGCGCGTCGCCGCCGCCGCCGCCGCCGCCGCAGTCGCTGCTGCCGCCGCCGCCGCCGCGGCCGCCGCCTCAACCCAGACCCCGGGAAAGGCCCGGGGAGGGAGAGGCGGCCTCCGAGCCCGAGCCCGGCAACTGCCCGCCCCGCTCACGCGTTTTCCCTAGCTCTCCGTGAAATCCCATTCTCTGGAGACACAGATGGACGCAAATGAGAGAGATGCCATTTCTTGGTACCAAAAGAAGGTGAGCGAGCCCCTCCCCCACCCCGGGGGGAGGGGCGCCTGCAGCTCGGCCGGGGCCTCAGCTGACTGTGCTCCTCTTCTGGGCACCTCGCACCCGGCTCTCCCGCTCTAGCCTGGGGTCTTATCTGGGGTCTGTCTCTAGCCCCCGCAGCTGGAACCTGGGATGACCCGCCCTCCCTGCCCCCACTCCGCCCGCACCCTAGAAAGGAACTCTTCCCGTCCCGCAGAGGATGCTTCTGTGCTCGGCGCTTTGATCTCCGGCCCGTCGTCCAGGGAAGCCGTTACCCCCTCGGACCCCGACGGCTGGAATAGCGGATGAGTGGTTCACTCTTCCCAGTCACTTTCCCAACCCAACCACACACCTGGTGGAAATCCCAGTTTGTTTCTAAGAAAGGTTCCCATCTTTACTACTGTGCCATATATAATAAGCCCTTATCTGTTGCTTTCCTCTAGTTCCTCAGTTGGTAATTTTCTTAAGAAACTGGAATATCCGATCAAAGCTCAATATGTAGGCAATCCGACTCCCTTTAAAAAATATTTAAACTAGTCATTAGAGCATTGTGAATAATAGTATTATCCTTAGAAATATTGGTTCTTTAAAACCCAAGGCCGCATAGGTGTTTTTCCAGCAAGTTTTTTTTTAAATGACCTTTTCACTAGTTTTCACGAGGTTTTTGGCAGGATTTGGTTTAAATTTAATTATTTAATTTAGGTCATTTGAGCAACCTGTTGTCTGTTACAGATTGGAGCATATGATCAGCAGATATGGGAAAAATCTATTGAACAGACCCAGATAAAGGTAAGCTGGTTTTGTTGATCCTGCTTCTATCCATAGCTTAGTTTTTTAATGCATAATGTGGGATATCGCCTTGATATCTGGGATCTGTGTTGTTCAAAGGGGAATGCATTTTCTTCCCCTTTAAACTACCCTTCTCCAGGACCTTGAACTACTGTCCTCCTGGTCACACAGGTTTTTGGCCACGCAGTGTTTGTCTTGATTCTTGCCTTTCCCTCACCACCCACATTCAGTCAGTTGCCCAGTCTTATCCAGTCAACCTCTGTAACATTTTGGAAATCTACCCCCTTCTCTTTGCTGATAATACTACCACCTTTATTGTCTGTTGCCTGGATTATTGTAGTGGCATCCTAACTGGTCTCCTTGTCCACATTGTCTTCCTTCTTCAATCTATCTTCCACAGCTCTAAAAGAATTTTTCTTAAAGATCATTCTTACAGTGTTACTTCCCTGCTCAAAAATCTTGAGTGGCTTCCTACTGCTTCTATGATAAAATTCAGACACTCCCCTGCCCTCCTTCCCCGAGCAGTTAAAGCCTGCCAAATCTAGCTCCACCTACCTTTCTTGTCATATTTAATGTTTGTTATTGAGTCAGTTTGAGTCTGATTGTTTGCGACCCCACATTATACATTACTGTCCCTTGTTCTTGCTCTTCCATACAGTCAAACTGGCTGTCTTGCTTTTCTTCATCTATGATGTTTCTTCTTCCATCTGTGAGCCTTTGCATGAACTGTCTGTCCCCCATGCCTGAAATGCATTCCCATGTCATCTCCTCTACCTCTTAGAATTCTTTGTTTCCTTCTAACTCAATTCCATCCATTTTCTACATGAGGCTCTTCCTGATAACCCCTTTAATTGCTGGTGCCTCCTTCCTGAATTTACTTTGCATTTACTTTGTATATTGTACAATACACAATTGAATTGAGGAGAAGTACTATTTGGTTTTGTCTTTGAATCCTCAGTGCCTAGCCCTGGGCTGGGCATGCGTAGCAGGTGCTCAATGAATGCTTGTTGGTTTATCTCAAGTGTTAGACCAGGTACCACCTCCCCTGGGTAGTCTCCTTTACTTCTTCCTCACTTATCAATGTTCTTTCTGTCTTCAAAGCTCTTTGTGTTTATTTATGTGCATGTCATATTCCCCCTAGTAGAATATAAAGTCCCTAAGGGTGTGTAATGTCTGTTCATCCTTTGTTTTTGTATCCCTAAGTTAGCATGTGCCATGCACATATTAGGCAACAATAAATGTTGAATTTGAGTATTGTCCTATTTCTGTTATCTAGTGTAAAGTTATATCAAGCAAAGTGTACAATTTTTATTCTTTGTAGGATACAAGATAATCCTTTTTGTGGGGGAAACATATATGGATAAATGTAGCCCTTTTTATTTAAACACCATTGTGTGGTGGGTAGAGCACTGTATTGGGAGTCAGAAAGACCTGATTTTGAATTCTGTTCATACACTTAGTAGCTTTGTGACCCTGGGCAAGTCACAACCTTCTTGGGCCTAAGTGTCCTGGGAAATGAGAGGATTGGACTTAATAATGACCTCTAAGGTTCTTTTTATTTCTAAGTCTGTGATCATATAAGGCATGGTTATGATTAATTTCATTTAAAAATCATTTAACATAATTTCAGACTGAAGTGACTTTAGAATAAAAGTCAAATTCTCTCTGAAGCATAGAACCTCCTGAACCTTCCCAACAAGAAAATTAAGACCATCAAAAGTGAAATGGAGCAAATCTTCATCTCTCCAGTCCGTTTCTCTCCAAATCTCTGTGCTGTCATCCATTCTTTCTTCCTTTACTCAGGGCTTTTTTCCTTGCTAAGGATGGTCTTTCCATCTGTGCCCTTGATTCCATCTCTTCCTGTTTCTTATATCTTGTTCCCTCGATCCTCCTCTCTCTAATACATCTTCAGTCTCTTTCCTCTGGCTTCTTTGCCTCATTATACAAACATGTTTGAATCTTCTCCTATTCTAAAAAACAAAAAGAAAATCAAAACCCCACGTTGGTGACAGTGGACAAGACATTTAACCTCAAAGCTTCTTCTAAAATAGAGGAATAATGCCTGTTTTAGTAAATGAGATTGTTTTTGTAAAGTGCTTAGCCAAGCGCCTGGCACATAGTCGATTCTGTATAAATGCTTGTTCCCTCCCTTCCCCCTGGTGTCTGTCTCAAAGTTGTTGTTAGGTTCAGATGGAACAATGTTTGTAAAATGCTTTGCCAAACACGCTGCATAATTTGCCAGCTATGTCCCAACAGCGCTACTAACTCAGCAGGTCAAAGAAGGAATTTATGTTACTCTCCCCAAACTTGTCTCCCCCTAATTCTCCTCTTTGCCACAATATTGCCTCTTCCACTTTACCGGTGCTTGAAACTTTGTAGTCATTTCTAACTCTTTGTGCTCTCTTCCTCCAGATGCAGTTGGTTCTCACATTTTTTTCCATTGGCCTCTCCTCTCCACTGCCACTACAAACCATCCTAGTTCAGACACTCCTCTATTATGACGCTCTTTTAACTGGTATTTCTTTGTTTTCTACTATTTTCAATCCATTCTTCACGCGCTTGTACTTGTAAGCTTCCTAATCTATGATACTACTATCTGTCTCACAAGGTTGTAAGGAAAATGCTTTGTAAACCTTAAAGTCCTATATATTCAATTAAATTATTAAGCATTTATAAATACCTACTGGGTCTAAGGCAGATCCTATGTACTACTCATAAATGTGAGTACTTCTTACGATTACTCTGAAACTTTTAGTAGTTCTCCATCCTCTACAGAATAAATAGAAACCTCTCATCCTGGTATTCAGGCCCTATATAATTTGGCCTTTCTAGCCATATCATCACTTACTCCCTTTCATAGGCTCTCTTTCAGACAAACTGGACTACCAGCTCTCTGGCCTCTCCTGTTTTCATCTTGCCTTCTCCTGTTTTCTTGCCTTTGTCCTTACTGTTTTGTGTTTTGGGGATGTACTCCTCATTCTTCCTGTCTCCGCCTGTTACTAGCCCTCCTTCCTTCTTCCAGTACCTAGTGGGTGCCACCATCTCCATGTCTTCCCTAATAAATCTAGCTGAAAATGAGCTCTTTCACCTCAGAACTCTCATAGGCCATATATAAAGATATTTCTTATCCCTGCCACTAGTATGCAGGCTCTTTCAAGGGAAATCTGCTTCTTATTTCATCAATGTATCCCCATGCTTATGCAGTGTTTCATATATAGGAGACATTTACTAAGCATTTATGGATTCAGTATGAATTTGAAGGATATTATAATACTTTATAGATATTACTATGTAAGGCTTCTAGTAAGTTAAAAAAAAAACAATTATCTTGACCATAAAGCTAGGAAGTATAAAGGTAGTTTGAGGATCCTTAGCAAAATAATATTGAGGTAAATGATCATATAGCCAATTTCTGATGCTGCACTATATTTTTACTTTAATATTTTTATTTTGTATCTGATTTGGAGTATGTTATGTATTGTCGTTAATGCTTTGTCATTAGTATTTTGCATCTTGTTAATAAGAGATTAAAAATCTTTTCAGAGTGTGCCTTTTAAAAAAATGACAAAATTTGGTGCCACTTTAATTATAATTTTATTGCATCTTGGCCAAAATGTTTTCTACTGTAACAAATTGTGTCTTTTATATTTTGAGGAAATTTAGAAAATTTTTGTAATAGAGTTTTTTCGACAGCCGACTTTTCTATATATCTTTTTAGTTAAGTAGAATGAAAGATAAATACTGAATGCACACAGAATGGAAGTGCAGTTAGTAAATTCTTAAGTCAATTTTATTTATATTTCAATTCTAAAGACTAAACATTTTAATCTTCCATTATGTCTCGATCAGGAGTGTTTCCACATTAAAGTGCTATCTAATCATGATTCTTTGGTTGAAGTTCAGATTCAGTTGCTTTAGAGTACTAACTTTCAGCGGGGAGGCAAGAAATGTGAAAATGACAGCTTGAAGTGGAAAGATGGAAGACGTCATGGATATGCTGGTCATTTTTCCTATATAAGCTTATAGATGACATAAATTTGGTATACTTAAATATGTGGAATCAGAACATCACTAAGAGGATCGTGACACTTACAAAATGTGAAATTTCTTTCTAAGCTATTACAAAAGCTGTGTTAGAAATAGGGACAAGACCTATGATTGTTTGTTTTCTGCTACTAATTCACGTCAGCACCTTCTCTGTAATATGTAGTCTTAGAATATTGGCTAGAACACCATGAGGTTAAAATAGACTTGCTGTGGGTCACACCTGCATGTGTCAGCTCACGCCTGTATGCATCAGCTCACACCTGTATGTGTCAGCTCACACTTGTGTGTGTCAGTGGTGGGCCTTGTACCCAGATCTGGCTACTTGTCCGTTACACCAGGCTGCCTCTCATCTCTGCATTAAGATAGTTAATTGTAAGACTGCTACCATTCTGGATGAATAAAAAAAATTTTTTAATAGAAATTCTGGGACACAAAAAGTGTTCCTTAGAGATTGCTTGCATATTAATATTTTTAGGGGAAAAAACTTCACGGTATTTAGTAACTCATTTTCTAAGATGACTATTGGGTGATAGAGTTCCTTAAGATAAACTGCTAGAGAAAACAGGCTTTCAAAAGATCTCATTGGGAAAATTGAAAAATAGATTCAGGTGCTTTGAAAGAATTTTAGGATTAAAGTTCTTTCTGTGGACCCAATCATGTAAAGAAATATAAACATAGATGATTCTTTCTGTTTTAAAAGTTATTTTTCTTTAAAATCCTAGGGTTTCAAAAACAAACCAAAAAAGACAGGCCACATAAAGCCCGACTTGATTGATGTGGACTTAATCAGAGGTGGGTTCTAAAATCAGTACAATTCTTAATCTGTTCTAAGCTTTTATTAATTAAAAACCATTGTCAATATGTTGTCCTTATGATAATAATGGTTTTTTTTTTAATTTACAGAATTTCTTTTCCTCTTCTGTTACTTGCAGAGTCATGATACAATGGTCATAGTAGTTCACCATTTTTAGTGATTTTTTTTTTCCTTAATCCTGCCTTGCTATAAATTATGCTATAAATTTGGAAGGGCAAACATTAAAGAGTTCTGCTGAGTCCACCCTGGGATAAAATAGGTTTTTGGAGTGGGAGTGCTTTAAAAGAGAGTGTACTAGACCTCTTTGAGACTGTCAGGCCCAGACGGGTGAGGACTAAGGGGAGGAGGGGAACAAAGAAGATGGGAAATAGTTTGTAAGACTTCCTTTTGTGCCAACTTTTAAGTTTCTGGTTTGGTGTTTAACCTATTACTAATTGATATTAGAGTGATAAAATTGTAGACATATGCATCAGATTTGTATCTCTAGTCCTGACCCACCTCAAGCTACCTGCATTTCACACTAGTTCACCTTTTCACCTGTCTGTCCTGTTGATACCTTCAGCTCAGCCCGTCCAAAATCAAACCCATCCTCTTCCTGCCCCCCAGCCTTTATTTTCTTTTAACTTTTCCTTTTCTGTTCCTATTACCACCATTTTCCTACTCAACCAATGAACTTTGTCATCTCTGATTTTTTCCTTTTCTGTTGTCATCTACATCCAATCATAATTGCCAAGTCCTATCTCTGCAAGCACTGCAATATATTTTGCATTCACCCTTTCTTTTTCATTCTTCTATTGCCTTGATTTAGGCCCAAATTACTTCTCACCTCTACTAGAATAGCCTCCTAACAAGTTTTTCTGTCTCCCTTTCTCCCCTCAGTCCCATCCATTATTTACACCAAGGATTGCTAACCTGAGGGTTTAGGAACTTGTAAAAATATCTTGATAACTGTTATTATTATTAATATAATTGGTTTCCTTTATAATCTTAAGCATTTAATTTTATTCATTTAAAAATTTTATTCTGAGAAGGGGATCCATGACTCAAAAAAGCATTAAGAGCCCCCGACCTCCATTATTACTAGATGCATGTCTGTGATGTATAATTGTGATCATTTTGCCCCTGCTTTCAAAAATAAAAACTCTTTAGTTTGCTTACTGTTGTTAAACCATTATCTGTAGAATAAAATATAATCTCCTTAACTTGGCATTCAAGACCTTCCACCATCTGGATTCAGTTTACCTCTGTAGCCTTGTCTCATACGACTTGCCCTTATATATTCTGTGTTTGAGGCCAAATTAGACAGATCATCACTCCTCAAACACATCTGTACTTCCCCATGTCTATGTTTGTGCTCCTACCTTCCTACACCTAAAGTATTGTTGCTCACCTGTTGAAATCTTACATTTCTTTCAAGGCCTCCTCAAATGCTACCACTCATGTGAAGACTTCTCTATTTTCTCCCAAGTAAAAACATGACAAAAATCAGTGGCCCATGAAGATGAAGTGACTTACCCAGTGTCACACAGTGTTTGCTGCATTGTCCAATCTCCTTTCTCCCACCCCCCTGCTGTGCCCCCATTCCCACACAACAAGAAACTTGTAACACTTCACACTTCTTGAGGCACCTTCATAGAGTGGAATGAGCACTAGATTATATTCAGGAGAAACCTGAGTTCACATCCTACTCTTAACACTTACTAGCCATGCAGTTACTTAGCTTTTGCGACTGTTTCACCAGTGGTAAAATGAGGTTATAATAGTACTTGCTTCCTTTGCCATTTTGGATAGGTACTATCGAGCTTCATAAACCGCAAAACTGTGCTGCTTATCCTTGTTTTTTCCTAAGTACCTACTATGCTGTCCATATTTGTTTAAATGTATAATAAATCAGTGAAGTGTGTGTGGTGACTGACAAGTTGAAATGTGTGTCACTTTGTTTGTTTCAAGGCTCAACATTTGCCAAAGCCAAACCTGAAATTCCATGGACATCACTGACTCGGAAGGGAATTGTTAGGGTTATTTGTTTTCCATTGTTCAGCAAATGGTGGATTCAAGTCACCTCTTTACGAATCTTTATTTGGCTACTGCTGCTTTACCTCATGCAAGGTAAATAAAAGTGTTGAACAACTTTTGGGTGACCGTCTATGCTGTTTCACATTTTTGCCATTCCACTCATTTGATATGGTCTCATAAAGACCTATGTTTCGCTTATTGTGCCTTTTATCTGTTAATTTCATGATTTCTTCTGATCTAGCCAATGTCAGGAACACACTCCTTCCTCAGTCAATAAGTAAGCATTTATTAAGTACCTATTGTGTGCCAGGCACTGCCTAGCATTAAGTATATAAACACAAAGATGTTCTTACCCTCAGGAAACTTAAATTCTGTTGAGGGAAACAACATGTACTGACATAAATGTATACAAAATAGATACAAAGTAAGTGCCTCATTCTTATAATTTCATCAGTCTGGTGCTCTGAAGTACCACTTTCTCAAGGAAATAGTCCCTTTCTTCCCTACCTCATGTCCTTCCTCTCCCCAACTGAAAGGCTTTTCTCCCTCCATAGACTTTTGTACCCATCACATTCTACCTGGTATCTTTTGAATATGTCATGGCCCCTGGATTAGACCATAACATTCTTGAGGGCAAGGTTAGTATTGTATTTGCTCTCTATATCCCCAGCACCCATTACCGTGCCTCAGTGTCCCTTAGCACTTGTTTATTGGAATGACTAAGACCAAGTTGCATACAGAATCAATTTCAGTACCATAAAGATGATACTTTACAGTGATCCACTTTAGCACGTGGTGTCCAAGTACACATATTAAAATTGGGAACATTCTGTACCATCCTTTTGTTTAGCACAGTGCCTGGCACAGAGTAGGTACCTAATGTTTATTGATTAATTGCTGGAATTATAAAAGTCATGACAAGTGATAGAAACTGCCACAATGTTTTCTGTCCATTGCTTTGTTCTAGACAAGACAGCACCTAAAAATATACGTTTCCTTGGTTTGTAGCTTTACGAATAATAATATCCCCAGGGAAATGATCTTGTAACATAAATTTGCTCAAACTGATATAGACATGGTTTTTTAAATCTGGGTTGCCTTGGTCTCACACTGTAGTCTGAAGGTCTGGGTCCTGCTGTCCGCATAGCCTTGCTGACACGTCTACGGTGTCAAGTAGACTTGACTGTCAATTTTTAATTTGACTTCATAAATTTGGTGAGGCTCTCCTATATACATGATGCTTTTTATCTTCATAATATCTCTCAAGTGAGGATTTCATGTGGCTTTTCAAATATATGAGTTGTGTTTTATGATTTGGTGGAATTTCTAGTAGTCCTTTGAGGTTTGATTAAGGTTTATTAGAAATGGTTCATAGGATCATAGATTAAAACTAGATGGTCATTGAATCCAATCCCTTCATTTTACACATGAAGAAACTGAGGCCCATGAAGGTGAAGCGACTTATACAGGATCACACACTTAGTACCTGAGGCAGGTTTTGAACCCAGCTTTTCCTAACTTCACATCTGTCACTCAATTCATTACACTGTCCCACCTCTCAGAAAAAGGGGCAAGGAATGAGACTAGCTTGCATTTTCAGTATCTGTTGGATGTAACTTATTTTAGTCCATTTTATAACCTAAATTTTCCTCTCAACTTTCCAAAACTCTTAAATCCTGATGAGTTAATTAGAATTATTTATATATGGATATCATAATTTTTCATGGCTTATTCTCTTCAAAAAGAAAAATTGTGCATAATGCCAAAAAACACAACCTTTGGTGCTTATGCCTAGACCTTATTCATATAGCTTTTCATAGAATTTTATTGCCAGTTAATAGGTAAATAAATTTCTTTGGGAAAATTACATATATGTACTTTGAAACTTTAGTAGAATGGTGAATATTCTAAAATTAATAATTAAGAGTACTTGGACATCAATTAAAGGTACTCCTCAGTATAGTTTTTCACATTCTGAAACTTCTCCTTTTCAGTTATAGCATTTGTGTTGTATTTCGTAATGCCTGTTGTGAATGTAAGTGAAGTGATTGGTCCAATGTGCCTTATGCTATTGATGGGAACTGTCCACTGTCAAATAGTCTCCACTCAGATTGCTAAACCTTCAGGAACCAATGGAAACCGGAGGAGGAGGTAAAATGAGAAATTATATTTGTAATTATATTTTTCTGGAAAGAGATATTTGATGTACAAGTTTAAAAAATTCATGGATGGAAATCTATGCATCTTTACTCTTATGCCTCTTTCCAGCTTTGTTTTCTGTGATTTTTATAATGAATGATTATAAAAATTATCCTCATGTGTCAATTTGCCTATGAACTTTTAGCCTATTTTGAGTTGGGATTCTTTAACTCTAAATGATTCTTTTAAAAATTAAATGTAATGGCATTCACTGTGAATTCACTTCTCTGCCAGCAAAGACTGTAAACTCTGTTTGACTTGGTAGACTCTCTTTAAGTATTTTTCTGGCCAAAACATTCACCATGGTGACGATCTTCTCAGAGCTTAGCTAGGCCGATCTTTGGATGATAACATATTCTAGGCCATCACTGGATCTGTGAATTTTATGACATTCAGTTTTACTAATCTTTTTATAATGGTGCATGCAAGCAATCTTTTCTCAAATCCAACTTCCCAATCAAAAGTGGGTGAAAATTGACTATAATGAAAAGTTTAGCATGTTATTGTAGCATTCAACATGCTTTAAATCTGCCTCTTTCCCTTCTTTGATACCCTTAAACACAATTTCTAAAGCTAAGCTATAACAGAAGTTGATTTAATTTGACTTTATTACATATAACTGAAATTCAAGTGGTAGTTTCACAGTTTGGGTTTTAGTCATGGTAAAAGACATGTTTTTTAGGTAGCCAAATGTTTATCTCATTTTTCCACTTAATCCGTATAATTCTGCACATATCATCTTATAAGTTTTTTGTTTGGTTACAGTGAATATTGGTGTATTCTTATTTTTGAATACTATTTATCAATTTTGTTTTTATGTCAAAAAAGGAGAATTAAATTTCATCACAGCCAAACAACTTGATAAGCTTTCTATGAAAATGAAGTGCTTTGTCTCAGTCATTAGTATTTGCTGCATGTTCTATCCATCTGGATCGGATGTCAGCAAAAAGACATCTATGACCATTACTACATCTGTATATTAGCTCCAGTCTTTCAATTCTGGGACAGATTTCTTTTGCCTAGGCCTTCCCTAGGTCTGGGTGTTTTTTGTTTGTTTGTTTTTTAATTTTTTGCTCATCCTTGTATTTGAAGTTAACTGCTGTTGATGCTGGTGCTGTCTATTGATGTGCTTGAAGAGACTCTTTTGCATATGTGAAGACAACTTTGGCCTGCACTTGTTACCGAACATGCTTCTCAATACTGATTGACTTTTTTGTGATTAAGCAAAATGATATCTTAGGCCACCCACTTCCATAGGACTTTGGATTTGGGACTTTATATATTGCCAATAGTTTCCTCACCCCATTGTCTAAATCTCATGTGTTCTTGGTGTGTCATCTTCCTTCGCTATGTAGGTTTGACTGTACATGATGTCAGGAAGATGGTGGTTTGTTGCAAAAGTATGCAGATTTAAAGTATGTATAGCTCTGTTTCTTGGCATAATCTTGAGTAATTGGATGTTCAATGCGGCAGAAGAGAGAAGGGTTTGAATAATCTGAAGTTGTTGAAATGTTCTTTTGTAGAAAATTACGCAAAACTGTAAATGGTGATGGGAGCAGAGAATGTGGAAGTTACAACTGCTCTGATAAAGTCAGAGGAGTAGAATCTTCGGAATCTGCATCCCTAAGTGGTGGTTTTTGGGGGACTCTCTTTTGCAACAGGTGGGAAGTCTTACATTGGAATTTTGTTTGAGTTCATATTTACATTCATACTTACATGTAATAGCTACACAATCAGAATTGGTTTTTCAATTATAGTTTACTTTTATATAGTGAGTTATAGTTATAAAGCACCTCATATACATTCACATTTAATCCTTACAATAACTAAAACATCCTTTTATAGATGATAGCGAGACTCAGAGAGGTTAAGCAAACTTCTTCTAAAGCTAATAGAAAGGGGAGCCAGCACTTGAAGCCAGGTCTTCTGACTCCAAGAGTAGCACTCTAGGTAGGCTTTGTGGTGTAATTTTAAGGGTTCTCTAAAGACCTCTTTGCCCCACTAATCTAATACTGCTTGTCTTGGTACCTGGATTCATTACTTTGTGTTTTAAAGGCTTTTAGTTTTCAGAAACCTCCTATTAAAATCCAAATACCCTTGGGAGTGTTAACACCCTAATTTATTTCAGCTAACAATTTTGGAGCAGGTTAAGAGGAATTAGATTCTAGTTTTCCATTGTGACAGTTAGTAGAGGTAAAGCTTAGCAGGAATGGGACGTAGGGTCAGTTTTGCCTTGAACCTTTGGCTTAAAAATTGTTTACTGTCTTGATGACTTAGTAATAAAAATACAGCTGTATCTTATTAATTTGTCTGTAGCTATAAGGTATTTTCATACTCATCAGTTGATGTTCTCATTGAATTAGGGAAACTGTGACTGTTCTTTCTGCCCTCTTTGCTGCTTCGTTACCTTCCTCCCAAGGTTTTGTTCTATACACATTTTCTCCCTCTGCTTACACGTTTTTCTTGGTGAACTCATCTTTTCCATGGCTTTAGCAGTCATCTCTGTGCAGATAGCTCAAAAGTTTCTGTTTCATCATCTTAGAAGTTCATCCTGTCTGCTGGACAGTTGTACCTGAATTGTTTGCTAACTGCTTAGACTTAATATTGTCTTTCTAATATAAACCTTCTCTTTATCCTCATTTCTCTACTTCTGTTAATGTCTCTCCCATGTCTTGGACACCTAAACTGTCACACATCTGGCCCTTTCTTTCCACACTACTTAATGGAGACCCTCACTTGTCTTCTCCCAAACTATTATAATCTCCTCCTAACCAATCATCTTGTCTCAGTTCTATCCTCTTTCTGGTATATCTTCCATAGTGATATCACACTGATCTTCTTAATGCACTACTCTGATTGCTTCTTTATTCAGAACTCTTTAAATGCCAAATGCTTGCAGAATAAACTCCTGACCCTGGCATTCAAGGCCTTCTTCATGTTGGCACCAGCCTGCTTATCTAGCTTTCGTTTGTATTATTCCCTTTCACTGATTGTTTCAGTGAACTTGGATTACTCTCCGTGTCTCCTCCTTAAGATCACAGGATCATCAATTAGACCATTTAGTGACCAACCCCTTCACTTTCCCATGAGGAACCTGGGGCCCATAGAGTTTACATGACTTCTTCAAGGTCACAGAGAAAATAAATGCCAGGATTCAAACCTATGTCCGCTGACTTTCTCTTTTTCTGGTAATATGGTACAATCATCCCTATGCTTTTATTCAGGGCATCTTCCATGTTTGGAACAGACTCTCAACCTCACTAACATCTGTTGAGGTTTCTGTCTTCCTTCTGGGCTTAACTCAGATGTCACTTTGCTCTGTGACGTTTTCCTCTATTCTGTCCCCCTTGCCACACTCCATCACCTTCCCCACTTTTAGCTAAAAGCGATCTTTCTTTCCTTAAAGTTCTCCTAATATTTTGCCAGCCTTTTTTTGTTTGATTATTACACTCTGCTTTGTTAATCATTTATTTGCATATGTATTATATTCTATCACCCCCACCCACCCACCCATCATTAGACTCCTCAGGAACAGGGACTGTGTTGTTTTTCATCTTTGTATGTTTATTTCACCTCTTTAACATTTTTCCTATTTGTATCCTTAGTGCCCAGCACATGGTAGTACTTAATAAATATGTGTTAAACTGATGTTGTTGAATCCATCAGTACTTGAGTGCTTGCCCCTGTGCTTGATACTGTTAGGGAATGGCTACAAAGGAAATGTGTCATGGTCCCTTTTCTTGAGGTTTTTCAATTGTTGAGTCAGGGAAATTAATGTATATGATGCAATCAGAGAAGGATAATCCAAGGCAGTATATTGTGTGGTACTATTTAAAGGCCATAGTAATTCACAGGAGAAATTAATGTGGAATACAGTACTAAGAGATGATGTCCTAGAGGAGGTAAGAATTGAGTTGAGCCTTGAAGGATGTGTAATGTTTAGGTAGGCATTGGGGCAGAGGGGAAGAGAAGTTGTTCTAGGCTGGGGCATGACATGATCCAAAGTATAGAAGCAGAAGTTGGTACGGCATTTGAAGATGAGTGGAAATTATAAACCTTCCTCTCTATTGATTTGGCTGAATATTGCCTTCCTATCTCTTACCAAGTTAGGGACTACACAGAGTCACTTAAAGAAAATGTATGTATAATTCAAAACACGTGACTTGATATACAGCCAACAGAGAAGAGTGAGTTTAGAAGATAAATGCTTTTTAGAACCTATATAGTTTATGATTATTTCTTTCCAATTTTCTTCAGTCGGACAAAAAGAGTAAAATTATTAACTGACAAAGGAATTGAAACTGAAAGTACTCCAACTTGTTTGAATCTCAGCACAAAGAAAAAACATCCCCGAATGTGGCAAGCAAGAGAGAAAGCAAAACTTTCAGATGGGGAGAAGGGACAGGTAAGATTTAAATGAGGACTGTATCCTTAAAATCTTCCCTTTCCTATTCATTGGCTCCAACCTTGTACTCTGTTAGAAATTCGTGATAAATAGATTACTTAGTTTTGTATATAATCTTTTTATCAAATAAGCTAAACCTAGAAGTCACAAGAAATGTAAAAGCAAACCATTCAGTGAAGATTGTAGGTTGTTTACAATCCTCAGGATTAGAAAGTGTTTCTGAGCCCATTGATCTTACCATGATAAACAGACTAGGTGAGGGGAAATTTCTGTCTTTTTGATAGAAAATTATATGTGGGTTAATGAATCACACCCCAGGAATATTTTAAGGAGTCACCTAGTTAGAAGACATTATAAAACTGACAATATATTTAATTTATAGTTTTGCATTTCTTAGACCTTAGTAGTAATTGAAATTAACTTTAGTACATTTGTTATTAAGTAAGATAGTTCTCTACCAGCATCAAGGAGTAGCTCTAAGTTGTGTTTGTTGTTGTATTTTGGTCTTCACCTCGGTTTATGGCTTCAAGAAGTACTCTATACTCTTCCCATTGAGGGTATTCTTATCTCCTTTTCAGGAAGGTTATAGACGTTTAGGAAATGGAGTTTCAGATGAGCTGTCAAGTGAAGATGACTGTGAAGAGCAGACACAGATGATCCTGCTGCGCAGGAGCGTAGAGGGAGCCTCAAGCGACAACGGTTATGAAGTCAAGACTGAAAAGCCATTAAGTTCTTCAAAACATGAAGGCACTCAAGTAATTTTAGTGTTTTACTCCTTACATGCCTAATTTGGCAATTTTTCTTTTGCTTGACTATCCATGCTTATAATAGATATCACTTTTCTTGCTTCCTCAAGAGAAGAAAGGGAATGGGAAGGTGGGAGAGAGAATTTGGAGCTATCATTGAAGTAAAATTGAATTTTAAAAATTAGAAATAAAATATTAATTATAATTTGAATATTAGACATTTCTTCAACCTGTGTTTCCATTATTTTTTATTTCTATGGTCAGGTAAAGAAAAATTCCCCTTCAAGATGGTGTCGAATTGTCCGAGATTCAGATAGCCTGGCCGAATCAGAGCTTGAGTCAGCTGCCTTTAGTCAGGTAAAGTACTTATTAGACATAAATAGTGAGGATTAAATATCTGGTCATCATTTGGATACTTTAGGGTAATCTTTAGGGTGCTTTATAATAATTCCGTGATACTGTGACCTTGAAAAGTATCAGCGATGATGATGATGATGATGAGTAAAAGTCACTCAAATTTATCTTGTAGGAATGCTTTACGTGTAAAAGATGTTATTTCAGGTGAGTCCACATCTTTGCCAAAGGATCTGAAATTGTAGCGTTTGTGTTCATTTTATTGTCTGTAGATTTATCATAGCATTGTGACTCATTGAAGATCAGTAGCATATGACATTTATATCAAAAGTGGCACAAGAGATTATTTTTTCAGTTACAATAGTTAAGACAGTGGTGGGTAGGCTGTGGGCAGGCCATATCCTAAGCAGCTGGGGTTGGAGAAGGACTTTAGTGTGAATACATACTTTGGTTGTAAGAATCTGCTCCTGCCTTCCTATTCAATAATTCAGTATTTATTAAGCACTTCCTATATGTACAGTCTGTGCCAGGCACTGGAGATATGACAGCAAAGCTAAAATTCATCACTGCTTTTTAGGAGCTTAAGTTGTACTGGGGCACTGTGTGTGTGTGTGTGTGTGTGTATGTAAACGGATAGAAATACCATAGAATTTGAGGAGGGTGGTTCTAAGGAAATTAGGCAAGGCTTCCCATGAGAGATGGCACCTGAGGATTCTAAGAGGTGGAGGTGAGGAGGGAGTACATTTCCATCTGTGCAAGGTCACAGAAGCCAGGGATGGCATGCTGCATTGGTCATTTTGGCTGGAACATGGAGTTGGTAAAGCAAAGTGATATGAAATAAGTCT
This sequence comes from Trichosurus vulpecula, assembly GCF_011100635.1. Taxonomy (NCBI): domain Eukaryota; kingdom Metazoa; phylum Chordata; class Mammalia; order Diprotodontia; family Phalangeridae; genus Trichosurus; species Trichosurus vulpecula. The sequence continues at coordinate 56,134,959 of NC_050579.1, forward strand.
CTGTAGGTGGACTGGAGCCATATTGTGAGTTTGTATTTTATCACAGAGATTGCAGAGATTCTAAATAGTCTTAGGGGGATGCGACATAGACCTGTGCTTTAAAAAGGTTGTTCTGGTAGACCTGTGAAAGATGGATTGCAAAGGGGGAAAACTTGGAAGCAAGGAGTCTAATTAGAAGGTTATTGTAATAATCCAAGTAAGAGGTGATGAAGGCCTGAACTAGTGTGATGACCCTGTAATTAGAACCAGGAAGGGTTGTTGTGAGGATGAAATTCTAAATGTCTAAATTCTAAAAGTGTATTGCTGGCATGTGAGACCTCAGAGTAGAGTGAACAGAGCAAAAATTGGCTACATTTTTGAAAATTTGATGAATACTATTTCTTCTTTGACGTGAAGGAGTCTCGGTCTGGTGTCAGTGGCGGTTCTAGAAGCTGTAGTCGGAGGGACTCAGAAAGCACCCGCCACGACTCAGAGACAGAGGACATGCTGTGGGATGACCTTTTGCATGGGCCTGAGTGCCGCTCATCAGCCACGAGTGACAGCGAGGAGGCAAACGTGAAGGCCCTGCCCCCAGGCACCAAGCGGGATCCAAAAGAGGACGTTTTCCAACAGGTGTGTGCAGGGGCAGGCAGGAGGGCGGACATATTTTCTCTTTATGCTTTCTCTTGACATTCTTTAGTATGACCCTTGATTTGTTACTTTGTAGGCCTCAGGTTGTTTGAAAATTTACTCTGTTTTATATTTTTATAAGCATTACCATATTTGTGAATTCGTAGAGAAAACAAAGATGCTTCTATGTGAAAATTGATGTTTATGATTTTATCTTCCTAGGATCCTAGAGGGACTTTAGGAGGTCCAAGGTACCATAGATTTGTTTATTTAGGAATGTTGGAATTTTCAAAACTGTCTAATCTGCGAGGAAAAAAAACCCCACTAAGAGTTCTGAGCCAATGGCACTTTATTAAAGGGTCCATGGTCCCCTCTAATGAAATGGATCTCAGACCTTCCTCATGATCTGAGATGCTTGCCTCCTCCAGGGCCTCAGCTCTACAGTGCTTGATACTTGGATAATACAAATGGAGCAGGCCAAAAATACTGAGGCTGATTGGTGGATAGACCTTGCCCTTGACCCTCCAGGAACAGAATCCCATTGGTTGACAGATGGACTAGTGAGCAGACCTAAACAGATCTCTTGACCTTCTAGGAGGTCCTACCAAAGTTGATGAACAGGCTCATGGGGTTGGGCTCATGAGCAGATGTCAGCACATCTACACGGCTGGTAGAAAGGCAGGCCACAGTCTGGCAACCAGGGTCACTCATTGGCCAAGTGCTCAGGATCATCTCCCCATGTTGGGCAATAGAGGGATGACAAGGGATGAGAAGCAAAAATAGTTGAAGGACTTTCCGTGTAATTGAGTCACCTCTGCCACATTGGGTTTGGTCACCATAACAAGGAAAAACAAGGGTGGAGGCCCTCTGGTTAGCTTCCTTTGATTAAACAAGTGAACTTAAAAATTGCCATTCACAGCTCTGGAGCCTAATATGCAGAACTTATAATCACCACCCCTTTGAAATCAAAATGTCCAACTGATGAATACTGATTGCAGTAATGTAGGGGTCCAGTTAATCATTTGTCACAAGAGAGAGAGACATTTTTCCGTTTTCAAGGAAAGAAAAACAAAAAGGAAAATGAGACAGTTCATTAATGTAAACTAACCTCAGGTTGAGACCCAAATTAGGTTCATTGAAGGTCTTCAGAAGATTCCTAAAGGATCCCTAGGAAAAGCTCAAAGAGGGATTTGGGCACATCTGGCTAGGGTACTTTCCATTTATCATTTTGGCAGAAGCCATGGTTATCAGTGATTTCCCCCTTTGCTTAATCATTTCTTTTACAGTGAGTGGTGCCATACAACAAACATTTATTAAATCACTGCTATGTGAAGAGCCTTGTGTGAAGTGCCAGAGAAAAGAGATGAGTTTATATACTGTCCTTTCAAGTTAGTTGGGGGAGAAGGGGGAGGATGGAATAAAACATCAACATAGGTAGTTATGCTATCACATTATGTGCCCTGGAAAGTTATATTTTAAAAAAAAGTAAATTTTTAAAAAAAATTGCTCCGTGAGGTCTGAGGGGGAACATTTTTACAAAGTAGGTGGTTCAGAGAAGTCTTTCTGACTTCTTTCCCAGACATTAAGGGATGGATAGGTGTTAGTCGTGTTAGGAAGAGGAGGGAGGGCGTTCTTGATACAAGGCACAGCTGGAGCAGAGGCTTGAGCATATAGTATATATTGGAGGGATGAAAAATGATCATTTAACTGGAACCCAGTGTGCATGGAGATGAGCAATGTAAGAAAATCCTGGAAAGGGAAGGAAGGTGGGGTCAGGTTATAGAGGGTCTGAACTTGGGAGAATGACTTGGAAATCAGATAACGACCGATGAGCCTCAAAAGAATAAATGTAACTGAGGGATAGTGGTAGAGAAATTGTCTTTAAACAGTAGTTTACACAGAGTATGCATTATAAGGAGACATGAAGTAAGAAGGTAGAAATAGTGATTAAAGTAGCAAGTAGAAATGATTTCAGAAGTTAAAGGATGATTTTGAAAGTAAAATGTTGAATTAAAAAAGCAAGCTCTGCCGTCTCAGGGAGCGGGGAGGGAAAGGAGGGAGAGAATTTGGAACTCAAAAGTTTAAAAAATGAATGATAAAAATTGTTTTTTTTTTTAAAAGCAAACTTTATGGTGGTTTAACAGAATCTCCCTTTTTTGTTCTAATTTGCGTATGAGGATGTTCTTTTTTTGGCATTCATTAGGTTCAGAATAAAATCATGGAATTTTAAAACATTAAAAAACATGGGGGAGGTTAATAAGAATCTGTTCAAAAAGCCTCATTGGAAATAAACTAGGTAGGAGTTTACCTAGTTTGGAAACGGACTGGGGAGGAAGAGGAGCGATGATTAGAAGAGGGTCTAGAGTCCAGAGGAGAAGCGAGCATGGACCTCCTGCTTGTTTGTATGTGATAGAATGAGATACCTTGGACTGTGGAGTCATGCACCATGAAGTAGATTGTCAGAAACTGACTGAGAATTTGCGATTAATCCTGTCCAGAATTGGAGAGAGAATTTAGAAGCTTAGTATTTTGATTTGTTTCCCCATCAGATTTTTCTTCCAGGAGTAAGGAAGTGGGCATTCAGTCTCTGGGCTTCCTTGGAGGCCTATAGAGGGGTTGTTGAATCATATCTAGCTTCCATTAAGTGTCTTCCATATAGTAAATATTCAGTAAATATTTTTCTAAGCGAGTTTAAATAGGAAAATCTAACCAGAATTAATTCAACAACTACATTTAACAGATACTGATTAAATGCCTCCTTTATGTAGAGCACTGTACTAACTCCTAAAAGAGAAACAAAAATTAAACAAAGCATGGTGACTAGCTGCAAGGAACTAAATAATTTATGCACAGAAATAAATGATATAAATTAGAACATAATTATATGAGAGGAAAAGATCGTTTTTACCAAGAATGAGACAAGGAGGATGTAATGGAGGAGATAATATATGTCTTAGAAGATTTTAGTAAGCTGGAAATGGACCTTCTAGATGTAAGGAACTCTATTTACGAAGGCATAGAATAAGAAAATATCCAGTACGTTTGTGGAAGGTTCCAGTTGATAAGGGCATAGGCTATGTGAAAGGTAGCAGGTAGGAGATAAGATTATAAAAGGAGTTTGGCTCTAAATTGGAGAGGGTTTTGATTTCCTGGTTTGAACTTTATTTGATAGGCCATAGTAAGTCATTAATGACTTTCAAGTTACAGGGTACAATGATTGTGTCATTTGGGTTTGAAAATTATTAATATTTAAAATTGAACAAAGAATTATTTCACATTGGTGCTGCCTTTAGGAACAAATAAGAGTGCTGAAAGTATGTGGCAAACTTTACTATATAAATGTTACTTATTAAACTGTTTTTTTTATTGTGGTCAGAATGACTCCATTTTCTGAAGCATTGAGTGCTTCTCATAAAATAAGCCAATAGGGATTTTTGGAGGAGAGACAGACACTAGGTGCTGTTTTGGCTATATTTGAAATGCCAGTGGGATATCCAGGTAGAGACTCTGGTAGCAGTTGGTGATGTAAGCCTGGAGCTCCGGGGAGAGATGGGGGCTTGTAAGATACATTTGGGAGTTGCCTCTATAGAGATGATAATTAAACCCATGGAAACAGGTGATAATTGAGAGAGGCTATGAGAAAGAAGAGGGCTCGGGACAGGACCAGTCAGAAAATCAATATACAACTATTTATTGACTACCTATTATGTGCTTAGCACTATTAGGTACCATGGAGGATAACCTACATCTTTACTTTGCCTCAGTTATCAACAGAAGGTTATCCACAGTGTCCTATCTTAGCTTAGTTATTATCCACATGAAGTCATACCTTGGCTCTTATCATCTCTTGTAAATGTGTCACCTTCATCTATGATTTTGTACTCTGAAATTTCCCTTCCTGGTGATAATCTGTTCTTCCATCTTTTCTTCTGACTCATCCCTTCAAAACCTAGTTTTCATTTTCAGTATGACTCCTCATCAGTGTCCAGCACACCATATAGATGCTTAATAAATGTTGATTGATAATCTCTCTTGAACTTCAGTCACACATCTAACCACCACCTGCTGGTATCTCTGACTTAACATGTCTGCAACTAAATTAATTATCTTTTCCCCTGAACCCACCTCTCTTCTACTCTTCACTGTTTTCTTTGAGGGCACCACTGTCTTTCTAGACATTGGGGTTCCTATTGGAGTCTTTTGGACTCTCACATACCCTATATCAAATCAGTGCTACTTCGATAGTGTTTCACATTTGCCCTCTTTTTTTTTTACTAGCCTGGCCTCTATTCTCGTTCAGGCCTGGGGAATTGTAATTAACTCCTATTTGAGCCTCCTGCTTCTAGAATTTCAGCTGCCTGATCCAGCCTTCACAACAGGTTACTGCAAACATCCACTTTAGGCACAGATTTGGGCCTTCTTGGTATTTCTCACAGGTGACTCTCTGTTTTCTTTCTCTTGCTTTTGTACCAGCTATCTCCTGTGTCTGGAGCATTCTCCCTCTCCTTCTCTACCTCTCGAAGTCCCTGGTTTCTTTCAGTCAACCAATAAACTTTTATTAATCACTTACTATGTGCCAGGCACTATGCTAAGTCCTGGAGATCCAAAGAAAGGTCCCTGAGAGCTGATCAGAAAGTGAAAGGCTAAAAAATAGGAAAAATTAGTGGGTATGACATGGATGAAGATCCAGCCAAGGAGCCTGGGTAGGAGCAGTCAGTCAGCTAGGAGGAAAACCAAGAGAGCCCTGAGTCACAGAAACCCAGAGAGGAGAAGGTGATCTGCAGTGTCAAAGGCTGCAGATAGGCCAAGAAGGATGAGGAGTGAGCAAAGGCCTTAAGATCAAAGGTATCTTTGGAGGGAGCAGTGGAATGATGAGGTCAGGAGCAGACTGCAGGGAGTTTAGAAGTGAGGGGGCATTGATGATAACTGCCACACTTGGTAGGAGCTCTGAATGTTAGCTGATTTCAGCAGGGCCCTCATGATAGCCAGCATAGATTCATGATTTCTTCCTGTTCTGTTAAGAAGGATGTGGTAGAACCCAAGGAAGGAGATGGTGGCTTAGGATTTGGCAAGGAATAATTGATGATAATACAAAGGATTCAAAATAGAGGTTAGCCAGGCATTGCGGGTGTGCTTGTCACACTGGGGAGCCTGAACTTCAGTTGCTTAAAACAGTTAGGTGTCAGTATTAAGTCTGGCACCAATATTTCGTGTGTCTGGAAGCAGGTGCTAACAGGTTACCAAGGAGAGACATACCAGACCAGGAGCAGGTCAAAGCTCCCATGCTGGTCAGTAGTGGGATCAGGCCTGTGAATAGCTGTTGTGTTTCCAGCCTGAGCAAGATAGAGAGACCAAGTCAGAAGAAAAAAGGATAGTGTAGTGTTCAATTGACTCACCAGGGGATCAAAATAGGGAAGAAATTTCAGTGTAGTCAGTAAGAGGACAATGGATGACTGTGGGTCATACTCAGGGGTAAAAAGATCGGAGGATGAAGATTAGGTATAGGAGGAGGAGTAAGGCATAGGGGAGAGACAGAAAGGTATCGTCCACGAGTGTAGCTGAAGTGGTGTGGAAGAATGTGCCCAGTAGTAGAACAGATTTAGGAATGGGAAAGTTAGAGTGTTTGAGGGAACCTCAACACATATGTTGAAGCCCCAAGAATGAGGTTAAGCCAGAGGTTTTAGGGAAGTTTGTGAGCTGGGCTCTAATTTCTAAATTCAGAAAGAAAGAACGTTTGGGAATGGGTAGATAACAGCTACCAGAATCGGGAATAGGTGACAGATTTTGATTTCATGAATCGCAAAGGGGGAAAGGTTTCTGAGTCATGGCAATGTAGAGAGAGTCCACCATGAACAATGAGTATGTAGGGAATGAGTGAAAGTGCTCTAGTGCTGGCAAGTAGGGCCGGGGAATCAGTGTTGTCAGGAGGGCCCAGGACTCAGTGAGTGCCAGAAGATGGAAAAAACAAGAGAGGAAGTGGGGTAAGATGAGAGGAAGTTTGTGATTATAGAGCAAGTGTTTTAGAGAGTCCAGTAGAAGGGGACAGGCAGATCTACAGTGGGGCGGAGGTGGATGGGAATAAGGGAACAGCCCGCTGAGGTTGAGGAAAGGGCTTGGGTAGTTGGTTCATGGGAAATATGTCCAGCTATTGTTGTGTAACAGTGAGGTGCACTAATAAAGCAAATGACTAGAAGCTTTAAGGTTGACCCCAGAGGAATCAGGAGTTCTTCACCTTTTTGGCTCAGTGCAGGTAAAGATACATATATTTTTGCCATCCAAGTTCATGTGTCCTCTGAAATCTGTCCCATGGACTCCAGGTTAAGAACCAATGCTGTAGGTTTTGGTGCAGTTCCCAACTCCCTAACCTCTTGTGTAACTGTGTTCTAGGAGTCCACAGATGTAATCCAATCTACTCTCATTTCATTTCTGGGCTCAACTCATTGTTCATCTACAATACATATCCAACATACACATGTAAATGCCACCCACTCATAGGCCTTCCCATCTATCTGTATATCATATTCTGTCCAATAAGCATTCTTAAACCATTTAGTTTTTCCTGTATGTACTGTTAAAACTAAAACTCTGAAGTGGCCATGTGTATCATTAAAGAGGTGCTGTGGTTCTCCAGGGATTGGTTCAGTCAACGAAGTCTCATCTATAAACAGAAACATTTGCAGTACTGCTCCATTTATAGGGAATCTCTCTTCCATTTAAGCTTTGTTTTTTGCACGTGGCAAGTACCTTTACCAAACATTTTCTGGTTTGATGATTTACTTGATAATGGTAACAATTATATTTTTTATTACATCTTATCAAGGAATCATGCTTGATATCAATATGTGCGTGGGAAAGAACTTTTGGGGACTGAAAACCTTTAAGGCTTCATTTTGCTCTACCAAATCAAATGTCTTTTGAAAAATAAATACCTTCAGGTGGTGTGACTCTGAAGATGTGTTTTGCTGAAGAAAATTGTTTACAAAAACTTGACAGTTTTATATTCATCAAGGATACTTTCATTGGGTGCACAGATCATGCTCAAAAATTTTGTAGAGGTGAGGAAGTAGATGTCAGTTATTAGTTGTTGATGTTTTTTTGATTGCACTTTTTTGTAGTAATACCATCTATGTTTTTTTTCTCCCCAATTTCAGTATCTTCCTTCCTCTTTCAGATATCTTGAGAATGAATACCTTGCCACTTGGAATTTTGTTGCTTCCTGTACATGTTTCCTTTGTGAATGTTTTATTTTATTCATTTTAATATATTTTATTTATATTATTTTATTATTTGTGAAACTGATTTGGTCCAGTGCCATTCCCACTTCTGTCATCTTTAGTGCTATTTATAGTTCTGCATACAGCATTTCAGAGACTGAGATGTGCCCAGATCCGAAGCTCTCTTTTCAGCAGTGAAGAAAATAGCATGGCATTTCATAGAAAAGACAAAAGATCTGTTTCATTTTCTTTTGTCTTTTGTCCTCTTTCGAGTTTCATCTTTATATGTTCTTGGGATCTGGCTTAATTGGGTCTCATGCCAAACTTTCTCCAAACTGCTAGCAGCGTATGTAGTAGATAGATAGCAGGATAGAGTACTTGTTAAGTGCCTTCTATTAAGCACAGGCATTTGTCAGTGGGTGCTTAATAAATGTTTGATGAATAGTTAAGTGCTTTGTAGATGTTTTATTGAATCCAATCCCTAGATATTTACATAACTGTTGCCTCTCATTGTTGCTTGATGTCATTCTATCCCATATAATTCTTGGATTTGTTTTTTCTTTAAATCCTTCCTAGAGAAGACATTCGATGGGGAAGAAGTCTTTTTCCAGTCCTATTTCATATATTTTGTGTATCCACTAAATTGTGAGGACTATAGAAGCATTATTAATCAATAGGCATTTACTAAGTGCCTATTGTGTGCTTAGCATTTCAGATACAAAGACAAAGAGGAAACAGTAGTTTCTTGTTCTTGTGTTTTCAACAGACTTCCCTATCCCTGGGAGAGCTCAGACCTGAAGCAGTTAGAAAGTAGTAAGGATTTTGTATAATCAAGTTTCGGTGTTTTTGGTTAAGAAAGTAAGTGACTATAGAGAAAGGAGAATTGAGTGAGAACTAGGATTGTCAAGGATAACTTTAGCACACAAGATTTGATCTGAACTTTAGCAGATGGGAATAATTAGGCAGTGGAGACCAGAAGGCATTTCTGTTATAAGAGGATGTGACATGAGTGACGTTTTGGACATGGTAAAGAACAATGTGTTTTGGAGGACAGCATTATTTGTGTTGGGGAATAATGAGATTAGCAATTTAGGTTTAGTAAAATTAGTTACATTGCATAGAGGACCTTAAAAATCACACGTAAAAATTTAGACTTGTAGTCTAAACAGAGTTGTAGAGAACAGTGAAAATTCTTTAAGGACAGTGATATGATGAAAGTTGTATTGGAAGAAAATTGGTTTGACTATAGTAAATAGGATGGATTGGAAGAGATGGAGATTGGAGGTCAGGACATCCTGGATGAAGGCAGTGGCTGTGATGAAGAGTTTAGTTTTATTCATAGAATCATGTACTTAAATATTCCTTAGATCTTGTGTAGATTAACCCACAGACTTCTACATATGAGGAAACTAATAGCCAGAGAGGTTGTGACTTGTCAGGCTTATACAGTAGCAGAGTCATGGGTAAAACCCAGGTTTCTTGTCTCCTAATCTACTGTTCCATCCTGCTCTCTTCTTTACCTTTGAAGTGACAGCAGGAAGTCTAAGTAGAACCATCTAAGAGGCAGCTACAATCCAAAGTCTTAGCACCGGAAAGATCTCCGAGATCAGCAAGCACACTTTCTCACCCAGTGCAGGAATCCTTTATTATGTGTCATGGTCATCCAACCCCAGTTCCAGTTCTAGGGAAGATGGTGGGAATAGATCAGCTGAGAGGATTTGTGGGGAGGTATTTAGCAAGGGCAACTGCTGTGCATTGGTCAGTGTCCTCAGGACAGAGTGAGGAAGAAGTGCTAGCAGATGAGAATGAGAAGATTCATAAGAAATCTTGCTTTATTTTTACCTTCAGAACCATTTGTTCTGGCTTCAGAATACAAGCCCTGCCTCTGAACGAGTGAGCGCAATCATTTGGGAAGGTAACGAATGCAAAAAAATGGATATGTCTGTTTTGGAAATCAGTGGCATCATCATGAGTAGGGTAAGTTTTTTTTGTTTTTGTTTTTAAATCTTAAAACAGTTGTCACACATTCCACATTGTGGGCACCATTTGCTGTTTTGGAAGAGTTCTGTATTTGGTGTAGAGAAATTAAATATTCAAAATGCTCATTTTTTATTGTTTTTCCCATACTGTGGGGTCTGGAGGGAAGAGGTACCTCTCACTGCTTTGTGTGCTTTCCCCTCCCACCAGTCCCTTGGGGAGAGTCTTGATATGTACCACCAACAAGAAGGGCGGAGGAGGTTTCTGCTTCCAGGAGGGGGATGCTGGTGTGTGCCTGTCTTATCCCTTATCCATCGTGAGAAAGAGAGAGAGAGAGAAAGATGTTATGGGTGCTGTGATAGACTGGATAAATGGCTTATGGGACATGCTTCTCTGGTGTCTGAATAAATGGTTCACTCCTTCTACCTTCTCCGTGGAGAGTCTCAGATACTCTGTGATACAGAACCACATAGGCATTTTGGCAATTATCACCTACACTGTTAATATTGCCTTGCTGTTTCAGAAGGCTACTTCAGCAGAGTATAAGCTCTGGTTGGTCTTTCTGGGATAGAAAAATCTTCAAATACAGACCCAACCATAGATTTTATATCTGTTGTGTATAGGAAGGTCTGTAGAAAGAAAATTGGCCCCCAAGTTATGAAATGTAATTTTGGCCATTAGAAACCAAAGACTACAACATAGAAGTATTGTGATCTGTGTTGGTGGAGGGAGTGCCTATGACAGTGAAACTAGAACTCTTTTGAAGTATTAAAATTAGAGGGTGATGTTTTGTTTGTCTGAAAAAATTGGCATAGTTTCTTCTCTTTTGTGTCACAATTTCCCCACCTCTCTCTTTCCCTGTATTTTATGCTCCAAAATCCAGTGTTGAATGTTCATGGATTTGATCAGAACCTCGTTAGCTTTGAATGGATTGAGATTAGGCCTGTGATTTCATTAGTTTAGAGAACTTTTGGGTGAGAAAACTGTCTCTGCTAAAGAAAGTCCCAGCAGACTTCAAAGGCTTAGAGGTATCTTGAGGCCCCAGAACACTTGGTGGTGGTGTGTCTTGCTCAGAATGTGTCAGGAGCAGGACTTGGTCTCAGATCTTTCTAGTGCCAAGGCAGAGCTCATATACCAGTCTGCCTCTCTGAATTTCAATATGAGCTAATAGAGGAACATTTTGTAAAGGAAAAAAATATATAAAAAATAAGCCACACTTGGATTTAATGCAGCCTAAATTTGGTGTGGGGGAAAAACTATGAAATATAAACTTCTACAGCTGACATCTAACCTTCTGCATTTGGACTCGTACTTATGCTTCTAGCCTTACTTCATACTTATCTCCTTCATGAAGTCTACGTTCAAGCCAAACTAGACTGCTAGCTATTATGAAACTCATCTCCCACCTCTGTGTATTTACATGAGTTTTCCCCTGTGCTTGGAATGCACTTCCTTATTTCTAGTTCTCAAGATCCTTGACTACTTCATGGATAAGTTTGGTGAAGCAGTCAACGATTCCTTAGTTAATTCTCTTTCCCTCAGTTTTCTTTGAATTGTGCTTCTCTATTTGTCTATCCGCACATTAGAATGTAAGCTCCTTGAGGACAAGAACTGTTTCCTTTTCTCCTCTACATCCTGAACACAGAGTATATAAGTGCTTAATAAATATTTAATCAAACTCCCCACGTCAACAACAACAACAAAAAGACCAGTAGAGTGTATATGAAGTCTCACAATCTTCCATGGACAGATCCACTTCTGGAAAACAGGGCTAATACATTTTTTTTTCCAAAATATTTTTTTATAAATATGACTTTTGTAAATCCTTATTTAATGGTAATTTTTCATTAATCTCCAGGTTAATGCATATCAGCAGGGCGTAGGTTACCAGATGTTGGGAAATACCGTAACTGCTGGTTTAGCATTTTTCCCATTCTTACACCGACTCTTCCATGAGAAGAACCTGGACCAAATCCGATCCATCTCGACTGAGGAGCTCCTGACTCTCTTTTGTGGGGCACCACCTTCGATATCAGTCATCATTTTTTCGATGATCAGTTTTCTTGAGCGCTTGTGTCTGACCTGGATGTTCTTTTTTATGATGTGTGTGGCAGAGAGGACGTACAAGCAGGTCAGTGGGAGGATCATCGAATCTTCCTGTGTCTTGTTGCAGGGGGACCATTCTCTTCATTTTCCTCTGTACAGAAGTTAATGTCTGTGACATAACATCATTATGTATAAGCCATATGCGTGTAGTTATTTAAGAATGTGGAAAAACAACAAAGGGATTTCTGCTGTGAATCTGAAAAATGACTTAGATTTTTAACATCAGTTGTTTTATTTTCGGTGTTTTCAGTGATGTATGTACCTTTTCAGCTGCATAAACCAAGCTTTTCCTGGACATGGAAAAGATATTGTTTTTCTCATAGTACCATATGAATCCCAAGACATTTTTTAAAAACTGGGAGAGTTTGTTTTATTATATTATACAGCTCAGTTCTTAACATTTTCTTGGTGAAGTTCTGAAAAATTTCAATTGGAAATGAACTTATCATGTATCCGTAAAATTAACTAGAGGAATAGGGGATAATTTTCTGTCCATTGCTTTTCTTAGAGTAAGCTTTTTGTGTGTCAGAAAAGAGTTTAGAAACCTATTCTGCACCTGTTGAACCGGGCTTCTTGACTTCACCAGAGTAAATCTTCTCTACTTAGCTAATGTCTTTTTTTCTGAATACTTTCTTTAGCATCCTGAGGCACAGAACTAGTTCTCTGTCTTTATATTAGATAGTGAAGCAGGAGATTTAATAACTCTAAAAGTGATAGCAGGACCTTGGTGTGGTGAATTCGTCTTTAAGTCTCATAGAGCAAGCACTTGGGACTGTCCTGCAGGGGCTGCTCCTTGTTTGGGGCAGACTGGGAGTCAGTCCTCTCTGATCGCCCCTGTTGAGAAGTGGGATAGGTTTTCATTTTGTCACTTTTGTCTTTCTCTCTTTTCAGTTTTGAATAATAAATTATTTTATTGATATGTTTTTCGACTTAACAGATACTTTCCAATAAACACCTAATCAGCTCTCTCCTCACCAAATACATTTCTCCAAAACAATTAGACAAAACCACCCAAAAAGAGTGATTGCAGCTAGTTGTATGTCACTTTGAATTTGTTTAGCAAAGCTAATTACATTTAAAGAAATTTAGTCATCCATTATGGATGCGTTTTGCATATATAGCCTATATCCAATTGCTTGCCTTCTCAATGAAGGGCGTGGGGAGTGAGGAAGAGAGGAACTAAAAGTTTTTAAAATGTTAAGAATTGTTTTTACATGTAACTGATGAAAAACAAAATGCTAAGTAAAAGAAAAAAACAAAAATATTTAGTCATCCATCATAGTGTGCACTGAGTAAGATTTCTTACTGTTTCTTTTTTTTTTTCCTAGGGGGAATTGGTGGTAACAGAGGTTGACAGATGTTTACGTTATTTCTCTTTGTATGTTTTTCTTTTCCCTAGCGATTTTTATTTGCAAAACTCTTTAGTCATATTACCTCTGCCAGGAAAGCTAAAAAATATGAAATCCCCCATTTCAGGCTCAAAAAGGTGGAGAATATTAAGATATGGCTATCACTGCGTTCTTATTTAAAGGTAAATTTTTATTTTAACATTATATGGAAAGACTTAGAATTTACATAGAGAGACATTACAGTAGTTTACCACCAAACTGTAATTAAGTACATTACTGTATTTATTTTGGGGGAGGCAGCATAGTATATTAAAGTGAGCATTGGTTTTAGGGGCAGAAGACCTGGGTTTTAGTCCTAACTCTTCACTTACTTTCTGTTCGCCCTTGAACAAGCATGTTAATCTCTCTGAAAATCAGTTTCCTGATCTGTAAAATGACGGAGTCAGATTAGAAATCTTTAAGGTCCCTTCCAGCCCTAAATCTATGATCCCATCCTCTTTTATGCCTCAGTTTCCTTATCTTCGAAATGGGGATAATAAATTTTGGTCTACCCACTACACAAGGTTGTTGTGATGAAAGCACCTTGTAGACTTTGAAGTGCTACATCAGTGTTTATTCATAAAAGCTTATACACTATTGCTGGATTCCAGCAAGGGAGTGACATCCTTAGCTGACAAGAATGAAATTTGTAGATAGGTGCTATTACTCACCCATAGGAATTTAAGACCTTTAGAGATGAATTTAGAGAAGAAAAAAGAAAAGGAAATTTCTTAGAGTTGGAGTAGTATATTATAATAGTGCTATGATTTTCCTTTGCTTCTGGGACATACTTGAATATACATGCATCTCATTGAGCAAATCACTGCCTTATTTAAAAGGGGACAGATTTTAAAAGTATTAAGATCTGTCTCCCTTCTAAATAAAATAGTAACTTGGAATTGGGCTCCTATACATCATCAGCTTCCTATATTTAGAAACCTTTACCTTTTTAAAACAAAAATGTATAAAATTTTAATTGCTTTTTTAGGTCATGAGATTGCTAAATTGCTGCCATTAGTTTTTTGTAACATCTAGAATTAAAGATTTTAAGCTTGCCGGTCCATTACATTAGTATATTACATCTCATTTTACAGAGACGGGGTCCACAACGCTCAGTTGATGTGGTTGTGTCTTCAGTATTCTTACTTACACTTTCAATTGCTTTTATTTGCTGTGCCCAGGTAAGAATTTCATAGAAGAAATGAAAATGCTACGGTATGTTGTCTGTTGTTTAAAATCCCAGTTTCGTCCTCTGTATCTTAGCTATTTTAATTTTAAGGTATGTTATATTTGAAAAGTATCTTTGGATTCATTATTGTTTTTGATTCCTTTGTAATCTGAAATTAAGAGTTTTGAGGTCTGATATTTATCTATTGTGATGTCACGGATAGAAGGTCCTCGTAGTCAAGAAGACTTGGCTTCTAGTCCGGCCTTTGATTTGTGCTAGCTGGTTGACCCTGGGCAAGTCACTTCACTTCTTAGTGCCCTGGGCACCTCTCTGAGATGATAAGTTGTAGGACAGTCTCGGTCCTGCATTGGCAGAGGGGATCTCCTCACTGGCAGCTGTGCTCTGCATCAGTGAAAATAGGAGTCCTGGTCAAGAAAATTATTAAAGGGATGGTTAGTAGAACATCTAGAAAGGGCAGTGAGAATTGCAGAGTCACTGTGGCTTCCTCAGAAGCATATACAGTGCCAGGCTAACTGCATTTCCTTTTCTGACAGGATTACTGTATTGGTAGATCAGGGGAATGTCATTGAGTGACAGTCAAGGAGCATTTTATTAAGTGACTCCTATGTACCAGGCATTGTGCTAAGCTCTGAGAACACAAAGAAAGGCAAAAGACAGTCCCTACCCTCAAGGAGCTCATAGTTTAATGGACATTAATATAGCTATTGACATTTTAGGAAAACGTATGAGATAGTCATGCTATTCCTATATGAGCTCTTAATTGCCAAATCTAATGGTCTTTCTCAATCCTCATCCTCCTTGACCTTTCTGTAACATTTGACATAGTTGATTACTTTCTCCTCCACACTTCCTCCTCTCTAGGTTCTTCTCCTACCTGGGCCCACGTTTCAGTTTCCTTTGCTGAATCTTCATCCTTGTCAGTCAGTCACTAAGTAGATATTTATTGAGCGTCTGCTGTGTGCAAGGCACTGTGCTAAACACTTACCACACCCACTAACCATGAGCGCCCCATGAGGCTCCACGCTAGGCCCTCTGCTCATCTCCTTATATACTATCTCCCCTGGTGATCCTGTCAGCCTGTTAGATTCAATTATCATCTCTATGCAGATGGCTTCCAGATATCTATCTATCTGTCATCTCCAGTTCTAGTCACTCTCCTGAGCTACAATTCCGCATCTCAAAATTAACATGACCAAAACAATTCATTATCTTTCTCCCCACACCTGCCCCTCCTCCCAGCTTCCCTATTACTGTCAGAGGCATCATCATCCTCCCATTTACCTAGGCTTACAGCATTGGAATCATCCCCCCCTCTTCCTTCTCACTCATCTGGTCATTTCCATCTTCACAATGTCTCCAACATCTCCTGCTCTCAGCCTACCCCCTTCCAGGCCTCCCTCACCTCTCACTGGGACTATTTCAGTGGCCTTTCAGTTGGTCTCCCTGCCTCAAGCCTCTCTCCACTCTAATCCCTCATCCGCTCAGCTGTCAAAGTGATTGTCCTAAAACACAGGCCCAGCCACCTCACCCCTTGCTCAGCCACTTTCCTGAGGAGCAAGGAACCTTCTAGAGTGCGTGAGCACAGGGAACCATTGTCCTTTTGCTTTGTACGGTTTTTATTCACTAGTCCTTTGCATGATTGTAGTAGTACAGGTGAGAAACAGACTGGTATGAAGACTGAGCTGTGACTCTAAAGTCTGTATGTGTGTCATTTCTGCAGGTTCTCCAAGGCCACAAGACCTTTCTGGACGATGCTTATAACTGGGAGTTCCTGATCTGGGAAACAGCCCTGCTGCTCTTCTTACTGCGCCTTGCCTCTCTGGGCTCCGAAACCAATAAGAAATACAGCAACATTTCAGTACTCCTCACAGAGCAGGTAGCACGTGTGTACTTGGCTTCTCTGGCTATGGCCTGTGCTGTATTTCAGGGGCGATACTGCTGCTTTTAATCTCATTCAATTCAGCAAACATTTATTAAGCACATACTGTGTACCAGGCCCTTGGCAGATGGAGACAAAAACAAAGCAAGAGGAATACATTCTTCAAGGAGCCTTATGTTCTGTTAGAGGGATTCAGCCTATACTTGCTTAAGTTCCTCAGATATGTAAGAAAGGGAGGTGCGAGAGAGTTGCTAACGTTTTGGGGGGAATGGGTGTAGGATTCTAAAGAGATTTTGTGGAGGAGCCAACCCCTGAAAGGAAGAGATTTCAGGCATGACGTGTGAGTCTATAGAGATGGCATATAAAGTTATCAAGTTCAGAAAACAGCTTATAGTCCGGTTTGGCTGAAACACAGAGGGCACAAAGGCAAGTAGTATTAAGTAAGACTGGACAGGTGGGTGGAAAGGATTGTGGAGGGCCTTCAATGCCAGGGCACAGAATTTGGAATTTTATCATATAGACGGTGAGTGGCTGAAGCACTGAAGGTTTTTGAGCACAGTAGACACAGGAGTAGCTGTGGGAGGGTCAGATAGGGGAGGGGACAGACTTGAAACAGGGGGACTAATTTAGAGGCTCTCACAGCAGTCTAGGCAAGAGATGAGAAGGGTCTTAATTGGGACTCTGTGACTGAGAATGGAGAGAAAGGAATGGAACATTAGAGATGTAGTGAAGGGAGGAGCAGCAAGATGGGATATCAGAGGAGAGGGGAGAGTCAGAGATGACTGAACTTAGAAAACTGGGTGACTGGAAGGAGTGGTGCGGAGTGTAAGGAGAGGCGGATTTGCATGGAACATCATGAGTTCTGTGTCGGCCATGTTGAGTTTGAGATGCCTCCTGGACATTCCAGGAAGAGATGTCTAGGGAGCCCAAGAAAGTGATGAGGCTGACTGTATCAGTTGGGAGTTATTTGCACAGAGGTGTTACTTGCACCCAGTGAGATCTTTAAGAAAAAGTGTGTATAGAGAGAAGGGAAGAGATCCCAGAGGACACCTGTGCTAAGGGTGCAGGAGAAGGATGATCTTCCAGCACAACAAAGTGAGAGACCAGTCAGGTAGAAGGAGAAGCTGGAGAAAGCACTGCCATTGAAGCCCTGGTGGGGAGGAGAGAGGTGGTCAGGAGGGGCTGGGCAAGAAGCAAAAAGCTGCAGCAAAGGTGAATGATGATGGGTTGTTAGA
This sequence comes from Trichosurus vulpecula, assembly GCF_011100635.1. Classification (NCBI taxonomy): domain Eukaryota; kingdom Metazoa; phylum Chordata; class Mammalia; order Diprotodontia; family Phalangeridae; genus Trichosurus; species Trichosurus vulpecula. Next base: position 56,152,556 of record NC_050579.1, read on the forward strand.
TTTGTCCATTTGGAGGTCATTTCTAACATTGGGGGGAGCGCTTCATTTGAGTAGTGGAGTCAGAAGCCAAAATGCAGATGACCGAGGGGTGAGGGATGGTACAGAAACAGTGGTTGTAGACATTCTCACCAGGAGCTGAGCAGCAGTCAAGGGAGTCATGTAAATGTGTATAAAAAATGGTTCTTGAATTTCTTCTAAGTCAATTCTAATGTTACACAGGAAGAAATGTATAGTGACCGATAAAACCTTTGACAATCTCTAATATAGAATATTCAGTGTGAATAAATATAACATGTTAAGTGAAAATTTGAGGAAATTGTCAGGTATCAACGTCCAGGACTTAGCTCAGTGCCTGGCAGATTGTTGTTCAGTCATTGCAGGGTTTGGGGGTGTTCTTGGCAAAGATACTGGGAGCAGTTGGCTGTTTCCTCTTCAAGCTTATTTGGCAGAAGAACCTGAGGCAAACAGAGTTAAAGTGACTTGCCCAGGGTCATGCAGCTACCAAATGTCTGAGGCCAGATTTGAGCTCTATCCACTGTGCCACCTGCCTGCCACATAGTAGGTGCTTAGTAAATGTTTGTTGCTTGGTTGATTAGACGGAGGGTTTAGGATTAAATTGACTCCTCTAATGTAACCAGATTGAATTCATGAATGAGGGTTTAGTACATTCTTATAGGTTAAGTAATATAAATGTGGCTTTGTTCAGTACCCAGAATAACAACAAAATGGTTTTTATTATTAACACAAATGTAATTATTATTCTGTTAATAAGCTTTGTTATTAATGATGTAGCTTCATTGAGAAATAAAAAATATACTCTTCCTTTCTAGACAGCTTCCCTTCCTAAAGGCAGAGAATTTGTTTGGTGGCATGGGAATTAGTCATGTGACTTAGTTCTATAGAAATCGCTTAGGAGCATTTTTTTCATCATAAATGTTTTCAAAGAACCTTCCAGGCTCTTTAATGGGCATCTTTTTATTATGATGTTTATTTAGTTACTTATTCTTTCCCTTAGATTAACTTATATCTCAAAATGGAAAAGAAGCCAAATAAAAAAGAGCAGCTCACTCTGGTGAACAACGTGCTAAAGCTGTCGACCAAGTTACTAAAAGTGAGTGTTGCCTGAAGGTGCTGATATTGCCATCGTTAAAATCAGTGCCTTTGTCCTAGGGAAGGAGTGCAGTGTTAGTTTGTGAAGTTCATAGGACGCCTACTGCCCGTGACTCTTGGGTTGGGAGCATTCTGGTTTTTGTCTTTGTGCAGCCAATATTATGTTGCAGATTGAGGGGCATACGCTTTGTTACTGCTATTTTTTTACATAAAATTTTTGCGCCTGAGGCAGAGAGAGGAAGGGCATCCTTAGAGGTGTGTGGGAGGAATGTGTGATAGAAAACCTGAGGGGTAAGGGGAAGAAAGCTCACGTCTGGAATATCTGACAACTTTCAATCCAATCCAACAGTATTGATTAAATGCCTACTCTGTGCAGGTACTGGCCCTTTTCTTTCTACCCTGGAACTTCCCTCAACTCCTTGGTCTCTTCCCATCCTAACCTCCCTCCATGTTTCTCTCCCCATAGAATGTAAACTCCTTGAAGGTAGGAGTTGTTTTTGTTTTTGCTTGTACTTGTATCCCCAGCATTTATCACAGTGCTTGGCACGCAGTAAGGACTTAATAAATGTTTGGTGTCCCCCTTCTAGCCACTGGGGATATGAGGACAAGACAAAACCATTCCTGCTCTAAAAGAGCTTAAGCTGTAGCAGGGGATACAACTTTTTAAAAGTTAATGGTTGGCAGAGTAAAAAATGAGAGGGAAATCCTCCCCAACCAAATTCCTCCAAACTGATCTAAAAAGTGCCCTAGACTGAATCCTGATAGGGAAATTGAAGAAAAAGTCACATTGAGTCACTTTTCTAGCCCAGCTAAGTATAGGAAGACTTAGAAGTTTGTAGACGCTGGGAATGGCATCTGATCGAGAGTGTGCCTTGCAGAGCTTTGCACCAGAGTGAGACAAGGGCCCAGACCCCTACTTGGGCACCCAGCCTTGTGCAGGGTGTGGGAACAGGTGCCACCTGGAAGCTTTGCCACTCGCTACCAAGTTCTGAGTCGCAGATCCAGGGCCAAAGAGGAGGACTCTTATGCCTAGGTTTAGCATTCTAAGAGAAGGCATAGTTACAGGCCCTGGGCAGTGTACTGAGAAGGGAGCAAGTTGAGAAGCAAACAACAGGGTGGCTTGGACTCCAGGAGCAGAGTGGGGTCTTAGGTCAAACCTTCTGGCCTAGTCTGAAGACTGTAGATGAATAACTAGGGCAGAACCAACCCAGACCAAAGGGATACATATAGTTCTGTCCCACTGAACCAACGGAGCTTCCTGGATGGCTGATGGGCCTAGTTCAGAAGAAGTCTAGTGTTGCTCAGACCCAAACCCAGGTCAGGAACATGCAAAACTCAGACGAGGGTGGGGCAGCAATTTTGCCCTGCAAATTTTGTTCTGTATTATACTACTTTGGGAGGACTGAAAGTTTGTTGGTCCCCAGCAACTGTCCCTGAAAACTTGGAATAATGGAACACTTATTAATAAAGCATCAGTGGAACTAGCTCAGACCTTCCCTCCAGACATGTGCAGAGCCTGGCCCTGATATCAAGTCTGAAGTCAGAAGTAGGCTGGAAGAATGGGCAAACAAAAAAAAGCATTCCACCGTTAAAAAGCAATTATGGTGATGGGTGCTAAAGACAAAAACAAAACAGAAGAAGAGAATGACGCTGAAATATTCAGACGCAAAGCCTCAAAGGAAAACATAGATTAGGCACAAATTCAACTAGAATTCTTGGAAGAGATGAAGCAAGAGTTAAAAAGAGCTTAAAATGTTTTTATAAATTCAAAAAGAAACAAGAACTGGGAAAGAAGAAATTGGAAAGGGAATTAACAGTTTGCCATAAGAAATACAAAACCTTGTGAAGCCGCATACTTCCTGAAAATTAGACTAGATTGTATAGAAGGCAGTTAACTATATAAGACAAAACATATTAAAACAAAATCAAAAGACCGAAACGTAAGGTAATCTTGTAGCAAAAACAACTGACCTGGAAATCAGATGAAAGAGAAAAAATTAAGAAGCATTGGACTATCTGAAAGCCATGACCAAAAAAAGAGTCTGACATACTTCAAGAAATATTAAAGCTTCCCAGATCTCTTAGAACCAGAGAGCAAAGTAGAACTAGAAATAATCCACTAGTCACTTCCTAAAAGAAATCCCAAGATAGAAACCCCCAGGAATATTATATACAGCCAAAGTCCAGAGCTTCCACATCAAAGAAGAAGTACTGCAAGCAACCAGAAGTAAGAATTCACGTACTGAGAAGCCACAGTCAGAATCACACATAATTTAGCAGCCCCCACTATGAAGGAGTGGAACTCACAGTATATGATATTCCAGAAGGCAAAGGATATGAGTTTGCAGCCAAGAATAACTTAGCCAGCAAAATGAAGTATAATCCAGTGTAATCCTACTGGGGGAAAATGGACCTTTAATAAAAGAGAGCATTCTAATGAAAAAACCAGAGCTGTGGAGAAACTGAAGTACAAACACAAGAAGGAAGAGAAACATTAAAAGAATAATCATAAAGGACTGAACAAGGATAAACTGCTTGCATTCTAATATCAGAAGATGATAAATGTGTCTCCTCTTAAACCCTATTCGTAAACAGGGGCCATAGAGGGAGTTGAATTAGAAGACCTGGGAGTGATTCTGTTATGTCTTGATGAAGAACACACTAGGAGGGGGAAGGAAAGGAAGAAAGGGGAAAGCATCTCACATAATTAGAGTGCACAAGCAGAGGTCTGTATAGACAATAAGGAAGGGATAGGAGAGCGGCTCTCTGAATCTTATTTTCATCTGAACTGGTCAAAGGAAGGAAGAATACACAAACACAATTGGACACAGGAATACATTTCATTGAACAGGGAAATAGGAGGAAAAGGGAAGAAAAGAGGAGGGTAGATAAAGGGAGAGATTTGTTCTAAGCAAAACAAAATATAAGAATGTACAGAAACAGCTTTTTGAGAAGGGGAGGCATTTCCAGGAGGGAAAGGGTAGTTACCAGTGTCAGAAGTTCAGAGAGGTCAGGAAGGAAGAAAATTGAGGAAAGGCAATAATTTAGTACTTAAGGTCCTTGGTAACTTTGGAGAGAGCAGTTTCAGGTAAGTTGTGAAGTCTAAAACCAGATTACAGATGGCTAAGAAGTGACTAGAAGGAGAGGAAGTATAGCAAGGAATATGGAAAACTTTCTGGAAATTTGACATGAAAAGGAGGAGAAGCAAATAGGAAAATATAGACAAATAGCTTCCTATTTTAAAATAATTGATCATGGTAAGTAAGGGATACTTAAACTCTACAGATGCCAGTGTGGGGAAGGGGGTAAGGTCACATCACCTTTTCCACCCATCCACCTCTTCCCTTCACTACCATACTTCTGTCCTTGTCTATATACAAGTCTTTCTACCCCTTTAAGATTGATAGTGGATGAGTCTGAACTTTAGGTGTTGGGAGTGAGAAGTATGGGGACATGAGGAAGAAGAGTGACAGATGGGAATGTATACTCCTCTTCCTCATCTCAAGGATGAGGCATGGGAAGCGGCTTGGCTTAGGTCAGGCATAATCATGTTATTTTTCTGTGGGTATTCCTATCTCTCTCCACCCCTTCATTTCAGATCTTCTCTTCACCCCAAAGAGAAGTCCCTGACTGGACCCAGATCCTGTTTGGGCATGGCAGTGTCTCTCTCTTGCCCCCCCCAGACCTCCCCCTCCCGATGCTCATGTGACAGGGATTTAGACTGTTAGAAGAAAGCTGGTTCTCCTAGACCAAGAGTCTTAACGTGCTTTGTGTCATGGAACTCTTTGGCAGTTTGGTGAAGCCTGAAGACTCTTCAGAATAATATTTCTTTCCCTTTTAAAAAAATTCATAATTGGAAGAAATAATAAATTTCAGAGGTTAGTGAAAATGAAGATGTTATTTTTTCTCATCAAAGTGCACCAACTCTGAAATCTATCCACAGACCCTTTCTGTGTCCCCCAGGTTAAAAACTCCTGCCCTAGAGCCTAGTGAAGAGGTGGAAGCTGGATTACTGGCAGTCCTCTAAAAGTCAGGTCATCTTGAACCCTTGTTACTTTAGATTGGTTCCACATGTGGTTTCAATATTACTTTTACCCTATTTTTATCCTTTGTCCCGAGGAAGGGAAGGCAGTTTACCCAATCCAGCTGGGCAAAGGAGGTGGTATTATTCATTCTAGGTTTTTGGAAGGTGGCTCTTAACACTATTAATTGTTGAATATTTTTGGAACTGAATCACATTCTCCTCAAGTAGTCACAAGTGACCGTGACACAGGCCTTCAGAAGACCAGCTAAGCAAGTTATGCCCTTGACAGACACCATTCTGAATGCATGATGTCTTCTTTTTTCAATTTCCTTATGTTTGTCGTAGGAGCTGGACACCCCATTTAGACTCTATGGCCTTACCATGAATCCCCTAATCTACAACATAACTCGAGTGGTCATCCTTTCAGCTGTCTCAGGGGTGATAAGTGACCTACTAGGATTTAATATAAGAGTAAGTATGACTGCCATTGTCTTTCCTTTGTGTTGGCCTCTTTTAGGATGTTTCTTTACCCATCAAAATACGTTATAAGAATCTTTTCTTTTCCTATTTTTCTGTGTGATGGATAATAGGGAATGATTCTTGTGAAAATAATTGTTTGCTCTTGTTGGCATATAGTATTAGGGCTTTTGGATTCTGATCCCTTATTGTTTACTATATACAGCTAAATATAATAGTATCTGTCTATTCCATTTCTCTCCTATTTTGAAGGAAATAGATAAACTGGAAGACACAACCAAGTTTCAGTGTTTCATTTCACTTTGACAGAATGGAATGATACTTAATTTCTGTAGCATTTTTAAAGTTTATCAATTGTTTTTCCTCACATCAGCCCTACAAGGGTAGATAATACAGGAATTACCATGCTCACTTAAAGGTGAACAGACTGAGGTTTGGGGAAGTTAAGGTCACATAGCTTTAGTCATTCATTTTTCAGTGGTGTCTGACTCTTCATGACCCCATTTGGCATTCTCTTGGCAGTAATACTGGTGTGGTTTGCCATTTCCTTCTCCAACTCATTTTACAGACGAGGAGATTGAGGCAAACAGGGTTAGTGACTTGCCCAGGGTCCCACAGCTAGGAAATGTCACATGGCTAGTAAGTTGCAAAACTTGAATGTGAATCCAGATTTGACTCTCAATCCAAGACCCTCTCTTCCACAGTAGAGTTGATTCTTCCCTCTTATTCAACAGTGTATGTACCAAGTGACTAAAACAAAGAAACAGGGAAGTTGTCAATATTTGAGTAGAAAATTTCATTAGACACTTTTCCCAGAATGGGCCAAGTTTATAGTTCCATAGTTCATTCCTTTGTCCATATACAAAAAAAGACTTCCCTAGTTTACTGTTATGTAGGTGTACCTTCAGATCACTAGCTGAATTACCTCAAAGCTTATTTGCATAGCTGAAATCATTCTGGTGGTGATTTTCTTTCCTTAGTTGTGGAAAATTAAGCCATGAGCTGAGTGGTGTATTTGGACCATAAATCCTTGCTGGCATCGGTACTTAACCATTTGATGGACAACTGCAGGAACGAGGGAGACAGCCTACCGTTTTCTTGCATGCAGAGGTACTCTCACCTATGGCAGATCTGTGAATGATGTTTTCCTGGGAATCAAGAGTTGGCACACAATCGTGTGTATGCTAAAGACTTCATTTTTACAGTTTGGAAACATTGTGAAGCATTGGAAAACTAATGCCTCTCCTGTGTTACCATACATAGTACACTGAATAATTTCCCAGGTTAGGAAATTTATTCTGGGCATTTCAATGCTTTGACAGTTAAATTTTTATGTGGAAGTAGACTTCTAAGTGACTGGTAAATGCCCAAAGTGTGAAACACATTTGCTTTCCTGAAAAAAATGCGAATTCAGTTCTCTTCCATTATAATCTCTGGAATTGGAGATTTGCATTCTATAGCAAAGAGAGATCAAATTGAAACTATTTTAGGTTGAGTCCAATAAAAGAACCTTATCGGAGAATTTCAGTTTCTTGGCTTTTCTTTTAAAAAATAAATAAAACAAAACTCTGACACTTTTAACTGCAAGTCTGATAAACTATAAGAAAAATTGAGCTTCCGTTACGTTTATAGAGCTAATCCTAATAACCATCATAGCTGTTGTTGAAATAGTGAAACGCCATGTAGTATTTATTCATATCATTCATATGAAACATGGTCTCGGTCTAAAATATAAGAGCATTAAAAACTTCTGTGATGTCGCTGAGTCAGTAAGGCATGGTGTCTTGTCTCTGGCAGCTAACAAGTTGAGTCCTGTAGGAGCCATTCTGGGTTTTCATAATTTGATCTGCCAGCTTGTGCTTTGTGATTCTCGTGATTCATGTACTATGTAGTACCTCCCATAGCAATACTATTAAGCACAAACTGGCCAATCTCAGGTTCTCAGTGTAGCTCATTTAGTTGTGTGTTTTGAGAAGATAGATGGGGTAAGCTGGAAGTCCAGACCATTTAAATAGGTGTTAAGATTTTGTGATGGGTTGAGACTGAAACAGTTGGAGATAGTGATATTGATGATAAGGTAGTACAGGTTACAGATGCTATAGAAATTCAGGGCGGGCGGGGGTTATGATCATGGTGGAGTAGTCGTAACCGAGGAGGTAAGGTCTTCATGGCAGCTTCATGCACAAAGTATTCCTAATAGGCAGGATGAACTGTATATTCTAATACAAAAGGCAGATTTGATTTCATAGGCATCATTGCCACTTGGAAAGATGAGACCTATAACTAGAGAAGTTATAAATTTTATTCACAGAGCAGGATGGTTAGGGGTGCGGGGGTAGGGAAAAAGCAAGTAGCATTTTCTATTTCGTAGTGGCTAGAATTTAACAAAGGGCAGACTGAGGCAATTCTCAGAGCCAAGATATCTTTTAATAGCAGGGGCACACAGCCTAGTAACAAAGGGGTCTTATTGGCTAGCCTCCATTTGCAACAAAAGATCCAGAGCACAGTGTCTTTTATATCTAAGTGTGTCTGCCTTCTGATTAGCCTAACTGTACATCATTTGGACTTCCCCGGCAAATGGAAGGCAATCCTGATTGGTAGGTGGGTAAGTATGACTCTTTATGCCCCTCTCAAAGAATGTCAGTTGCTTCAGACCTCCTTGGAGCAGTTTTGGCTAGAAAAAACATAAGCCATCTCAGTCAGGTTTTCACTGGCTTTGTCTCCCTATGGGTAGGCCAGGTCACCCCAAACCTTGATGAGAAAGCAGAAACACAAGAGCCATGCCCTGGGTAGTGTGACCTTAGTTCAAATTGGCTTCTGTTTGTGGAATAAACAAAGCAAAGGTTTTTGCGCAGGCAGATGCCTTGGGACCTGGGAGTAGTTGTATTCCTCAGCTAATTCCAGACTGGAGGAGGTTTCTCTTGTAGCTAGGCTAAAAGATAGGGGTCAAGATCAGAGAAAAGGGCATATTATAAATTAACATTAATAATCAAATGATAGAGCATTAAAATTAATTTTCCTCACTTAAGAAGATAAACTCATATTCAGTGTTCATGTTCAGTTATTTCTCAGTCATGTCTGACTGTGACCACTTTGGGTGGGGGGGAGGGGTTCTTGGCAAAGATACTGAAGGGGTTTGCTATTTCCTTCTCCAGCCAGTTTTACAGATGAGGAACTGAGGCAAACGGCGTTAAGTGACTTGCCCAGGGTCACACAGCTAGTAAGTATCAGAGGTCAGATTTGAACTCAGGAAGATGAATCTTCCTGACTTGGTCTGGTACTCAATCCACTGTGCCACCTAGCTGCCGTTTGATATAAAGGAAGATATCATATTCAGTATTTTTTTAGAGATGCTAGCAATAGCAAAAAGAGAAGAAAAAGAAATTGAAGGAATCAGAATGGGCAATGTGGTAATAAAACCATCTCTTTTTGCAGACAATATGATAGTATATTTACTTGGAAAATCTGAGAGATTCAACCAAAAAGCTAGTTGAAACAATAGAGTAAATCCATATAAATTGTCAGCATTTCCATATATCACCAGCATAGCTGTGTAAAGATAGTAAAAGATAATTCATTTAACATAACCCTAGACAATATAAAATATCTGGGAGTATACCTGCCAAGACAAATCTAGGAACTATATGAACATAGTTAGAAACCACTTTTCATACAAATAAAACCAGATTTTAATAATTGGAGAAATATTAATTGATTATGGGTGGGCTGAGCCAATATAATAAAAATGAGAATTCTACTTAAATTAGTCTACTGCCATCCCAATTAAATTACCAAAAAATTACTTTATTGAGCTAGAAAAAATAATTCATTAGGAAGAACAAAAGGTCAAGAATATCAAAGAAATTTATGAAAACAAATGTAAAGGAAAGAGGTCTAGCAGTACCAGATATTAAACTGTATTGTAAAGCAGTAATTATCAAAACTATCTGGTACTAGCTAAGAAATAAAATGGTAGATCAATAGAAAGGAGTAGTTATACATTACATAATAGTACATGACTTTAAGTTAGAAAGATATATAGGTTTAAGCTTTGAGGATAAGAATTCATTATTTGGTTAAAAAATAAAAAACTTGAGAAAATTGTAAAGCAGTCTGGCAGAAACTAGGTATAGACCAATATTTTAAACCATTTACCAAGATAAGGTCAAAATGGATACATGACCTAGACATAATGAGAGACACAAGTAAATTAGAAGAACATGAAACACATTATCAGATATATGTGGATGGGAGATTTTATGAATGAACAAGAGAGCATTGTGAGATGTTAAATGGATAATTTTGATTACATTAAAAAGGTTTTATACAAATTAATTTAGCAAAGATTAGAAGGAAAGCAGAAAATTGAGGGGGGCTAATTTAATAGACAGTTTTTCAGATAAAGGTCTCATATCTCAAACATATAGAGAACTTTGTCAAATTTATAAGAATGAGTCATTCCCCACTTGATAAGTGATCAAAGGATATGAACAGGCAGTTTTTGGAGGAAGAAATCAAAGCTATATATAAACATATAAAAATGCTTCAAGTCATTACTGATTAGAGAAATGCAAATTAAAACAACTTTGAAATACCATCTCACACCTATCAGATTGGCTAAAGGGGAAATGACAGATGTTGGATGTGGAAAAATTGGGACACTAATATACTGTTAGTGGAAATGTGAACTATCCAACTATTTTGGAGAGCAATCTGGAATTATGCCCAAAAGGCTATGAAACTGTGTCTATCCTTTGACCCAACAATACTTCACTATTTGGTCTGTATCCCAAGATGATCAGAGGAAAAAGAAAAGAACATATATGTTTTAAAATACTTATAGCAGCTCTCTTTGTGGTAGCAAAGAATTGGAAATTGTAGGGATGCCTTTCAGTTGGGGAATGGCTGAACACTTTGTGGTCTATGATTGTGATGGAACATGACTGTGCTCTAAGAAACGATGAGCCAGTTGATTTTATGAAAACATGGAAAGACTGGCATGAAATAATGAAGGAGCGCTGTGAGCAGAACCAAGAGAACGTTGTGCACAATAACAGCAGTATTGTTTGAAGAGTAAATTTGAATGACTAAGCCATTCTGAGTTACATGAATATTCAGATCAGCTACTAAGGACCTATGAAGGAAGATGCTGTCCACCTCCAGAGAAAAAATTGATATTTGGAACTATGTATTGCATAGTTTCACATATATATCTGTGCCAAATGTTGGCCTTCTCTAGTTGGGAAGTTCTAGGGTTGGGAAAGGGAAGCACGTTGGAACTCAAATGTAACCCCAAAATAATAATAATAATTTTTAAAAAAAATAAACGCATGTGCAGAAAATCAGGAACTGGATGCAGGGCAAAACTTTTGGGTGAATATTGATGGGAAGCAAAAAAATAGGTGATATTGTTAAAGTAACTAAGGCCACCTGTGGATAAAGGATGATGTGTAGGGGAAAAGAGCACAAGCCTAGCATGGAAATATAATATTGCAGTAATGGAGTCTTAAATTATACAATCTGCTGGAGCTCTCGCTATTCCAAAAACAGACTAGATAAAACTTGCTTGACTTGCCTTAATAATAATTTAATACTTCAAAAAGTGAGGGAACCAAGAAAGGGAAAATTGTCTTCTGGATTTGGTTCTCTCCAACAAGAGAAACTAGTTGCTGGAGTTGGAAACAGTAGGAACTTGGAGAAATGATTATTCCATCTTGAAATTCATAGGAGAATAGAGAAAAGCTGGAGAAAATCTAACATGCTTCTCTAGACTACTGCAGAATAGATTTCAAAAGTTTCTGAGAAAGGATAAGATCCTGTGGCCTCAAATTCTATGGAGTAAGCCTGCCCAGAAGGGATGGAAAGTTCTAAAGATTCAAAGAGAAGCAACTAAACTGACACAGACCAACATGTGGCTATACAGGGAACTCTTCAACCAGCTTTTTTTTTTTAAGCTTTTTTTTTTCCTTTTAAATTTATTTATTTAACATATTTAGTTTTCAGCATTGATTTTCACAAGAGTTTGAATTACAAATTTTCTCCCCATTTCTACCCTCCCCCCCACTCCAAGATGGCATATATTCTGGTTGCCCTGTTCCCCAGTCAGCCCTCCCTTCTGTCATACCACTCCCCTGCCATCCCCTTTTCCCTTCCTTTCTTGTAGAGCAAGATAAATTTCTACGCCCCATTGCCTGTGTATCTTATTTTCTAGTTGCATGCAAAAACTTTTTTTTTTCGAACATCTGTTTTTAAAACTTTGAGTTCCAAATTCTCTCCCCTCTTCCCTTTCCACCCACCCTCCCTAAGAAGTCGATCAATTCAACCTAGGCCACATGTGTATCATTATGTATAACCCTTCCACAATACTCATGTTGTGAAAGACTAACTATATTTTGCTCCTTCCCAACCCATCCCCCTTTATTGAATTTTCTCCCTTGACCCTGTCCCCTTTCCAAAGTGTTTGTTTTTGATTATCACCACCCCCATCTGCCCTCCCCTCCATCATCCCCCCCTTTTTTTTTAATCTTCTTCCCTCTTCTTTCCTGTGGGGTAAGATACCCAATTGAGTATGTATGGTATTCCCTCCTCAGGCCAGATTTGATGAGAGCAAGATTCACTCATTCCCCCCTCACCTGCCCTCTTCCCTCCTCCCACAGAATTGCTTCCTCTTGCCACCTTTATGCAAGATAATCCACCTCATTCTCTCTCTCCCTATCTCCCTCTCTCGATATATTCCTCTCTCATCCCTTAATTTGATTTTATTTCTTTTAGATATCTTCCCTTCATCTTCAGCTCACACTGTGTCTGCTCTCTCTCTCTCTCTCTCTCTCTCTCTCTCTCTCTCTCTCTCTCTCTCTCTCTCTCTATATATATATATATATATATACACATACATATATATATACACATACATATATACATATACATATTCACACACATATATATATACACAAACATATATATATATATATACACAAACATATATATATATATGTGTGTGTATATATATGTATATTCCCTTCAGCTACCCTAATACTGAGGTCTCATGAATCATACACATCATCTTTCCATGTAGGAATGTAAACAAAACAGTTCAACTTTATTAAGTCCCTTGCAATTTCTTTTTCTTGTTCTTTTTCTTGATTACCTTTTCATGTTTCTCTTGATTCTTGTGTTTGAAAGTCAAATTTTCTATTCAGCTCTGGTCTTTTCACTGAGAAAGCTTGAAAGTCCTCTATTTTATTGAAAATCCATATTTTGCCTTGGAGCATGATACTCAGTTTTGCTGGGTAGGTGAGTCTAGGTTTTAATCCTAGCTCCATTGACCTCTGGAATATCGTATTCCAAGCCCTTCGATCTCTTAATGTAGAAGCTGCCAGATCTTGGGTTATTCTGATTGGGTTTCCACAATACTCAAATTGTTTCTTTCTGGCTGTTTGCAGTATTTTCTCCTTGATCTGGGAGCTCTGGAATTTGGTGACAATATTCCTAGGAGATTTCTTTTTGGGATCTATTTGAGGAGGCGATCGATGGATTCTTTCAATTTCTGTTTTGCTGTGTGGCTCTAGAATATCAGGGCAGTTCTCCTTAATAATTTCTTGAAAGATGATATCTAGGCTCTTTTTTTGATCATGGCTTTCAGGTAGTCCAATAATTTTTAAATTATCTCTCCTGGATCTATTTTCCAGGTCAGTGGTTTTTCCAATGAGATATTTCACATTGTCTTCCATTTTTTCATTCCTTTGTTTCTGTTTTATAATATCTTGATTTCTCATAAAGTCACTAGCTTCCACTTGCTCCAGTCTGATTTTTAAGGTAGTATTTTCTTCAGTGGTCCATTGGACCTCTTTTTCCATTTAGCTAATTCTGCCTTTCAAGGCATTCTTCTCCTCATTGGCTTTTTGGAGCTCTTTTGCCATTTGAGTTAGTCTATTTTTTAAGGTGTTGTTTTCTTCAGTGTAGTTTTTGGAGCTCTTTTGCCATTTGAGTTAGTCTATTTTTTAAGGTGTTGTTTTCTTCAGTGTATTTTTCAGTATTTTTTTGGGTCTCCTTTAGCAAGTCATTGACTTGTTGTTCATGGTTTTCTCGCATCCTTCTCATTTCTCTTCCCAATTTTTCCTCTACTTCTCTAACTTGCTTTTCCAAATCCTTTTTGAGCTGTTCTGTGGCCTGGGACCAGTTCATGTTTTTCTTGGAGGCTTTTGGTGTAGGCTCTTACACTTTGTTGACTTCTTTAGGCTGTATATTTTGGTCATCTTTGTCACCAAAGAAAGAATCCAAAGTCTGAGACTGAATCTGGGTGAGTTTTCGCTGTCTCGCCATATTCCCAACCAACTAACTTGACCCTTGAGTTTTTCAGTGGGGTATGACTGCTCGTAGACTAAAGAGTTCTATGTTCCATGTTTGGGGGGGATGTGCCAGCTCTGCCACACCAGCACTCCTCCTTCCCCAAGAACCCCCAACCCGGACTGGGCTTAGATCTTCAGCAGGCTGTGCACTCCTGCTCTGATCCGCCACTTAATTCCTCCCACCTGGTGGGCCTGGGGCCAGAAGCAACTGCAGCTGTAGCTGCGTCACCTCTGCTGCCCTGGGGGCGGTGGCCGAACTTTGAACTCCTTCCACTCCCGCAGCTTTTCCCACTAACCTTCTCCGCTGTCTTTGGTGTTTGTGGGTTGAGAAGTCTGGTAACTGCTTCAGCTCACTGATTCAGGGCACTAGGGCCTGCTCCGCCCGGCTCCTGGTCTGGTTGGTCCGAACTGCTCATGCTGGGCTCTGCTCTGCTCCGTTCCCAGCTCCGTGTGGAATAGACCTCACCCAGAGACCATCCAGGCTGTCCTGGGCTGGAGCCCTGCTTCCCTCTGCTGTTTTGTGGGTTCTGAAGTTCTAGAATTGGTTCAGAGCCATTTTTTATGTTTTTGGAGGGACTTGGCAGGGAGCTCATGCTAGTCCCTTCTTTCCAGCCGCCATCTTGGCTCTTCCCCCTTCTCAACCAGCTTTTTAAGAGAGGGGCAAAAGAGGAAGAATGGGAAAAGCGTGTCACAGTCCTGTAGGAATCATATCAGAAATGCTGGAACCTGGAAATGAGCTAACAAGGGTATGTGGAAAGATAAGGACAACAAAATGGGTGTCGGTTTTTTTTTTAAAGCTGTATTGTGGAAAAGAGGATCAGTTGTTCAGTTGTGTCTGACTCTTCCTGACACCAGTTGGGGTTTTCTTGGCAAAGATACTAGAGTGGTTTGTTGTTTTCTTCTCCAGCTCATTTTACAGGTAAGAAACTGAGGCAAACAGGGCTAAGTGACTTGCCCGAGGTCACACAGCTAGTAAGTGTCCAGATTTCAACTAATGAAGATAAGTCTTTTGACTTCAGGTCAAACGCTCTACTACTGCACCATCTAGCTGCCCCTACATGCTTGTTGTGAACAGGATATTGGACAAAGGAAGGGGAAGGAAACAAGCATTTAAGTGCCTATTATGTGCCAGCCACTGTGCCAAATACTTCCTTCAAAGGAGAAAAAAAAACGTGTTCTCTTATTTTGCTTCTATTCTTTTCTGCCAAGTAAAATGATCTTTAAACCAGACAGGACAAAACAAATTGCCAAGAGGGAGTTGCTGTCCCAGATAAGTGGGGAGACAGACCACCTAGGTGCCTTGGGTGTATTTGAGTCAGGAGGTCTGGATTAACATCATCTCTGGGTAATTAATGAACCAGGGAACATGATAACCAAGCAGTGGTTGGGGAAATGAGGTGTGTGTGTGTGTGTGTGTGTGTGTGTGTAAATGAAACAATTAGAGTGATATTGGTGATAATAAAGATTATAGGGGGGGAGGGTAGGATCCTGATGATCACAGAAGACAGTAAAATCTGAAAACCAAATGGGTGCCCATCATTTGGAGGGTGGTATATGAATGTATGCGTAGGTATGTGTTTGTGTGTGTTTATATGTATAAATAAAATGATGAAAGACATGGGTTCAGAGAAACCTGGGGAGACTTGTGTGAATTGATGCAGAGGTAGGGAAATAGAACCAGGAGAACCATTTCTATATTAGCAACAGCATTGTAAAGAGAAACAACTTTGAAAGACCTCTAATCAATACAAGCATCAGTCATGATTCCATAGGACTGATGGTAATCTATGCTACCTACCTACCTCCTGACAGGAAGGTGGTGAATTCAGGGGGCAGAGTGAAACACATTGTTGGATATGGTCAGTGTGGCAATTTGCTTTGCTTGACTAGACTTGTTAACGAGGGTTTTGTTTTATCTTTCTCCTTTTTTTTTAAACTGAGCATAGGAGGGAGAGAAAATAAATGTTTGTTAATTGAAAAATAAAAGAGTCCAGCCTCAGCCACTACCACATTGGGTATATTCACAGTTGCCATGTGTGATACCCCGCAAAACCACAGAAGATCATGGAGGACATAAGACAGGAACCATAGGACTGGTGAAGGGGAAATACTATATCAATTTTCAAAAAAAGGGAAGAGAATGAAGTCAGAAAATAATCAATGAAGTCGACTGATTCCTGGTAAAATTCTAGAATGTCTTATGAAAGAGATGGTTAGGAGATGGAAATCCCAATGAGTCCAGATGTCTTTATCAAAAACTGGTCATGCCAGATCAGTCTCATTTCCTCTCATTGGCAGACTTATTATTAGAATTATTGATAAGACTTATTAGACATCAGAGGAATGCTGTAGGGAATGTGTACTTAGATTGCATTAAAGCATTTCCAATTCTGTTGTTACAGTTTATAAAGTGTCTTCTGTGTGCCCTGTACTGTGCTAGGCCCCGAGGATACCAAAACATAAGAGTTTGTACCCTCAAAGACCTTTTAGTTTACTGGAGGAAAACATGTGCACTGACTTAGTGAATATGAAATACAGGGGTTAGAAACTACGTCTAGGAATTCCCACTACCAGAAGAATCTAGAAAGTGCCATAGTTCACAGAGCGCTGGATCAGAAGGCTGGAAGACCTGAGTTCAAATCCAGCCTCAGACCCTTACTAGCTGTGACCCTGGGCAAATCACTTAATTTCTGACTGACTCAGTTTCCTCATCTGTAACTGGGGATAACAATAGCACTTACCTTCTAGAGTTGTTGTGAGAATCAAATGAGATGATAATTGTAAATTACTTAGCATAGTGGCCAGCACATAGTAGGTACCGTCAAATGCTTATTCCCTCCCCCTTTCCTCTCTCTACTGATGTAGGTCAGCATCTACTCCACAGTTTGTGGTTTGAGAGAGTGGCCAGGGTTAGTTACAGAGGTAATATGTGTCAAAGGCGAGACTTGAACCTTGGTCCATCTGGCTCCATTCATTATGTCATGCTGCCTCTGAAATACAAAGTCTTTTCAAGTAAATAAAAACATCATTCTTGGGGTAGGGAGAAGGGTGTCTCCAGGTAGGAAGATCGTAAGAGAGGTGGCCCTCCCAGGGAGCTGCAGTTGGAGATGCCTAGGAGACATCTAGGTGGAGAAGTCCAGCAAGTGAGCGTGCGACCCGAGCTCAGGAGAGAGATTTGTTCCGGATTCGTAGGCTGAAGGTCATTTGCATAAACTACATCATTGAACTCACGGGATCCGAAGAGATCCCTAAGAGAGAGGGCCCAGAAGAGAGCCTTGCATGCGAGCCTCTTGGAGAGAGAGATGGGCCAAACGATAGTATTGTTGGATAATTCTGGGTTGAGTTGAATGTTGGACCTCAAGAGCAGTTATCAAAGGTTCTTTCTCAAATTGGGAGGCAGTTGTTAGTGGAGTGCCCTGAGGGTAACATTTTTATGACTGACTTAGATAAAGGCTCAGAAGGCATACTTAAAAAAGTTACAGGTGACAAAAACGTTGGTGGGGATAGCTAATACATTGAGATTCAGAAGATATTGTGCAAATTCCCATAATGACCATATCCACCATGAAATTTAATTAGGAATAAATGCTTGAGTTAGAAACAAAATCAAGTACACGACTGGAGAGGCCTGGGAGCAGTTTAAAAAAGATCTTTTAAGAGAACAACGATAATGTGGGCGGCCCATAGGCATCTCGAAGTAAAACATGTCCAAAACAGATCTCCTTATCTTTCCTCTCCTAACTCTTCCCAGTACTCACTTTGGCTGTTATTGGCAGTGTCATCCTCAACTCCTCACTCCCACGCCACCTGTCCAACCATAGCCAAGTGTTGTCATCTCTGTATTCACAACATCTCTCGTACATCCCTTCTCTCAACTCTACTGCCAGCTTGGTGCAAGTCATCATCACCCTAGGACCATCATCACGGCTTCCTTCGGTCTCCCTTCTGCGAGCCTTTCTCCATTCAGCTACTGAAGTGATCTTCCTCGAGCTCAAGGTTGGCCACATCACTGCCCACCCACACTCTATAAGGTCTTCAGAGAGAATTGGACTAGAAGGATGGTCTCTAATTTTAGAGATGAAATAGCAGAGACCTAGAGAGGCCAAAACTCCTTGGTCATGAGACAAGTGGGGGAAGGGAATGAACATTTATCAATTGTCTCCTCTATGTCAGGAACTGTGCAAAGTGCTGTACA
The DNA here is from genome assembly GCF_011100635.1 of Trichosurus vulpecula. NCBI lineage: Eukaryota > Metazoa > Chordata > Mammalia > Diprotodontia > Phalangeridae > Trichosurus > Trichosurus vulpecula. Next base: position 56,170,710 of record NC_050579.1, read on the forward strand.
GATGTCATCTCAATTGATCCTGAGGTGCTCTTGTGAGCCCCACTTTACAGTTGGGGAAACAGGTTGTGACTTGCCCAGGGTCATGAAGCTATTAAGTGTCTTAGGCTGGATTTGAACTCAGGTCTTCCTGACTCCAGGCCCAGTGTTTTTTGCACCGTGGTGCCCCCAAAGGCCTCTAACAAGTGGTAACAGAGCAGGAATACGAGTTCAGATCCTCTATTTAAATATAACTATCCCAGCATTCTGCTGTGCTACCTGATGGGTAGGAAACAATAAAGCACCTGTTATTGACTGACAAACCAGTCCAGACTTTCACCTAGGTATAATATAGTGGGTCTTTTCTAAGAATCTCAGCAGCAGGTAGGTAATGTAGATCTATATCTATATTTAAAGCCATTTGGAATATTTTAAATCATTGTGGTTTTGATTATAGGTACCTGCTGAAGAGAACTGGCCCTGAGCAACATTGGCTGGTCATCACTCCATTTTTATTATTTAACATTGTGTTTTGCTCTCCAGAATTTTACATGACTTTCTAATCTCTCACAATTTCATCATTTTACAGTTTTTGCGTTTAACTTATGCAGATGATAATAAATTCTCACTAAGAAATGCACGGAGCACTTTTAAAAATCTGGCAAGCCAATAAATCTTCTAGAAATTTCTTCATGTCTGTAGGGAATGTTATATAAAAATTTAATCAGAATCTCATTAGACTGTGACCTTAGAATATTTCTTTTATATTTGCGAGTGGTTTTTGGTAAGACAGTGTTAGTCCATTTGTATCCTAATCCCTAGAGGGACACTCATTTAGACTGAAGTTTTCTAATAGAATGTGCTAGCTTTATACGGCATAAAAGTTGGTTTTGTAGGTTTGTTTCCCTTCCTGCCATGGGTTGATTTATGCTTTAGTGTAAAGTGAGTAATTTACCAACCCCAGGCCTGAGCAAAATCTTGACCTTAGATCAATCTGCAGCCAGTCATATTAGAGAAATTACAAACCACCCAGTCATTAACTTTCCTCCTTAGAAAAAAGTCCCTCCCCATTGTCTATGAGATCAAGTCTAGAATCCTTGACTTGGCCTTGACAGTCTTCTACCTTCTTTTCCATTCTTAGGTCCCTTCCCTTCCCTGTGAGTAGATAGCAGAAAAATGCTAGGTTATAAACTCTGTGAGGACAGGGATCATGACTTTATGATCTTACTACCTCCTCTAATGCCTGGCAATCAAATAAGAAATCATTTATTAAGTGTTGGGGATGCCAGACAAAAGTGAAACATCCCTACCATCAAGAAGCTTTACATTCTACAGGGGGAGGTGGCATGTATACATACAAAATAGAGGGATGGGGAAAGGGGACTCCAGTAAAGAGACTCCCCCTAGCAATGGCTGCTGGCATCTTCTCAAGCATCGAATGGCGTCCAGAGGCACTCAGGCAGTATGTACCCCTGGTGAGCCTTGAACCTAGGTCTTTGTGGCTTCAAGGCGGTCTCTCTTTCCATTATGCCACACACCCTTTCTGTACAAATTAGACACAAAATAAGTACAATGTAACTGGCAGAGGGAGCACCCACTCTTCTGCCTCTTGCCCTGGGCTCAGTGAACAAAGGACTGTCACCATGCTATTTTTGTTCTGTAAAGGGCTTGTCTGATGAATCAGTCACCGTCCCTGCCACTCTCTAGGTATTTCCTTGCCTGGCTATGATCCCCATAAATGTGTTGTCTCCCCCTATTAGATAGTGAACTCCTGAAAAAGCAGATTGGAATCAAGTTCTAAAGGGCTTGAAATGAGTGTTTGATCTAGAGATCACCGAGCGCCACTTCCCATTTTCTTTCTCTTCCTCTCACAATCATTCCCCAGACATGGATGTTCAACTCTACACAGAACCAAACTCCTCACTGACTATAGTCACGCTGTTCCTACTGCCTGGAACGTCCTTGTCCCAACCTCTCCCCGCCCCTGGTTCCTAACTAAAAGACGCAGCTCAAACATTACCTTCTTTATGACATTTTCCCTAATTTGCCCTGACCATATACGTATGTGAAGCCACACTGTGGTACCCCTTGGCAAATAAATGCTTTCTAAACTCTTAGTGAGTTGGAGACAACATGGTACAGTCAGTAGTGTGGGGGCCAGTGTTTAATAACTGGTTCTGGGTGGGAGGGAGAAGAATGCATGTGTGTGGATTTATGTAAGCTTAGTGTAAATTCTGATAGAAAGAGTCCATATCACACTATTTATAAATAATAAAATATCTAATACCCTTTATTGTAAATTCCATATAACCAATCGATTCTCGCAGGATGCTTTCTCTGATTTCACTGCCAAACTCTTGCATCTGCGGCCAACCCATAGAGGTTGCAATTCAACCCTGTTTTGACAAATGGAGCTGCATCCCCATCTGCGGAACTTTCCCCAGTAAATTGATTGTCATTAAGTCTGACATGTGGTCTCCTGTTAAACTACTTCCTGTTAAACCCCCCATTTGAGGTTTTCTTAGCAAAGATGCTGGAGTGATTTGACAGATGAGGAAACTGAGGCAAACAGGGTTAAGTGACTTGCCCAGGGTCACACAGCTAGTAAGTGTGTGCGGCAGGATTTGAAGTCACTCCATGCCAGGCTCTCTATCCACTTTGCCACCTAGCTGTCCCTCAGCCCTATACAAATGATATTCATTAGCCTGAAGCCTCCTGCAGTTTTGGCCCTACTTAGCGCAATGGTGACATAGTTCAGCTTTTTGTGGAGTTGTAGGGATTGGAACATTGTTCGATTCTACATTATTATCTACAGAATCACAGATGGCATTGGAATCAATATCATGTTTTAAAATTGAACTTAAATGATAATTTTTTTTAACCAGTTCTCCATGGTGGTTGGCTTCTTCGTAAAAACAAGTAGATATTTCTGCTCAATCAGGATACTTTACAATGCTTCCATTGTTGTTTCTGACTGATAAAAGACATAAGGTCATAGACTGAATTATATTTTATAGTAGGATATTTCTAGGAAGAGCATTAAATTGATTATTTTTAGTCAATGTAGTATCTTCAAACTTATCTGCCTTAATCACATCTTCATCTTGAGATTCATGCTTTCCAATACCTGTCTTTAAATTTTCCAAAGTGCTTGTGGTGTTTTTAATTAATTTTTGCACTTTCTGAATATTAGAGGATCATGGCTGCAATGCAGTTGAAAGGGATGAAAATTCTTTAAGAATGTCAATCAAGGCCTTGCAAGAAATTTATGTTAACTAACCTCTTTGCCCAACCAGAATGAGAATGAGAAAAATGCCCATATAATACAAGATTATATGAGCCAGAAAACAGTAGCAGCTTGTAGACTACAAGCTATGTATTTCAGTCCCAGGAATTGGCCAACTTTATAAATTCATTTTTGAGTTTTTTAGCTACATTTTCAAGTTCAATTGGGTTTTTATGAGATTGGTTATAAATAGAATATATTTTATCTAGAAATTGTAAAATGATTAACTGGTTTTATTGCTTATATCGAATCATCAAGTGATTGTTGCAATTGGTTATTTAAACAGTGCCAAATGATGATTTTAGGAAAATTTTCTAACAGCTTGATAGCTGCTCCAAACTTTCGCCCCACCACTGTACTAGCACCATCAGAACATAATGCAATTAAATTCTCTTTTCAAATACTCATTATTAAAACCACAATCATTTAAAGTAGACTAACATTAAAAATATACTCTGCTGTCGTTGACACCAGTTCTTTTAAAGCGATGAAATACAAGAGCTTATTGAATTATATATTGGCTGTGTTTACCAACCAGAATCCAAAATTCCTGAAAATAAAACAGTTGGCTTTCACGCACTTGTACAAGCCGGATCCAGTACACAACCACTGGGTAGAGTGCAAAAAACACTCGACTTTAAAATGGGGAGTATACAGAACTTCAGAGTTGGATGGGACTTCAGTGGCCATCCAGTACAGGCCTTAACTAATTGTTATGGTAGGTAAGTGGCATATCAGATAAGAGTTTATGACTTAAGTCAGGAAGACCTGAATTCAAATCCAGTCTCAGATACTTACTAGCTGTGTGACCCTGGCCAAGTCACTTAACCTCTGTTTGCCTCGATCCACTGGAGAAAGAAATGGCAAACCACTCTAGCATCTTTACCAGGAAAACCCCAAATGGGGTCACAATGAGTCAGACACAACTGAACAACAGCAAAGTGGACCCTGGGTCTTAAAAACGGTAATGGATCCTTGGACACAGAGGAGAGAGTGAGTGGCCAATACCAAGGCATCAAGCCAGGATGGAGTGTCATACGTGAAGGAAGGTGAGAAGCTAACTTAGCTCCACTGTGGAGATGGGGCAGGGAGAAGAAAAGTACACCAGGGCCTGATGTGAGAGCTACAGAGGAGTCTGTCTTATCCTGAAGGCAATAGGAAATCACCAGAGCTCAAAGAGGGGAATGATGTGGTCAAACCTTTGCTTAAGAAAAGTCCCTTTGCCAGCTGCATGAAGGATGATTTGGATGCGGGGTGGGGCAGAGACAAAGCAGGGAGATTATTGCAACAATTCAAGTGCAAAGTGAGGAGGTTGTCAACCAAGGTGCTATGTGAATGGGGAAAGGGGGTCAGTTGCAAGAGATGTTCTGGATGTAAAAAATGGCAAGATTTGGCAACTAACTGAAGGTTGTGGAACTGGATGGAGGTCGAGAGAGATCAGAGACCTTCCCTGAAGTATAAACCACATCTCTCAAGGCAGCCAGCGATTCAACCCACTTAGACATGGCTCTGACTTTTAGGAAGTTTTTCTTCACTCTCCCAACTTCTAATCATTTCTTGTTCTGCCCTCAGGGGCCAAACAAGTGAAATCCCTTCAATTACCTTCAGACTGGTGTCACTGACCCCTAAATCACCCCTTCTTCAGGCTAAACATCTCTAATTCTTCAAGTAATGCTCCCAGAGCATGAAGGCCCTTTTATATTCCTGGTTGACTTTTTTATGCTAACTTATAAATATCATTCCTTAAATGTGGTGCCCACAAGTGAACACAATCTTCCAGAAGTATTATGCACAGATGGTGGCAGGACCATCCTTCATTCTGAGAAGATATGCCACTCTTAATGTAAACCAACATCAGGGTAACTTTTTTGGATGCTATATCATGCTTTTTATACATAGCCCAGTAAAATCTCTAGATCTTTTCCAGGTTAATTGCTGGGTACAAATACCTCCCCTATCTCATACTCATGAAATTGATTTTTTGAACCCAAGCATAAGATTTTACATTCATCCATGTTAAATTTCATCCTAATTCAATTAGGCCAAATGTTGTAATCTGTCGAGATCTGTTGAAATCCTCAGTCATTCATTGCGTGCAAGCCCTTATTACCTGATGCCTTGATTACTACAATAGCCTGCTGGTGGGTCTGTGTGCCGCAAGTCTTTCCCTATCGCAGTCCATCCTCCATCCACTATAGTGATAATATCATCTCCTTACACAATAAACTCCAAGGGTTTACCTCTAGGAGCAAATACAAGATACTCTGGCATTCAAAGCTTTTCATAACCTAGCCCTGCCCTACCTTTCCAGGTTTTTTTACACCTTACTCCTACAATTTACTGTGCTCTTCAGTCCTGTGACACAGGCCTCTTGGCTGTTCTATGAACTAAGATACTCCACCTCTTGGCTCTGGGCATATTCTCTGCCTGTCCCCCATGCCTGGAATGCTTTCTCTCTTCCAATCCAGCTACTGACCTCCGTGGATTCCTCCAAGTCCCAACTAAAATTTCACTTTATACAGGAAGTCTTTCCTAACCCCTCTTAATTCCAGTTCCTTCCCTCTGATAATTATTTCCTATTTATCCTGTATATAGCTTGCTTTGTATATATTTGTTTGCCTGTTTGTGAGCTCCTTGAGGGCAGAATTCTTTTGCCTCTTTTTGTATCCCCAGCTCTTAGCACAGTGCCTGGCACATAGTAGGTATTTAATAAATGTTTATTGGTTGGTTGTGTTAGCTATCCCTCCCAGCTTTGTATCATCTGCATATGTAACAAGCATGTCACTGATGACTTTATTTAAATCATTGGGAGGAGACATGACTTTGAATTTGGTTGTATCATTTATTAACTGTGTAGCCACAGTTAAGTTACTTGTCCTCTTCAATTTCCTTATTTATAAAAATGGGGAAATACCTGCATTGCCTACCTCATGGTACTGTTTTAAGGAAAATGCTATATGATGGTAATTATTTTTGTAAATATATCTTCTATCTTATGGCCCATACGTCTACAATGGTCAAATGGGCTTTGTCCAAATTCCCTACTATTATTTCCGACTGAAGTTAAACACACACAAATATTTATTCAGCAGAAACTTACTTTGATACTTCAGAGGCTCTGTGATCTCATCAATGCAGCTATGCCCTCCAGTGGTGGAGATTACAATCCGTGTCTTCTTTCTTTGTGTAACTTTTGTCCATGTTCTTCCACAAATGCTGGGGCCTTCCTCTCCTCTAAATCTGTTTAAATCGTAGGTCTAACGAGGAGCATTCCTGTCCTCTTATATTTCTCTCCTGTTCTCACTACATGATAACAACTCTGCCTTTTTCATTTCTACATCTCTTTGATGATGTCTTTTATTTTGCTTCTTCACAATTCTTATTTAGGAATATGTTGCAGTTCATTCACACCTACAACATACCTCAAAATCATCCCCTTCGGAGAGATGATCCTGAGAAGATGGCAGAGTAGGTCACAAAATTCCAAGCTCACCAGATTTCCCCCACAAACAAGACAAAATAGCACCCCGCGACAGTCCTCCCAGACAATGGAGGTTTAGTCCTTGTGAATGTGAACACCTTCAGGCTAGTTCAGCAGGACCAACCTTGAATAAACGATATCCTAGAATACAGAAAGACCTGGTAGATGCAATCATTGAGTGGCTGTCAGTGATTTTTGAAATATCTTGAAGGAGACTGGAGGACAAATATCCTAATTTTCAAAAAAAGGAAAAGGATGGGGTTTGCAAACTACAGACCAATGAGCCTGACAAATTCTCGGAAAAAATTTTAGGCCACATTAAGTGTAAGGTGTAGTTAATCCACTCACCTTTGGAACTCTCATCCTGGCTCTGAGAACCTTTCCCATTCTCTAGGAATGGAGCATATAATCTCTTGTGATGGTGAGGTCCCCATCACTGGATGTCAAGTGAAAGCTCTGATATATGGTAGATGGGATTACTGAAAGAATGTTGATGGTAAGATGACTTGTCAGGGATACTGTAGAGGAAAGTTAATCAAATATGGTGTGGCACTAAATGATCCTCTCTCTCTCCATATATATATATATACACACACACACACACACACACACACACACACGCATATATAGAACATGCATATGTACATGTATGTATATATTTGTATTCAGAAACATAAGAACCTTGCCGCTCCAGATTGAAGCTTCTATTTGCATCTTGCTGTTTTAGCATTCAGTTATGGTCCCAAAGCTTTCAGAATTCAAATCCATTCATATGGATTGGATTTCAATACCAAGTGAACATAAATAGCTCTTCATATTTTTATGTCAGTTAAGCTTCAGAGGTTGCACAGCAACAGGAAAGCTGATCCAAACTGGTGGGCACCTTAAACTAATTCTGCTATCTAAAACAGGAATTGTAGTTTTCATAGAATTATGACTTATTTGAAGCACACTGTAATTCTATGAACTACAATAAAAACCTTAAATGCATAACCAGAAAAGAGCTGTCTAAAGAAGGGAATATGCTGCTTAAGAAGTTAATGGTGTTTCACAGACTCTACAGTGCATGTTAAGCATGATGTCAAGCATGTTAAGGATGATGTCAAATTACTTTAGAATATTCCTTTGATCTTGCAGAAATGTATTCTTTGTGGGGCTCGTTCTCATCCTTCTTAATTTGTGTACCATTTAGACACAATGGAGAATGCCCGCCATTTAGAGTTAGAAGCTCTTGGCTCAAATCCTGGCTTGGTCACTTGCTACTGGAATGACTTTAATCTTTCCTAATCTACAAACACGGGGCTTCCAGCTCTTAATTTAGGAGCTGAGGAAGCCCTGGATTCTATACTGCTTAGTGCTTTGAGCATTCCCCATTCTTTGCATGATCATGCTTCAGTTTAAGCCACTGGGGGTCTACCGAGTCATTGGGGAAGGCCATTCCCATCTGGGACACTACCTGGCTCCCTCTTACTTTTCCAGTGTTTTTATACCTCATCCTCCTCGACTGACTATAATCCAGTGACACTGGCCTCCTTCCTGTTCTTTCCACAGGACACTGTATCTCCCAATTCCAGTGAGGGGAAGGGGGGAGGGAAGGTGTTCTGTCCATGGAATTTTCTGCCACAAGGCTGGCGAATGACACTATTTAAAGGTATCAGTCCATTTTCATCTGTCTAGTAATGCCATTGATCAGCTTTCCAGAAAATCCCCCAGGTTGTGAAAGGTGAGAATATATGTTTATTTAAAAAAGAGTTTTATTAAATTCTAGCTTGTTCTAGGCGTGCACTGGTTCACCTGGCTACGACGGCTGATCATCCCAAAAGGAGTTTTGTGTTCCTGGTTGAACCTGGCACTTCAGCATTGGTTTCCATACCAAGCACATGTCAAAGTGGGGAGGGCCCTCTTCCCCCTCCCTCAGGTATGTACCTGGAAATGAGCTTCTGACAAGGAGTCAAATTTATGTTTAAATGTAATAATGGAGACCCTTTTCATTTTAAAATGAAATATGCCCTATGGAAATTGTATTTGTCCACAAACACAGTCAACTAAGGTAAACATTTGTATGGAAATTTGAGGAAAAAAACAACTAAAAAAAATCACTCTCCTTATAAGCTCTAAAGAGTTCATAGAAAGAGGACTTTGAGGCCTCTTCCAGAAAAAGGTGGGGAGCTGGAGAGAATGGCTAGCAAAGCTTTTTCTTTGATGCTGAAAAGCATAAAAGTGCAAAAATGATATTTCTGCAGACCTTTATATGCATTTTCTTATCTGATCCTATGAAGTCAGTACTACGGGTATTAAGATTCCTGTGTTATATATGAAGAAACTGAAAGTTTGTGATGGATTATGACTCCAGGGAGCAACATGCAAAGCACTAGCCTTGGAGTCAGGAAGACCTGTGTTCTAATCATGAGTCAGACACTAGCTATGTAACCCTGGGCAAGTTACCCTTTTTCACCCTGTTTCCTTTTCTAGGGATGGACTCTAATGACCCTTCCAGCTCTGAATCGATGATCTGCCCACAGTCACACAGTAAGGAAGGTCAGAAGGTCAGCTACACCACAATGCCCCCAATAAAGGACCTCAGTGATTTAATATTAAGCCTTACATATAAAGATTCCTACAGAAGCAAATTTTCATTACAAGTAACTATTTTTTCTCTATAAGACTAGTGAGCATTTGTTATTTTGGAGAGACAAAATGTGCATGTGTGAATAATTTAGACTGCCTGAATAAAGGGATCTAATAGAGAACATTACAAAAGGGACAACAAATGCATTTTATAGAATAAGAACCAAAGACCATGAACTTTTTTTTTAATATTATCTATATAAAAAATAACGAGCGATTTACAGTTCTCTCTCTCTAATCAGAACCTCAAGTATATATAAAGGTACTGTACAATATATAAACATTTACAACCAGCACATCCATTTTTGCTTAGCGTTCCAAGGCCCTGTTGCTAAGTCATGATACATTAAGTACAGAGACAGGTTCTTAGAAAGGAAGAGCCACATCAGACTGACAACAGATGACATCAAAGTTAGGTCACAGTTAACAACAAAAGAAATAATCACTGTAGAGTTGCGGATGAGAGGGAAAAGAAAAACATTTTGGTGGTACTAATGCTGAGCAATAGTATAGCTCCTAATTTTGTTCTACAATCAAAGGGTTATGAGAAGTGTGTGCATATAATGTGCATATAATGAAAAAGATCCAAAAAATTTCACTCAAGGAGACATTTCATATCTACAGTGGTTAAATTCAGGAATATTAAAGAGCTTCACAGTCAGACTCTAAAAGAGAAGGCTTTCTGAATGGTGTATCTTGTAGCAACAAGAGGGACTGAGTGTGATGTTGTTATAGGACAAGTAAAATGCCCCATAAAAGCTACATATTCTTAAAGTATTTTTTCATTTATATTTACTACTGAATGTTGTTTTAGGGAACTGAAAAAAACCTATAGCTATTTTATACATTTAAAACTGAACCTAGCCCTACCTTCCAAATGAGCTAGTTTTGTTTGACTGGACTCTAAAATTTTTAAAAAAACACACACAAGCTGAGCTCACATCTCCTAATGAAGAAGTTGGTATCTACAAAAACTTAACACAAAAGTCCAAGTAGATAAGTGTTCCCTGCTCTCAATACACACCAGCCTGCTATCTGCAAATTGGATGGGGCCTCTTTTGGTTCTCCTCTTTGAGAGGAGACCCTGAGGAAGGAACTCCGCAAAGACAGTGTTCTCTTGCTCCTGGAGTTTCTATAAATGATGAACCTCATACAAGTGTAATCAAATAAACTGGTATTCAATCTGTGTATGAATGCTGATACTGGTATAATGACTGGAGCCCCAGATAAGCCTACAAAATATTTTGATTTTTCAACTACAGTCCACATTAAAGTATAATGACTTTTAGTACCAACTATTCAAAAAACAAAGAAGTGGTAGTATGTTGCCTTAACATGAAGTAACAGGAAATATTTCACATGCTTTATCATTATGAAATGAATGAAAAAGAGGCAGGGTGATCCTGAGATACTTTAACTATATCAGGTTGAAGAAAACAGGAAGTAAGCTTTTTACTGCTTAATGTACTTCCTTGATGACTCTGGAACAAAAAATTGTAGGTAGCAATATATTTTTTACAGTTAGAGTTGTTGGAAGCATCTTAACTGATTAGACTGGGAAAAGAAGTGCTTTGTAGAAGTTAAAACACCAGCTTGAACCAATATATTTTCTTTAAAAGTGATGGTGGTTTGGGGCTTTATTAAAAAAAAAAATCAATTGAAAAAGCCAATTGGGGGAAACTATCGGTGGCCTTTTTTTAAGAGGGCATTATCACCTTTCAATGATGAATTAACAGAACCTCCTTGATGATCAGCAAGAACGCAAACATTTCTTTCTGTAAACATGCAACATGCTATTGAAAACATCAACTTCCAAACCAAATCTTGCTTTTCCATTGCTGCAGAAATGTCAGAGGAGGCTAAAACAAACAAGATACAGTCGATAACTTGGCACAAGTACAAGGAAGGAGTCATGGTCACATTGGCAATATAGACATCATTTTGTTCAGACACTCACAATACAATTCAAAAGCCTTAGAAGTGCAATGGCAAATGAGCAGCAGTATACCACCTTCCTGAAGTCAGGGACATTAGCTAGGGAAGAGAGAAAGAAGAGGGACAGGGAGGCAGATTTTGAGCAATCCTATGAGTCCTTCATGCAGCTTAGTTAACTTAGTAATCAAATTAAAATGTATGGTTTATGCCTATTCTCAGACTTCTTTTTAAAAAAATGCTGCTTTTGTTTTTTAAACAAAAAAAAAAACAAACTTTTTTTTTCTTTTGAATTTTAGACAGTTAGAGACGTTTCTCAGCCACACCAGGGACTCTGCTTGCACTTGGCACTTTCCAAGGTCCAGGAGTTATTGGGGCTTTCTTAACTGGAGAAGTACTTCCAGGTTTTAACCCATCACTATCTTTTTTTCTCTCCACTTTCTCTGGGTCTTTTTCTTTGTGTTCTCCTGCCTTGTTCCGAATGACTGTCTCTTCAGGTTCTAACTTCAGTGGTTTTTTGGACATTTTGCTACTTGGTCCTGTTTTGGATTTGGTACAACTTATTTCTCCAGAGTTTGCTTTCTTTCCTTTTTCATGATCAGTTACTACTTTGCTGCCAGGCTCACTGGCTCTTTTGGATGGAAGAGATTTTTCATCCACTTTCTGGCTTTTTTTCTCTGGGGAATATGTTTCATTTTTCCCAGACTGGTTTTGTTTTGGGTCTTTCCTAGAGACACCTGGTTTTTCCTTCTCGTTTTTGATCTTTTCAGTGTTCTCACCAGCTCTTCTACCTTGCCCCTCTTGCAACCGGGCATCAGTGTTTAGTTTGTCTCTAATTACTTCCGTCTTTGGCTGCTTTTGGGGGCTAGCAGATCTTCCTCTAGGTTTTCTTGAATTATCTCTTCCAGAACTTTCACTGGTGCCAACTTGTAAATTTTTATTTTCCCTTTTTCTGGGGCTCAGGGACCGATCTTTGGGTCTTCTTTTTGGGTCATCCTTTAAAGGACTGGCTATTTTTTCTCCATGTTCTCCTGAAGGTCTATTAACTGACTTTTTGGGACTAACAGATCTGCCTCTTCTTGCAACATCATATACAACTTCCTGAAGAGTTTTCTTCTCACTGTGCCCTTGACTACTGGGTAGAACCTTTTTATTCACATTTTTTTGGACAGAAGATTGATGCTTTATTTCAGAATTGTTTTCATCTAGAGGGCTTTTCTTTACTGGCAGAGTATCCTTTACTTCTTCTGCCTTTTCACATATCTGAACTCTTGTTAAAGCTTCTTCAGATACTGGCACATGAGATATTTCAAATATGGAAGTAGAATGTGAAGATGGGAAATATGGTGACTGTTCATCATAAATTATGCTTGAAGATGAAGGATTATAAATATCCCAATCACCTAAAATGAATAAATAAATTAATTTGATTATAGAGTATTTATTATTTTCCTTTCTGAAAAATTTCTACAACTTCGACAGCAATTTTTAAATGTATCTTAAAATTTTAAACCCCCTGTTTATAAGTAAGTATCTGAAGATATACAGACAAATGTGCAACTGGATGGAACACCAAAGATATGTGCATTAATATTAATTTGTATATATTTCTGTATGTATAAATTAATCATGAAAAGAAGTATATTTGAAAAATAATTTCAAGGTAGCACTTTGGGGAAATGAAGTATTTAAATATGGCAAATATGTTTGCTTTAATGATAAGGTCTAGTGTGTAAGGAATTTAAATTTCAGTTGCTGTCAGTGAATATTCAGCCTTCAGACATTGTCAAGTTGTTTGCTAAAGAGTGTAGGAGGGCTGTATAATTCATTTGCAAGCTGGTAACCAGGTAGATAGAGCCTTTGGGATTAGGTGGTAGGAACTTGTAAATACTAACCCTTGCAACAAGCTGTCAAATTTAATGCCAAAAGGAAACTGAAACATGGAGGAGAGGGGAGGAATAGATTTATTGTATTTAATTAAAAAGAAAACAAAAAGAGAGAAATGAATCAAAAGACATGCAAATTTACCAAGTCTTTTTAAGGAAAGACCAAGAAAAGCCCTGAAAGCCTTAATGTTGCTCAGGTTTCACGTAGGAGCACAGACCGGAAGGAGCCAAACCTGAAGGAGGAAGAGAAAAAGCCTAGGACTATGTACAAAAACACAGAGCAGTCAGCAAAGATGTCACCAGGATTGGGATTTTTGAGTAGAACACGAAAGAGAATCACAAGACTGGAAGGAGACTGCAAAAGCCACGTCTACACTTCCTCCCTGCTCCCAAAGCACCAAGTAGTGTGGGCACTGTCCTCAATTTGGCTTCAAGCACCATCAACGTGGAACTATTTTCAAATAATGTAGAAAATACCATGAAAACAATTAGGGCTCGATTGCAGACGTGGTCTTGGGCCCGCCGTGTCTTTGTCACCAGCTACTTGATTACAGCAGGTTGTACCAGAGCCCTTGTTACTGTCCTCAGGAAAGACTCAGGTGACAAACAGCTCATTGGAAGGAAACCAATTACATTTGCTCATGGTCTATAATTCATCCAAAGAACAGAGGGAGTTATGATTTTGAGGATGGAGACTGAAGCAATATTTCCCATAAGAAAGCTTCAGACACATCCTTCAATACACATTAAGAGGCAGTAGCCAATTCACTAGACTTCTTGGAGGCCAAGTTCTTCCATCCAAAAAACTGAAATCCTAATACTTGCGTTGCCCACCTTATGGGAGTGCCATGAGGAAAGCACTTTGTAGACTGCAGAGTGCCAGGGAAATGTGAACTGCTATGGCATTTTAAGCAGTTTCCTTCATTGTCAGGATATACATGAAGTTGGTTTATTATTTCTTCTGTGTTTGTTTCTCCACATAAGCAACTATTTTTTTCTCTAAAGTCAAAATTCCTATTACAATACCATGCCCCAATAAAAGTACAATCGGAAGCCTTTTATACTGCAAAAATATCAACAAATTGCCCGTGGAATAAGCTTTAGGATTCTGTCGTCTCAAGTCCTGACCTAATCTCGTGTTGGTCACTCACCTGCCTCCTTCTGATGACCAGCTGCCCCCTCTCCACAGCTCCCTGCCTGTTCCCTTCAACCACCACTCAAGTCACCTTCCATACTTACCATGGTCAGGGATCAGGCCAGTTCCTGGCCTCAGAAGAAGAAGAACTTTATTTCCTCCAGCTTGGATCAACTCAATTGCTCGAGTATGGGTAATACCTTGTGTAGGTTCCCCATTGATTTCAACAATCTGGTCACCAACCTAGAAAGGAAACAGTCATCTAAGTGAGGTTAAATTGTGGGCCTTCTCTTTAAAGGCCATGCGGCCATCCATCCTTGGTTAGTGAACCTCACTGGCACCGTTCCCTGGTGACCATTCATCCTTGGCAGCTGATGAACACCGGAAAGTCTCAAAATTAAAGAACATCCAGTCTTACTTAACTATTTCACAATTAACCTCAGAGTAAAGTTCTAGTTTAATCAGGTTTTTTTTAAAAAAAGAATTAGAGAAGGTATATAATCAGGAAACTGTCTAGATATTAAGACTCCTGAATTTTATTTCTGTATTTTTCAACAACTGCCAGAATGCCCCCCTGCCCTAGAATATGTCACCCAAGGGAGTGTAATGTAATGGAAAGTGTTCTCAATTTGCACTCAGAGGATCTAGGTCTGAGTCCTGGTTACATTCTTTACTGTTTGTCTCACTTAGGCAATTCCCTCCCCCACTTCCTTGGGTCCCAGTTTATACTCATCTATAAAATAAGGGGGCTGGAATATATGATCTTTAAGGTCCCTTCCAGAGTTAGTCTCTAAATAATTATTATCTAATGCTGCAGGACTTTATGAAGGTCAGTCTCTGAGTGGATTAACAAGGAAAATGTACTTTTGCATCGTCTATGTTATGGTTTCCCACAGATCTGTTCCAATGATTCTCTACTATGGCTATAACTGCAAAGAGAAGAATGATCCCTTGCTAGGCTAATAAGAAAACCATATAATATATAGATACTTCTGCTTCAAGGATGCATGATATTGTCACCGTGGGTGTTGTTCCCTGTAAAGATGCAAACTATAACCACTCTACACCTTAGCTGTCAGTCTTCCAAACCCTGAAACAACATTCTGGTGACCAAACTCCTTGAGAACTGAGAGGCTGTGACCTGCCAAAGGTCACACAGCCAGGATTGTCAGTGAATTGCAGGGTTAGAGCTGAAGGGAACCTTAGAAACCATCAAGTACAACTCCCTCATTTTATACATAAGGAAACTGAGGCTGGCATTCAGGGTCACGTAGCTAGTGAGTGTCTGTGGCAGAATTTGAACTCAGCTCTTCCTGACCCCAAGCCCAGTCTCTATCCACTGCCTAGGTAGGAACCAGAGGCAGGACCTGAAGCCAAATCTTCCCAGCTTCAAGACTATTGAGATTACTGAGCCACTTCCAGTAATACTGAAAAGTCATGGTAAATGGGAAAGGTACCACAAGATTTGAGATTTTCAAAAAAGAGAAGGGAACAGTCTGTAGATTACAGGTTCATGAGCTTGACTTGGATTTCTGGGAAAATTTCAGAACAGATTATTAAGGAGATGGTTAGGTGAGCATTTGAAAAGGGACATAGTGAATACAAAGAACTAACATGGTTTCAAGGAGAACAAGTCACATCAGACTACATCTCTTTTTTTGACAGAATTACTAATATAATAAAGGTGTTATTCATGAATACAGTTCAGCTATATTTTAGCAAAACTTTTTATAAAGTATCTCGTACTATTTTTGTTGCGAAGATGGAGACGTTAACTAGTTGATAATACAATTAGATAAAGAATTGTTTCCATGGTTGGACTTAATGGTTCAGTGTCCACAAGGCAGTGCTGGGTTCATTTCTGGGCATCATGATTTTAAAAGGATATAGATATGGATACGGATATGAATATACTAAAGAGTATCCAAAGGGTTGGGAACTAGGACAGTTACGAGCTGTCAGTCCCACATACCTGAAGAGCAATTATGCCTGTTCTGTTTGGCCCCAGAGGAAAGAAGTTTTCCAAAGATGCAAGTTTAGGATTGATGTCAAGAAAAACAGCCTAAACTCTGCAGATGATATGATGGTATACTTAGAGAATCCTAAAGAATCAACTAAAAAATTCCTATATATTACTAACAAAGCCCAACAGCAAGCAATAGAAAGAGAAATTCCATTTAAAGTTACTGTAGACACTATAAAATATTTGGGAGTCTACCTGCCAAGACAAACCCAGGGCCTATATGAACATAATTATGAAACACTTTTCACGCAAATAAAGTTAGATCTAAAGAAATGGAAAAACATCAATTGCTCGTGGTTAGGCCAAGCTAATATAATAAAAATGACAATTTTACCTAAATTAATTTACTTATTCAGTGCCATACCAATTGAACTACCAAAAATTATTTTACAGAGCTGGATAAAATAATAATAAAATTCATCTGGAAGAACAAAAGGTCCAGAATATCAAGGGAATTAATGAAAAGAAATGGTAGGGAAGGTGGCTTAGCCATACCAGATATTAAACTGCACTATAAAGCAGCAGTCATCAAAACTATCTGGTACTGGCTAAGAAGCAGAGTGGTGGGTCAGTGGAATAGGTTAGGTACACAAGTTGCAGTAGTCAACGACTATAACAATCTAATCTTTGATAAACCCAAAGAATCCAGCTTCTGGGCTAAGAACTCACAATTTCACAAAAACTGCTGGGTAAACTGGAAAATGGTATGGCAGAAACTGGGCATAGACCAATATCTTACACCGTATACCAAAATAAAGTCAAAAGGGGTTCATGATTTAGGAATAAAGGTTGATACTATAAGCAATTTGGGAGAGCAAGGAAAAGTTCACCTGTCAGATTTATGAGAAAGGGAAGAATTCATGACTCAACAAGAGATAGAGAGCATTACAAAATGCAAAATGGATAATTGTGATTATGTTAAATGGAAAAGTTTTTGTATAAACAAGGCCAATGTAACAAAGATTAGGAGGGAAGCAGAAAACTGGGAGAAAATCTTTACAAGCAGTGTCTCTGACAAAGGCCTCATTTCTAAAATATACAGGGAACTGAGCCAAATTGATAGGAATACAAGTCATTCCCCAATTGAGAAATGGTCAAAGGATATGAACAGGCAGTTTTCAGAGAAAGAAATTAAAGATATCTATAGGCATATGAAAAAATGCTCTGGATCACTACTGATTAGAGAAATGCAAATCAAAACAACTCTTAGGTACCACATCTCTCCTGTTAGACTGGTTAACATGATAAAACAGGAAAATGATAAATGCTGGAGAGGATGTGGGGAAATTGGAACATTGTTACATTGTTGGTGGAGTTGTGAACAGATGTAGCCATTCTGGAGAGCAATTTGGAACTATGCCCAAAGGGCTACAAAACTGTCCATCAATACCACTTCTAGGTCTGTATACAGAGAACAAAATTTAATTTTATTATTATTATTTTCCCAATTACAAGTGTTTATTTTCTCTCCATTCCTTTGCCCACTGTCACTAAACTATGTTAAAGAAAAAGAAAACATTATGGACATATCCAATGTGAGAATTTGTTCTGTTTGATCATACATATTTGTAAGCCTTAGGATAAACTGAAAACAACTTAACTTAAAATAAAAAAATGTTAATGCTAAATTATTTTGGCACAGCATAGACCACAGAACAAAATAACAACTGAGCCCTTCTCGAAGCACAATTTGACAACAGTTAAGTAAAAGAGCATTAAAAAGTGATTCCAACTGATGGTATGATAGCCTTATACCTTTAGGAGTTTATTACTAGTTAAAAGAAAGGAGGAGTATGCTTCAACTTTACTAAGATAGTACCAGAGTTGTCCAGTGTATATGATCTGAGATTTGTCGCTACTCAAAATTGCCTTCATTTATAAAGTTGTTGTCACTAAGCATGAATTGCTCTTTTGCTCTGTTTTCCTCATCCCTATCACTTTATACAAGTCTTTCCAAATTTCTATAGATTCTTCACAGGTTTCTCACCTGTCTCAGCCCTGCACCAGACAGATACTAACCTCTGGATAATTTAGCCCTTTGGTACCAAGAATTCCTGCCCCAAGGCCCTGCTGTCCTCACTGGTGGTTGCTTCTGTTGCTCCTTGCTTCCAGGCATTGGCTCTAGCCAATTCACCTTATTCCCTGGACTTCTTGTCAACTCCTACGCACATCCCCTGTGGCCCCCTCCCCCCTTTTCCAGTTCTGAACTATGAAGGGTCATCTTTGCTTTTTAAATGCTTTATGATTTATTCATTCATTCCTTGTTCCCGCCCTCTGTCGATATTCCTAGGGCTCTTTGTCTGATATCTCTCTCATCCTTGTCATATGCTACCTGGTAGTTACCTGTTATGTCCTTTAGTAGAATTAGCCTTGTATATAAGAGACACTTAATAATTTTTTGTTAAAATTAAGCCACTTAATCTGAAACTCATTTTCCATATCTATAAATGGGGTAGGTTGTTGTGAGGAAAGTGTTTTATAAATCTAAAGATGCTAACAGAACTCTTAAAAAATCTTTCCAAGACTTATTTTTCTATTGTAAAAATAAATAGCACCAAAACTTGTAATTAAACAGACTTGCCACCAGGTGTCCTTATCTTTTAACATTAGAAGCTTAATGAATTTTTGTCCCAAAATACATTTTTCATTTAACAAAGTTGGGGGGTGGGGATTAAAAAAAAAGGTGGGGGAGGAGGGATAGAGAATCAACCTAGAGCCAGATGCAAAATTAAAAGCAACTTAGTATTTCTGAGAAAGACATAAAACTGAAGAACATGGAAGAAAGGGGGTAGTTGTTTTTAACCAGTAAATATCACAAGTAAAATTTAGTTCCTTTTTATGACAAGGAATGAGGAAAATGATGGGGAAGGAAGACAGAAAAGAAGAGATTTAAGAAGAAATGAGATAAGTAAGGAAGATACTAAGGAATTAGGAAAAGACAGTGATTATTCTTTAGCTAATAGTGCTTTTATTCTATCCCTCTGGTACAGAATGTCTCTCCTGGTGTTAGCCTAGGCAGAGATGCTGCTTCTGGGAGAAAAGTGATAAGATTCAAAAGATTGTTAACCATCTGGTTGGGAGGAGCCTCTTTTCTACTGTCTGTAGAGCCAAAATTAGGGGCCTGAGTTAGCTTTGGCTCTTAGGCCATTTTTTTCTTTGGCTGTTTCTCTTGGGGGATCTTTGGTTTCCTTCACTCATGGTATATGGTAAAAGACAATGACAAAAGGGGAAAGGCCTTGGGGTCTTCTCCCCTCTGAGATAATGCATAGGCCCTTTGGAATGTGCCTTGGCCTCTGTGTCTGTTCTTTTCTATTTTGGGTGAAGGGATTGGAGTCTTTGACCTTGAGAATTCTGAAAGATCAGGAGGGCACTCCAACTTGGCTAGTGTGATAGTAGGGTCCAGAGGAGCAAAGAGTGACCTTTGGGACCCCAGCCCAGTGGTAGCTGAGACTAAGATTTCATCTGGAGGCTACACTGTATCTGCATATGGACTTAGTGGGGCCAATGTTATATGGGAATTTATCAGAAACTGTTATCTCCTGAGTGATGGGGAGCAGGAGAATTGCTTATACTATTGTTCTTGCTGTAACTTCAAAGTAGGCGTCCCTTTGTAAAACTTGATGTTAAATGGTTAAACAGAACTGGGGCCCATGCCCTGAACCCTAATAATGGAGAACCTAGGTGGTGGCATCCTACTGGCCTGGCTTGCCAGAAGTTGTGGACCTGGAAAGAAGGCCAGGACAGCATAAAGCCAAAGGGAAAGGTGCAATGCCTATCTGTAGTACTGAAAACACAACCTGCTGCTTGTTGAGATGACTAAGTTTCAACCTCCAAAGAGAGCACAATAATAGTTATGACTTGTGTTACTACTTGGGGTTTTAAGTTTTTTTTTGTTAAATGTCTATTTGTGATTCTTTGTGGGTTTTTAAAGCAAATATAAAATATACAGTTTTCCTTTGCCTGATCTAAGTTTTATACTATGTACCTTCTACTCCCCTCTTTCTGTGGAGATGTTAGACACGAATCAAGGCCCTAAATGTTAAGTAATTTTCCCTTGACATCTGGAATGGAGGCATAAAGATCCAAAGAGTATGAGAAAAGGAGCCTGTAGCAGTAGTGGAAAAGCCCAGAAATGTACCCAAGACAAAATTCAAGAAAGGAGCCAGCAATAAAAGCCTCGGCTTCAGATGTCTAGACACAAATCCCCCAACCGTGGGTGATGAGCCAGGTGAGACAGAGACGCTACTGCACAGACACAAGTTATCACTAAGGTATCCCAGGTATCACTAAGACTTGGCACGGGTTAGGACCCATAAACGAAATAGAAGTCTACAGGGTACAGCTTATTTGAAAGAAAAAGGGTGAGCATGTCTTACTCAAAAAGAAGAGCAGAGCTTAACAGGGGGCAGGGGTGAAATGTTTTACTGCAATAAGATCTACTTCAGTGTGAATTTCTAAGAACCAGAGGGAGGACCTATGGGTGAAAATCATTGAAGGCAAAAACAGAAGTGGTATTTCTGGAGTACACCATAAACCACCTGCAGGAGGTGCGGTGGGCCAGCCATTTCACCTCTGTTTGCCTCAGTTTCTTCAAGTGTAAAATGAGGAGAGTAACAGCATCACTTTCTTGGGTTCTGGTGAGGATCAAATGAAATATTTATAAAATTCTTGGTACAGTGCTTGGCAAACAGTAGGTGCTCTATAAATACTTATTCCCTTTCCCTACACCCACTTAGAAAAAAGAGAGATGAAGAATTCATAAATAGCACACAAACCAAGCATGGAAATGAGATATAGTAGAGATCAGGAATTATTAGGAAAATTGTTGGAGTTTTCTTTCCATCAAAAGCAGTAGCTAATAATTTCTTGACTTGCCTAAATGATAATTTTGTCCTTCAACAAACAGAAGAACCAACAAAGGGACGTGTGACTTTGGACGTTGACTTGATTCTCCCCAACACCTTGATGGAACCCTTGAGAGATGGAGTTGTTGCTGTTTAGTTGTTTCTCAGTCATGTCTGACTCTTTGGGACCCCTTCTGGGGATTCCTTCTCCAGGTCATTTTGTAGATGAGGCAAACAGGGTTAGGTGACTTGCCCAGGGTCACAAAGTTATTAAGCATCTAAGGTTGTTTTGAACTCAGGGGGATGAGTCTTCCCGGCTCCAGGGCTGGCACTCTATCTACTACAGAGATGGTATCATCCCAGCTTAGACTGTGGAATGCAGAGAGAGAACATACTGCCGAGTCCCGGTTGGACATGTGCTCCACATGATGAGGCAGTGTATCTACACGGTTTCAGAAAAGGGATCAGTAGGATCCCATGTACTAACATCTACAAGGCAAGCAAACCCAGGAGCTCTCGATTCTGAAGACACAAAAGAAACTCTTCAGATAAGGAAGAAAAAGGAGGCACTGTCTAGTTCCATGGCTATGGGCCAGGTGTTGGCCTCTCAGTCTCAGTTTTTTCATCTGTATAATGGAGACCATTATACTCCCACATCCAGTCCCATAGTCTCACCTGTAAAAATGGCTGGTTGGACTAGATGATTATGTCTTCTTCAGGTTTAAGTCTATGATCCCATTACTTTCTCTTACTAATGCATCTTGTGTTTTTATCTTTGACAAAAAAATAAAACAAATCTTGGTTCCTTAAAACTAGATCTTGCTGCTTCTTGGAGAAATAAAAATTCTCCCTTTGGCAGTATTCCTGAGAATCACTTGTCCTGGCTCTTCCAATTCACGGTAATATAATTAGTCCCTCAGGAAGTCCTTTTTTGTTAATTCTTTTGCTCTCAAAACTCTAAATCTTAAGTAAAAAGAAATGCCTTTTCTCATTGGCCAAAGTCAATAATAACATAATTCTAAAACAGTATAACCGGCACATTTCAGTAAGCAGAACAAAAGCAATTTGACCATCACAGTCCAAGAAGGATTGAAAAAGTCAAATGACAAGGTATTTTCCTCCTCCCCACAATCAGTGGCTTTTCTTGGAAAATTTATTCTCTAGTCTCAGATGTTAGAAGTTCAAGAAGAAAAAATTTAAAAAGGTAGCATAGATAGAGGGCAGCCAATAGAAGCTAACTCACATGAATTCTCCCATCTTTAATGGCAGGACCATCCTCGGCAAGTCGAAGAATGAATAGCCCCATGTTATACTCTTTTCCCCCACGCAGACTGAATCCAAAGCCTCTTGGGCCTCTTTCTAGTTCCACGGGGTAACAACCAAGGTTCTAAGGTCATACAGAAGGAAAAAAATAAGATAAGCTTGTTTTTATGTCCGTTTAATGTTAAATAAACAACCAAAAGTTGAAATGGGAATATTTACAAATGAGGAACTACGCTCAGAATGTATTTTTAAGGAAGTCTCCTAGAGAAAAGAATTAATTTCAGATGAACGAATACATAATAGGTAATGACATCACTCAAATTGATTTGAACGTGATCAGATTTCACTGCCTATAGCAGTCATTTATGGTGTGCAGTGGGGCACTCTTTTAAAAAAAATTTTTCATTTTAATTTTCGGTTCCAAATTCTCTTCTCTCTACCCACTGAGAAGGTAAGAAACAGGATGTCCATCATACATATGAAATCATGCAAAATACATTTCCACATTATCCATGTTGTGGGGAAAAAAGCAGGAAAAGTAGGGACATTCTTCTAAAAGGCACCATTTTGAAAAGCCTGAAACAGTCTATAACTCTGAGGGAGAAGATTCCTTTGCTGAAAGGGTAGTTATGCTCCTATTGTCTCATAAGCACACTTAACCAATAGCTTACCTTTCCTCAATTAGATGGTAAACTCTAGGAGAAGAGGGATTAGTTCTTTAACTTTTATATCCTTTTAGAGTAATGTACGAGGAGCAGTAACAACTCATGAAGGATTGTGTTTATTCTAATCCTCTGCATTTATAATCACCTTCTCTGAGTTGTTTGGAGTACAATTATCTCAAAAATAATGTCACGGACTTAGTAGCCCTAAAAGTCAGTTAGGTGTACAGGACACTGGGGTGGATTTTAGTTACCTGATTGTGCCGATTACCCACAACTGAAATCAAAGTCGTATCAGGTTGGGCAAGATGCTTGTGGTCAGACCATGATAGCCTGTAAGTCGTGGAAATGTCTTTCCCAATTTCACTTTCTAAACCACTTCTGCAAGAGAGAGAAAGCAAGAATATAGCACAGTGCACACCCTCAGTAAGGGAAGAGAGCTCTGTGTGTGTGTGGTACATGGAGAACTAGACAGAGAACCCGGGGTGATGGCAGATTTACCTCTATTTTATTCAGAGGGCAGCATGTCTTATCTCCATTCTCTTGGCACTCCTAAATGCTATGATGTAAATCCAAGATAAAAATTTGGGCATTAACCCTAACATATCCCTAAACTTTTGTTATCAGAATAGTATTTAACAAAATACATCAGCATGACTGATATCAGTAAAAGCAGGACTCCATTAATAAAACTAAAGGCCCCAAAGTTAATACAGATGTAGCAAAAAAATTGCTGTCAAGTATTCCTAAGATGTATGGCTCAATCCTCAGGATGTTGCTGAATTTCCATCAGCCTACTTCTGGTTTCAGAGCTAGCTATTCCAACAAATGAGGGCTGTAAACCCTACTTCTGTTAGGCACGATGGCATCATTCGGTGCCGGCTCTGAGATTTCAGACAGAGCTTCTCTGCCAAAGACGTCAAGTCCAATAGTGGCGAAGCCAGATGCTGCTTTATTAATTCCTGCCAGCATCTATTTGTCAGGCATGGATCTCTGACAACATGTGAGATAGCAGCACAAAATTTGCCAATTTAGTTATACACCTGAATGGGGGTCAGTGTACAAATGATTTATGGTTCCAAACTGCTTTCTGCACATTCCTAGAAAAATACAGCAAACGAAAAACAACTTGAGTAAAACCAGCCTCACCGGTCTCCTGATGTATGACTGGCTTGTGTCTGTCCCATGGCTCTGTGTTGTAGTGCTGGACTTTGCCTGGCCGAGTTTGTTCCTGATGGTGGACCATGATGTTCTGTTCAAAAGGGAAAACAACAGAAATGAGAATCTGTCCCTGCAGGTGTGAAACTGAAGAGTGTGCCACTGAGACAAGAACTAATGACTCCTGAATCTTTGACTTCAATGTAAGTGGTGCTGAGGTCAGCCACCTACAATGTGAACATGAGAATCTTTTTCCCTGTGATTTCGGAATAATGAATATGTTTCATGAGAACAACAGGAACAGGTTTCCTGCTGTACAATCTTTCTCCACTTTTTTCTTTGTTTTGATTACCATACAGATTATAAATCAAAAGCAAAGAAAGTGAGTAAATTTTCATTTTTCTAAGACAGTATATCTATAGGGTGCATGCTACAACATATATATGTGTGTATACATATATACACATACATGCATACGTGTGTGTACGTGTATGAGTATATATTTATTCATACATACGTATATGCACACACACCTGTACAAATGGGTGGTATTCATAAGCCCTCTGAAATGCTTATTGAATGATCTGTAGGATTTGTGCTATAAAAATATAAATTACGTCTGCAATTTAGGGAACACTTTTGTTCATGTTTCCATAATTTTAAGATTTTGAAGATATGCTTATATTAATCTGTTACTGGGTCACTTTTACATACTTGACAGCATACAACAAGAGGAGATCAATTTTCAAAACCATTCTGTAATACATGTGTCAAAGTGCCTATGTTTCTACCACTGCACAATCACCAGTCAGTCATTACCAATGGCAAAGTCTAGTCTTAGGAACATCATCTGAACAAAAACCTTTGATGCTTCACTGTAAATAAAGGGGTAGTAACTGATACTGTTACAAAATACCAAATGCAATCCTGTTCTGGAGTTATATTGAGCAATCAATTAAATATTTAGTAAATGTTTACTGTATACAGGGCAAAGGGCCAAGAGAGCTGGGGAAGATACCAATTTGAGGTAAGCTGGCCCCTTTACTTCTTCGTTGCTTACTTGGCTCCTTAACTCTTTAACACTGAACCCCTCTGGGCAAGCATCTTTATCTCTATCCCAGTCGTTTTCCACCCTGCTGACTGATGCTCTACTCTTCAAACCTTGACCTTCAGAGTCTCCAGGAGCCTCTTGAAGCTCTGAACCCACTGGACCCAGCTCTCCTCATCCTTCAGCCTGGCCATTTCACACCCGGCCACTTCTCTGCTCCCTTCTTCCGCCTCTTGCTGTGAGGACTATTATTTAAATCAACCTTCTCATTGTAGCTGGAAAGGGAGTGTCAATGGACTGCCTTACTGTTCTACTTACCGTTCGTGCATCTTCCTAGACCTGAACATCCTTCTCTGACCTTTCTTAGTCATGTGTTATTCCCAATTAGAATGAAAGCTCCTTGAAGGAAGGGGCTGTTTTGTTTTCCACCACACTGCCAGCACAGGGAAGATCTGGCTCAAAATATGTGCTTAATTAAATGCTTGTTGACTGACTGAACAAATACCTTTTCATTCAGTCACGTCACTATACTACACTTATAGTCTGCTTTCTGTTCTCCTTGTCTCATCAAAACTCATTTCATTTCAACAATAAACTTCCTCCTAAACACCAAATTCACTGGCTTTTTCTCAGCTCTCATTCTTTTTGACTTGCATGCAACATTTGACACCTTACTACCCTCTCCTTTAATTCAATTAAGTAAACAAGCAGCTAGCATTTACATTCAATTCATTTTGATAAGCATGTTTTAAGAGCATAGCTATGTACAAGGCACTATGCTCTGTGCAGGGGATTCAAATATAAAATGAAAGTCTCTGGCCTCAAGAACCTTACATGTTACTGGGAGAATATAAAATATCAACAAAGAATATATTTGAGTCTTCCTGACTCCAAGTCTAGCACCAGAGCCATGACACCATCCTGTCTCTTAAGAGGAAGAGCTTAAGAAGAAGGAATGTAAAGAGAGAAAAGAGAAAGAGGGTCCAACACAATGCCTTCAGGATGTCTACAGTAATGATGTGGGGCCTGGATGATGAGCCAGCAAAGAAGACTGAGAATCAATCAGATAGGTAGGAGAACACAAAGGAGAGTGGCTAAACAGTATAAAATGCTATAGTTTAAAAAGGATTAGGATGGAGAAAAGGACTTTGGGTATAAAATATAAGATCACGGGCGACTTGAGTAAAAAGAGTTGGATGGCTTTGCTGGAAGCCAGACTACAAGAGGTTGAGAAATGAATGGAAATTAGATGTGAGGCCATGAACCAGATGCCTTTTTCAAGGAATTTGGCTGTTAGAAGGAAGACGTAGACAGTAGAGTGAAGGGAAGGATTTTGGGGAATAAGGAAACTTAGGCAGCAGAGAAACGTGTAGGTTGGGAGACTAAAGATTAGAGGAGAGATTAAATGTTGTTTTTTAATTTTTTTAAATGAATTTTAACATAAAAAACCCAAAAGCATATTCACCCATATACAGTAGAATTCAGAGTACTACATATAAGGAACCACAAATCTCTATTTTGTATATTTTTAAAAGAATATGATAAAGTTGTCAAGTTAACTTTCAAAATAGTCTTGCTTGTCTGTGCCTCCTGAACTTGTTTCTGTTCCCTTCTGTGCATTTAAAAAAACAACTTTTACTTCTCCCACCCCTCACAATTAAAAGACCAAGGTTGGGGCAGGGGGACCCTTGTAACAAACAGGTTTAGTCAAGCAAAACCAAGCTACATAGTGACTACGTCAAAAAATCTGTCTTTTTCTGTACTTTTCTGTAACGAGATGGATAATATGCTTCATTATAGATCCTTTAGAGTTATGGTAATCAATTAATTGCATTAAGTCTTTAAGTTTTGTCATTATAATGTGTTATTTTATAAGTTACTCTCCTGGTTCTGCTCACTTTATTCTGCTTACCTCAGTTCCTACTACCCAGGATTTTCTGAAATTATTCCTGAATATTTCTCATTTTTTCTTTTTTATAGCAGCCCTTTTCTTTTACAATTTATTTATTTTTAGTTTGAAACATTCATTTCCACAAGCTTTTGAGTGTTAAATTTTCTCCCCCCTTTTAATCCCCCTCCCCAAGATGGCATGCAATCTGATATAGACTCTACATAGACACTCATTAAACATATTTTCATTCATAATAAACATTCATATTAAACATATTTCATATAGTCATGTTGTAAAGAAGAACTATAACCAATGGAAATGAACCATGAGAAAGAAGAAACAAACAAAACAAAACAAAAAAGAAAGAGAGCAAACAGTATGCTTGGATCTGCATTCAGACGCCGAAATTCTTTCTCTGGATATGGAAAGCATTTTCCATCACGAGCCTTTTGGAGTTGTCTTAGAACCCTGCATTGCTGAGAAGAGCCAAATGTATCAGTTAGTCATTGTACAATGTTCTCCTGGTTCTGCTCCTCTCTTTTCTCATTTCTTCCAGGGAAATACTATTCCAAGACATTCATATATAACTTGTTCAGTCACTGCCCAAGAGATAGCCATATCTTAGGCTCTAGTTTTTTTTCCCTTTTAATCCTCATTTCAGAGTCAGCCAAGTGCTACTATTGATAATTTATATATATATGGGCCCTTTCCCCATATCTTTGAAATCACTGGGGTATATGCCCACTAGTGAAATTACTGCCAAAAAGTACAGTTCAGTAGTTTTCTAGTATAGTTCTAAATTATTTTCTAGAAGGGAAATTTGGAGCTCTGCCAAGAATGCATTAGGGTGGCTGTCATCCCGCAACCCAGCCAAACATTTACTATTTCATCTTTTGTCATCTTTACCAATCTGATGTCTCTGCAGCGAAATCTCAGATTTGCATTAATCTTATTACTAATGACTTGGCTCACTCTTTCACATGGCTTATGAGAGCCTTTAGTTCTTTTGAAAACTATTTGTATCCTTTGATCACTTATTATTGGGGAATGGCCCTTATTCTCTTATGTTTGTACCAACTCTCTATATATCTTGGATTCCAAACCTTTATTAGGGCTATTTTATGTTGAGCTTTCCCTCTCTGACAATTTCTTCTTAATCTATACCTACACTGACTTTGTTCATGTAAACACTTTTAAAATTTATGTACTTACAATGATCTATTTTATCTTTTATAAGCACTTCAACTTGTTTCTTTAATGGCAACTACTCCTCCTCCTTTTCCTCCTTTCCCTCATTTGCATCATACTGCATCCAATGAATGTTCATCATGTGACTCTCCATTGTACTTTGGGTTATCTTCAATTTAATTTTTTTCTGCAGACTCGCATAATTTGGAGACTAGCAGCCATACAATATCACTGGAATGTTATTATTAAAAAGATGGGCCTTTATTTTAGGGAGAAGTTTGGGGTCACTAAAATAACTGCACAATTTGTGAAGCCAATCAACCTGCTCTTCTTCACTTGTTCAGTTCTGGGTCCAACTCCCTTCAGTCTCTCTGTAATGTTTTTTTCTCAGATATACGTACCAATGGAGGAGCTCTTTAGGTTGTCCATGCAACTGCTGAAGCAGTGATGCATAATCTAGACAATCTTCCTTTTTCATCCACTTGTTTTTTTCCTGTGTAGTTAGACCAAACTCCTCATCCTCACCCTCAATCTGTTCGCCCCTGCTGTTGTTCTATATTTGTCTTCCTTTTTTGTAGTTAAACTGCTTGAGAAAGTGGTTTACAATAGGTACCTCTATCTTCCTCTCATTTGCTTAAAAAAAAAAAAAACTCTTTGTAGTCTGGTTTCCAACCTCATCATTTACCAAAACCTCTCTCTCTGAAGTTACTAATGATCTCTTACTGGCCAAACTGAATGACTTTTTCTCAGTCCTCATCCTTGACTTTTGCATCCTTTGACAGTTTCTCTTCTCCTTGATATTCTCTTCTCTAGGTTTTCAAGGCTCTACTTATTTGTGGCCTTTCCTCTTATCTATCAGTCCATTCCATCTATCTCCTTTGCTAGATCTTCATCCACGTCGCACCCACTAACTGTGGGTATACGAAAGGGTTTGTTCTGGGCCCTCCTCTTCCCTATACTACTTCACTTGATTTCATTGATTCCCTGGTTTCAACTATCATCTCTATGCAGGTGACTCTCAGATCTATAGGTCCAGCCCTGACTTCTCTCCCAGCCTCTAGCCAAATATCGCCAACTGCCTACTACTCATCTTGAACTGCATGTCCCATAGACATCTTAAAACCAATATGTTCAAAAGTGAATTTGTTAATTTCCCCCCCCAAACCCTTCCCTCTTCCAAACTTCCCAAGCTATGGCCGTGGTGTCAAATTCAAATAGAAATGCGGACCATTAATTTGTACATAAATATCCCTGTGGGCTGAATACTGACTTGGTTTTAAAATGTAGTATTATGTTATATTATTTTTATTATATATTTTAATATTTATATTATATATTTTAATATATTTATTATATTATATTTTATTGCATTTTTATCTATCTTGTTAACTATTTCCCAATTACATTTTAATCTAGTTTGGGCTACACTAAGGAATGTTGCAGGCTGTACATGGTCCACAAGCATGCTGCATGTTGGACACCTCTAGTCTAAGGTACCCCCCACATCCAATCCAAGACCTTTCAATTTCACCTTTGCAACATCTCTCTAAAACATACTGCTAATACCCTGCTGCAGACCCTTATCTCCTCATGCCCTTGTAATAATCTGCTAGCTAGTTTACTTGTCAGAAGTCTCTCTCCATTCAAGTACATTTTCCATTCAGCCACCAAAGTGATTTTCCGAAAGTGCTGGTCTGACCATGTCACTCTTCCCGTCCCCCTGCCCTCCAATTTGGTCAACTCCAATGACTTCCTATCACCTCTAGGATATAAGACAAAATGCTCTGCAAGGTATTCAAGGCCCTTCATAACCTAGTCCCCTCATACCTTTGCAGTCTTCTGACACCTGATATTCCTTCATGTTTCTTCAATACAGTAACACGGCCACCTTGCTGTTCCATGAACAAGACACTCTATCTCCTGACTTCAGGCATTTTGTCTGCCTGTCCCCCATGCCTAGAATGTTCTTTCTCCTTAATTCTGCCCACTAGTTTCCCTGGCTTCTTTCAAATCCCACCTACAGGAAGGCTTTCCAAGTCCAATTAATTTTGGTTCCACCCCTCCGTTAATTAATTCCTACTCATGTGTACAGTTTGTCTGTACATATTTGTTTGCTTGCTGTCTCCCCTATTAGACTGTGAGTTTGAGGGCAGAAACTGTCTTTTGCCTTCATTGGATAGTATCCTCAGTGTTTAGCACAGTGCCCGGAACCTGGTAGGTACTTAATAAATAAACACTGACTGACTGCCTCCTGGTAACTCAGGCTCACAACCGAGGTGTCATCCTCACCCACTCCTGACTTTCTTACACCTGCATGCTCCCTACAGCAGATTAGTGGTGACGTCCTTTTGTTTCTACCTTCATACCTTCTCTCCTCCGACACTGCTACCACCTTATCAACTAATACCTGGACAATTATTACAAGAGCCTGCTGGTTTCCCTGCCTTAAGTTTCTCCCAAGTCAAATCCCTCCTCAACCCAGCAGTCAAACTGATTATCCTAAAAAACTGACCCTGTGATCTCCCTATTCAACAAACTCTAATGGTTCCCTATTGTCTCCAGAATAAAATATAAAATCCTCTGGCTTTTAAAGGCCTCATAACCTGACCCTTTGCTACCTTTTGAAGCTCTTATGGCTCAGTACCTCTCCCTCCACCTCACTCTGTGAACCACTGACATTGGCCTCCTTACTGTTCCAATTCCGAGGATTTTCACTGGCTATCTCTCCATGCCCAGAATGCTCTCCCTCCCTGTCTGTCCATCCTGGCTTCCCTATTTCCTTCAAGTCTCAACTAAAGTCCCACTTTCTGCAAGAGGCCTTTCCTAGTCCTCCTTAATCTCAGTGCCTTCTCTGTGAGACCACCCTAATTATCCTGCAGGTTTTCTGTTTGTGCATAGGTGTTTACATCTTGTCTCCTTCACTACACAGCTAGCTCCTTGAGAGGAGGGACTATTCTTTGTCTTTCTTACACACTCAGGGCTTTGCACAGTGCCTGGCACGTTGTAAGTGCTTACTGAATGCTAGCTGAAGGACTGCCTGAGCTCTGTGAGAACAGAGACTATCTTGCTTTTGTACATGTATCTCCAGAGCTTAGTACCATGCTTTACAAACAGCAAGGGATTAATACATGCTTTTTTCATTCATTTGTTCAACTTGTTTTAAGTGTTTTAAATCTGTTTTAAGTGGTGCTTGATGTTCATTCTTCCATCATTGAAGAAGATCAGTACAGAGTTGTTCTAATTTCATTGAAAGAATATAGACCCTTTGAGAGAGGGAAATATTTCATTTTGTCCTTTTTGAAAAAAAATTTACACAGCACTTGGCACAAAGTAAGTGTTTATGAGATGCCTTTTGGCTGACTGCATACCATGTCTTCTCATTTTCATTTTCTAGTTTTGTGATAATTTTGATCTTTGCTTTAACAAGTTGATGTTCTGACTATCCTCAGAAGGCTGATTCAGGGAGTGACCCCCACATTAATAATGATGCATTTCCTGTCTATTAAAATGTGATGAATTTCAATTTTCTGATGTGATTAGGTGTTCACTATGTTCCATATTAATTTCTGGAGAAAACAGTTAAGATGTATAGGCAGGGGCTTCATGGATAGTTTACAAGACTTCTCTTAGTCTTTACTCTTGAAACATATTTTTGTTTTTTGGAAAAAAATTTTTTATTGTTCCCTCACTTTTATATTTCTCTGCTCTGGGACAGCCATTCCTTAAAATAAAGCATAGAAAAACAGTTTAGCAAAATTAGCCAGTTGACTGAAGAAAGCTGCTGTAACATTCAGGGCTTTGGACCAATGGTCCTCCATTTCTTCATTTATTTTTTATTTCTTTCTTTATTTTATAATGGCACTGCATTCTGTTTTGCTACTGTTCTTTCCACTGGCATTTCTGAAGTCATTGTCTATACTGTTTTTCCTGTTTTTGCTCACTTGGCTTTTCATCACTTCATACGAATCTTCCTATGCTCCTCTGTATTTATCACGTTAATTGTTTCTTACAGCACAATAATATTCTATTATGTTGATGTACCATAATTTATTTAGCCATTACTGCATTGATAGGCATTTACTTTTTGGCCAATTATTTGCTAGCACAAAAGTGCTGTTATAGATTTATTGGCATGTTTGGGGCCCTTCTTTTTGCCAATGATGTCCTTGGTGTATATACCTAGCAGCAGAATTTCTGGATCAAAGGGCATGGACATTTTCTTCATTTTCCTGAACCATATTTTCTAACATTCTCCATCGCCTTCTTCCATTTCCACTTGTTCACTGAAGTCACTGATTAACTTCATAAGTATATGTTGATTTCATTTAGAGGATTTATTGAGTTTGATGTAGAATTTCCCTATCTCTTCCTCCTCTGCCACAGATGTTGGTAAAGAAGCTATAATTATTTTAATGGCAATTCTTTTGCAAATAGTTATCAAGAACACTGTTGTATAAGATGACTAAATATCTCATGAGATACACACACACACACACACACACACACACACACACACATGTTTGTTTTGGCTTTTGGATGCATGATAAAAAAATATTTTTCTCTGGCACCTTTCTATTTAATTGCAGCTTCTTCTTGTCATCTGGATTCATTTATAGTAAGGATCTGACGTTGGTTATGATTTAGTTCCTCCAGTAGTACATCCACTTCTGGACACTGGACAAAGAGCTTTCATATTTAGAGTCCCAACAATGAACGTTGATAATGTTTATAGATATTCTAAAAAGTGTGATTCTTAGTACATTCTGTCTCCTTTTCCAGGACTCTGCCACCATAAATGCATGTGTGGAAGGGACTACACAAAGGCCATTTTGAAATTTTCTTTGTTTTACATGGTATTATGGTCAAAGAATTCACCATGAAGTTGCCAACCCTATGAGTACCTATATTTAAGTGGGCTAATTCTAGGAAAGCAGACATGATGTTGCCAGAATCACTCCTGAAGCTTTTTCAGCAAGAATCTTTCAGAACTTGTGCTCCGCTGTCACAGCCTTTGAGAACCCAAGGTCACCTCCAAGCATAAAGCATCAGAATGGACTTTTGTGGACATTATTAGGGCTTTGGGGGGGTGCAGTTCCTTAGTCTATTAATGTATCTAATAGTTTTTCTGTATTTTTCTTTATGAGAGTTTCCTTTTCCCTTTGTTATGTTGTCATTTTATTTGGCCTATTTCATGTTGTTCTGTGGTGAGGAAGGGGAGCTGGGCTTAGCTACAGCGGGTCACACACCCATCTCGCAGAAAGCGTCAGTTAACCTTCCTAAGAGAGATTTCTGACATGTCCCTTCAAAAATCTTCTAGAAATAAGAAATATGTGCAAAGCACACTAACATTTAGGAAGATCTGCACAGTGCCTTAATTAAAACTTTGACAAATAGCAGAAGCCATAGGAGTAGTCAGTCTTTATACAGTGCATGTTCATGTTTTTAAACCGCTAACTTCTGAATACTTAATCCAAAAAGAGAAATGTAGACAGCATCCAAAATTATTATTAAGTGGTAGGAACTAATATGTCAATTTCTTTTAGACCCTATATCTTGAAACATGGAGCTTACGTGCTAAATGGTTGCTCAGAAGTCAGGGTTTAGCCTAAAACAACCTGTTACTATGCAAGAGAAACCTCTGACTCATGGAGTAAAATGAAGCTAATAGAAGCACAGCCAAATACTGAAAGATTACAGCTGTTATATCTAAGTAGCAATTTCTATAGAAGAGGTTAAAACTTCAAACTTTAATGTACGCATTACATATTTTGACTTCCTTTAAACCAAGTCAAGCTCTAGCCCTTTCAGTCATCTTTTTAGCTTAATAAAAGAATGCATAAAGTCCTAATATTTTTCAGAGACCTATTTTTCAATGTATGCAGTGGGATGTGTGTGGGGAAGGGGAGAGGTGAATGAAAGAAGAGAGAAAAAGATTGGGGACAGGAGCATGTCACACAACAATTAACATTTGTATAACATACTAGGGGAGAAAGGGGAGGGAGGGAGGGAGGAAGAAGAAGAGAGAGAGACGCTGAGAGAGCTAGGGGAAGAGAAGGAGAAAAGAAGAGATGAGACAGAGAGAGAAAATAGAGAAAGACAGAGGAGAAAAAGGGGGTAGAGGGATAGAGAAAGGGTGGGAGGGAGAGAGAGGAAGGAGGAAGAACATTAACACACAAGAATGACAGGATGTGGAAGAAGGAAACCAAAGTGTGGCTACTGTCACTACAAGTATTTCATACTACTCGCTCTCAGGCTTTAGGAATTTTACATGAATTATGAGATGAATAACAAACCTCACATTTATATCAGCACTTCATAACTTACAAAGCATTTTCCTCACAAAATCTCATGAAGCAGGTCATTCAGGTATTATTATCCCTATTTAACAGATAAGGAAACTGAGGCTCAGATGGATTAAATAATTTACCCATGGCCACAAAGCTCAGAAGGGACCAGACTGCCACTAGAAGTCAGGTATTCTAACTCCAAGTCCAGCATTTTTTCCACTACAAAATCCTGTCTCTGTTTTTCTGAGGATCACGTTTCTCCTATAAGCAAACTGTTCAACAGGTAATTTGAACTTTTTTCTGTAACCTGGGAAACTGATACTCAACTTGTGCTAGAGTCATCATAGAAGCTGAACAGTGTCTTCTAAATTAGTGTAACTCATTAGTAAACGATGGCTCGTAGCCAACAAGAGGATAATTGGGGACTCCTGGGGACGCCCACCGGTCAGCCTCCTCCTGATGGCCCACGACTAACCCTACTTCCTCCTTCCACTGAAGTGGGTAAGTGTGTCAGTTTTAAGCATCCTTTCTTTTCATTTGTGTGTTCCAACACAAATTTCAACTTGTTTGTACAAGTATAGAGAAATGCCTGCCGAGGCAAAAAGAAGTGAACAGGGCAAAGTCAACAAGCCCATCGATGCAAGTTGGAGTGGAGGCTATTTATAAGTACATCCTACTTACTGTTTTGAGACCATTAGGAATGCATTTGGTTTCATCTGGCTTGGCTGGAGAGGTAGGCAAATAATCAATAATTGCATGGAGGCTGGAGGAATCGGCAGGACAATTTTGGGCCTTCCTTTAACACCTTTTCCAACCCCTCGATATATCTCCAGTACTGTTGCTAAGCAAATGTACTCCAAACTGGTGATTATTTTAAATGGATTTCTCTGACTTAAATATTCATTCTACTTTTAGTTGTTCAATCATTTCAAATAATTTCTGAAATTCATTCAGTTTAAAAGATTATTATATTTCTTTAAAATGAAGTATTCATTCCATCATGTGAATATCAGGCCCATTTTCTTTTAGGTTTATCAGAAAATCCTTCAAATAGTAAAGAATTTGGAAGAGTAGCTATTTCAAAAAGAACTTGATTTTTCACACCTGAGTTTCTGTTTTTCTGTACTAGAGAAATGTGCTGTTGATACAGCTAAACTAAAATGATACTGGAAAGTGATAAATGAAACCCCAAACTGTAGCTCTACTAGAGAACCATTCAGACATGGCTTATTTTGAGATATGACCATTTACACTAAAATTAGATTTGACAAAAAGTGAGAAGTCATCACGAAAAATAATGGATTTCATAAGTACAAAATACTGTTCTATGTTCATCAGTCACACATAAAACCATACAACTTGAATGCAGACAGGCACCACAGAGATGAGAACCAGAGCCCAGGTCTTTTGGCTCCTAGGCAAGTGCTCTTACCATCATGTACCATGACTAGGCAAATTAGAAGACAGGATGTGGTGAGGACAATGGTATCTGAGAATGGGACTATGGCATAAAATACAGAAATGATGGGCTGTGGGTTAGGGAAAGAGCATATGTAATGAAGACTAATATGAATTAAAAGGGGCTTAAACTGAAAAGGAAGAAGGAAGAAGCAAATTGTCCATGTATATCCACAGAGATTACAAAGCATAACTGCAATGTAGGAACAATGGCAACGGCCACATCCAAAAGCCAGTGGGCAACAAAATTCAAGAAAAGACTCGAGAATAAAACCTGAAACCTGAGGCATCTAAATACAAATAGGCAAATCATGGGTGATAAACAAGAGCTAGACATTTTAATGGGAAGAAGGAAATTTGATCTAATGGGTATCACTGATACTTGGTGGGATGAGCCTCATGACTGGAATATGGCTCTGGAAGAACAGATCTTATTTAAAAGGAACAGGATGGGTAAAAAGGGGGAGAGGTAGGATACCATTATACACCGAGAAAATGGACTTCAAATGCATATGTGGCAGATAAAAAGAGTGACTTCATAGACAAATTAGAGGAGCAAGGAAGAAATTACCTCTTGAATATATGGAGAGGGAAAGATTCATCACAAAGAAGAGAGTATCACAGAAAAGAAAAGAATTTGGATTACATAAAATTTAAAGTGTTTTTGAACAAACAAAACTAATATAGCTAAAATTAAAAATAGTAAGTAACTCGGAAAAAATCTTGGCAATATTTCACTTAAAAAGGGTCTCATTTCCAAGATATACAAGGAACTAATTTATAAGAATAAGATAACTCTTTATCCAATTGGTAAAAGTCAAAGGATATGAACAGGAAGTTTTCTAAGGAAAAAATCCAAACTCTCAACAATCATATGAAAAAATGCTCCAAATCACTAAAGATTAAAGCAACTCTGTGGTTCTACTTTATAGCTATCAGAATGGAAAAGCTGAAAGAAAAAAAAGGGAAGTAAATTCTGGAGGAGCTGTGGGAAGACAGACATATTATTAATACACTGTTGGTCTAGCTATCCTGGAAAGCAATTTGAAACTGTCTTCAAATTTCCTAAACTGTGCACACCCAGTGATACCACTATGTCTATACCCCAAAGAGACCAAATAAAAAGGACAAGGATCTATACGCATGAAAATCTTTCTAGCAGTCCTTTTTGTGGTGGCAAACTAAGGGGGTACCCATGAACTGGGGAATGGCTGAACAAATTATGCTATATGGACGTAATATAATACTACTGTGTTATAAGAAATGATGAAAAGGGTAGTTTCATGGAAAGACTGAGAAGACATGTACAAACCAATGTAGAATGAAGTACGCAGAAACAAGGGAACAACTTACACAATAGTAAAAACATTGTAAAGATAAACAACTTTGAAAGACTTAAGAACTCTGATCAATGCAATGACCAACCATGATTTCCAGAGGAATGATGATGCTACCCACCTCATGAGACAGAGGTGATGGATTCAGGAAATATATTGGGACATATCTTTTGGACATGGACAAGGTGGGAATTTGTTTTGCTTGACTATGTATATTTGTTACAAATGTTTTGTTTTTCCTTTTT
The DNA here is from genome assembly GCF_011100635.1 of Trichosurus vulpecula. NCBI lineage: Eukaryota > Metazoa > Chordata > Mammalia > Diprotodontia > Phalangeridae > Trichosurus > Trichosurus vulpecula. The sequence goes on from NC_050579.1 coordinate 56,208,438, forward strand.
GTCAATAGGGATGGGTGAGAAAACAGATTCTTCTTAACTGAAATTAAGTTAAATTAAGTTTTTTAAAAAAAGACATATTCATGTAAGGAAGTCCAGGAACCAGAGGTAGGCAAGCATGGTGGTAAATCTTTTGGGTGACGATAAAAAAATGCAGAAATAGAAGCAACACAGTTATCACAGAGGCCTACTATAGACTAGCTGTATCTAGAAATGGGGGCTGCTAATCTATATATTAGGATCCCTGTGAGGTATATGTTGATTTAGTTTAAAATGCAATATTAGCTATGTTTTATTGTCTTTTTACTTATTTTGTTAAATATTTCCCAATTACATCTTAATCTAGGCCACACTCAGGAGTATTTTTGTCTCCATGTAACCTGTGGGCTGTGTGTTTAACACCTCTCCTACAAACTTTAGGCAAAAAATAAGAATACCTGAGAAGATTAAGGTCAGAGAGGAGATCTTTCAACTTACTGCTTTTCTAACTCAAAACTTCACCCATTTTTTTTCCCCTTGCTGTCACTGAAGAAAAAGTATCTTTTCCATTCCAAATCTTAAGTCCTTCCCCTCATGTCCTTGATTCCATTATCTCCTGCTTGTCACAGGAGCCTGATAGTAACTAATCCCACCTTTGTCTTTCACTTTTAATTCTCTCCTCTCTCTTGGTTCTTTCTTGTGTCTACAGATATGTTTATTACTCCTGAACCCCAGAAGTCATTTCCCCTCAAACTTGTAACCAGTTCCAGTTATCCCCTTTGTCCCTTCACTAAAAACAACATTGAGAGTATTCCACACTGTCTGCCACACTGCTTTTCTACCCACTCCTGAAGCTCATGAAATGTGGCTTCCTCTTCTTGCTACTCTCTCAAAAGTCACCAATAACGTCCTACAACAACAGCAAAAATCCAGGGGTTTTTTATTATACTCCTCTTTCTTGACCTCACAGAAACATTTGATATTACTGATCACTCCTTCCTTTTATCTCACTTAATGAGGGATTTATATATAAGAAGTTATACTGGCATTTGGTGCCAGTATGATTTAAGTGATGCCTACGTATCTTTCCAACTGTACTGTCCACTCTTCCCTTTTATGCATCCTGTGCCTCAGCCAAATTAGTCTAAATGCTGTTCCCCAAGCATCCTTTTGTTTCTTGGCCCAGTGCCTCTGCTCAACATATGGCTTCTGCCTTGAATGACCTCTGGATTCTGGATTCAGTTCTCTCTAGTCAAGTCAGAGGCTGGCAGAATAAAGGTGTTCATGAATATAACAGGCTATATATTATTCCTGCTCTCAAGTAGCTACCAATCCAGTTGAATAGAAAGAACATACACACAAAAATACAATATAAGACAACTGATGGTAAATCCCAAATGAGTGACATAGACAATAAGTGTGACAGGAGATTAAGGGAAGGAGATCACTTAGGCTGTAGGGGTTGGTGAAGGTTTTATGGAGAAGGTAGTCGTTTTAAGGTTGGCATAAATAGCATGAGCAAAGGTGTGGAGTGTCAATATTTATAGCATATTTAGAGAAGGGGAAGAAGCTAAGAGTGGATGGTTACTAATGAAGAAATGAGAGAGAAAACAGGAAAGGTGGTTGGGGTTATATTGGAGAAGACACAGGATGGACAATCGGGAGCTTGGAATTCAGCTTAAAGATCATGAGAAGTCAATGAAAACTTGTGAGTACTAAAGTGAGACATAAGAAAAAGACAATAAAAAGATTAAACTGCCAACAGTCTGTAGGATATCTTGGAGTTAGGAACCAAATGGAATCAGAGAGATGAGTGAGAAGACTATCAAGCTGGTCTGAGTGTACAGAAATAGGGGTCTGGATAATCGTGGTGGTAGCAGGAAGAAAGAGTAAGGCCTATTCGAAGAATATTTTAAAAGTAAAAACTGATAGGACTCGACAAGACTACCCATAGTTTGAAAGTAAAAAAAAAAAAAAAAGTACTGTAGCCTCCAGAAAACAAGTTGAAAATTTCCTCTCCTGGTAACTCAGGTGTCTTAAAGATGAAGTGTGATCCTTCCATCCTCTGTGCTTTTCTTTTAGGTTCCCCTATTGACTTTAGAAGCTTAGGAGAGATGAAATGTGAGCTACAAAATCTTGCTACTTGCAAATAAAGAATGTTGTCTGAAGAGGATCCAGAATTGTGCCTAATTAGAAATTATGTTAATGAAAGGTAGCATGCAGGCAAGGAAGGAAGGAAGGATATGTTTTGTGCTTTAAATGTATCTTTTTTTTAAAGTATCCCTGGGTCTTAGTCAATAATTAGGCATAAAACATAACCTATCTCTTTCTGCTTTATAAAGTAATTGTTCTGGATGCAGCCTTCTTTCTTATGAAAAAGAAGCTCTCTAATGCACCTAACAGGAACAGCTTAATAGCAAGTGACTTTCTTTGATCTATTTAGAGGATTCCCTCTCACTCTAGTATATAGATTTAGATCTTTTAAAAGTATTGTCAATCAACCTCCTTCCTCTCAACTTGCATCTATGTTCCACCATAAATATATATGACTGTTAATTGCTAGTTGGGTTATTTTACTGCTGACAATGTCATAATAAACTGCCTTTTAAGTTCATTACATAGGAAAGGTGCAAAACGAGACCCCAGGGTTTTATAAACTGCTCTGTTACCACAGTGATTCTGGATTTCCTGGCAGCAAGCCTGTACCTTCTTTAAGCTGTGCCTTCACATGATCAATCTTGCCTTCCATTTACTCTATATAAAGTTTATAGCTATTTACATGTTTCCCCAATTAGAATGTAAGCTCCTCCTGGGCAGAGACTGCTTTTGTTTTCTTTATATTCCCAGAGCGTATTACAGTGCATAGCACATCATAAGCGTTGAATAAATGCTTGCTAACTAACTGATCCATCTTACCGTCTTCAGCAATGACGGTCAGTGTTACTGTGATACCGGCATCTTTGATGAGCTGTACAATGTTATCGTGGGATAGTTCAATGATGGACTTTCCATTCACTGCAGAGATTCGATCTCCCACTTTCAGTTTCCCACAGCGATCTGCTGGACTTCCTTCAATGACCCGTCCAATTTTATGAGGAATCACTATGAAATCAAGAAAATGCATTTCAGCTTTCAGAAGTATCTGGTTAGTAGGTGAAAGTGCATCTAATACCACAAAGAATTTTGACTGATGGCTACTAATCAGAAATTCTGGTACAGTGAACATATTGGCCTTTTAACCTAAATATTCAGCACCAAAAGGCAAGTTATAAGGAAATTTGTGGGTTTTATTTACCTGACAGTCACAATTCAGTAATTTGAAACTCTAGAAGCCTAGTGAAAAGTAGGCAAATAAATATATAAAACTTTCAGATCAATTGTGATGCCCATAAAGAGGTGGTTCTTTAGAGGGTCAAGGATAGAACAAGGACAGAAAGCAAAATGACTGGGAAACACATTAGTTCTGGTGTTCAATCATTTCCCACTGAACTATGCTCAGAGGGAAAAAGCATAAAGCTGAATTAAAGACACTGTCAAAAGAGAATTCCCTGCAGTGCTACTCTATCACTGGAGATAGTCATGTAAATGGCATTTGCTAGAAATTTTGTATACAGAATTTTTAAGTAAGGTAAGTGCTGGACTGAATGGCCTCTGAAGCTCCTTCCAAACCTGAGATTCTGAATATGGTCGCTTGGAGAAGATTTGTGAATCTAGCAAAGAGGGCTTAATTTGAAGGTGGAGTGAAGGTAGGATAATGGTTCACATATATCCACCAAGGCAGGGACTACGCTAGCAGACAGGACATAAGGAGACAAGCAATAGAAAAGGCCCAGTACTAAACACTCTGAGCTCCCAACAGATGAGGCTCTTCCTGAAAAGGAGGCAGCTCAACCACCTAGGGAAGGAAAAGATGCTCATTCTCCAAAGAATGATGAGGAGAACCTATGAGCTCCTTCCAGTGAGAGATCATCCAGTAAGGGTCAGAGGAAGGAGAAATGAACAGGGCTGGTGCTCTCTGCTGACCTGATGACAACAGCAGTGATGTCTACTGGCTTCCTGGGGCATATACTCACTATGCTATGGAAAACCTCTCAAGACTCATCAAATCAGACAACAAAGAGCCACTTGTGATGTTCAGGTGAGCACAAATAACATGACAAGAAGTAACCTAGAAAGAGCTTTCAGTGATAATAGAGACTTGGGCAAGAGACTGAAGATTCACACAGGCGGTGTTTCTATCATTGCTACCAATCAATGGTGAGGTCTTCAAAAGATAAAGTCAGATTTGGGAAGCAAATGACAGATGCAGGGGATGGCAGACTCCTACAGGGAAAGAGTCTGCCTGACACGGGTTGGGAAGAATGGATCTGCAGAATTTTATTAATCTAATCAATTACTAACTCTCTCATACACACACACGCGCACGCACACACATATTATTCACATATTACATACATATCTCTATGTATCTGTCAGTTAAGATAGTACGGGGACTAAGTATGATTTAGGAGGGAGAATAGAGGTAATTGCCTAAAGACTCATGGGGGACAGGATCCAGGAGAATTAAGATGTCTAGACACAAATACACAAAGCCTGGGTTGTGAGCAGGGTGAACTAGAGCAATTTTTGCTAGGAGAGAAAGTTGGCTGCGTAGGTACCAAAGAAGAATTGGCAGGTTGAGACCCATGACAGGTAAGTGGGGGTGGAGTCAAAAGAGTGCTATATATTAAGATATACTCAGGTGACTTGAATATAAGGAGACTAACTACTAACCATCACACGATTAAAAAAATCAGAAGAGAACCACATCATGTACCTTTCATAACTATGGCTAGGGGAAAAATTCTTGACCAAACAAGAGATAGAAATGATCACACAGATAAAACAGATAATTCCGATTATACAAACTTGAAAATCTTTAACACTAATAAAACCAATGAAACTATGATGCACCAAATATCTCAGATAAGTGTCTAATATCTAATGCATAAAGGGAACTAACACAAATCTATAGCTTTAAAATCTATCTCCCAATGGATAAGAAGGCAAAGAACATGAACATGTTTCAAAAAAGAATTTCAAACTATTAGCAATTAACAACAACTTGGCAGCTAACATTGATAAAACACTTACCATTGTTTTACACCTTCCTTAGAGTGTAATCGGTGTTAAAATTTATGATAGAGAGGAAGTAGAAAGCTAGCTATAATCTGATATATGTCCTAAAGTTTAGGAAGGCAGATTTCAAAGGTTTTTGAGAAAGGGCAGGCAGGTCTCAGAGCCTAAAATTCTACAAAAGGAAGTCAGTCTAGGGGAAATGACATCTCAAGAAAGGAAGGGAGAGTCTCTTGCAGAAGGTGGAACGTGAGCTGAATCTTGAAGGAAGTCAGAGGAGTTAAGAGGTAGTGGTGAGAAGAGAGTACATCCCAAGAATGGGGGAATCATTCAAAAGGAAGGATTTGAGAAATAGAGTGCTATGTGCGAGGAACAGCAAGGCCAGTGTTGCTGGATCAAAGAAAATGAAGAAGGAAGTACAGTACAAGAAAACTGGAAAGGCAGGAAGGGGCCAGGCTATGAAGAAGATCTTGTCTTTGACCCTTGAGGTAAACAGGGAGCCAGTGGAGTTTACTGAAGAGGGGAGTGATAGGATAAGACCTAGAAGCTGACTAGAGGATGGACCAGACTGGAGACAAACTTGAGGCAGGGACATCAATTAGGAGGCCACTTTAATAGTCCAGGCATAAGGTGATAAAGGTCTGCAACAGGGCAGTGGTTGAGTGAGGAGAGAAAAAGGGTATGTATAAAAAAGATGTGAAGGTAGATGGGACAAGATTTAGCAAGAGAAAAGATCTGTGGTGTGTGAGTAAGTAGCTGAGGATGACACTAAGGTTGTAAGCCTGGATCACTGGAAGAATGGTGGTACCCTCAATAGTAGTAGTGTGAAAGACATTTCGAAGGGATTAAAGGGAAAGAGAATGCAGTCTGTTTTAGACATGTTGCGTCTGAACACCCAGTTTGGTATGTCCAGTAGGCAGTTCGTAAGGCAAGATTGGAGATCAGGAGAGAGGTTAGAGATAGACAGATAAAGCTGAGAACCATCTGCATAGAGATGATAATTGAAGCCAATGGGAACTGCCAAGTAAAACAGTAGAGGGAAAAGAGAGGACCAAGAGCAGGCCCTTTTAAGGCACCCACAGTTAGCAGGTTTGGAAAGGAGGGAGTCCGCAAAGGATACTGTGATGGAGCTGTCAGAAAAGTAGGAAGAGCACCAGGAGAAAGTAGCGTCAGAATAACCAAGAGGGAAAAGAGGATCCAGGAGAAGAGGACGGGCGACAGTGTCAAAGGCTGCAGAGAGGTCAAGAAGCGTAAGGACTGGAAAAAGGCCATTGGATTTGGCAATTAAGAAAGAGATCGCTAGTAACTTGGAAGCCAGACTAGGACTGGAAGTGCAGGTACTTATTTATTGTAGGTGGCTTTCTCAAGAACTTTAGCCATGAAAGGGAGGAGAGACTGGGGATGGTTGAGATCCAAGTGAGTTTTTTGAAGATAGAGGAGGAGCTGGGGTGTATTTGTAGCCAGCAGAGAAGTAGCCTGCAGACACAAGGACAGACTGAAGATTAGTGAGAATATGGAGATAGTGGAGAGGGTAACTGGCTAGAGAAGACAGAAAGGGATGGGATCAAAAGTACATGTAGAAGGGTTAGTCTTGGCAAGGAACAGGGGTGCCTCTTCACGTGAGAGAGGGTGGAGGAGATAGTGGGGAACACATCTGAGTGATCTGAGATGAGAAGTAGGGAAGAAGAGGGAACTCTTGGTGAACAGCCTCAATCATTTCATTAAAGTAGGAGGCAAGGTTCTCAGCTGGGATAGTGGAGGGAGAAGGTTCCACAGGGAGTTGGAGGAGGGATGAAAAAGGTTTAGAAAAGCTGCTGTGGTGAGGGGGATAGTGAGTTTGATTAGCAAAGTGTAAAAGGACAGCCTTCCTGCAGTGAGGGCCCAGTGGAGATTATGTAACAAATTCACGCTGGACTGAGTCAGCATGGCTTTGAGACTTTCTTTAGTTCCATTTCGCAGCACATGAATAGGAACAAAGGCAGCAGGTTGTGGAAGTGATCCAAGGCTAGGGTTTGGCAAGGCATAACTGTTGACGGAGGGGGGCAAAGGACTTGAATATGAGATGTAACTGGTTCACCAAGGAGTTGAGAGAGGGAAGGGAGGAGAGTGTAGCCAATGGAGGGATGATGGCTTGGAAAAGCACTGAGAAATACAGAGATTGGAGGGAATAATAAAAGATGATGATCAGATAAAAGAACTTCGGTTTCCATAAATAAGCAAGTGGTACATGGGAAGGTGCTGGCAAGATTAAGGGTATGACCAGTTTTAAGAACCCTCACAGCAGGGAGTATTGTAATGGCAAGCAAAGTGGCACTTTTCACTGTTTTTTCTTTTGCCTTTGATTGAATCAAGAATCTTTGATGACCTGCTTATGAAAGCCTAAGTCCCATGGTTGTGACGCTCTCTGACCCTGAAGAAGTGTATATATACTTGGAAGTTAGCATTTTGCTTTGGGGGCTCACTCATTGGAAGAGTGTTTGTGTGATTTGACCAGACAAGACTCTGGATAGCCTTTAAGGAGCCCCGCTGGCTTTGAATACTCAGATGCTGGTACTTCTCTCTCTCTGGTAACTATGCATGTATTGCTATGGACAGACAGTTAGAAGCCCTGTCTGCTGATTTGTGTTATTTGCTCTGTTTATATAATTTCTGCTTGTAATTTCTGTTGTGTTTTCTCTGAAGTTCAGAGTGCTGACTTTTTCCCCTGAACTAAGTGAATGATATATGTATGTTTATTAAAGTAAGACTGTAAAACCCTTAAAGTTGCTCTCCTTAGAAAAGCAGATCAAAGAACGTGTGTGCTAGCATCCCTCCTGTGTGCTGGTGTTTTTGGCCTTATATCTCCACAGCAGTTGCAAGCAGCATTGTTGTTACAAGTATTAAGATCAACAAAGGCCTTATTTTTCAGGTGGAAGGGGCAATGTGTTTTGAAATAAGCTTGAGATTCCAAAGGGGACAGAATCCCACATATAGCAGAGTACAGCCTTGGGAGATGCTCATTCCTAGTGGGTAGAAAGATGATGACAAAGCAAAGGAGACTGGGAATGAATGGTTAGGCAAGCAAGAGGAGAACCAAGAGACAGCAGTGTCATAGAAGTCACAGGGATGAAAGAGTAATCAGGAGGGGGGAATATCTGTCAGTGCCAAGACCTGCACAGAGGTTAAGTAGAATGTGCATAGAGAAACAGCCATTGCGCTTAGCAGTTAAGAGATGGCTGATTATACTAGAGACACCAGTTCCAGAAAGCGGTGGGGTTGTAAGAGACTGAGAAGAGAGTAGGAGGTGAGGAGTGGAGGCAATAAGTGTTTGTTGTTGTTTTTTCAATGTATAATTACATTTAACATTTTAGAGAGTAGATAATTTAAGCCAGAATTTAGTAGAATTTGTTAAAACATCATTAACTAGTTATAAATTCAGAAAAAGATATGCCAAAGTCACAAGAAATATGAATCTGTTACAACTCAGTATAACCTATCTTTAGCAAAAACATGGTCCTAACTTCCTAAGAAAATGAAGTGTCTCATCAACTACTCTTCAGAAATATATAAGCACAGTTAGCTTTTCCTAACTATGCCTATCCAATGTAAAACATAGTCAAAATGTTGCATTATAATTCTGTTGCTTCCTATTTGTAGGTACAAAGAAAAGTGTCAATACTTTTTCAACTACTTTACTTAAAATAATTTAAAAATTAATATCCAAAGACCCAGGTTTGTCTCAGAAGACACATGGATAATTTTCAGGACAGTCTCACTGTGCTTGGCTGGTCTACTAAGTTCAAAGACAGATTTACCACGCCGCTGGATATAAGTAAAGCAGCACGCACAGTACAATGGAGAGAACTCTAGATTTGATGAAGATATCAAGTTCAAGTCCCACTTCCGTTATTATCTCTATAGCCTTGGTCAAGTTATTTAACTGACTCTCAGTTGGGGGTGGTGGGGAAAGAAATTGGGGTTTTTGAGGCAAGTGTCTTGCCCTGGGTCACACAGCTAGTAAGTATCAACGGTCAAATTCAAACTCAGGTCCTCCTGACTCCAAGGCAAGTGCTCTATCCACTGCGCCACCTAGCCATCCCTAAAATGAGGCATGTAGACAAGATGGTTTCTAAAGTTCCAGTGAGTTCTTAAGAGTTTCATTCATCTCGGGCCTGAATCTCTTTTGGAGTTAACTGCTCAGCTACTTTTTGTACTCTTTATATTTCTTTTTAGGCAAAGGATCTCTCTTTCACTTTTAAATGTCCCTTTCAAAGAATCTGTTCTACAAAAGTAGATTGAAAGCACATAGTGAAAGGGCAGCGCCACACCTCTGAGAGGTTAGAAAATGTGCCTGATAAGCAGTAAGGCCTGAGACACTGAATTTTAAATAGAAGCCTAAACATGCCATTCACCTCTCACTGTCTATACAATATGAATCTGTGGAAGCAAGAAGACGCTGGCTCAACATTCCTGACCTCTAAAAACAGAAGAACTAATCATATTTACCCTCACTCCATTTGCAATAGTATTGAGGCACTGGATTCACATTTATTTCTTGGGTCAAGGAAGAAGGCTTCTGGCCAAGCTGCCTGGATGCTAATGCCACCAGAAACACATTTTTAATGGAAAAATGTTAGAGCACAAGGCTTTGGAGGCTTTGGGAGAAGCCATGACACTTCCTCATGCACATTTTAAAAAGGTATAGTCTGAATATTTTTATGCTTTGTAGTAATGATAATTATTTTCTGGACTAAATCTTTTCTAGTTTATCTAATCATGATCATCTGCATACACTCAGTCTCTTCTCCCAGGATAAGCTTCTAATCTCCCCACCCTGCTGCTAACTCAAGCCTTGATTTATACTACCTCCCTCAGCCTCCGTTCCCCAGGACTGGAGAGGGGTAGGGCTAAGTACCAAGCTCTTCCCAATGCTTTCCTTTATAAAAAGCAAAAACTGGATTCAGCTGACTCCACTTTGCATCTTTTACTCTGCCTGGTTTCAACTCCATGGAACAAGATAGCCCTAAGCAGGTACCCCCAGTCTCCTGCCCCCCACCCCTGTCTCCTGAGCTCTGTGTTGTCTTCCCCCTTCAGAAAGACAATAAGCTCCTGGAGGGCAGGGACCATCTTTCTTTTTAGTCATTGTATCCCCAGTACTGAGCACAGTGCTTGGCACATAGTAGAAACTTAATACATGTTTAATGGATTGGATTGGAAACCTCTCTAAGAGGAGGTAATATCTAACATCAAAGTGAACGCTAACTAACCACAGTAGATATCATTTGGGAAAGGGTGCTTGCAGAGTTTGACTGTGGATGAGATTTATCAACTAACATTTCACTGAAGTTATCAACTCATATTTTATACCACAACCAGAAATCTTGAGTACTTTATAAAATTCATCAACAACCTGAGACTAATTTACTATTCAGACTGATAATTAATGAGCTGCAAACACTCATTTCCTACTGCACATTAACTGCTGCTTCAATTTTACATTTTAATTGGGTTTTCTTTCCCACCTCGTTACTCAAGAATTTGCATTTATATACTTCTAAAGTTTCTTAAAAGTGTAAATATCTTTCAAAGGGAAGGGGCAAAGAATTCATCTTTTTGCTAGATAAAATGTAACATTTAAACTATATCTACAAACTAGCTTAAAAAATTTAATGTTTAAAGCAGTTATAATGTAATTTACTAGATCCTAATTTCCTTTCTTTTCCCCTTCAGTACTGCTTAATTTTATCTTAAATATCTGACTCTACTTTAATATGAGGAGATTTAGGAAATCAAGAACCCTAATAATCTCTCACTGGCTCATAGACTATAGTATAAGAGTTAAAATATGACTGTGCATTATTATTTTCAAAAATCTCGATCTACAATGATACATGAAATCCACTTAAAATCTCCTTTTCCATTTTTCTGGTGTAGGCCACATAATGATCTTCACAACATCAGTGACGGTTACTGCTCCAAGTGTTACCATAGCAACTGCTTTTGGAAAATGGAAGCCAGTATCAGTAAGCAGTGACCTGGTACTATGGTAATAATTCATCTATGCCATGGTTATCTTCTTCCATTATATACTCGCATTAATTTTAGAAATGTTTTCTTAAAATAGTTTGGCTTACAACTCTTTTCTGAAAGTGTCTTTTCCCTAGCAAGGTATTAGTTTAAATATATCTTGGTATCCAGCAGAAAAATGAGGCTCACTGGCACGGAGAACATTATGTTAGCAAAGTTTGGGGGTTTTTTTGGTTTGTTTTTTAATCATAATGTTAATTTGCATTTATACCTACATTTCTCTTAGTCTTAACATATTTAAGATACTCATTTTTTTGACATTAAGATAATTTGTGGATTTCTTAATAGCTCTGAATTATGGCATTTCCCCTGAAGAAGTTAATATCATAGGAATGTTACTAGGGGGGAGGGAGAGGTAATCTCTTCTGTTTCTGAGAGACTATAGCTATCTTTAAAAATTCTCAGAAGAGGATATTCTGCCAAAATGGGCTACTGATGTTTATTTATATATTCAGACTAGACAAATTTACAAAGATTTTCACTAAAATTTACTTTTGAACAGAACCATTATTTAAAGGAGAAATGTCTTTCATTTTTCAACACAAGTATTAGATATCATAAACCTATCACTTATTTTTTAAATGACAGGGAGGAGACATTTCTTTCACGATATTCTGGGATTGGGATTTCTGTTATCTAGGTTTGCTCTCTAACTGCTACCAGCACTGTACTTCATTCACATCTTCAGAGAGATTTCTTATGGAGAATTTGGAGTCTCTGACCTTTCATCCCCCCCCCCCCCCACTTTAGTATTATGCTTTTCACCGAATCCATTAAGCCGGGATTCTGAGACAATCTTGATGCAGATTCAGCTATTAATAGTTATTTCCTTGAGTTTATGAAGAAGAAATAAAGGAACCAATCTAGGCTTTACTGGACTCTGAAATAAATATGGGAAATACTCATCATTCTCTGAAAGACTCACAAAGGCAATAAATAATAACATAAATAGCATAAATCATAATTAGTCTCATATGGTCTAGTAGGAGGCTCACAAAACAAGACAAGGAGAAAAATAGAGAAAAAGTTGTATAAGGAGAACTTACCTCCAGGAGGTGGTTTGTTTTTGGAGGTAAGGATGACAAAACCAAATCCTTCATTTTCTTTACGCTGCAAGACAACATCATAGGCCTCTTGGGGAGGCCTGGTTGTGCCCTCTGCCCGGTTCATTCGGGGAGATCCATTCTGTGTTGAAATGAAGGTCTGCGAGTCATCTTCTTCGGGTTGCTTCTCTATAATAAATATTATTAATTCTGATACAATGAGAAGGTAATACAACTAAATGCAAAGTGTGGTTTCCCATAACAAATACTATATAATGAGAATCCTCTGAGAGCTTTGTTAAACTAAGTACATCTTAAGTTTGGAGTTAAATATCAAAGGGCTCTGTCAGTACAGGATTAGAAATACAGTAATAGTAAGTTTATGTTTATAGATCCTCAGGAGTTTATGACTGTCTTCCAAGTACTAAGGGAGAAGGAACATGAGAAGGATCTGCAGGACAACAAAGTTAGGATTATTCAGCTGAACGGAAGTCCATGCAAACATTATAGACTACCAACCTCTGATACCTTTTTGTGCCTTTTGGGGGATGGGAGAGAAAGCTTTATCTTGTATGCTATTTCAGTGTCGAGGATTCACTATACATAGTCATGACTAAATTCAAGTGTGTCTAAATCAATCTGTTTGCAGGGTCTGTGGAGGCCAGACCTATAATTTCATTGGTGGAGGAAACTCCCATGTGAAGGAAGCAGTTAATGTTGGGACAAAGGAAAAAATATGGACAAGAAGTATGAAAAAGAGACGTAAGAAAACATGCTTTACTTGGGAAGCTGGAGAATGGGAGTAGGCCACCCAGAGAAAGAAGGGAAGATGAGCCACTCTAGTTTTGGAGAAGAGAAGGGAAGTGGGCTTCATGCTCTGAGGAAACTTCTCATCTTGCAAAGTCCACAGGGAGAGCAAGTGAGAGACCATCCAGTAGGGGTGAGAGGAAGAAAAGAGGGATAGTAGTGAATGGTGACTTCCTTGTACAGGCAGACTGAGGAATCACCACAGGGATGTCTGTTATATCCCTAAGGCATGTCTCTAAGATAGAGAAGAGAACACCTCCCCCCTCCCCAAAAAAAGCAGAGGACACTTCTGCTGATTCATATGGACATAAATGTTACTACCAGAAGGAACCCAGAAAACATTGCCAAAGTACTGCAGAGTCTTAGGTAAGGAACTGAAGGTGCTCAGTTAAAGCTAAGAGACAAAAAAGAGAAAAGCAGATTTAGGAAGGGAACAGCTGATTAAGAAGATGTTGAGATGTTGAGAATGTCATCTGGATTTCTAGAGCATTGCTTAAAACATAGAAATGCTAGTCTACTAGTCAGGGAAAAGCTACTAGGAATGTATTTGCCTGGTGTCTTGCAAATCCAAATCCAATTAAAATTGTTTTAAACTGCAGAGAAAGGGATAGGAGAGAAAGTATTTATCAACTAAGTTAAATGTAGAGAGTAGCAGGTAAGACACTCAAGTTTATGGAACACAAAATCCAAAACACAACTGAGCAGTATAAGCAGCAAGATGAAACAGATGAAGGTCTTCATGCAAAGAGGCAAATCTAATCTCATATGTATTACTGGGACTTGGTGGGCTTAAAGCCCATAAGGGGAATGTATCTCTGGATGGACATAATTTATTCAAAAGAAATATGTCAGAAAAAGAGGCAAGGTAGGGTAGCTTTACATACTACTGGTGCCCTTCTTGACTCAAAAAATTATCTTGTGTTGATGTATCTATTTAGTATCTGTTTTGCATATCTTATCTATGTACATAGTTTCTCTTCCTATAGAATGTATGCTTTTTGAGAGAAGGTACTGTTTCTCTTTGTCATCATATCTCTAGCACCTAGCAGAGTGTCTCACACAGATGAGACACTTAGTACTTGATGGGGAGTTGGCAAGAGCTGAGTTCAAATCTGCCTCAGACACTTACTAACTGTGTGATGCTGGGCAAGTCACTTAACCAATCTCAGCCTCAATTTCCTGATCTATAAAATTGGAATAATAATCACACCTATCTTGTAGGGCTGTTGGAAAAATAAAATGAAATAATCTATGTAAAATGCTTTGGAAACTACAAAATGCTATGTAAATATCATACTGTAATTGTCATATTCTGATAATAGGGTTTTGAATTCACCTTTTTTGTCTATTTCTTTATCTCACAACAAGAGATATCTCAGTGTTCTTTCATATATGATTTTAAAATACTGAATGGTTTGGTTCATTTAAATCGAGAGTTGTTATGTATTTACAAATTGAGACTTGTTATTACGAATGTGTATGTATACGAATGAAAAATGGCCAAAACTTGCACAATTTATATGTACCAACATTTAGTAGTTAAAATCATAATTGAAAAGACAGTGAGATCTCTTGTGAAGAGACAAGAAGAAATAGAAAAATAAAATGTAGAGAAATTAAAAACTCCATGATCAAGTCATATTAAGGGATTAACATGGATCTAAACCTCTCAGTAAATAAATTAGAATTAAAAGATAAATGGAGAGGTTTACTATACATATATGTAGATATATGTGTTTATGTGTATATGTATGCATGTGTACATAAAATTACTACACTCGTGTGCATTTGTAAACATATACAAAGGCAGTATAGTGCAGTAAAGGACCAGACTTGCTACCAGGATGACCTCGGTTAATGTACCATCTCTGACATATATAGTTATGTGATCTTAACCTCTTACTGAACCAGAACACTCTCCAAGACTGTAAGTTTTAGATGAGTTGCATATCCTTTGTGGCAGTTTCCTCCAGTGACAAACTCACATCTCTCAACATACACATAAACACATCTTATCAATCGAATGATGCAAAACCAAAATGAAACAATCCCTGCCCTCAAGGTGTTTATATTCTACATGTAAAGGCCACACATACAGACACCCCTCTGTATAATACACCACATGCACACATGTATATACACCACCCCCCAAAGTGAGAGAGAGAGAGAGAGAGAGAGAGAGAGAGAGAGTGTGTGTGTGTGTGTCTGTCCATACACACACACTAAATGTAATATTACTGGAAGATAATTTGGAAGAAGGAACTAGCCAATGAGGGGGATTAGGAAAGGTCTTGTGCAGGGATGGAACTTGAATTCACCTTTGAAAGAAACTAGGGATCCTAAGAGGCAGTGGTGAGAATGGGGTGCATCCCAGGGATCCTAAGAGGCGGAGGTGAGAATGGAGTGCATCCCAGGGATCCTAAGAGGCAGAAGTGAGAATGGAGTGCATCCCAGGTCTCTACTGCACAAAAGCAAGGAGAAAGAAGATGGAATATCATGTGTAAGAACTGCCAAAAGACCACAGCAGCTGCACTGAAGAGGATATAAAGGGAAACAAGATATAATGAAGTTGGAAAGGTAGGTTGGAGTCACATCAATGAAATCACAGATTCCTGAGATAGTAGAATATAGACACACATGTCAGAAGCATTTCTGCCTTTAGAATCAGGAATAAAACCCATACAGAAGGATTATACTGAGGTATTTCAAGGTTATCACATGCAAGAACTCCAAAATAAAAGGAAGCAAATAAAATTAGGCAAGTGGCAAACCCAGATAAACAGTATCAAACAGTTGTCTACAACACAGAAGCCTGAAAGTGTGACTCATGTAAAGCCCTGCTACGTGATGTGACGCAAACATGAGACAACTGTAGGTACAATGTGGAACGTAGTGGTTTAGCTCCCGTGGTTTGTTACTACCACAACAAGTCAACGTACCGCCGTAGAAGATCTTTCTTCTCACAGTAAGCAATACGTGTCCATTTCGGGCAGCAGTTGTCATCAGGTCCAAAACCTGTTTGTGTGATTTTCCTTTAACTGGAATTCCATCAATGCACATGAGTTCATCAGCAGCACGAAGCCGACCATCTTTCTCAGCAGCTCCCAGGGGGATGATGGCTCCAATGTATATCTGACGAAACAAGAATTTGTGGGTTGTTCGAAAAAGTCTGCTTAGATCAGTTAACAGTCAAATTTTCAATAAAACTGAATATTAGGCAAACTGTAAAATGCTTTTTAAATTCAAGGAAGAAAAACTGTCTCATCTCAGGCATCATTAACTTTGAAAATGACATGTGGTGGAGTCTCGGTCATTGACAGAATGTTATTTAAATGACAGGAGCTCCCCAATACCTTTCTCCTTTACTGTCAGCATATCCTTAGGGTTGAGTACAAAGAGGGTAGGCACCATAATCTAGTCTGTTTAACCAGAGGAGCTGTTACATCCAGCAAGCATACTCCTATGTAACAGCTGCTTTGAAGAAAATCTCTGCTTGCTACCATCAGAATATTCATCATCTCTCTACAATGATGAGGGTACCGGGATGAATCTTTCTCTACTCATAAACAGATGGCTGCCATAGCAAGCGTAACTACTATGAAACGTTTGTTGAGGAAAAACAATAAATGGTTATCTTTCATCTAAAAAGAATCATTAAAAATTTTTCATTTAAAGGTAGCAGAACAGCTTGTGGGTGGCTTATTTTTTTAAAAAAATTATTATTAACTAGAAAATCATTAAAAAACCCAAATATTTCCAAATGTGTGCTTGGCTTATACAGCTGGACAGATGCATTATGTCAGTTATAACTAGGTTCTAATAAACAGATCTCTTTGGATAGTTTGGCTAATATTTTGTTGTTCAGTTTTTGTATCAGAAAAAAGAATAAGGATGTCTCCCTAGGTTGTCCGAGTTGAACTTTTAAAAATGCTCTCGCAAATGATATGAACCTCAGTATACTGAAAATATCTAAAGAGCAAGAGACAAGTACATCTTGATAAAATACTCCCATGTCTGACTAATGTCCTACACTAATTTCAACTTGTCTTCAAACTTCATTTGCCTGATAGGATGGTGAAAAACTTTTGTCAATATGATGAATCAGAGCACATGCACACCAACAAAATCAAATGCCCTTTTCTCAATTATTGCAGATATTTTCTCATTTTATTTTTTTAAAGTGGCATTATGGCTACCATGGTAGATTCATGCAAACTTTAATGTATAATGGCTTTGATTTGTGATATTGTACAAAAAGACTGTATACATTTAAATTTTACAAAACACAACTAATTGTGTGATGCTTAGACTATTAAAAGACAAAGAAGATTTTTTTGTTTTAAATTTGTCAGTTTTTCCCCTCAAAAAAATAAACGTTAACAGAAGCATACATAAACAAAATCTCTAAGTTGACTGCTTTGTCTACTTTAAACACAACCTCTGGATTTATTACAAAAAAGTCTTAATCACCTTGTACTTCTCCAGATATGTAGGTTTTCATACAAAATCACATGCAGAAAAGAACTGAGTATTTACTGGTGTTTTTCATGCAAATGCATTCTTAAGATTAAATGGTCCAATATTCAAAAGTATATCACAACTATTTATGGATCAGCCAGAGAATAGTAGGAAATAGAATTGGGAAGTATAGGTTTGCCAAGAAAAGAAACTAAGAATTTGTTTAGAAAAAGGTTAAAAGAACCCGAACAAAGTAAAAAAGGAGGGTAACTAATCACATAGAGTCATTATTTTATGAAGCTGAAGTATGATTATTCAATTTTTAGTTCAAGCGTTTACTGAGACATCAAGACAGCAAACAATAACTCCTCCAAATAATTCTTGAAGGGAGCAAGGTGATATGAATGGAAACCAAGCCCATCTATTTATTAATCAAAATGTTAAAGAGAAAAAAAGGGGGTGGATTTAAAATAATCACGTCAGGGAACAAACAATCCAGAAATACCACACATTTCCAAATTTCAAGTGAACAACTTACAGACTGATCAGGTCCATCCCCTCCCAGGACCCTAAAGCCAAATCCTGATTCCTGTTTTCGAAGGAAAACATCCAAATCCTTGGTGTTTGGAGCTAAGTGAAAAAAGCAAAAAGTGGAATTTTTACTTTATTTCTTAAATGACAACTAGAATAAAACAAGATAACTAATGTTCAACATTTAGTCAGCTAATATTTTACAGTCCTGTGGTAAAACTATAAACTTGAAGCTTTTAAGTGTATATCAGAGCTCAAGCCTGAACACTAACATGATAAGAAAAACATAAACTACCAAGGTCTGCTGCAGAAGTTCTGGACATAGTGTTCTATTCCTAATTAGTGCTTACTCTACCTGTATGTCTAGCTGGTAGCAAGTTAACATGAAATTCTAATGACTCCATTTAGTGCCACAATGCTAAATTCATCAAACCAGTAGCAAAATAAAATATCTGAAAGTTAGGCAAGGTATTTCAGAATCTAGGAAATGAGAGAAAATGTATTATTGACATACTTAAAATAATACCTTTCTCAGAATACACAGAGATGTATCCCTCTGTAAGCAGCTACATTTGCAGGAATTCATAAGCTTATTTTTTAATCAACAAAAAAACATACTATTGCTATTAGTAAAAACAAGCATAATTTATATTACACTTTAAGGCTTACATTAACCAGGTCCACATGAAAACACAAGATGTTTACGTTACTTCATGGGTAAAATTTATCTTTGGTCTTTGGAGTTTGGCTGGGGAAAATACTGGTGCCCTTTTCATTCATTCATCTATTTAGCAAACATTTATTATTAAGCATCTAATATATGCCAGAAATGATACTAAGGACTAGGAATGAAAAGCCAAAAACAACACCATCCCTGACCTCAAGAAGCTTACATTCTACTTAGGGAAACAACATGAACACTGATGAGCAAATGTACAATTTATATAAATAAATACACTGGAAGGGATTTGGGGGCAGGGAAGAAGGCAATAGGAATCATGGATATGAAGAAGGCCTCCTGTAGGAAGTAAGCGGGGCTTGAGCTGATCCGTGAAGGAAGCTGAGGACGCTGAGGCAAAATTGAAGAGGTGGTGAATTCTAGGATGGGGGGACAACCTGTGCAAAGGCAGAGAGAAGGAAACAGTTTGGTGGAAGTATATATAGTATATATGTGAATGAGGGTGACATACAATGAGCCCAGACTCTGAAGTATTTCTAATGTCAACCCAAGAAGTCTGTGTTTCATCCAGAGGGAATGGGGAGTGGCTGAAGCTTCTGACGCAATGGAACGACAGGGTCAGACCTGGATTTTAGGAATGTCTGCTTTGTGGAAGATGGAATGGAGAAGGAAGAGAGTGAGGCAGAGAAAAGGGGGAGGGAAACTCCCAAACTCACACTCTCTCTTTTTTTCTCTTTCATTCTTTAGAAGCGAATTTTTAGTTTGATTTATAAAAGGAACAATTACATTCCTAATCATACAGATGTTTAAAGAAAATGTGAGCAATTTCACACACTCAGTAATGTCTTGAATGCTGTGGAATTAAGTCACATTTTTCTACCACAAAGAGAGGGGTTGCCTGGACAAGTTTAGTTCATAAGACTGTCTTAGAAAACAAGGTCTTCATTATGCACACATAATGAGCCTTTTGTTCCACCTGCAGACACTCTGTGCTTTTAAGCATTCTAGTCTTATGGGTTACTGTTAATCCTTCACTCACTTTATGGTCAGCTTACATTAGGAGAAAAAAATTGCTTTTGGACTTATTATCATCAAAATGCAACTCAATAGAATTCTAGAATGTTAGAGGTATAAGGATCTTAAAGACCTGGTGTGATCCAACAAATATTCAGTGTGCAATGCCCTGAGAGCTCAGTCCAGTACATGAGATAAATATCTACACAAACATGACACAATTTTGACTATGAAAAATACGTGAGAGGAATGTCACTGCTCTGTGATCAGAAGACGGAGAAATCCCTTCCTGATGAAGTAATCAACAAAAACTTCTTGAAAGAGGTAGTATTTGAGGGCTTTGAAGTGTGGGCAAGATGTCACCTGTAGGAGAAAAGCAGAGAGAGAGAGAGAGAGTGGCAGGTGCAGGGGAAGGAAAGAAAACCAAGTTTATACCAGAATGGTAGGTTGGGGTCAGATCGTGGAAAGACTCTGAATGACAGGTGAATATCATGGAGAAGACAGATAAGACAGTAGAAACAAAGGGAAGATTTTTTTAAATGGATAAAGGAGGTCTAAATGCTTTTGTAGATGGAGGGAACATCCTAAGTGAGAGATGATTGATGGAAAATAATCAGACATAACTGGTGGAAAAGATAGGATGGGATAAAGTACATGGTTAGAGGATTTAGCAATGGTCAGAACAGGAGTGAAGAAGAACACAGGACTATGGAAATAAGTTTTAAATGAAGCAGGGAATTAATAAGAACTGAGGAAACCTCTGGAGAGTCTTGATATGCTTTTTAAAGTAGAAGGTGGGGGAGGTCATCTGCTGAGAGTCTTGGAGGTGCAGGTAGTGTTGGGATCTTGGGGAGAAGGTTCAAAATGAATACTGTGAGAGAGGGAAAAAATTGAAACAATGAGGGTCTGGCTGAGGTTGTTCATAGTAAGCAGGAGAAATCCACATGGAAGAGATATCTAGAGAATATCTAGTCTAACCTAATTTTACGAACAAGGAAACTAAATCATAGGACATGTGTAGCTTTAATCACTTTGTTTAGACTGTGGACCCACTCCTCATTGTCTTACAGATGTCACGCCAAAGGACTCTGGTTGTTTAAAGGAGGGCAAAATTAGTCACATGCAGTATTTCCATACATGGCAATAGATGCAGTATGGTAAAGAAAGCACTAGATCTGAAATAGGAAGACCAGTACTGAAATCCTGGCTCTGCCATCTGATTTTTGCCTTGTGACCTTGGGCAAATCCAACTCTTAGTTCTTCCTTTTTAAAAGGCTAATGCAGTGCCTTCCAGCTCTAATACTCCATGTTTCTGAGTTTAATGCTTCCAAAGGGTAAAGGAATAGGCCTCAAAATTGTCTTCCTTCTTAAAAGTAACACAAACATCCTTAAACTTGCCATTGTAAAAGAAAACTAATTCCTAAGAATGGAAAAGCCCCTTATGACATCCATGCTCACTTTGTTCTGCACTATCTTAAAAAATCTTGGAGACTTACGTTTATCTTCATATATCGTCTTGGACTTCAGGTAGACCTCGGAAGGATCTAATTTGGGGGATCCTGACCTGATAATGCTGGGTGGAAAAGGCATCGGCTGAGGAACAGACTCATTGATGGCCTCCAAGCTTCCTGAATTCTCCTGTTTATCCGTCTTCTAAAATGGAAAAGCAGGTGCTGCTTAGTAATTGGTTCAAAATGATAAGAAAATAGATGATTTAATCACTTCATAAAAGAAGTGTGGCAAATAAAATACACAAAATGGCTGGGCATGGCTACATATCTCTTTATGTATATCCCTCAACACTAAAGAAACTAAGGTGTTGAGCATTAATATATTTGATGGATTCAGTACAACAATATGAGTCTCTTGAAAGTATTGGGCTAAGATGTATTTAACTGAGGGTAGAAAAAAATTCTACTTAGTAAATGACAAAAAATGAAGAGTCTTATTGAGTCCTATGTTTGAACAAAGCTTCTCTTCTTCCCACCTTGAAACTACTCGCTGATTTAGGGAAGCAAATAAGTGAGATAATGAATGCTTCTTACATAAAGAAAGGGGTTCTTCTATGAAAGGAAAGGAAAAAAAATGTGCCACATAATTTTTACTTCTCTTTTTTTTACCTGGTTTAATTTCCAATGAAGATGTTTGCAACATATCATTCTTTCTAAGATCACTGAGTAGCAAAATTCTTAACCCCAAATTAGGTTAAATACATAATACTATGAACACACTCTAAAATCCAAACACTCTAAAGGGAAAGGCACTAAGCCAAGGCAAAAGAGTAGCTTATTTCGATTTTTTTGTTTGCAAAAAGTTAATTTCCAAATATTTGACAATGTTAAGAAAAATAAAAACAATTAGCTATAAAGGAAACAAAATAATATATTAGCCTCAAAGAAATCCCACTCCACCCCCAAACCAACCAAAGAACCAACCCCAAACCCTCAATAGCATATCTGTCCAAATCTGTCAGTCAAGAATTAGATTGTGATTTAAGATGATAAAAAATATCACTGTCAACTAGCACAGAGGAGTAGTTCTTAGCTTGGGGATCATGAGTGTCCTTCCCTACTAGTGCTACAGAACAATCCCATTTCTCCCTTCTCCCTCCTTCTCTGTTGCTCAGGATCGTAAACAGTCAGTGGGAAAGGGAATTAGCAGCCTCAATATGTTGCTAGAAGTAGCCATGAGCAGAATTTCTTGTACATCTTGATGAATTACATGATATTGAGTCTATGAAGGACAGGTAAGTGGGCTAGAGGGTAAAGGTACTGTTCTAATAACTTTGCTAAATTAGTTTGATTCCTGAGAAGATATATTTTTAACTGTGCTGGAGAGCTCCCTTGAATAACCTACGGTTTCTGGCTATTGATGAATATCTTTGATGGGCTGATGATGAAAGCAAATTTCACATGTCATTAATTGCCTTTGTATTCAATACTTGTAATTACTGGTGGTATCGGTGTAAGAGACTGATAAGTGACTAACAGTTTTTTCCACAGGAGCCTTCTTCCAGTTTTCATCTCATATATATATGTACACACACACACACATACACACACACGCACACACACACACACACACACGTCCTTTGACAGACTATTTAACTATCCAGATGTCTGACAAACAACAGTCTCTAGGGTCAATAGTTAGCTGAACATAAAGATAAACAACTAAGCTGTACATTCTGGAAAAAAAAAAGCCCAACAAAACCAGCAAAACAAGTCACTGGATAGTGCAGAAGGCCACAAATGTTTTGGGTAATTCAACAAGTATCTATTGTGTCTATCATGTACAAGTTATGGATTTAATGACAAAAATGAGGAATGGACTTGGCCTGTAAAGGAGCCTCCATTCTATTAAGCAATACAGACTATAAAACAAATAGGTAAGTTTGAGATAATTCGAGGCAGAAGAGAGCACGAACAACTAGGGAGACCAGAAAAGGATTGAAGGAGGAGTTAGTACCTGAGCTGAATCTTGAGGAAGGTGAAGGATTCTAAGAGGCGGGAAGTATATACTCTAGGTATCAGGGACAGCCTGGGGAAAGGCTGGATGTAGGACACAGAATGCAAAGTTTGGGTAATAGCAAGTGGGCCAATGTGACTTACCATAGAGTACATGAAGGGGAGTGATATAAAATTAACCTGAGAAGGTAGGTTGGAACCAGATTATCAAAGTCCTTAAGTACCCAATAGGGGGATCTGGATTTTGTCCTGGAGGCAACAAAAAGTCAAGGAATATTTCTAAGCGGGAAATGACATGGTTAGAAGTGTAGTTTAGGAAAATTGATTGCTGTGTGTCGGATAAATCTGAGAAGGAAGACATTGGAAATAGGGAGGCTAATTAAGATGCTATAGCACTATTCCAGGAGTCCTTCAGGTACTGAGGGCCTGAATTAGGGGGGCAGCCATTGAGTAGAGAAAGTGGGGCAAATGTGAGAATTTTTATGGAGGTAAACTGAAAAAAGTTTCTCAAGTGAATGAATAAGATAGGCGAGGAAAGATTCGAAAGTAACTTCAAAGTTTATAACTTCAAAGTTATAAACCTGGGTAACTCCAAAGATGATGGTGCTTTCAATAGAAATAAGAAATCTAGGAGGGCTAAGTTGAGAGGGATATGGGAGCATCTGGGATGCTGATGAGACACAAAAGTACATAAGAAGCTTGGCTATATACTGGGTGGCAGATCATATAGTTTTAATTTACCGTCTGCCCTAACATTTATTTAAAACCACTGGGAGCATATTTTTTCCCCCTTGTGTTGTTTCTACAGCCAAGAGAAATGAATGAAGACTCTGGGGATAGTCCTAATTTTCCAGCCTAGGATATATGATGATTGCTAACTCTTTCCCTCTATTGCAAACATTTTACATACTCACCACTTTGGTAGTTTTTGCTGGTGAAGGAGGACCTAGAGAAAACAATGAGCCAAATTTTAAAATGAAATGAAGAATTCTTTGGTATGATACTATTTAATCACGAACACTGTCTACTAATAGAACAAAAGTAAATTAAGTAAGCTAGCTTTAATTTAGTCAAATAGAAAACTGAAAAACTAAGCATGCAGAGAAAAATGTTTAACTTTACCATGGTACAGTGGATACAGTGCCTGACTAGGAGTGAGGAGACTTTTTTGAATCCTATCTCTGACACTTCCTACCTGTATGACCATGGGATAGTCACTTAAAACATCACAGCCTTAGTTTCCCCATCTGTAAAGTGGGGATAATAATGCCCATACTACCTACATTACAGGGTTCATAGGATCACAGCTCTGGAGCTAGGAGGGAACTCAGAGGCCATTTCTTTGCCACCCAAATACATTATTTTGTGAAAGAGGATATGGAGGAGATTAAGAGACTTGCCAAAGATCGCACGGGTGGAATTTGAAGCACAGTCTCTGACTCCTGGGTCAGTGCTCTCTCTACTGTGCAGTGCTTTGAAAACCTGAAAGCAGTATCATGTACTTCAAAAGACCACCCAAAGAAGAAATCAAGGGGTAAACAAAAGTCCATATTAAAGCAAATGTTCCCACGCACAAGATGGAGAAACAAGGTGCTGAAAGAGCAGAAGCATGTGAAGATGTACAAGAGTTAAATTACAATTTTTAAATGTCAGCCATTCATAGACATGGACATAGACATTAAATCCCATTAAAGATCAAGTAAGTAACTGGAGTTTAAAATGGAGGGTGGGTGGATGACATCTGGTGCATTTCATGTTCCATCATGACCATGGAAAAACAAGCCTTGTGTTTTCTCACATGGGTACTGAGAGACTTAATGACCACTTATAAAAGGCCACTAGAGCTTCAGAAAAAAATTTTAAAAGTAAAAGCTACTAGCACTGTGGATTCTACAGAACGGGTTTCAAGAGATTCCTCTACACCATCTAATGCCTATAGAAATGTAAAGAGTTTTGTTCTTTGAAATCACCTTGGGTACATTACGGAGTCATAGATGAGTCTCAAGGCTTTTAAAGGTCTTTCTTGTCTTCACTTAAATGGGAAATCTTTTAAGTGAAGAAGCATCTGTGACTGATCATAAAAATTATAAGTAATTTTTAAAAATGGGCACTAGTGGAGTTATTAATAAGTAGGAAGAGACGAGGATATGGAATGGACCTGTGATTTCTCTGGAAGAGAGAACTCCAGTTAGAACTCCCTCTACCAATGGCAGGGTGGCACCTTCCCTGCAACTTATAGCCTTACAGCAGCCTAAAGAACTGAGAGCCTGGGCCAGGATCACATGGCCAGCATGTGTCAGAGGCTGGCTCTCTCTCTATCATGCCACATTGTCTCAAATAGAGGACAGGAAACTCATAAAAACTGCTCTCTGGAAGTGAGTGAACACAGCCTTGTAGAAAACACACACTAGTGAACAGGTAGTCTGATGGGAGAAGAAACATCCTGACCTATTAGGGAAAGACAATTAACAGACATAAACACATAAAAACTAAACATTTTTTCATGTTGCATCTTTACTCACCTCCTCTCAAGATGAGCAATGGCACATCTGCGCCTACTGGAAACTGCTTTAGAACTTCTACTACCTGGAGGTGTGTTAAGTTCTGCACATTTTGGTGGTAAATCTCCTTAATAATATCTCCTTTTTGAAGGCCATGACACCACTGGCTGTCCAATATCATTTTCACCTTCTGCCCAGTTGGACTATCAGCTATTGCAAACCCAAAACCTTTAGGACCCTTAATCAGAGGGATAGTCACTAGCTCTGGTTGAGAGCTGCCTGATGATGCCATGGATGCCCTTTGCTCATTTGGGTCCAAAGAAGGGCCATTGAGACGATCACTGGCCAGAATGTGACCTGGTTTCCCATTCTGGTCCAAAACCACTGTCCCTGATTTAAAATCCTGACTGCTTATGCAAGTCTCTCCCTTGGTTACAGGCTGTCCATTGATGATGGGTGTAGCTGTGACAATATCGACAACAGGATCTTCATTATCATCAGGAAGAGGGTAGCCACGACACAAAGTCAGGTTCACATACTGGTTGACAGGGACCAATTGAAACATCTGGACAACATCAGCATGGGTGTGACCAAGGACACAGTTGCCATTTATGTCTACGATTACATCACCTAGTAAAACAAATGTATTAGAGTACATTAAAACCTAAGTTATCCCCAATTTTAATATTATTTTAGTTTAGGTACTACTATTTCTAATCACCAGTTGATTAAGGTTAAATTATGGGTCCTCAAGAAAAAAAAAATTCAGACAGATCTCTTTTGTCCTTTATTAATTTCAAAATAAATAGATTTCCAAAAAAGAGGAATCTCTTTACTTTTGTGAGCTTCTCTAAAAAAGCAGGGACTGCTTTAAAGTCATGATAAGGATACCTGAGATTCAAGTTATTAATGGATAAAGGTGGCCTAGGGTGTGAGAATAATTATTTTATTACCCTATATAAATACTGTTAGATGAATCATATTCAAGCACCTGGAAAAGAATTATATACATAGTAGGTTCTCTATACATGTATATGCATACATGTGTACATATGTGGGTATATCTACATATCTATCTAAATATGTAAAAATTAAATCTTTAATAGATCTTCATTCACTGCACATTATTTGCGCTTCAAACAAAAAAAACCCATAAATATTGGCAAAAGCAAACACTATATGTTTTTTTAAACATGAGGAAAAGCCATCTAAATAAAATCTGACAAATTCAGAATTATTTCTGCAGTCCTCATCTGATATAGGTAAAAGCAGTCTGATTGCTAGATTCGCTAGCCCTTAACATGCATCAGTTGGGATTCTTTTATGTAGACCTGATCTCTCTTATTTATTTTATGTAGTCTCATCCATTTGCTCTTTTTCCCCTTAAACTTGAAGGTGATTATTTAAAAGGTTATTCTCCCAATCAAGGTGCTCAAATTTGTTCTTGTTACATTTATGCTTTTTAAGGTCAACATGAATAGTCCTAAAAGAAATGTCACTTCATGGAAATTTGGTTGTAATGATCTAATGAGAGACAGAAAACTGGACTACTTAGAAACAACAGTTGAGACATTGTTTTCCCTGGTAAAAGCCTGCAGAATGTTCATGGGAGCACTTTAATGCGATGCCGGGATGGCTTGTGCAGTCAGACAAATCTGAATCAATATTGTGACATTGTAGGAAGATGGTCAGGAGCTAATGGATTTGTTTCACAATCAAAATATGGAAAAGCGCAGACAAAAATGAGACCTGAAAAAGAAATTCTGATTAGTCTCAACTTAATATTTATTTATGACGCTAGATAATGAAAATAGTTAAGAAGACCACATATTATATCCTTATTTATATTTACAAATTTTTCTTTGAATTGTGACTAAAATATCCATAAAAGAATCCCAACTGATGCATGTTAAGGGCTAGCGAATCCAGAAATCAAACTGCTAACCTATATCAGATACGGGCTGCAAGAATAATGCTGGATTTGTCAGATTTTACTTAGATGGTTTTTCCTCCTGTTAAAAAAAAGTGGTGTTTGCTTTTGCCAATACGTTGTTTTTCCTTGTCAAACCCATCAGTTTTTTGGAAGGGCACATGATGATCTGTAAATAATATTCTAATGAAACGGTAGCATACCCAAGCATAGCAGAAGAAATCTGTCAATTGAACAATCTAGCGGTGCAATTACGTTCACACTGTATGTGAAACAGGGGCATCCATGAGAAAGGAGAACACAACAAGAAACAACTTCAACACTACATTAAAACTTTCAAAGAAAAAAATCACTTTAAAATTCCCTCATTGTGAATAAGCAGTCTGAAAGACCCAAACATACTTTTAAAAAAAATGTCAAAATGTCAAAAAAAAATGTCAAATAGCCAAAGCAACAAAGTCTAGACAAGGAATATGCAACTTATCTCATGCCTGAACAGTCACATTAAGAACTGCAGAATCGGGGCAGCTAGGTGGCGCAGTGAGTAGAGCACCAGCCCTGGAGTCAGGAAGACCCGAGTTCAAATCCAGCCTCAGACACTTGACACACTAACTGTGTGACCTTGGGCAAGTCACTTAACCCCAATTGCCCTCTCTTCCCCCTCAAAATAAAAAACAAAACAAGAACTGCAGAACTGTATTTCTAAAATGCAAATTTCCATTTTTAAAATCTACAATAAACTAGTCAATCTGAGGAGACACAAAAATATGAGAAGTGGTGCTATAACACCTCAAGAATTACCATAAAGGACTTTGTGGAATGTCAGTAATAACACAGAATCATGGATAGTACAGAAGAAAGGGATCATAGAGATTCTCTGGTCTAATCAACCTCAGCAGAGAGGCAGTGGAGAGTGGGCAAGGTCTGGAGCTACAAAGATCTTGGCTATATTGTTCCTCTCATATACACTGGGTGAATGACTGTGGGCAAACAGCCTAACATCTCGGAACCCTAAGCAATTTTCCAAGACTTTTAAGTTATAAACCAGTTACAATTTCCAGTGCTGATGAAATTACTGGTCCAGACAATAAAACATGGTTCATCATACAGTTAAATTCATGCTTCCATTAAGAATGAAGACTGGTGAATTTTTGACAACCCTCAAGACACATGAAAAATTGTATGAACAAACTTTCTGACTGGGCTATACAGTGATCTTTGTAACCATTTTCTGCTAGAAGAATTAGGGCAGCTCAGTGGCATAGTGGATAGAGTGCCAGGCTGGGAGTCAGGAAGATCTGAATTCAAATCCAGTTTCAGACACTCCCTACCTGTGTGACCCTGGGCAAGTCATTTAACCCTGTTTGCCTCAGGTCCTCATCTGTAAAATGAACTGGAGAAGCTGGCAAACTGCTCCTGTATCTTTGCCAAGGAAACCCCAAATAGGGTCACAAGAGAGTCAGATATAACTGAAACAACAACAAAAATTACAAACATCATTCACAAAGTTTCCAAATTAAGTGGCTCCAGATACCATTTTTTTTTTGGTTAAAAAATAGCCAGTTTCATCTCCAGCTATAATTTATTGAACGACTCTTCTGTTAAAGCAGTATACAGAAATTTGTTACCTGGTGCAATTTTCCCATCTTGAGCAGCTGGGCCATCTTTGAGTACATTTTTCACTTGAAGAAACTCATCAGGTCGATCTCCACCAATGATGGTAAAACCAAATCCCATGGTACTTTTTTTCAAAGATGCTCTTATGAGTACACCTTTAAGCTGGGAAGGGTCTCGAGTGAAGTGTGACTTCTCTACATCTATACCAAAAAGAAGAACGTGTTTGCAAATCCAAGATGTGACAAAAGACATAGCAGGCAAAAAAGTAAGCCATTCAAGCTGTCTATAAAAAAAATGAAATGTATTGCAACAGAAAGAAATGGGAAAAAAGATAAAATCGAATATTTAACATAGAGAATTTAATGTTCATGAACCAAAAATTAGAGGTATTTAGAAATTTGTTTAAAAAACCAAGTTTGCTTAATATACAATTTCTCATTTGATGGATTCCTATAATATTAGAATAATCCAGTGGATCCGTGATTTCACTGATATGGATATTCTCTTCAATGACATAGACAGTGGTCTCTCACCCTCTGTAACTGCTATCCATGTCTTCCCATAAATTTGCAAACTTGGTGGTAGTGGGGGAAAGGAGGTACTTCTAGGATTCTCTTAAAATTGCATGGATATCAATGCTAATTAAGCTTGTGGGCTCCCCCCTGCCTGTCTCTGCACTCACAACACGACACCAACTTTTTTCTGGTCACATATTTTCCTAAAGACAAGCTTTACAACACTAATTCTGAGTAACGTCTCATTTGTAGGGTGTTATGGCCTGTTTATGGCCATCAAGCATATCTCCTTTACTACCTTCGTGATTCTTAATTTTAATTCTTCAGAGACTGTACCTGTCTATGATTTATAGACATATAACATCACTGGAAGAATACTGGTGTTTAAAAAAAATCATTCAATTGACAAGGATTTTTTAAATGCTTAATAAGCCAGGCAATTACAAGGAGTGCTGAGGGTACAAAGACAAAAACAAGATAGTATCTATCTTCAAGTGGTTTATAATCTTTCAGGAGAAACAACATATAAGTAAATATAAATTTAAATAAAAGGTAATTTTGGAGGTCAGGCAATCATAGCTAGGGAGTAGTCTTACAAGAAATGGCACTTGAGATGAATTTTGGCAAAAGACAGTGATTCTAAGAGGTGGAGATAAGGAGTGAGTGGATTACAGGCCCAGAGGATTACATATGCCACAGCACAGAAAGCAGGGCTGGGATGATGTGCCTTGGATTCAAGGAAATGGCTTGGGTGCCTCAAACAGAATTGCACTGGAGGGGAGGGCCAAGCTGGCAAAGTAGCAAGAAGTACAAGAGCTCCTCTTTCTCTTTCTCCCCACACCCCCAACCTCTTCCAAACAGAACGAGAAAATACACAAGACCAAATCCTGATCAAGAAGTCTAAGGGAGAAAAAAACCCCAGAGTGAGTCATTTTTCTGACCTAGGTTGGCATGGCAGGCAGACAGAGAGGTCTGAGGACACTATGGACAAGGCCTGGTCAGGAGAACACCATGCAGAGGCTTGAGGCTGTGCACCAGCGTGAGAAGTGGTCCTTGATCCAGCAAAGGGACCTACACTTGTGCAGGGACAGAAACAGGTGCCCGCAGGCCAGTCTGCTTACGACCCAGTTCTGGATTAAGGGCGGCAGAGTGAGGAGTGCTCACCAACCCATGACTGTACCAAAAAGGGAGCAAGCTCAGAAGTAAGCAGCTACCTTGTGGTTTAGACTTCAGAAGCAGAAGAGGGTTTCAGTTCCAGTTTCTAGCCCAGTCTGAAATCTGAAATCAAGAGGGCAGGAATCCCAGACCAAAGGGAAGCCTATAGCTCTGTCACTTTAAACCAGCAGAGCTTTCTGGCCAGCTGATAACTGGTGAATCCAACAATAGTCTAGAAACAAGGCAATCCCATAAGCCTGTGGCTCAGACCCAAACCAGGTCAGGAACTTGCAGAGCTCAAAACAGAGTGGGCAGCAATCAGACTTTGCCCTAGATCAAGTCACTTTGGGAAGACTGAAAGCTTACTGGTCTGAAGCCTGGACTGTTGCTGAGAAACTGGAGTTAAAACACTCAATGTCCCACTAAAGAAGATGAAACATGACACAAACCTTATGACACAGATGTGATGAATTTAAAAGGAAGAAAGAAACATACATTTCCTGACATGGCTAATGTGGGAGTTTGTTTTACTAGACTATGTCAATATGCAATAAGAGATTTTTTTGAAAAAAAAAATGCTTAATGGGAGGAGGGACATGAGAGGGACAGAATAACAAATGCTTGTTACTTTAAAATTTCAAAAGTTTAAAAGAGAAAAAAAAAGTATTTCTGACAAGAGCCTGACAAACAAGATATATATTAAACCAACCTAAATATAAAAGTCCCAGGAGGTAGTTAATCAATTAATATACACTTATTAAATGTGTACTCTATGCCAGGCACTGTTAAACACTGGGTATACACAGGCAAAGTGAAAATGTTTTATATAATGAATATTCTGCAATAAATCAATGGACAAAGAGAATTGCCATCTATCAACAATTATACAAAAGACTGGCCCAAATCTCTAACAATAACAGAAGTGCAAATTAAAATAACTCTTGAGATTTCACTCTAAATCCAGGAATTTGGCAGAGATAACAAAAGATGGAGATAGTCTATGCTGGAAAAGACTGCAGGAAGACAAGAACATCTATACGCTAAGGACAGAGCTAGGAACTGGTCCAGCCATTCTGTAAAACTCTGTTTAAGCTACGTGAAAGAATTGTGGGGAAGACTCACTAAACTTCATATCCTTTGACCTGTAGGATCTCTCTTTTGGGTTCCCAGGAGGTCAAAAACTTAAAGTCCTTTTATATATACTAAATATTTATTGTAAAACATGTCTGGTGGCAAAGAACCAGACACCAAGACACCAAGTTAATGTTCACTGATTGGAGAATGGTTGATATATATATGAATTAACAAATGAGAAATTCAGAGAAACTTTGTAAATACCTACCAAAACCGATCCAAAGTAAAGTAAGCAAACCCGGAGAAAGGCATACACAAAACAACTATGATAATGTAAATAAAAAGTACATTAAAATTGAGTACTCCTGCAGTGACAGCAGGGAGCTTGCCGTGCAACATTTCAATATATATATAAACGAAACTTGTTAGTATCATTCTGCCATTATTCATACTTTTGACATCATGACCCCGGGTTACAGGCAGGAGAAGCAAGCAATTAACTTCAGGGCCCATATGTTAATTGTAGAGCCAACACTGACTTGATCATGTTATAAACAGATAAATAAGATATAAATAAAACTCCAACACACTCCCATACCTCTGCAATAAAAAGGAATACTAACTGTATACTTATTATCAGCAGCAGCAGAAAACCTTGGTATTTTCAAAGCATTTTTCTGTATTTCCTCATAATTCAGCGTCTCTTATCAGTGGATCAGGAAACTGATACACTGAAATTTATTTGAATTTCTAGGTTGCAGCAAACAAACAAAAGAAGATGCAATATCCCCCAGAAAAGGAAAAACAAACCAAGATC
Source organism: Trichosurus vulpecula (assembly GCF_011100635.1). Lineage (NCBI taxonomy): Eukaryota > Metazoa > Chordata > Mammalia > Diprotodontia > Phalangeridae > Trichosurus > Trichosurus vulpecula. Next base: position 56,241,203 of record NC_050579.1, read on the forward strand.
ACTTAGGTGGTAATTCAACATAATCTATAAGGTCTTTTTATGAGGGAAAAGAATGTAGGTTGTACCTTGCTTTGAGGAACCAACATCAGCCTGTCCTAACTGCTTTTTCCTCTTGGCTTCCACCACCGGATTTTCAAACTGGGTTTTCTGGTTAATGTGACTGTAACATTAGAGAAATATGTATTTCAATTCCAGATAAAATATTAATATGCTTTTGTTTAAAATAAAGTTAATAAAACCTAAGTTTGGGTGTCATTTTCTCCTTTTAAACAATGACTATGACACAAAGCAAAGGAAATGGGCCCTCCAAGGTATGAAACAGACACTGATCTTATGCTAAAAACACGTACACACACACACACACACACACACACACACACACACACACACACACTCTCTCTTCTATTTCAAAGCTATTAACACCTTTTGTCAGTGTAAGACTACTACAGAAACAATGGTAACGATATTCTAGTATTTCAAAGCTTTATACAATGCATTACAACCTAAGTGCCGCGCTTTCTACTAAATTGTATTTTAACCTGAAGAGATTAGCAATGAGCAATAACCATCATCAAATCATAAGGTAAAGCATCAAATAGCTTCAAAATCTGAAGCTGACAAACCCGCATATAAAGGTACAGACAACTTCTCTTTTGTTCGCAGTAAACCCAGAGACATGCTGGGTGTGGAGTCAGACACCACCTGCCACTTCAAACCCCAAATCTGCCACTTAATACCCGCAGGACTTGGGCCCTTCTTGTAACCTCTGTGTCTCAGTTTCCTCATATGTGAAATGAAGAGTTTGGACTAGATGACTTCAATTCTGTATCTATGACATTACGAGGCTAAGAACACAAAAAATCCTGGGTTAAAAAGAAAGAAGTCACAGATGGGATTGGGACGTTAGCCTTTACTGCTGCAAATACATCTCAGCCCTTGAGCACACATGGTTGCTAAGCTTCAGACCTGTGAGAATGTCAAATATTCTTTTGGATCTGATTTCACTTCAACTCAAAGATGTACTATGTATATTTTATCTAATGATAAAAATGAAATGAATGAAATTAAGTGAAAGGCCCCTTCCTCATCCCACTTCAAATTTAAAATGCCAGAACTGAATTAGGTATTGTTATTTTATTTATAAGAGATGGAGATTTAACGGAGAGACCTTTTGAATATCCTTTTATACTAGAAGCAGACATTGATCAAAGAAAAAAACCTGTTTGGAAAGAGCCTGAAGTCCCTTTGGACTGAGAATGATTCACTTCACCAAGGGAAGCTTCAGAACATGAAAAGTAGTAATTTGTATTTACACCTTTGATGAGGTGTAGGAGAACAGAGTAGGAACATGCAAATGAGTAATCACCTTCCTGCAAATACTTAATACAAAAGAGTTAGAAATCCTGGTTAAGAAAACAATATGACTGACTGTACTTTCCTTAGATTAAAATGATTCGGGGCAGCTGGGTGGCGCAGTGAGTAGAACACCGGCCTTGGAATCAGGAAGACCTGAGTTCAAATCCAGCCTCAGACACTTGATACGCTAGCTGTGTGACCTTGGGCAAGTCACTTAACCCCAACTGCCCTGCCTTTCCCCCTCCAAAAACAAACACCGCCCCCCCCAAAAAACCCAACCAAACAAATTCTACCTGGAATAAAATCTTTTCCTTGAAAAAAGAATAATTCATGGAATTTTCACATAATACTAGGAATAACAAGCAGTACTGAAGAATACTATTGATCAGAGTAATAAATCAAGTTAAACAGAAATAAAAATATGATTTTAAATGTTTGCTATTTTCAAAAAAAACCTCTACATACAATATATAATTTCTAAGTGTCATTTTCGTTACGTGTGTTTTCTTTTTTAATGCATAAAATGATCTGTCAAAAAGGAAGTTTAAATTTATCCAAGAAACATAATTATGATCTCACATAGGATTAGAGCTACTGAAACATCATTAAGATACAAGTATTCTAAATGTGGTATCTTATCATTTGCTCAAATTCACTTGCAAAAACATAGGCACATCAAATTATGTGCTACATTTCTACTACAGAAAAAATCCTATGTCAAAGTTATATTTCTAAAAATGGCAGCATTTTTATGAAGAACCTGTTTTTACAGCAATCTTTTTAAAAATGAATTACTCATTTTCAGGGCCCCATGCTCTATGCACCAGTAAAAAGTGACAATGCAATTGGATTCCTACTCCAATAATCCTGCCAATAACAATCATGGTGCCATCTGGTTTGACAACTAATAGCTCCATGGAGTAGCCATTTAAGAAAGATCTTTTTAATCTCCATCCATAAGCTAACTATAGATTACCATGTTTGTAGTTGAAAACCTAACTAATCTGGGAATCAAGCCAACAAGCTCCACAGCTCAGTTGACTCCATACTAATATGTACACTCTGAGTACAAGCTGCACTTTCTTAATTTAATAAATTATCCTCTTTAATATAAGCTTGTCCTAGAAATCATGCACAATCATGTTGCTGTGTTCACTTTCAGTCATTTCAAGGTCTGTTAAAATAAGTAAGGGAAAGGGGTTGGTCACCTCAAGAATGTTCCTAAACTCACTTAGAAATTATTATTTTTCTCTTTTGTTTTTGTTTTTTTGGTTTTGTTTCTTCTTTCTCATGATTCATTCCATTGGTCATAATTCTTCTTTACAACTTGACTATTGTGTAAATAAGTTTAATGCAAAGTTATATGTAGAAGACATATCAGATTCCATGCCATCTTGGGGAGGGGGGTGGGGGGGAGGAAAGAAAATCTGTAACTCAAACTCATGCGGAACTGAGTGTTGTAAACTAAAAATAAAAAATCTTAATTAAAAAAATGATAAAAAGAAGATTGTTGACCCCTGAAAAAAATAAAAATAAATACTAAAAAAATTATTATTTTTTCTTAATGGAAAATCCTGTTTAGGATTTTAAACAGACAACAGCTTTGGTCTCTTGAATAAATTGTATTAAAACTTATAGCAGAATTATTATTACATTTAGATTTTAATGCATTTAAAAAAAATAAAAAACCATTAGACTGCCAAAGGAGTACATGGTACAAAAAGAAGAACCTCTGAATTTTAAATGGACTAAAATTTCTTTAAACGAGCAAAATTTCAGACAAAAAATGTCACTACATTATTTAACATTATTGTACCAGAAAATCATAAAAATCAGCACTCCCCTTATAGGGAATCATGACTTTCAAATTGTTAAGTTATATAATTAATTCTTTAAGTCGTGGTATAATGAAGAGAGCACTAGATAAAGAGAAAGGAGATAGGAGTTATAGTCTCATCTTCAGTGGTGAGCATGTCTCCAAACTGAAGCACCCTGGCCAGCCATGCTTATTCCAAAACCTCGTTCAACTCGTAACTCACCAGGCACCCAGATTCCTTGTTGGCCTTGCCTTGGACTACCTTTCCATCACTATCTTATGTGTTTTCTTTCTTGATTAAAGTGTAAGCTCTGTGAGCTCAGGGACTATCTTGCTTGCTTGTATTCCCTGTGTTAGCATGGTATCAGGCTTAGTACACGGTTCAGGAACATGTAGCCTTCTAGGTCCTTGGGAGACCTTTTGACTGAGTACAAGTTTTACAGAACAAATCCTTTTATTAAGAAGATTTGTTCTGTGACGTTTGGATTCAAAGGCTGCACTTGAGGACCTAGAGGGCCACATGTAGCCTTGAGGCCGCACGTGCCCTACCCCTGAGTCTTAATCAATCTTTCCTTTTCTTCTTCCTCCCAATTCCCTTCTTCCTTCCTTCTTTTCTCTTTCTGTCTTAGTCTGATTGTGAGTTTTAGCAAATTACCCAACTTTTTAAGGCTTAAGAATTCATCATCATTTCACAGATGAGGAAACTGAGACAAAGTGGTTAAGTGACTTACCCAGGGTAAGAGAAGTACTAGATATGAGGCGTTATTTGAACCCAGGTCTTCCTGATTCCAAGTTGAGTGCTTATCCCCTATGATAAGATTCCTTTTCTATAGATCTACCTTGTATTAATTATCTTGAATTTATTTGATATTTATTCTGTGTACACTTATATATGTATATATTATCTTTTCAATAGAAAGTAAACTGCTTGAAAATAGAGGTTGTTTCATTTTTTATCTGTATCCCCAGAATCTAGTAGACCACCTGGCCCATGGTAAGTATTTAATAACTGTTTATTAATGGACTGATAGGAAACATTCCCCAAATTCATCAAAAGACAGACCTATGATCAGCTTGCATAGAAAGAGGGCAGCATATCGGCAGCAATTTCCCATTTCTAATGAAAAAAAAGTACTATATATAGAAGGGTCTCCAAGGTTCACCCGGAAAAGCTCAAAGAGGGAGCTGAAAATTTCAGCCAAGGATACTTCTTGGGCTACACGCAGAACAAAGAGAAATCTACTTATCCAGTCTGAACTTTTCTCCTGTTGTCCAGTCTCATATCTCCAACCATCTATTAGACATTTAAAACTAGATGTCCTGTAGACATCTTAACCTCACTAAGTACCAAGGGAACTCATTATCTTTCCCCACTGATTATCCCTTTTTCCAAATTTCACTATCACTGTAGAGGGAACCACCAAAATTTCTAGTTCTCCAGGCTCACACCCTAGGCATCACTTTTGACTTCTCAGTCTCTTTCACCCACCACAGCCAACCTCTTACCAAGTACTGTCACGTCTCCCTTTGCAACATCTCTCATATTCAGACCCTTCTTTCCCCAACACTGTCACCACTCAGGTGCAGGCCCTTATCACCTCATGGCTGGACTATTGCAATGGCCCTTGGTTTGGTTTCCTCTGCCTCAACTGTCTCTCCACTCCAGTCGATCCTCCGCTCTGCTGCCGTAGTGATCTTCCTAAAGCATAGGTCTGACCGTGCTGCCCCGCTATTCAATAAACTTCAGTGGTTCTCTGTTATCTACAGGATCAAATATAAAATTATTTGTGGAGCTTTTAAAGTCCTTTACAACCTGGCCCTTTCCTCCCTTTTCAGTCTTCTGATACTTTGGTCTCTTCCACAAATGTTCTGATCCAGGGACACAGGCATCCTTGCTTTTCCTTGCACAGGACACTCTATCCCGACTTTGCCTTTTTACTGACCGTCCAGCATTCCTGGAATGTACTCCCTCTTTATCTCTGCCTGCTGGTTTCCTCTGAGTCTTGTCTAAAAATCTCATTTTCTTCAAGTCCCCCTTAATGCTAGTGCCTTTCCTCTGAGATTAGCTCTAACTTACCCTGTCGATATCTTGTTTGTACATAGTTGTTTGGATGTTGCCTCCCTCATTAGAATGTAGTTCCTTGTGGGAAAGGATTGTTTTGGCATTTCTTTGTATCTCCACCACTTAGCCCAGTTCCTGACACATAGTAAGCACTAAATAAATAGGTATTAACTGCTGACCCTTTGACCATCCTGTTCATTTCCCATGACCGTAATTCCCACTTTGTAGAGCCAGAAAGCAAAGCCTAAGATAAAAAGGAGACTTAAAAATCTGACAAATTCCCAGGCAAGTCTCTACTGTTGCCTAGACTGAACAGTGATGTTTGATACTTTGGGCTTCTAAGTTATTAAAAAATGAAAATGTACATTAATGGGAAGAAGGAAATATGTTAACATAATTTTGACTATAATACAAAGAATTCAACAAACAAACATTAAAGAATAAAGGACTAAGACTGTTTATATTCTATGATAAAATAGTTAAGCACTATGGCAACCTTGTGCCCACAGTTGTTAAGCCCTACTCAAAGGTTTTTTCCAGCTAAAATTCTGTGATTTTTGATAAAAATTTTGATGACTTCTTAAGGATTCATCCAGAAATCTCTCTTAAATAACTTCAGGTAATATATTTGTCCGGCACAAACATTCTCTATGTACACAATATGAAAGTAGGAGATGTGGGTCATTTTAGTCATATGTATAGATTCAAAAACACTTGTGTTCAACAAAGCTACATATCAGCAAATGAATGAAAGGGGAAGTAATAAAAGAGGAAGATCTAATATTTTTGATTCCCTATTTTTCTAGCTACTAATGACTGATGAATTTGCTTTTGTGACCTAAATCCCAGGCTCTGCATACTAGTTTCAAGGATGGTGCTAATGTTTGTGCTGAATGTATGTGCCTGATATGTAGATACTTAAGCTCTAGAGCACGGATTTAAAAGCTAACTGCAGAAGAAACACTGTTGTTTGCAAATACACCACCTATGAGAGGCATGGCAAAACCGCAAGCAATGAAGAACAAATAAAGAGTACAAGCTAAGATTTTTGACATTAACCTACTATACCTGGCTAATGTCAGCGAAAGTTTAGTTATAACTCTTATATGTCCTTTAAAGTAATCAGGAAAGCCACATAAGAATTTCTTAAAAAGAATTTTAACGTATTCCTACCAATCCCTCCTTGTCTAACTCCTTAAAGGAAATAATAATGATAATAATAATTCAAAGTCTACAAAAGAAGAGTATATATCCTAATATTTTTATTCAATTACAAAAATCAAGTTGCTTCGTCTATCTTCGTAATATAAATATAAAAGAACAATAGCAGGATAGGAGGCTTTGCCCCAAGAGCATTTCTATCTGAAATCTACTGAAAATGAGAATGACAGTTGTTATAACTAATATTATTATTACTACTATGTCACCATCAGAAATTAGAGAAGGGTTATCCTTAAGGAAAAGACAGAAATTGAACAACATATCCCTATAAGCTGCAAATATTTACTGAAAATCCAACAATATATGTCCTGATAACTAGAATTACATATCAGAAAATTATTATTTTGATAAATGGACAAAGGATATGAACAGGCAGTTTTCAGATATAGAAATCAAACTATAATCATATGAAAAAAATGCTTTAAATCACTATTGATGAGAGAAATGCATATTACAACAACCCTAAGGAACCACTTCACAGCTATCAGAGTGGCTAATACGACAAAAAAAGCAAAATGTCGGATGTTGGAGGGGATGTGGGAAAACTGGGACACTAATGCACTGTTGTTGGAGTTGTGAATGGGTTCAACCATTCTGGAGAGCAATTTGTAACTATGCCCAAAAGGCTATAAAACTGTGCATACCCTTTGATCCAGCAATATCACTGCTAGGTCTATATCCTAAAGACATCCAAAAAAGGGAAAGGACCTATATGTAGAAAAATATTTACAGTAACTCTTTTTGTGGTGGCTAAGAATTGACAATCAAAGGGATGCCTATCAATTGGGGAATGGCTAAACAAGCCGTGGTATATGAAGTAATGGAATACTACTGTGCTATAATAAATGACAAGCAGGACGATTTCAGAAAAACCTGGAAAGACTTACATGAACTGATGCACAGTGAAGTGAACAGAACCAGGAAAACATGTACACAGTAATAGCAATAGTTTGGTGAAGAACTGTGAATGACTTAGCTATTCTCAGCAATACAATGATCCAAGACAATCCCAAAGGACTAATGACAAAGCATAATATCTGCCTCCAGAGAAAGAACTGATAGTGACAGAACACAGAATGAAGTATGCTATTTTCCCTTTCTTTCTTTCATTTTTTTCTTTTATTTCTGTCTTCTTGTACAAAATGACTAATATGGAAACATTTTACATATTTACACATGATATAATCTATATCTATGTCTAAACTATATGTATTACCATCTCACGTACAGGGCAGGGGAGGGAGTCAGGAAGAGACAGAATTTGGAATTCAAAACCTTAAATAAAAATGTAAAAAAAAATTTTTAAAAGCAGCTTATTATCTTTTTGATGATTTGGCAGGTAACAAATCCCTGTACTCCACAGTCTTTAAAATATCCTGAAGAAGCCAACCAATACACTATACCATAACTAGACCATTACCACATATCAAACTAGGCTCATAAACAAAATACAGATCCATGAATACTTCGGAACACTGTTTTTAATTTACTATGCCAACTACTCATAATGTACAAGCTCAGTGGGACAAAAAGCTTTCAAAATATAGAGGTCTAGCAGAAGAAACGAAATTTATGTGGAACAGGATCAAATTCTTATCATCCTTGTTGTTCCATCTGCTACTGGACTTGTAGTGACACTTTCAGTAGACCCAGAGAAGATGAACTTACATTCTAATACTTCTATTCAACTATAAACCCAGATATTTTATCTAACTCTGCTTAGTCTTCAGAATGTTAAAAACAAAAGAACCACAGGGCAGTCACTTATCTCAGGACTATTTCTATCTGAATGTCATTAAACAATGGGAGAATGACTTTAGATGATGACGACGACGATGACATTTCCTAACAGAGGACTTGAAAGTTGACAAAGTCCCTTATCTACAATTTTGCTCCCTTGTGAGGTTACAACTTGCCCACCATCACACAGAGGTAGTGCTGGGGCTGAGACTTGAACCCAGAATCCTCTGACTTCGGCTTCTGACACTTTTCAATAAAATATTCACAGTCAAAGACTATTTAGCTCAATCTGACCACAGCAATCTGATAAGTGGTCATCCACTCTCAGCCTGAAGATCTGCAATGAGGAAGAACTCACTTTCTGCTTTTCAACAACTCTTAACTTTTTTGTTCCTACAAGTGGTTCTACTCTCTGTAATGAAAAAAACAAATCTAATAAAATCTCTCTTCCATGTGACAATCCTTTAAATACCTGAAGACACCTACTTCAATTTCCTAATTTTATATCTTTTTGCCTACTATTGTACCATTTAGTCTACAGAAATAGTGACAACTTTTTTGCTAATCATCTTGGATGTTTCCCACCAACCCATCAAAAATATTTCAAATATCACTGTAACAAGCCTTGTGTGAGGAGACAAAATACATATATGTAAATATATATATAGTATATGTATATATATGATATATATATATACACACAAACACATACATACACATAAACACATATCTATCTATAGAGCTAAATAAAAATGTATATATTCTTATAACTTTCTCACTTTAGAACCTTATTTAGAATGTTGTGCTGTACAGTAAGAAATTATATAATCCAATGCTTTCTAAGGTTATATGCCCAGCTAAATAATAACTGGACAAATAAATAATTGCTGAAGCAACTTACTCAACATAGTATGTCCCATACTGAGGGTCTTCTATTTTCTCCCAGCCATAGGGAAGTTCTGCCAACAGAAGTAAAAAATAAATGAAATGTCAGATTCAATATAAATAGAAAACATTTCAACAGTGCCACATATGAAGAAATATGCTCTGAAATTACTGTAATTTATGTCTGTGATTTCACTAAGTAGATTTTTGGAAGGAAAAAGGTAGAGAAATATTTCCCACAGGAAAAAAAAATGGTTGGTAGATATTAAAAGAAAATCCATTACCAACTATCAGAAAAAGTGTAAATTTTTTCTCTATAATGGCACAAGAAATTAGAAATCTGTCCCTTAGTTCATATTTAGAAATAATTTTTATCTTTGGTGACCAATATTATTCCTCATTTTGCAGATGGTAATCTAAAGTAAAGAAAAATGAAATAGCTATCTAGAAGCTAAAATGTTCATTTCTAAACTCTTCCTCTTTCATATACTCTGATCATGCAATAGCTCTTTTGATAGGCACAGAAGTTTTATAAGAAAATGCCCTTTTAGCCCTACTGACATTTACTTCCATGCATATCAACCAATTAACTTTTATCAACTAATAGGCCCATCAAGGGCAGAGCATTTGCCAAGGCTGAAGTGAAGTGCTAGCTGGCTGGAAAGCCCATAAAATTTAGTCCCTGCCTATAAGGAGCTAATATAGCATACATACATAAAAAGAGATGGTACAATGTCATAAGTAAATAAGAAACTTTTAAAGCAAAGTGTCACTATACTAAAGGTTATAGGGGACTGCAGTGATCAAATCATAGGGGAAATTCATTTCCAGTGGAAGGGCGGGGAAGGACAATATTTAACTTGAATTTTGCAAAGAGGAGGAACAAACTGACAAAGATGATTGTGTGGCCAAGTTGTTAGAAGTTATTTGGAATATTTGAAGATGATGGGGTGGAGAGGAAGATCAGAATTTTGGTGTTAAAGTATGGAGAAAGGCATCTGACTGATGTAGAAGTTAGCATAAATTAAGAAGGATAGAGAGAGGGTGACATAATTAGATCACATAAACTTGAAAAAAAGAAAGGTTATCAAGGGATAATGGTAGAGAAAACAAAGAATATGGCAATCATTCTGCTTGGCTTTGCATATCTTGTTTTGTGGGTGGTGGTGGTAATTTGGGCAAAGACTGAGCAAAGGATTGGCCTCCAATAAGTAAAAGTTTCAGTTAAAGGGTGAAGGATGCTCATTTTAAACAGAAGCAGAAGGAATGTTGATTCTTTATCAAAAGCTATCCTATACTGCATATACTGTTATTTGAAGTTACTGAACTGCTTTTTCCCCTTCTTTTTTAAGTCTTTACTACAAAGAATAACTAGTTGGGGAGGAGAAAGAGAGGGATAAACAGTCACTGCATCTCTTCTTTCTGGGCATTTACTCTGGCTGTCCCTCACTCCTGCAACACTCAACCTCTTCTGCTCTGCCTACTAACCTCCCCATCTTCCTATTAAGTCCGAACTAAAATGCTACTTTCTACAGGGAGCCTTTTCCAATTCGTCTTTTTTAAAAAAATTTAATTTATTTAATATTTTTAGTTTTCAGCACTGATTTTCACAAGAGTTTGAATTACAAATTTTCTCCCTATTTCTACCCTCCCCCCCACTCCAAGATGGCATATATTCTGGTTGCCCCATTCCCCAGTCAGCCCTCCTTTCTGTCACCCCACTCCCTACCCTATCCCCTTTTCCCTTACTTTCTTGTAGGGCAAGATGAATTTCTATGCCCCATTGCCTGTATATCCTATTTCCTAGTTGCATGCAAAAACTTTTTTTTTGAACATCTTCTTTTAAAACTTTGAGTTCCAAATTCTCTCCCCTCCCCGCCCACCCTCCCTAAGAAGGCAAGCAATTCAACATAGGCCACATGTGTATCACTATGCAAAACCTTTCCACAATACTCATGTTGTGAAAGACTAACTATATTTTGCTCCTTCCTATCCTGTCCTCCTTTATCCAATTTTCTCCCTTGACCCTGTCCCTTTTCAAAAGTGTTTGCTTTTGATTACCTCCTCTCCCTATCTGCCCTCCCTTCTATTGTCCCCCCTTTTTGATCTCCTTCCTCCTTCTTTCCCGTGGGGTAAGATACCCAATTAAGTGTGTATGTTATCCCTTCCTCATGTCAAATCCAATGAGAGCAAGATGTACTCATTCCCCCTCACCTGCCCCCTCTTCCCTTCCTACAGAATTGATTCTTCTTGCCACTTTAATGCTAGATAATTTACCCCATTCTATCTCTCCCTTTCTCCCTCTCTCAATATATTCCTCTCTCATCCCTTAATTTGATTTTTTTTAGATATCATCCCTTCATATTCAACTCACCCCGTGCCCTCTGTTTCTCTATATATGTATGTTCCCTTTAGCTACCCTAATACTGAGGTCTCATGAATTATACACATCATCTTTCCATGTAGGAATGTAAACAAAACAGTTCAACTTTAGTAAGTCCCTTATGATTTCTCTTTTTTGTTTACCTTTTCATGCTTCTCTTGATTCTTATGTTTGAAAGTCAAATTTTCTATTCAGCTCTGGTCTTTTCACTGAGAAAGCTTGAAAGTCCTGTTTTTATTGAAAATCCACATTTTGCCTTGGAGCTGCTGGGTAGGTGAGTCTTGGTTTTAATCCTAGCTCCACTGACCTCTGGAATATCACATTCTAAGCCCTTCAATCCCTTAATGTAGAAGCTGCTAGATCTTGTATTATTCTGATTGTGTTTCCACAATACTCAAATTGTTTCTTTCTGGCTGCTTGCAGTATTTTCTCCTTGATCTGGGAGCTCTGGCATTTGGCAACAATATTCCTAGGAGTTTTCTTTTTGGGATCTTTGTCAGGAGGTGATCGGTAGATTCTTTCAATTTCTATTTTACCCTGTGGCTCTAGAATATCAGGGCAGTTCTCCTTGATAATTTCTTGCAAGATGATATCTAGGCTCTTTTTTTGATCATGGCTTTCAGGTAGTCCAATAATTTTTAAATTATCTCTCCTGGATCTATTTTCTAGGTCAGTGGTTTTTCCAAAGAGATATTTGACATTGTCTTCTATTTTTTCATTCCTTTGGTTCTGTTTTATAATATCTTGATTTCTCATAAAGTCACTAGCTTCCACTTGCTCCAATCTCATTTTTAAGGTAGTATTTTCTTCAGTGGTCTTTTGGACCTCCTTTTCCATTTGGCTAATTCTGCTTTTCAAGGCATTCTTCTCCTCATTGGCTTTTTGGAGCTCTTTTGCCATTTCATCTTAATTACAGTGCTTTCTTTCTGTTAATTATTTCCTAATTATCATATACATGCAAACAAATAATTTTCCATCTATATGGAGATACACAATTATTTGTTTGCACGTTGTCTTCCTCATCAAATTATGAGCTTCTTGAGAGCAGGGACTGTCTTTTGCCTCATTTTGCATCCCCAGCACTTAGCGCTGTGCCTGACATAGAGCAGTTTAATTGACTGACTGGAAATATTCAGAAATAAAAGTGGCATAAAAACCTCAAGTATCTTCCCATTCCAAACTATCCTCTACCCATCTGCTAAAGCACTTTTCCTCAAGTGTAGATTTGACTGACATGTTATTCTTTTACTCAATAAGCTCCAATGGCTCCCTGCTGCCTTTAGGATCAAATACAAACTCCTCTGATTTCTTTCTTTTTTTTTTTTTGGAGCGGGGAAGGCAGGGCAATTGGGGTTAAATGACTTGCCCAAGGTCGCACAGCTAGTGCGTGTGTCAAGTGTTTAGGCTGGATTTGAACTCAGGTCCTCCTGACTCCAGGGCTGGTGCTCTACTCACTGTGCCACCTAGCTGACCCAAACTCCACTGATTTCTAAAGGCTTTCCCAACTTGTCCCCAACCTCCCATTCCAGCCTCATTAACCATTATCACTCCCTGCCTTGCTAGACTCCCCAGTCCAGATGGACAACCCTTCTTGCTATCTGACACTCCAACCCCTATCTCCATGTCTGGCTGTCTCCCATAACTGCAAGTATCTCCCTCTCCCCTCTTAGAACCCCTTGTTTTCTTCAAAATTCAGCTCAATCTCCACCTTCCACATGAAGCCTTTCATGATACCACCTGGTCTTAGTACCTCTCCTTCAAAAATTGCCTTGTATTTATTTTGTGTATACTTAAATATGTACATCTGGCTTCCCTTCAACAGAATTAAACTCCTGGAGGGAAGGGAGGGTTTCACATTTATCTCTCTATCTCTAGCACACAGTAGGAAATAAAAGCCTTGCTGACTAATTAAAAACAAAATATATCAATAAAAATCAGATGCAAACAGTACACTATTTCCTCCATTATCAGGCAGCATTCTTTTTCAGTTTAACAGAATTTTCCTCCCTGAAAAAGGACCAACAATTTTCTTCCTTACTCTGAAACATTAGAATACAATTCTCTAAATTCTTTTAATGTTTTCTAAAGCCGAAAATGTCAAATTTCAACCTACTTTAAGCTGCGTTTAAAATTTAAGTTCTTTCACTAAAACGGCAATAATTGACATTCCTATAACACTTTAGGCTATGCAAAGTACATGATGCTACAGTCACATAGTTAGTTTTAGGGGTAAAATTCGAACTCAAATCTATCCTCACCCTAAGCCCAGCACTCTTTCCACTACACTTGTCATAAGAAAGGATAGTTTAGAAGTAAAACAAACTTATAATCAATACTTTTGTGCTAAATATCTAATAGCAACACTAATGGGTTGTATTTGAATGAAGATAAATATTTGAGTTAATTAAGTTACCAGACAAATTTTCCAAGAATTACACAAGACTAGTCTCGATCCAATGAGGGATATTAGAAGACTGGATAACAAGGGACCAGATTGGGAAACAGTGTAGTTTTTCTTCAATGTTCCACAATGAATAGTAGAATGTTTAAAGATATTTCAAAAAAAGCTATGAGAACTTTTAGAAAAGATCAAGCAGTGGAATGACTTTCATTTTGAAGACAGACTAAAGATTGAAAGAGGGTATAATCCAAGTCTATAAACTCATGAAGAATTTGTTGTTGTTCAGTTGTTTTAGTTGTGTCTGACTCTTCATTACCCCAATTCAGGGTTTTCTTGGCAAAGATATTTGAGCAGTTTGCCATTTCCTTCTCGAGCTCATTTTACAGATGAGGAAACTGAGGCAAACAGGGCTGAGTGACTTGCTCAGGGTCACACACCTCATAAGTATCTGAGGCCAGATTTGAATTCAGGAAGATGAGTCTTCCTGACTTCAGGCCTGGCACTCTATCCACCTAGCTGCCCACTTAATTAGAGATATCCAAAAGTAGAATAGCTAGATTACTGTCCTGTGTGAGAAGAAGATCTAAGAGTTAGTAGACTACAAACTCAATGAGTCAACAGTGAGAGGGCAGCTAAAAATAACAAATATGGATCAAGCTATGAAAAGAAAGGCATAGCTCCAAAACGCTAATGATTAGAGAAAAGCAAATTAAAGACATTCTGAAGTTCACACCCATCACACTCATCAGACCATCAAAGTTGAAAAAAACAGAAAAATGACAAATGTTGGAAGGTCTGTGGGAAAACAAGCATATTCTACCATTGATGGAGCTGTGAATTGGTTGGGCTATTCTGGAAAGCTATCTGGAACTATGCCCCAAAAGTTATTAAATTGTGTATATCCTGTGATCTAATGATGCCAGCACTAGGTCTGTATTCCAAAGACATGAAAGAAAGAGGAAAAGGTCCTGTAAATACAAAAATATTTACAGCATCTCGTTTTGTAGTGTTACAGAACTGGAAACTAAGGGAGTGCCTATCACTTGGGGAACGGCTGAACAATTATGATATATGAATGGAATGGAATAGTATTGAGCTCTAAGAAATGAAAAAAAGGAGAAAGGAATGAAGCAAGTACTTATTAAATGCTTACTAAGTGCCAAGTACTGCTCAAAGCCCTTTACAAATATTATCTCATTTGAGATTCACAATAACCCTGGGAGGTAGGTGCTGTTATAATACCCATATAGTTTGAAGAAACTGAGGCAGATAGAATTCTAATCAATGTAACGATCAACCATGCTTCCAATGATGGCTGATGATGAAAAATGTTACCCACTTCCTGAGAGGTGATGCACAAACATGCAGAATGAGACACAGATTGCTGGAAAGGGGCAATATGGGAATTTATTTTGCATGCATGCCAGTGAATATTTTTTACAGTGGTTTTGTTTAGTCAATGAGGGAAGAAGTGGGAAGAACTCAAAATAAATGCTTGATAAGTGAAAAGTATAATTTATTTTAAAAAACTACCACAAGAAAAAAGGAAGAAGAAAAGAAAGGTCAGGGTCAAGAATATTTAGAGGCTGCATGAACTAGTGGATATGAAGGTGGCCTCAGAAGTCAGGACTACTTGGATTTAAATCCTGCCTCTAAAACATAATGGTTATGTGCTCATTTTGGGCAGTTAGGTGGCACATTGGATAGAGCACCAGGCCTGGAGTCTGGAAGACCTGAGTTCAAATATAACCTCAGACACTCACTAGCTGTGTGTAACGGTAACCACACTGGCACACCAAGGATGGCTGCTAGTGCAGGTTCTTTTATCTGTTTTACTAGGAAAGCAACTTAAAAGGGGTCAATGAATTAAACAGAAAAAAATACAGAGAAGAGAAATAAAGACCAACAGACAGGACTCTACTGCCTGAATCAAAGCTTTCCATCCACCACTGAATGAAGAGAGCCTTTACGTCTCAGGAGTTGGGGTGCTCTAAACATACAGTCACTCAGAATCTTGAGTAGGGAATCAAAACATCTTTCTCATAAGCGAGCCCTCAAAGCAAAAAAGCTCACCTCTCAGAATATATTGTCTTTCAGCTAACAGGCTCAGAGCCAGAACCCTCCTGAATCAGTGCCTAATTAGAAATTAACAAAAGGTGTGTAAAACTCCATACAAACAAGCAAGCTTCCCTTAATGGGCTCCAAGTGAAGCCTATTGATGGGCGGGGAAGATCTTATTCCCCATTAACCTTATACTGTGTGACCTCGGGCAAGTCATTTAATGCTGTTTGCCTCAGTTCCTCATCTGTAAAATAAGCTGGAGACAGAAATAGCAAACCATTTCAGTGTCTTTACCAAGAAAACCCCAAATGGAGTCAGGAAGAGTCAGAACACACTGAACAACAAAAGGCTCATAATCCCATTAGATTGTGAGCTCCTAGAAGATAAGGGTTGTTCTCCCCTTTCTTTGTATTGCCAGAGCCTAGGACAGAACTAGGTAGCAAATAGGTACTTTAAAAATTGTCTACTGACTTGATTTTAGGCAAGTCATTTAACCTCTAAGTGTCCCAGGCATTTCCTAAGACTATAATTTGATGAGCAGTAGCCAATCTGAATTACTGGGAGGATTGTTTTTTTACTGGGGAACTCCTTACATAAATGAAATCACAAGTCTAGACCAAAAAAATAAAAAAGCATCAAGAACAGATCTACTATGGCAGGAATATGGTTATCACATTTTAGGGCAGGTAATGACAAATTGGACCATATACCAAAAGGGGTGAGAGTGACAATGAGAGGAATGGCAAACAAATAGTATCAGCATAGGCTAAAGGAACAGGGGATGATTGATCTGGAGAAGAGAAGACATGCCTTCAAATATCTAAAAGGGGCAGCCATGTGGAAAAGAGGTTAGAGGTGTTCTGCTTGGTCTTAAAGAGAGTGATCGGTGCAACTGTCAGGGAGGCAGTTTTAGGCTTGATGTAAAGAAAAATGAAAGTGGAACAAGCTGCCCTCACTAGAATTCTTCACCCCTCAAGGAAGAGTTGGAAACGTAAATAACGTTAAAATATTGGTAAGCAGTTAAAGAACAACAGAAGTCTTTTCTTCTCTAGGCTAAACATTCTCTTTCCCTTCAACACATTTTCCAATGGTCTGATCTCAAGTCCTTTCACTATGAAGGCTATGCCTTCCCTGGCTGCTTTTCAGCTTATCAATCTCACAGAATCACAGAACTTAGAGGTGGAAGAGAACTCAATGGTCAACAGGCACAACTGATACCTGAAAGGAAATTCCTATCATAACATGGTCAAGAAATGGTCTTTCAGTCCCTGCTTGAAGTCTTCCAACGAGAGGGTAGGCCACTATTTCTTTCTTTTTTTTTTTTTCTGTTTTCTCTGCTCTTTTTTTAAAATTTATTTAATATATTTAGTTTTCAGCATTGATTTTCACAAAAGTTTGAATTACAAATTTTTTCCCCATTTCTACCCTCCCCCCACTCCAGGATGGTGTATATTCTGGTTGCCCCGTTCCTCAGTCAGCCCTCCCATCTGTTACCCCACTCCCCTCCCATCCCCCTTTCCCTTCTTCTCTTGTAGGGCAAGATAAATTTCTACGCCCCATTGCCTGTGTATCTTATTTCCTAGTTGCACGCATAAACTTTTTTTTTTGTTGTTGTTTCTGAATGTCTGTTTTTAAAAACTTTGAGTTCCAAATTCTCTCCCCTCTTCCCTCCCCACCCACCCTCCCTAAGAAGGCAAGCAATTCAACAAAGGCCACATGCTTATCATTATGTAAAACCCTTCCACAATTCTCATGTTGTGAAAGATTAACTATGTTTTGCTCCTTCCTAACCTATCCCCCTTTACTGAATTTTCTCCCTTGACCTTGTCCCTTTTTGCAAGTGTTTGGTTTTGATTACCTCCTCCCCCATCTGCCCTCCCTTCTATCATCCCTCCTTTTTTATCTTCTTCCTCCTTCTTTCCTGTGGGGTAAGATACCCAATTGAGTGTGTATGGTATTCCCTCCTCAGGTCAAATCCAATGAGAGCAACATGTACTCATTCCCCCTCACCTGCCCCCTCTTCCCTTCCTACAGAACCACTTTTTCTTGCCACTTTTATGTGAGATAATTTACCCCATTCCATCTCTCCCTTTCTCCCTCTCTCAATATATTCCTCTCTTATCCCTTAAATTGATTTTATTTTTTTAGATATCATCCCTTCATATTCAACTCACCCTGTTCCCTTTGTGTGTATATATATACC
This sequence comes from Trichosurus vulpecula, assembly GCF_011100635.1. NCBI lineage: Eukaryota > Metazoa > Chordata > Mammalia > Diprotodontia > Phalangeridae > Trichosurus > Trichosurus vulpecula. Next base: position 56,259,331 of record NC_050579.1, read on the forward strand.
TACATATATACATACATAGACACACATATGTACATATATGTATACACATATATATATATATATGCATATTCCTTTCAGTTACTATGATATTGAGGTCTCCTGAATCACACACATCATCTTTCTATATAGGAATGCGAACAAAACAGTTCAACTTTAGTAAGTCCCTTATGATTTCTCTTTTTTGTTTACCTTTTCATGCTTCTCTTGATTCTTATGTTTGAAAGTCAAATTTTCTATTCAGCTCTGGTCTTTTCACTGAGAAAGCTTGAAAGTCCTCTATTTTATTGAAAGTCCATATTTTGCCTTGGAGCATGATACTCAGTTTTGCTGGCTAGGTGATTCTTGGTTTTAATCCTAGCTCCATTGACCTCCGGAATATCGTCTTCCAAGCCCTTTGGTCCCTTAATGTGGAAGCTGCCAGATCCTGTGTTATCCTGATTGTTTTTCCACAATATTCAAATTGTTTCTTTCTGGCTGCTTGCAGTATTTTCTCCTTGACCTGGGAGCTCTGGCATTTAGCAACAACATTCCTAGGAGTTTTCTTTTTGGGATCTATTTGAGGAGGCGATCGATGGATTCTTTCAATTTCTATTTTACCCTCTGGCTCTAGAATATCAGGGCAATTCTCCTTGATAATTTCTTGAAAGATGATAGCTAGGCTCTTTTATTGATCATGGCTTTCAGGTAGTCCAATAATTTTTAAATTATCTCTCCTGGATCTATTTTCTAGGTCAGTGGTTTTTCCAATGAGATATTTGACATTGTCTTCCATTTTTTCCTTCCTTTGGTTCTGTTTTATAATATCTTGATTTCTCATAAAGTCACTAGCTTCCACTTGCTCCAATCTCATTTTCAAGGTAGTATTTTCTTCAGTGGTCTTTTGGACCTCCTTTTCCATTTGGCTAATTCTGCCTTTCAAGGCATTCTTGTCTTCATTGGCTTTTTGGAGCTCTTTTGCCATTTGAGTTAGTCTATTTTTTAAAGTGTTGTTATCTTCAATATTTTTTTCAGTATTTTTTTGGGTCTCCTTTAGCAAGTCATTGACTTGTTTTTCATGGTTTTCTTGCACCATTCTCATTTCTTGTCCCAATTTTTCCTCTACTTCTCTAACTTGCTTTTCCAACTCCTTTTTGAGCTCTTCCATGGCCTGAGACCAGTTCATGTTTTTCTTGGAGGCTTTTGATGTAGGCTCTTGCACTTTGTTGACTTCTTCAGGCCATATGTTTTGGTCTTCTTTGTCACCAAAGAAAGATTCCAAAGTCTGAGACTGAATCTGGGTGCGTTTTCGCTGCCTGGCCATGTTCCCAGCCAACTTACTTGACCCTTGAGTTTTTCGTCAGGGTATGACTGCTTGTAGAGCAAAGAGTACTTTGTTCCAAGCTTGAGGGGATGTACCGTCGATTTCAGAGCTATTTCTATATAGCCACCTCTGCCACCCCAGCACTCCTCCTTCCTCAAGAACCACCAACCCAGACCTGATGGAAATCTTCAGCAGGCTCTTCACTCCTGCTCTGATCCGCCACTTAATTCCTCCCACCACGTGGGCCTGGGGCAGGAAGTAACTGCAGCTGTAGTTCTGTAGCTGCACCTCCCCCGCTGCCCCTGGGGCGGTAGCCAAATTGTGAACTCTGTCCCCTGCAGCTTTTCCCACTAACCTTCTCTGTTGTCTTTGGTGTTTGTGGGTTGAGAAGTCTGGTAACTGCCACAGCTCACTGATTCAGGGTGCTAGGGTCTGTTCTGCCCGGCTCTTGGTCTGGCTGGTCCTGCTGCCTCCCACACTGAGCTCTGCTCCCCTCCACTCCGTGCTCGATAGACCTCATCCAGCGACCATCCAGGCTGTCTTGGGCTGGATCCCTGCTTCCCTCTGCTATTTTGTGGGTTCTGCAGTTCTAGAATTTGTTCAGAGCCATTTTTTATAGGTTTTTGGAGGGACGTGGTGGGGAGCTCACGCAAGTCCGTGCTTTCCAGCTGCCATCTTGGCTCCACCCCTGGAAGTCTCTAGGCTACTATTTCCAAGGTGGGGCATTCTACTTGTGGATATCTCCAATTATTGAGTGGGCAGCTAGGTGGACCATAGTGCACAGAGCTCTGGGTCTGGAGTCAGGAAGACTCATCTTCCTGAGTTCAAATCTGGCCTCAGTCACTTACTAGCTTTATGAACCTGGGCAAGTCACTTAACTCCATCTGCCTCAGTTCCTCATCTGTAAAATGAGCTGGAGAAGGAAATGGCAAACTACTTAAGTATCTCTGCCAAGAAAACCCAAAGAGGGGTCACAAAGAGTTGGACACAACTGAAACAACTGAACTACAACAACAAAATTATTAAGCAAGTTTTTCTTGACATTAAACCTAAATTTGCTTTTTCAACTTCTGATCTTTGGAGCAAAGTAGAATCCTCTTCAACACAACAGTACTTCTAAAACTTAAAAGCAATTACCATGTTACCTCCGCTCTCTTCTCCAGGCTAAATATCCCTAATTCTTTCAAATGCTTCTTGCTTGGCATGAATTCAAGGCCTTTCATTATTCTGACTTCCCTCCTCTGGATGCAGTCATGGTTTTTAATGTCTTTCTCACCCAGAACTAAACACAATTTTCCACATGCAGCCTGACCAAGGGAAAGTACAAAGGGACTACCACCTTCTTATTCTTGGAAGCTTTGAGCTTCCAAGATCACATTAACTTCTTTGTATGCCATATCATACTGCTAACACATACTGAGCTTGCAGACCACTAAAACCTCCAGATATTTTTTTGAAAAACTTTTAGCTAATCATGTTGTCCCCATCTTCTATTTCTGACATTTTTTTAAACCAAGTATAAGACTTTACATTTATATCTGATGAATTTCATCTCACAAGTTTCAATACAATATTCTAGCCTTTCCAGATCTTTTTAGATTCTGACTGTCACCCTAAATTTTAGTTATCAATCCTAGCTGGGAGTCATGTGAAAATTTGATAATAAGAATACCATGTATGCTTCTGGTAGCCTATGACGTCACTGATGAAAATGTTAAATAGCACATGGCCTACTATGTACAAGGTGGTAGGGATGAAAAGAAGAAAACTAGAATGATCCATGACCTCAAGGAACTTACAATCCAATAGGTAAATAAGTGAAACACACAAATTACTGAACACAAACAAAAGTGATATAAGGTAAAATGTTATAAAGAAAAAGAGAAGTCAAGAAAAATATGATGAGAAATTTGAGTATATAAGAGAGAAATTAGTGTAGTTGTATAGTCCGGTTGTATATAGTATATATATTTATATAGTACAGTATGTAGTATATATATGTATAAAGTACAGTATAGTTGGGTTGGAACAAGACTTATATAAAGGGAAATTGTATGAGATAAGCTTAATAGATTAAAACCACAGTATGGAGGGTCTAGAATCTCAAGGTTAGTAGTTTAAACTTCACTGCTAACTTTATTAGCAGTGGGAACTACTGAAGGTTTTTAAGTAAAATAAATTATATGATCTTAGTGGTAGGATAATTAAAGGGGAAATGGTATGGAAAATGGATTGGAGAATGAATTAATAAAAACAATTCAATCAGTATTTACCAGGCACCAAGCATTATTAGACTAGAGGCTGGAAGACCAGTTGGGAGGTGATTACAATAGTTTAGGCAAGATAAAAAAGAGGATCTGAAATACTGTAGGAAGCTTGCAGTGGATATGTCAATAGAGATGACAAGCTTGGTAGGTAATTGGTGATTTGGGGTGAAAATGAGGGAAAAGTCAAATACGACACCAAGGTTCTGAGACTTGACAAAGAATCAGTTATGATCAGAAATAGAGTAATCTGGGTCAAGTTTAGATGGATAAAGCATTTATCAAGTGCTTACTCTGTTCCATGGAGATAGGAAGAGTTAGACAGAAAGAGAATAATGAAGGTAGCATCTGTCATGGGAGGCAAGAACATCAAAAAGAAGGGCTGACCAACAGGGTCATTATCAGCTGGGAGATCAAAGAGAATAAGAACAGAACAAAGACAACTGAACTGGACATTAAGTTATTAGTCCTCAGGCTCCCAAACTAGGAGTCACCCTGGACTCCTCACTATGTCTCCACCACCATATCTAAGCTGTTGCAAAGGCCTGTCAATGCCACATTTGCCACATCTCTTGGATACACCCCCTTCTTTCCTCTGACACTGCCCTGACCTACTGCAGGCCCTTATCACCTCATTGTATTAGGCTGCTGGTGGGTCTGCCTGCCTCAAGTCTCTCCCCACTCCAATCCATCTTCCATTGAGCCACTAAAGTGATTGTACTGAAGTGTAGGTCTGACCATGTTGCCCTCATACTCTGACCTAGGAACACTGGCCTCCTAGATGTTTTGAGGTGAAGACGCTCCATCTCTTGGCTCCCAGCATTTCCTCTGGCTGCCCCCCTTGACAGGAATGATCTCTCTTATCACTTTTGCCTACTGGTTTTCCTAGCTTCCTTTAAGTACTCACTAAAAGCCCATTTTCTATAGGAAGTCTTTCCCGACCCCTCCTAATTCTAGTGGCTTTTCTCTGTTAATTATTTCTTATTTATCCTGTATGAAACTTGTCTGTATACACTTATTTGTTATCCCCCTCCCCTCCATTATATTGTGAACTCTTTGAGGGCAGGGACTGTCTGTTGCCTCTTTTTCATCCCTAGAGCTAAGCACAGTGCCTGGAACATAGTAGGTACTTAATAAATCTTTACTGATTGATTACCTTTGAGAAAGCTGTGGAATGATGGGTCTAAAAGTCAGATTGCAAGAAATTGAGGACTAACTAGATTGACAGGAAAGGGAGGCAGTGTATTTCTGTAGGTCTGGCTGTTATGACTATTTTGAGATATAGGTAAACCTTTGCAAATCTTAAAAAAAACTATATATATATATATATATATATATATATATATATATATATATATATATATATGTTAGCAATACTGGCAGACACCTAATTTATGAAGAAATTGATTTATATGTGAATAATAATAAGGTTTGTAAATAATACAGGTCTTCCTGACTGCTGATCCAGTGTTCTATCCACTGTACCATCTAGCTACCTAGAATAACATAGTGGGAAAAGCTTAGGATTCAGGTCAGTAAAAGATCTCCTTCTAACACTAATTAGCTATATCTATGGAAAAACAACTTAACCTTCCAATATGTCCTGTATCACAGGGTTATTGTGAGATTCAAATCTGATCATGTTTGTAAAAAATAAATCCCCTTCAGTTGTGAAAGAGGCAGAAAAAAAAACATGAATATGTTTAGGATCACAAAATTCTCAAGTACGCAAACATTAATTGTTGGTATTTCTTCACATGTAGTCCTTCTCTCCTGGAGGATTGAATCCAGTAAAAGAAGACCCCCTAATACAATGGCAAGATCCTTTATGGAGGATTTAAAGACATAGATGGAAGAGAAGTATGCAGAAAAAGACAAGGTGGAGGGTAGTGAGACCAGGACCACTAAGAGAGGCATCCACATTGATGAGATCACATTTGTATATCTACAGATAGATGTGTGTGTGTGTGTGTGTGTGTGTGTGTGTGCGTGCGTGCGCACATGCACGTTATTTTAAAAATCTTAGTGCTACTTTAAGCTTTAAAGCTTAAAACAGAACTAAGCCTTTCTGTGACATCCTGTATATGTATATGTGAGTGTATTTACACACACACGCAGACAGACAGACACAGAGAGTTACAAAATACATATATTAGAATATCCATTCAGTTTGTATTTAGATATTTCTAAGAGTTGGCAGACACATTTTTACTTATGTAGTGAAATAATACATTTGTACGAATTCCAAGAGGAAAGAAACAAAGTTCTGTTATAAAATCTTACAAAGATATACATCCTGTGGCTGATTGCTGATGCTCCCCTCCCCTGTGTTTCGGTGTAACTGGGCATCTAACCCAACAGGGAGGAGTATTAGCGTGACAAGTTTGACATCACCTCACCTCCGTCTTCGCAGTCTTCTGGAGCCTTTGCTTTCTTACAGAGACGGGGATCTAGCCAGGTTGTTGTCTTAGTGTTGTGGCTGTAGAACAAAGATCCCAATCAGAAGCAGCAAAGAGAAAAACAGTTTCAAAACCAAAATTATAATGCAACTAGTGGCCTCTAAGGTCTAAATACCTGTCTCCTTCCTGCAGATGACCTCTATTTGAAGCCTCTGATCCAATAATCCCACTGTCCCTGTTTCCTTAGCTTCAAAAACGTAGAAGTTAATCATTTGGGTTCTACTGAAAACACGAAGCCTCTTTTGGAGAATGTGGTGTCAAAAGTGGAATTATGTAAACATGTTACCAGTCAAAATTATTTTGTAGGTTGATGTTCATCACTACACACTGTGCCTTGTCCCACTGAACAAACAGTATTAGGAACCCAGGTTACAGAAAACCAATGGGGCGGGGGAAGGGAGGAAGGAGGGAGTTGATTAAAAAAAGAATGGTTGAGATAACTAACAGTTGAACTCTGAGCACAGACTGAAGTATGTTTGTTTTACTTTACTTTTCTTGTTTTTGTTTATCTTTTCTTTTGCAATACAGCTAACTTGGAAATATGTTTTCATGACTTTAAATGTATAATTGATATCATATTGCTTGTCTTCTCAAGGGGCAGGGGAGGGGCAAGAAGGAAGGAGAGAATTTGGAACTCAAAGTTTAAAATTTTTTAAAATATAATTAAGAAATGTTTAACAAGTAAATATATATATATATATTTTTTAAAGAATAGCTCGTTCTTCAACATGCAGTAAAATCAGAAAATTCAAAGGATTCCACAAAATTGAGTGTGGGCTTAGCTGTGTTGCAACTTTAAGAGAAAACAGAAGAATAGAACAAAACAATCCTGTACGTGCTGTCTATACACATCCCTTCCTGTTTTTATCAGAAGTAACTCAAAGATGCTTGTAGAGAATGGTGTTATTTAATATAATCACAGGGCAGAGTCAGCAAGCTTCAGTCTGGGTCATTTAGATACTACCTCTAAAACAAAAATGGTCCCACTGCCAACCAGCGACAGCACAGTTGCAAGTACCCAAAATAATAAGCAACTAAAAAAAATGGAAGAAAATATCTAGCAGGGCAACAAAATATTAAAGCTTATATCAAGCCATTAGGGGACAAAAACATTTTATGAATAAATCCTAGTTCAGTTTTTTACATGCATTAAGCTCACTAATGTCTACCTGATATTAACATAATTACTTATCATAGGGTTTAGAGAATATAACTGGTACTATTGCCAATTACTGCACAAACAGAGCTGTATCCAATCAATGCTACTTTCTACATGAGGCATGTGATTCCCTGAGCTTGTACTTTCCTCTCCAAATGACCTGGCCTTTATTCTGTGTGTCTCTAGGTGTATACATATGTATGTACTTTACATTTTGTATATATTTGAAATATGTTTTATTCTGTGTGTATTAGTTGTTTCTTCCTATTGAATGTAAACTCCTCCAGGGCACACACTGTTTCATTTTTATCTCTGTAACCACAGCACTTTGCACAGAGCCTAGAACAGATCAGTGAGGCAGTCAACAATACTTAAGTAAGTGCTTATTCAGTGCTGGGTACTGTGCTAAGCCCTGGGACTACAGGGAGAAAGGATATTTTACCAGGTCCTTAATAAATGCTTCATAGACTGGCAGAATTATATGTACTTTTTGGTGTTAAAAATTGGTTAAAAGGAGATATAGGGGAAGCATAATGTTTTTTAAAAATTTTCTGCACCATCTTGCAGGCTTACTATTGAGAGAAAAATCTCAGAAACTGAAGAACAGTAATTAGTCAAATGTATCTAGAATGAATCTTCTGAGAGGCTTAGAAACTAGCAGACTACTAGAAGGAGAAAATGACACAAAGTCATCTGTTAAACCAAACTGTAAACTTCAAATACCCCCAATAGCATAGGCTTCTTTTCTATTTGAAACAACATGTTAACAATTGCTAGGGACAATCAATAAGCCACCAGAGAGGGAAAAGCTTTTAGAAGATTGACCTATTACATAGCAGCTTATAATCTGAGTCTTGCATAAGTAGATTATACTTTTCTATAAAAAAAAATTCCCACATCTGAATAGCTGGGGCATATACCAACATAGTATTCTGGAGAAAACAAATTCTTTTTTTCTAGGACTTATTAGCTTATCCCTGTAAATAGAAGAGAAGATTACTAACCCAGTGTACAACACAGTATTTCTAAAAATATGAACATTTTAGCCACCCACCAAGACTTGGATTGCAAAAGTTGCTTCAAGGAAAACAATTTATTTGGTTGTATCTCAGTGAAAAATTAATTTTAAATAATACTGTGCTCCGTGAATGGGTTATCATTTTCAAAAGCTTTAGACTGTTTAACAAAGAATAAAAAGAGCAATGGTATTTCCTCTAAATACATGAAAAGTCCACATTCTCAAACATTCTTCAAATTGAGGTTCTATTATTTTTATATTTGGGGTAGCAGAAAGAAAGCCAGCCTCCAAGTCTGTAAGAGCTGCCTTCAAGCCCTACTTCAGACACAGACTGGCTGTGGGATCCTTGACAGGTCATTCAAAGACAAAAGTTTTAGGACAGCTGCCCATCTGTACCAGTCGAAGGAATTCTCTGATCTACCCATCTACCTGCCTACCTATGTATAAGAACTGGGGAAAAGAGACGAACACAAAATATAATTCACTGTAATCCCAAAGTCATAAAAATCTACCATTCACAAAAATCCTAGGATAAGCAATCACTCCAAACTTGTAATTCAATAAAAATCACATATATAATGTGAATCATTGAAAATTCAAAACTTATAAGGAACTATTTTACAATAATTTTAAAATGCTCAATTTATTAACTAAAGGAATTGTCATGAAGTTAACATTTATATTTGATTTTTAATATTAGTAACATACAGTGATAGAGCAGAGCTGAGCAAAGATACAAAATTTCTGTTCCAAAATGAAACTTTCAAAAGCACATTTATATAGCATTCTTCCTGTTTTAGTTTGTTATAATACATGTGGACCCCAATTAACATCTCCATAAGAACAGGTTCACTGACAGCACCGCTTGTCATCAAACTACTGGGATATTTTTTGTGAATTTATATCATTAATCAGTTCACTCTTTTACTTTTACGTTATTTATTTTACATTATGGTTACAATCTTATGGCACAATGAGATATGACCACAAGACCTTCATTTAAACCCTAGGTCTGTACATAGTAACTATTCAAGGTCAAAGGCCAGAAGGGACCTCAGACTATCTGATCTAGGCTTCTCCATTTTATATATGAAGAAACTGAGGGCAGGGGCAGTTAAGTGTCTTGTCCAAAGTCACACAGGGACTAAGTGTAAGAGATGGGGTTGTCTCCATTTGATTTTGGCCAGCTTACATTATCTCTGAGCTTCATTTTCTCATCAGGAGAACGTGGACAATAAAATTTGTTTTACCTAAAGAGAACAATGTGAGAAAAGTTCTTTATGTACCTTAAACTGTGATGTAAATGTAAGATTTTGTGAAAGACCATTAATAGAAGATTAATACAAGAGCATGGAAGGGTCCTGTAAGAGTGATGTTTAAAGCTAAACCTCAGAATGAACTGAAACTGGAAGGAAAAAACAACACCAAAAACTTCTTCTTTCTATCTTTATTGGTGGGAAAGAGGAGTCCTGCCGGGTGAACTAGTTGATGATAGAAGACCCCAGAGAGAAGGAGAAATTATTCAATTCAGCTTGGATATCTCCTCCATGAAACCCAACCCTCTCCCCTGCCCCCAATCTCCGACTTCAGTGTTCTTTTCCCTCCTCAAATTGCCTTTTGTTCCATCTCTCTGTGTACCCTTTGTATATTTCCAACAGAATGGGAAGTCCACATGAAGACAAACTGTTTCAGTTAGTGTTCATATTCTTAGGGCCTAGCACAATGCCACAAAATGGGCACTTATTTTTACAGAATTTAACTGTTGAATCAAAATGAAAACCCAATACTTTGTGGTTGCTACATATTACAGAGGTGTATGTATATTGCTGAAGGCTGGGGAAAGATCAATTCAGAACTGAGAATACTGTGTGTTATCTTTGGCAAAGAAGGACTTCCAGGGAACCTTGGTAAGAGTTATTCTAGTAAAGGAATAATAATAGCTAACACTAATAGTACAATGCACTGAGGTTTGCAAATCTCACTTGACCCTCACAACAGTATTATGCTCATTTTACAGAAGGAGGAATTGATATAAGTAGTAAACTGGAAGGAGGCTGGAGAGATCCTAGATTTATACTGTTAGCATCACAAAGAGTCTCAGAGATTATCCATTAAAGTGCGGTGGTGGGGGGAAGGGAAGAGAGCTTCTAGCAATCAGAGCTGGCCCAAAGTGGAGCAGGCTGTCTTGGAAGAGAAGGTACCTGCTACTCTAGAGGTTTTCCAGCAAAGGTTAGATGTCTAACTGGTGTGTGTATGTGTGCACACACAGCAAAGAAGATTCTTGATCAGATGCTGACTGAATTGGATGGCTTCTGGACCAGATCCCTTCCAGCTGTCAGATTCTGTGGCTTTGTTTATTGTTTCTTGCAAAAGAATGATCGTTGGATTGGAAAGGATGGAACAAAAATGATGGAGGGTTGAAACTCAAATAAGTAAGGAGAAAATAAGGAGATAATAGCTGCTCCTGAGAAGTTTAAGTCACCAAGCCCAAATGAACGACATTCTAAGGTAGTAAAAAAAAAAATGGTAGCAGTACCTTCTGAATTAGTGTCCTTTCTTTGTGCCTTTGCAGGGCCAGACCCCTGAGCCAGGAATATACTCCCTCTTTACCACAAGTTAGAATCCCAAGCTTGAGATTTAGCCCCTGGTAAGCCTTTACTGATGCTGTCTTCCTCCTCCTGAAATTATGTAGGTAACTATCTGCTTACCCATTGTATTTACTCTGTAGAGTGTTATCTCCCTGAGGGACGGGTCTTCTTCTCTTTGCCCTTGTGTTTAGGTATCCATAGTACTTCATATTTTGTAAATGCATAAAGTTTCATCAAAAACAAGTCTCACCAGACCAAGCTCACTTCTTTGACAGGGTTACTAGACTGGTTAAGATGCAGAATGTGTAAGCAGCTGGAGATGAGGAAGATCTGGCCTCAAGATTCACCTTTACTCCTTACCACCTGTGTGACCACGGGTAACTCATCTCACCTTTGGGAGCCTCGGGCAACTAAGGCTTGGCTGGGAGAGGAAGGGCCCACATCAGATGTCCCAGTAATTCACCTGGGCAAAGTTACTCATGATGTTCTTGTGGACAGGGGATGTGGACCAGATGGTAGAAGAGGAAGAAGGATCTGGAAGTAGTCAAAATGACTGGACCAAGAATGGTCACTAATGGGTTGAAGGAAAAAGCCTCGACAGAGTGCCATCTCCTCACTAACTGCTTGTGGTGACAGAATAGATGGTATGTAAATCAATTTTCAGTTGACACCAAGCTGAGGAATAACAAAGCAGATGGCAGTCAGGATGCAAAGAGATTTTGATAGTGCCCTGAATATAATAGGTACTTAATAAATTTCAATTGAATTGAATTGATAGGCTAGACAAGTATTTCTTAAGCTGGGGTCCATGAACTAGGATGGGAAAAAAAAATCACATCTTTATTTCAATATAATTAGTTTCCTTTGTAATCCTATGTGCTTTATTTTATGCATTTAAGAACATTATTATGAGTAGGGGGTCTACAGGCTTTAGCAGATTGCCATAGAGGTCCATGGCACACAAAAACCCAAATAAACATAACAATAAAATAATATAACATATGAAAACAGGAATAAGCTAAAACTTTACAATATAACCTTAAAACAGGGTATGACAGTTTTGGCTGGACAATGGTTCACTCAAGAAAAATGTGTTGTTTTTGGTAAATTGTAAGCTCAAGAGGACTACAGGGTATAATGTGGTAGCCAAAGTAGCTAACTGGATCTTTGGCTGTAGAGAGAGAAGTCTAGTGTTCACAACAAAGGAGATAGGAATTCTGTTGTATTCTCTCTTAAATCAGACCATGCTTGGACCACTGTGTTTAGTTTGGTACATCACATTTTTGGAGAGGGCACTGATGAAATGGAGGGTGTCCAGAAAGGGGCAACCAGGAAGATAAAGGGTCCCAAGTCAATGCCGTATGAGGACTGGTTGAAGGAGACAAGTATGTTAAGCCTAGGGAGAGAAAATATACAGGGGATATGATGGCTAGTTTCAAGGACTGTCATGCAGAAAGTGAGAGCAGACTTATTCTCTCTGCCTCCAGCAGGTAGAAGTAGGAGTATAATGCGGAGAGAAACCTCCTAAAAAAGGAGAATAATCCAAAAATGGAATGAGCTGCTGTGGGAGGTAAGGGACAGTCTTCTAATGAGAGGTCTTCAAAGGAAGGATGCTTCCATGCCCATAGTTGGTGATATTGTCAAGGGGATTCTGGGTCAAATTCAGGTTAGACTAAATGGCCTCTGGAGTTTCTTCTAACTCTTTGATTTTTCAAGATTCATCACATTTAAGATCTATGGGAGGGAAAAAGCCAACTTCTAAGATAATAAAAGCATGGGTCATGATGATCATGGGAATACCTGAAATACTCAAGTTCACAGACTTATTGATGGATGAAAACTGTATAAATGACATTACCTGACATTTATTTCATCAAGTATATCTGAATCTACTTCTTGTCAAGGGGGAAAACAAATAATTAGATTAGGATTCAAACTCTAGCTTTTATTTAAAATATTTATGAAAGGAAAAACTAACAGGGACTTGGTAATATTTATAATATTTAAAGCATGTTTTTAAAGGGTTTTGGACAATTACCATTGTGAGAAGTTAGAAATGGCACAAAGATTTGCTTACTCAATGAAGTAGATCATCCCTGTGTCAGTGTAGGCCATTTCCCAGTTCTTAGGCAAAGGTTCCAGGTTCTCATCTCTTGCCATGTAATTTCTAAAGTCCATGGAGCTGTTTGTTTGGTTGTAACTGGGAACTGTCTTCATCCAGTCAGAAGACTCTGAATGTCTCTCTTTGTTTTCTACAAGTGTTCAAAGGAGAACATTGGATAAATGTATGTTTTGCCTTCAACAAACAGTCTCTTTTCCCTTCATTACAATGAAATACCACACACAAACTATACACTTCCTTACATATTTCACACAGTTCAATACTCTTCAAAGCTGAAGAGAACTTACTGATGTCTCATATCATTTTCTTTGCCCCATCTGAGTATAGATTTTTAAAAAATTAACATCTGAATCAATTTTAGTATGAATAATGTGGGCTTAAACAATCTTAAAGTTTTATTTTCATTTTCCAAGCATAAACTAGAATTAAGGTATTTTAATACCTGAGGACCCCAATATATGCAGTATATTCTCATTTAAGAATAATCAATCAATAAATATTGGTTAAGCATATAATATGTGCCAGGCACAATTCTAGGTGCTGGGGACAAAAAGGCAAAACTGCAATAACCCTTGCCCTCAAGGACCTTACATTCTATTGGGGGAGACAAAATGAACAAATATGTACAAAATAAATAAAAGGTAATTAAACACAAGGCAGCGAGGAGAGGAGGACGCTAACTTAGGGGATCACAAAGACCTTTCTGTAGAAGGTGGTACATGAGGTGCACCTTGAAGCTGAGCGAGAGATGACGTGAGGAGAGACTGGATTCTAGGGGGACAGGTGGTGCACAGACATGGAGATGAGGGATGGAGCACTGGCTATGAAGGACAGAGAAGGCCCATGAACGAGATCACAGAGTGTATGAATAATGTACAATGAGGGTGGAAAGAGAGGTTGAAGCCAAGTTGTGAAGGGCTTTAAAAGTCGAACACTTTACCCTAGAGGCCATGGTGAGCCAATGAAGTTTACAGGTTAACGGAGTGACCTGGTCAGATCTTCATTTAAAGAAAATCTCTTTGGAAGTTGTGAGAAGCACAAGTTGCGGGCAGAAGGTGGGGTAAGGGACTTGTCATTAATAAAAAAAAAAGCAAGAAATAAAGAAGGATTTATTAAGTACTTATACGCAGGGCACTATGAACATTTAGGATACAAAGACAAAAGTAGTAACAGTGCCTCCCCTCATGAAGTTTACAGTCTTCTCAAGGAAGCCAATATATACATAAATAAGTTTGTATAAATGGTGGGTATTTTTGGCAGGCACTAGCAGCTGCAGTATGAGGGGTCAGGATAGGTTTCATGTAGAATATGGCCCTTGGCATAAGTCTGTAGGAAAACTAGGGATTCTAAGAGAGGTGAGGAAGGAATACATTCCAGGCATGAGAGCCTGGCTGAAGGCCAGAGACCAGAGACACAGTCACGTATAAAGAACAGTAAAAGGGTCATTTTGAATAAAACATACATGAAGTGAATGAAAGAAAGTTATGTGTAAAGGCTGTAAGAATAGCCAGGGGTTTTAAATGTCAAACAGAGGATTTATATTTGATCCCAGAGATTATAAGGAGCCAATGGAGTTTGCTGAGCAGGAGAATGACATTGCCAGATCAGTGCTTTAGGAAGGACACTTTGGCAGTTGAGTGGGGGACGGATTGAGATGGGAAAGAAATTGAAGGCAGACAGAACAATTAGGAGGCTACTGGATATGAATGTAGAGAAAGGAATGGATGTAAGATTAAAATGAAAAGATGTGGCAACTGGGGAAGAACATGAAGTCAAGGACGGTTCTGAGGCTGGGAATTTCAGTAATGAAAAAAATGGAGATGCCCTCAACAGAAATAGGGAAGTTCATAAGTGGAGTGTCTTTGGCAGGAAACAAAATTAGGTTTGATTTGGTTTTGTGAGTCTGAGATGCCTATGGAACATCCAATTTAAAATGTCTAAGATATCTGTTGATGTGGGACCATAGCTCAAAAGAAAGACCAGGGATCTAAAGCCTGCAGAGCAATGACCAGGGCAGGCACCTCGGATCCAAAGGGAGCCTGCAACTCTGTCCTTTGGAACCAGGAGAGCTTCCCAGCTGGCTGAAAGCATCTAAGTTTGGCAGCTGTCAACTGCCGCTCAGACCTAAATCCAGGTCAGTAACTCACAGAGTTCGGATCAAGGGGACAGCGATCAGACTGTACCTTAGCTCAGTACTTTGGCAGTACTGAAAGCTTGCAAGTCCCCAGCCTAAGCTGTTCATGATATCCTGTAGTAATACTCAATAATCTAAGGAAGTAACAATAGGACCAACCCTGATTTTCCCTAAAGAAGTGCCTAGAGCCCTGCCCTAACATCAAGTCCAAAGTCAAGAAGCAGGCTGAAGAATGAGTAAAGAACAACAAAAATCTCACCATAAAAAGTATTATGGTAAGAGGAATGATTAAGACACAAACCTAGAAGAGTGCGACCTCATACCATTTACAAGCAAAGTTTCAAAAAAACAGGCTGGGCACACATCTGACTAGAATTCCCGGCAGAGTTCATGAAGCAAGAGTTTGTTTTTTTTTTTTTTTAAAGAGCTAAAAAAGTTTTTATAAATGAAATGAGAATGCTAGAAGAAAAACTGGAAAAGAAATGATGAAAACTATATGGAAGAACTGGAAAGGAAATTAAGTTTGGCAAGAGGTACAAAATCTTTCTCATGCAACGAACTCCCTGAAAATGAATGGCCCAAACAGAAACTAATGATTCCACGAAAACAATAATAACAAAACAAAGTCAAAACACTTATAAAAAAAAAAAACAAGGAAGAAAATGTAAAGTACTGCACAGAAAAAAAAAAAAAACAAAAACCCAAACTAAGGATTCTTGGACTACTTGAAAAATATGACCAAAAAAAAAAAAAAAAAAGAGCTTCAGGCCTCATCTTTCAAGAAATTTTACATGAAAACTGCCCAGATCTCTGAGAATCAGAGGGCAAAGTGGAAAAAGAAAGCCCAACATGAAAACTCCTAGAAACAACATAGCCATAATCCAAAGCTTACAAGTTTATCAAACAACTCCACAAAGGAGCAGAGAGCTTAGATTACAATATTTCAGAAGGAAAAGGATATAGGCTTAACCAAAAAAAAAAAAAAAAAACTTAACCTAGTAAACTGAATATTATCATGTAGTGGAAAAAATAGACTTCTAAGTACAGGACTTTCATGCATTCTTGAGGAAAAGACCAGAGCTGCATAGAAATTTAGAAGTGTAAAGGAGCCAAGAGAAACAAATAAAAAATAAATGTGAGGGAGTAATCATCAGGTATGAAATAAGAATCAACTGCTTACATTGTTATATGGGAGATGACATGTGACCTCTCTGAACCCTATCACCTGCACAGTCTGTCGGGAAGTGAATACAGCTATGTGAACTCCCTTATCTATAAATGCCCAGAGACTTAAGTGATTTTCTAGGCTGCATCCTTGGCACAGTCTAAATAAAAGGGACTACTTGAATTTGCTCAATGATAAGCAGGTTTGCTGAGATTCCAGGCTGGGCCTTGTTGTTTGGAACGAAAAGAGGAGACGTAGATCAGAGACTCCCTATAAACTCATTAGTGTCCCTGGATATTATGAGATAGTGAAAAGATGCTGGCTACCAAGAAACAACTTGGAAGAATGATAACTGGAGATCATCCTGCAAAAATCACTAGAAGTGCTTACAGTCCAACTTGGTACAAAGACCTTCCAACTTGTGAAAAAATGACTCTATCTTTTGGAACTGTTTTGCAAATGTAAAGTCTACTGCAGGGTCCCATCCCAGGGAACTAAGACTCTATTAGAGCTCTTTCGATTCAGGGCATGGAGTACAGGAGACAAGGAATTTATGGAAGACTTCATACAGAAAGGTAAGGTGAACAAAGGATCTCTCTCAGGTCCAGCTATGGTAGTGACAGTAGTCTGACACGAGCCAGTGAAATTATATGCAAAACCTGTATAGCCAGGCAGTGGCATAGAACTGGCCAGGTGATCTCCCTTCTCTGTAAGTGCTTAGAGGTCTATGTGGTTCTCTCAATTGCATAAATGAAACGGGCTTCCCAAACTGGCTCAAAGCATCCACACAGATCCAAGCCAGTAATGTCAGAAGGTTCCTATATGGGCAGCCATGACAGAGATTTGTCAGGGTTTCTCCATTCTGTTAGAAATGTTAGCTGCCCCTCCCTGTCCTCAATCCCTTTAACATCTATTGCCTACAATAAAAGGTCTTTTTGTTATTATCACATTGCAGGATTCACTATATTGTGTCCTCACAATATGAACCCAGACCCCCAGTGTACTACAGTGCCCAGGACAGAAATTTGGGATGCTACCAGTCAGTGATCCCAATGAGGCCAAAGATGCAGCAAAAAGGAGACTGAGAAGTGGGTGGAAAGGAAGGAGGAAAACCAAGACAACAGTGTCACAAAAAAATCAGAGGAGACTACATCTCAGAGGAGAGGGTGGTTAGAAGTGTCAAATGCTGCAGAAAAGTCAAGAAGGATGAGGAATGAGAAAAGGCCATCAGACAAAGAGTCCCTGGTAACTTTTGAAAGAGAAATGTCAGTTGAGGGATGAGTTTAGAAGCCAAGTGTAGAAGATTCAGAAGTGTAAGAAGAGAGAAAATGGAGGCACCAAATGGAGGCTTTCCCAAGGAATTTAGTTGAGAGGAGAGATATAGGGTGATAGCTGGCATGGATGGTAGAATTTAGTGAGGGGTTTTTAAGGATGGAAGAGACAAGACTCTAGTCGCTAGTTACTAGGGCATATTTCTAGGCTGTAGGGAAGGAACCAGTAGATAGAGAGAAAGGGGAGGCTGGGGTGGGGGTAGGGGGAGAATGACAGTGAAGATAATTTTTGGAGAATACGGGAGAGAATGGGGTCATGGACACATGTGATGCAGTTGGCCTTAGTGGGAAAAAGGGCCATTTCTTGAACAGAGATTGGAGTAAAGATAGACACAGTGAGGAGTGAGATAAGGGGAATGTGAAATAAAGAGAGGGAGAAGAGGAAGCTTGAGGCAAATAGCCTCAATGTTCTTGGTAAAGTATAAATTGAAGATACTCAGCTGAGAAAGGGTAGAGGGGAAGGGTTTGCTATGGTAGTTGAGAAGAAAAAAGGTTTGGAACCATGGCTGTGGTGAATTACGTAGGGAAACAAATAGTAAAGAGAAGAGATCTTCCTCAGGAAGAGCCCAGTCAAGATTAGATAAAATTTTAGGGGCCCCTTTTTGCATGGTTGCCCGATTTCCGCCTCTGTTTAGTACACTAGGAGTAGCAGTAAAAAAGGCAGATGACACAGTAAGTCAGGTTTGGGCTGTGGCAATAGGACAAAGGAACAAAGAATTCAAGCAGAAGGCAGAATAGAGCTGAGGTGATTCACTAACAGGTCAGACTGAGAAAAGAAAAGGGTATAGCTGGAGCAGGGATGGCACCCAGGAAGGCACTAAGGGGTAGGGGAATGAACATGATGAGGAGTGATATGGCATAGGGAGAAATGGAATGATACAAAATTAGGACTGTATTTGTATTTTGGAGTTCTTGAGTCAAATGAGGTAATGTTAAATACTTTACAAATCTTAAAGTGGTACAAAAATGTTAGTTACTGTTGTTATTATTATTATTATTTGTGGTGGTGGTGGGAGAAGTAGAACACTTGTGGCAAGATCAAAAGCATGACCATCTTTGTGTGTTGCTGTAGTAGCAATTAGATTTGAAGATCTTTCCCACCCATTAATAGGCCATGTGACCTGCTCACCACAGGAAGCCTAAGTTACATGTGGTGGGAGGAGCATCCTGACAGGAAAAGGAAGTTATGTCACAGGAAATGCTGAGAGAGAGATGTTCTGGCTGCTAATGGCCGCCCTGGTGATTGTTAGAGCCGAGCAGGCTGACTGAGCTGTACCGTGTGTGTGTTTTGGAGAAGACCCCAGCAGGGGGTCAGAGAGGTTCTGGGATGGCGAGGCTCCAGGCTGTTATACTGTGTGCGGAAGGTTTTACTGCTGTGATAGACTGGACAATGGCTTGTGGGACATGGTCCTCTGGTGTCTGAATAAATGGTTTACTTCTGCGACACTGTGCGTGGAAAGTCTCGTACACTGCGATACAGAACCACACAGGCGCTCTGAGAATTACCATCTAAACTGTCATTATCGCCTTGCTGCTGCAGTTGCTTAGTTAGAGTAGAAGAACAGCTCACAAGAGCTGAGTGGACTGAAGAATTGAGAAGGGTATTTGGGGCAAAGTCAACATGTAAGTGATGTCCCCTAATATGAGGGCAAAAGTTGAGTTAATGAAGAAGACTGTGAGACAGGCACTAAGCTCACTATGAAGGGAGATACTTAAAGAGAATTAAATCTATGGAAATTGATGAGGCAACAAAGCATGATGCATGAGAGGCAAAGCTTGAATCCAGATCTTCCTGGCCCTACCCACTTTGGCCTGCCATGAAGAATGGACCGTGCCAGATGAAAAAACGATGTCATCAGCTCTGAACGATGCCGAAGGGGGCAGGGGTGCAATATAAGTAATAAGACATTTTTGGGAATTCACAGTAACTCCCTCTGAAGGGCAGCAGTGACATGAAATATGGTAAGACTAGAAAACAGTGCAACTTCCCTTTCTACCTGCCTCATTATGAGGAATCTGTACAGCATGACTTCTCAGGCATAATCTTAAACATAGCAGGCCTCCTCCTATAATTTTGCTTTCTTTGGGTAATTAAGTAAATTGGTGTTCCAATGTAAAACATTCCTTCTTCCAAATGAACTAAAATAAACACAGGTGCTATTATATTTATGCCAAAGTATCAAAGGTAACAAAATCATTAGGAACTTAAAAGTGACAATGTAAATTTGTATCCAGTAATTTCTTTTCGGATAATTAAAATTGCCTATATACTCATATTTGAAACAAAAAAGCACCCTTTTAAATGTGTAATATTTGTCAAATTCATATGTATCAACTAAGCAAACTTTGAAATTCCTTTAAAAAAAAGACATAAACCAAACTGGTTATTGGATTATCGTCTCTCAAGCCGGGGCTCACATATATTTACAAAAAGAAGTCTCATGTAGTGAGTAAGCAAGATATTCTATTTATTCCCACCTAAATGATTCTCTCACACTCCCCCAAGAGGCAGTTTTCAAAGGTCCTCTTCTTCCTGCAAGCCTCCAGCAGCACTTCCTCAATCAGTCAATAAATCAATTTAACCTCTTTGGTTTCACACTTTCCAAGTTCTTTCCAACCTGAAACCAACCTCCCTTTCCAACCTTATTATGCAATATATACCCCTCCCCCCCATTTTGTGTGTTTGATCCTTTGAACTGGTCCTTCATACCTGGAATACTTTCCCTGCTAATCTCCACCCCTCAGAATACCTAGTTTCTTTCAAGAATCAGCTAAAACACCACCTTCTACATGAACTCCTTCTTGATCTCCCAGCCCTTTGTGTCCTCCCAAAACTATCTTCTATTTCTTTTGTATATATGCGACTCTCCATCCAGGGTTCCTCAACTCCTGCTTGCCTTGGTGGGCAGGATCCCCAGAGTAGTATGATTCAAAAGTTTCCAGCCAGAGTTAATTAGCTTTTGGAAATGATCTTTATTAAACAAGTATAGCAAGGCAGTTGTTACAGAAAAATCCCCTCCCCACCAACTGAGGGCACTCTCTCCTCTTATACAGAAAAGGTTCCTGGGGAGACTGGATTCAAATTTAAATAGAGCATGGGGTCAAAAGGGCAAATTCCCAGCTCCTGGTTACTAGCCATCATTTATTCCCTTAATGGGTTCCTCACAGAGTTTTCCTTGGGAATGGCTCTTTCTGGGCTGCCTGGAAGCTGTCTGTCCTTAGGTATCTAGTATGTCTCTCAGCTCTTGAGGGCAGAGCTGTCATTCTCTGTCACTGTCATTCTCTTCTCTTCTCTCTTTACTTTCCTTCTGGGTAATTTCATATTCAATAATCATTTCTATTCATGACTACCAGATCTCTATATACTGAGGCCCAGTCTCTCCTTCCCCTGAGCTCTAATCCCCACCAGCAACTATCTATTAGGTATTATGAACTGGATATCCTATATTTATCTGAAAATCAGCAGTGTATAAAACAAAACTCATTCTCTCTTTCCCCAAACTCACTCATCCTTCTTCTCAATGTCCTTATTCTCTTAAGGGCACTGGATCCTTCCATTCATGCAACCTCAGAGTTATCCTCATCTCATTTTTCCTCACTGCCCATATTCCTTCAGTTCCAACATCCTGTGATTTTACCTGCACAACATCTCTCAAAAACACCCTCTTTCATCAGGTACACACTACTTTATTTCAGGTCCCAATCCTCATAGAAAGAGAACTCCTTGAGACCTTGTCTTTGTATTCCTAGCACCAAATCACCTCCTGGCAAACAGTAGTTGTTTAATCAATGTTTGTTAACTAAATGGTTAATCACTTATGATCTAGATTACTATAATAGCCACCTAACAGGTTTTGCTGCCTCCAGTCTCCTACCTCTCCAGTACATCCTTCACACAGCTAACAAAGAGCAACTCCTAAATTGTAGGTCCGACCATGTCACTGCCCTACTTGATCAAGGCCACTGGCTCCTCGGACCCTTTAGGATAAAATATAAAACCTTTTTCAATTGGGTTCCAACCTACCTTTCTAGCCCTATTACACATTGCTCCACTTTATTCCAGCCAAACTTATCTTTTTGCTGTTCTTGATACACATGTTAATAGCCCTCTGTTTGGAGGTACTCTGCCTCCAAGAGCTGAGGGAGCAGTCTTGACCAGAGCTGAGGCTTGGTAAATACAGTTCAAGGTATCAATGCAACGGTAACAAGACCTTGTCTAAACTGTGAGAGATTACACAAGCCTTCAAAAAAGGCACAAGCAATGGTGGCCCACGGAAGGTACTAGGATTCCCTGACCTGCAACAGCCAGGGACAGCCAGTGGGGGCGAACTGCTGAGGATAGAGTGTGACTAGCAACCTCTGTGAGAAAACTGCAAAGATTTCTTTCTCTAATCCTCCTTCCTCATCCACTTGTTTAATAGGCATGTCTTGCAGTCTGTTCTACTGTTATGTTGTTTTATTATTCTGATCCTGTGTTCCCTTTACAAAAAACACCTGTGGTCAACCCAGACGTCTTTATTTCCTTATATACATTCCGACTGTGGTCAGAGGATGAGATTGAGGGAAAAACTGGTTATTTTAGCTACAAAGAAGGACACTGACTAGGAAGTTTCCTTCCAAGTTAAAAGGAGAAATATTTGGTAAAGAGCATTTTTATGAGGTCCTCCCATGCCTTCATTATTGTTCCTAACTATATTTCTAATCTGAGGTATCACTACCTCCCAGGTGGCTCCTACAATACAACAAGAGTCCACCAGAATAGAGGGTGATCTCCACTAAGATCTGAGTTTTTTTTACTGAATGAAGAATAAAGGGGCCAATGTGAAATTTTTGCTGAGAAAGAGGTCAATTTTCAAGTTAATTTTCCTATTGTGATTTTAGATTCCTATTAGTAACTATATTTTTATAACTGTTTCCTAAACCACCTAAATTTTCATCACAAGTCACAGGGAGGAAACAAGTATCAAGATTTTTCTTAGGACATCAGACATTAACCTCAGAAACCTCTTAAGGAAAGATGCAAATAGCTCATTATTTCTATAACTTAATTGACAGTTTAAATTTGTATTTCTTGAAATCACCTTCAGAATTGAGTATACTGTCTATAGTGATGTCCTTTGCTTTATCGTGTCATATTAGTAGACAGCCAGTTGGAATACTGTTACCTTTTGCCATATACAAAAGTAAACTACTTAAAGTTTAGTACCATGTTAAAGTTAATCCATAAGTATACTAATAAAGAATTGTTCATCAGTTACAAACCTGTACTTCCACTTCCATTAACTGCCTCCTTGTCTTCCTCCTCTTCCTCCTCAGGAAGAGAGCTGTCCATTCTCTGCATTTTGCTGACTGAAGTGGTTCTTTTTCGTTGAGATTCTGTGTCAAAGTCATTATCGAATAGGACTTGATCAACTGGATCTGGCTGGAAAGGACTAGGTTCTGCTGGAGGCTTGGGAGTTCCATAGAAGTTTCCTGATGTGTAACAAAGAGCAAGAGCATTGTCAGAATGAGAATATGAACCACCATGTGGAGCTAACTCAGCTCTGCACTGTGTGATGTTATTACAGAGGGACTGGCTTCTGGCTACTGACTGACTGAAAAGAGATGCTCTTTTTAAAATAGAATTAGGCAACTGTGCTGCATACTAAAGTATGTACAACCTGTAATTACTGAATTATAAATGCTGTTACTTATAATTACACTTTATTTTTATTAAGGTGTAGAGGTTGATTTTGTTTTTGAAAATAATCCCAAAGTGATTGTATTACAAATAGTTCTGGATAAGGAACTTAATTTATTTCTCCTTTGTTAATTTTAAGTACACTAATACCATCATGTAAGATATACAGCAGGATTAGGGTAGAAATAAAAGGTAAAGGTAACTAACCCTAATCAATTTTGTTCCAATGTGCAACATAATTAATAATTTTGTTGAAACCTAAAATTTGTAGGGAAGCTGAAGCTAAAAAACCAGTTAGAATCTTTTCACAGAAAATTAAAAATTTTGCACACCCTAATTACATAATTTCATTTAATACTTTATCAAACAAATAATGGCATTGATTGTACATTTCAACATTGGCTCACACCTGAAGGCAGAAAACATTATTTTTTCTATGTTATCATAAGAATTAGAATTTTTTGTAGAAAGAAATGATCCAGAAAAAATTCCAATAACTTAATTTCTCAATTTTATACATATTCTTAATCAAAGAGCCAAGTACAGAAGGAAGGCACTCATCAGAACTATCTGTATTAACAGTTGGTGGCTGTCATGAGTTTTGACCTTGTATTAATCATAATCATACTAATATTATAATGGGATAAAGTAAGCATATTATCTTTTGAGAAATAAAATACCCTCTCCCTATTTAAGATGAATCATGTCCTCCAAGCAAAGGCTTTTGCTCTCTAGAATCAATTAAGGCACTCACCCATGTGAGGTAAATTGGCTCTCCCAGAAGGATGGCTAATGGTTTCTCTAGAAGAAAATTCTATCTCAAATTTTACTTCCAATATGAACCATAAATTGATCATCACATTCCATAGACAAGTGTAGAACGATGTAATTAACTTGTAAGCACCTTTTCTATAGAAGGGGCTGTGGAAATACAAACCACTTTTGGAAATCTGGCTTTAGGAGATATTTTTATACTTATATTTAAAACAAGTATTTCTTAAAATTTCTAATATTTTATATAAAACAATGAAAGAGAGAGGAAAGAAAAAGGGAGAGGAGAAAAGAAGAAGAGGAGAGAGGGAAAGAGAGCTAGGGAGAGGGGAAAAGAGAGAGAGACAGAGAGAGAGAAAAAGAAATTAAAAGAAAGAAAGAAAGGAAGGAAGGAAGGAAGGAAGGAAGGAAGGAAGGAAGGAAGGAAGGAAGGAAGGAAGGAAGGAAGGAAGGAAAGAATATGTTATTTCTGCTAATAGTACCATTATTCTCTCTCACTCAGGCTTGAAACCTCTATTCACATTTGAATCTCCAATCCACACACCTCCCATCTCCATGAACTGCCACACTACATTGATTTTTCCTACACACTCTCTTTTGTAAATGGTCCAATTCTTTCTTCACACAATGCTACCACCCTGGCTCAGACCATTACCTTTTCTCTGTACTGTGGCAACAGACTTCAAACTGGTCTTCAAATCACCAGTGTTTCCACCTGCTAATCCATCCTAATCTGGCTACGCCACATCCTAGCTCAAAAGTCTATGGATCCCCATTAGCTATAAAACAAGGTGTAAATTCCTTACTTAGTCTTACTTTTGAAGTCCTTCAAAATGTATCTCTAAACTACCTTTCCAGTTTTATCTTTCACTATTCCCCTACACAAAAACTTCGCTTCAGCAAAACTGTCTTATAATTCCTAACAAATATGCTATGCTTCAACACCTTTGAGCTTTTCCTTCTGCTGAGCAGGCCCTCCATTTCAAGCTATCAAAATTCTATACATTTTTCAAGGTCTGGCTCAAACATCATCATGAACTTCATTTATCTGGTTACACAAACCCAAAGTGATCTTCTCTCACCTAAAATCCTAGAGCACTTTGTACTCTCTTCATGGTTCTTAACATATACATAATGTAGAGGAAAGAGCTCTGGAGTTAAAGTCAGAATTGTAGGCTCAAATTCTTGCTCTGACACTTAATAAAATTTGGGCAAATCCCACAACCTCTCTGATCCCCATTTTTCCCTTCTAAGTAAAAGAGGGGATAGTAATACTTGAAACTTCAGAGGGTTGTTATGAAAAAAGTGCTTTGTAACCTTTACACCATTTAACATGGGTTTTTATCCCTTTTTGTGCCTTAGTTTAGTCATTTGTAGAAAAGGAATAATAATACTTGTAACACAGTAATTAATGCAGGGTGATTCCTGTGGTGACATAAAACACTAGAAGGAGAGAGGGATGGCCTTGGAGTCAGGAAGACCTAGTTTAAGTCCTACCTCGTAGATATGGTGATTGTATGACTCAAGGGTCACAAGGGAAGTGACTTTTCAGTGCCCTGGTCAAGTTTCTAAAACTGTCTGTTGCAAAGCAGCTACCTAGTAGAGGAGTTTCCTCATTGTGACCTTCCTATAACCATGAAATCATAGGTCCAGTACAAAAACAAAACAAAACAAAAGACAAAAAACTGTGGGGATCAAATGAGATCACACCATCAGAATTAAAGAATTTAAGATGGAAGAGACCTCAGCAGCCATCTATTCTAATCGATATCTGGAAAAAAAAAATCTCCAAGAACAAGTGATCAGCCAGCCTCTATTTGATGACCTCCAGGGAAAGGGGAATCCTGCTACCTTCTAAGGCAGGCTATCCAACATCAGAATAATAGTAACTGTTAAGTTTTTTTTTTCCTGATATAAAGCCTAAATATCCATTTTTGCAACTTCACCCCTTTCTCCTGCTTCTTCTCCCTGAGAATTTGAAAGCACTTTGTACACTGTGAAGTCCATACAAATTTATGGCATCATTAGAGAAGTAGCATGGCATGCTGGGTAGACACCCTGCATCCAGGGCAGAAAGTACTAGGCTCAAGTCCTGTCTGTGATACATATTGGCTGTGTGACCCCGGGCAAGTCACCAAAACTATTAGTGCTCTAGACCAGAGAGATCAAACACATGATCCTGTAACACTCCCCAGTACAGTCAGGACCAGATTAAAATTTAATTGGGGAATATTTAACAAAATAAATAAAAACACAATAAAACATAACTTTACACCAAGGATCAACTACCCAGCAAAACTGGGCATAATTTGTCAAGCAAGGAGATGGACATTCAATGAAATAAGGGAATTCTAGACCTTCCTGATGAAAAGGCCAGAACTCAATGGAAAATCTGATCTCCAAATACAAAACTCAAGAGACAAAAAGGTAAATGGAGGAAACCCCCCCCCCCCCACGCACACCTTGTTAATCAATATGGGCAAATTGTTTACATCCTTATATAGGATTATATTGTTTTATATATGTTATTTATATATATACACATATATGTCAATCTTGAGAATAGTACAGTTATTGTGACAACTGAAAGGGATACACATAGACTGTGGGTGTCAGTATAAAATAATTGATATAATGATAAAAACATAATTAAGAGATGTAAAGGGAGGGTTCTGGGAGAAGAGGTAAGGAGATAGAAGGAAAGGGTAAATTACGTCACATGAAGAGACACAAAAACATTATAGTAGAAGGAAAGGAGGGAGGGAGGGAGAAGAGTAGTATATGAGCTTTACTCTCATTGGATTTGGTTCAAGAAGAGAATACCATACTCTGATAAGCATAGAAATCAAACTTGTCCTACAGGCAGTAGGAGGGGAAAGGGGAAAGGAAAGGGAGGGGGAGTGGTCAGAAGGGAGGGAAGAAGTAGCAAGGGGAAAAGGGTTAAGATAAGGGAGGAAAATCAAGAAGGAGGGTAAATTGAGGAAGGCAGTAGTCAAATGCAAAACTCTTTTGAGGAGTGGAAGGGAGGAGGGAGAAATAAAAGCATAAAAAGGGGGAGGGAAACAGGATGAAGAAAAAGACACAGCTTGTAATCATAACTGTGAATGTTAATGGGATGAATTCTTCTATAAAGTGGAGGTGGCTAGCAGAATGGATTAAAAACCATGATCCTACACTATGTTGTTTATAAGAAACACATTTGAAACAGGGGGATACATACAGGGTAAAGGTAAAAGGGTAGAGTAGAATATATTGTGCTTCAGCTGAAGTAAAAAAAGCAGCAGTAGCAATCCTAATCTCAGACAAAGCAAAAGCAAAGATAGATCTAGTTAAAAGAGATAAGGGAGGACACTATGTCCTGCTAAGAGGCACCATAGACAATGAAGCAATATCATTATTTAACATATATGCACCAAGTGGTATAGCATGCAAATTGTTAGAGGAGAAGTTAAGGGAGTTACAGAAGGAAATAGACAGTAAAACCATACTAGTGTGGGATCTCAACCTCCCCCTCTCTGAACTTGATAAATCTAACCTTAAAATAAACAAGAAAGAAGTTAAGAAGGTGAATAGAATTTTAGAGAAGGCAGATATGACACATCTCTGGAGAAAACTGAACAGAGATAAAAAGGAATATACTTTTTTCTCAGCTGTACATGGCACATACTCAAAAACTGACCATATACTAGGGCATAAAAACCTCACAATCCAGTGCAGAAAGGCAGAAATAGTCAATGCATCCTTCTCAGATCATGACGCAATAAAATTTATTTGTAATAAAGGACCATGGAACGATAAACTAAAAATTAATTGGAAACTAAATAATCTAATCCTAAAGAATGAGTGGGCCAAAGAACAAATCATAGAAACAATTAATAACTTCATTCAAGAGAATGACAGTAATGAGACAACATACCAAAACTTATGGGATGCAGCAAAAACAGTTCTTAGGGGAAGTTTTATATCTCTAAATGCTTACATGAACAAAATAGAGAATAAGGAGATCAATGCATTGGGCATGCAACCGAAAAAGCTAGAAAAAGAACGACTTGAAAATCCCCAATTAAATACCAAATTAGAAATGCTGAAAATCAAAGGAGAGATTAACAAAATTGAAATCAAGAAAACTACTGAATTAATAAATAAAACAAAGAGCTGGTTTTATGAAAAAAACAATAAAATTGACAAATCTTTTGTCAATTTGATTAAAAAAAAGAAAGAAGAAAATAAAATTACCAGTATCAAAATGAAAAGGGTGAATCCACCTCCAATGAAGAGGAAATCAAAACAATAATTAGGGATTATTTTGCCCAATTGTACGCCCATAAATTTGATGACCTTAGGCAAATGGATGAATATTTACAAAAATATAAATTGCTCAGGTTAACAGAAGAGGAAGTAAAATTTCTAAATAACCCCATCTCAGAAAAAGAAATTGAGCAAGCCATCAATGAACTCCCTAGGAAAAAATCTCCAGGGCCAGACGGTTTTACATGTGAATTTTATCAAACATTTAAAGGACAATTAATTCCTATACTTTATAGACTATTTGGGAAAATAGGCGAAGAAGGAGTCCTACCAAATACTTTTTATGACACAAATAGGGTACTAATACCTAAACCAGGAAGAGTCAAAACAGAGAAAGAAAATTAGAGACCAATTTCCCTAATAAATATTGATGCAAAAAAATTTAAATAAAATATTAGCAAAATATTACAGCAGCTTATCAGGAGAATAATACACTACGGCCAGGTAGGATTTATTCCAGGAATGCAAGGCTGGTTCAATATTAGGAAAACTATCAGCAAAATTGATCATATCAATAAAAAAACTAGCAGAAACTATATGATTATCTCAATAGATGAAGAAAAAGCTTTTGACAAAATACAACATCCATTCCTATTAAAAACACTAGAAAGCACAGGAATAAATGGAGTCTTCCTTAAAATTATAAATAACATCTACCTAAAACTATCAGCAAGCATTATATGTAATGGGGATAAGCTAGATGCATTCCCAATAAGATCCAGGGTGAAACAAGGATGTCCATTATCACCTCTGTTATTCAATTTGGTGCTAGCAATGTTAGCTTTAGCATTAAGAGAAGAAAAAGAAATTGAAGGAATTAGAATAGGCAAAGAAGAAACTAAATTATCACTTTCTACAGATGATATGATGATTTACTTAGAGAATCCTAGAGATTCAAGTAAAAAACTACTTGAAATAATAAACAACTTTAGCAAAGTTGCAGGATATAAAACAAATCCACAAAAATCCTCGGCATTCCTATATATTACTAACAAAGCCGAACAGCAAGAGATAGAGAAATTCCATTTAAAGTAGACACTATAAAATATTTGGGAGTCTACCTGCCAAGACAAACCCAGGGCCCATATGCACAATTATGAAACACTTCTCACACAAATAAAGTCAGATCTAAATAAATGGAGTAACATCAGTTGCTTGTGGTTAGACTGAGCTAATATAATAAAAATGACAATTTTACCTAAATTAATTTACTTATTCAGTGCCACACCAATCAAATTACCAAAAAATTATTTTACAGAGCTGGATAAAATAATAACAAAATTCATCTGGAATAACAAAAAGTCCAGAATATCAAGGGAATTAATGAAAAGAAATGCTAGAGAAGGTGGCCTAGCCATACCAGATATTGAACTGTACTATAAAGCAGCAGTCATCAAAACTACCTGGTACTGGCTAAGAAAGAGTGGTAGATCAGTGGAATAGGTTAGGTACATAAGACGCAGAAGTCAACAACTATAGCAATCTACTCTTTGATAAACCCAAAGAATCCAGCTTCTGGGCTAAGAATTCACTGTTCCAAAAAAACTGCTGGGAAAATTGGAAAATGGTATGGCAGAAACTGGACATAGACCAATATCTTATACCATATACCAAAATAAAGTCAAAATGGGTTCATGATTTAGGAATAAAGGCTGATTCTATAAGCAATTTGGGAGAGCATGGAATAGTTTACCTATCAGATCTATGGGAAAGGGAAGAATTCATGACCCAACAAGAGACAGAGAGCATTACAAAATGCAAATTTTGATTATGTTAAACTGAAAAGTTTTTGTATAAACAAAGCCAATGCAACAAAGATTAGGAGGGAAGCAGAAATTTAGGAGAAAATCTTTACAACCAATGTCTCTCATAAAGGCCTCATATCTAAAATATACAGGGAACAGAGCCAAATTTATAGGAATAAAAGCCACTCCCCAATTGAGAAATGGTCAAAGGATATGAACAGGCAGTTTTCAGAGGAAGAAATTAAAGATATCTATAGGCATATGAAAAAATGCTCTAAATCACTATTGATTAGAGAAATGCAAATCAAAACAACTCTTAGGTACCACATCTCTCCTGTCAGATTGGCTAACATGACAAAACAGGAAAATGATAAATGCTGGAGAGGATGTGGGAAAAATGGAACATTAATACATTGTTGGTGGAGTTATGAACAGATCCAGCCATTCTGGAGAGCAATTTGGAACTATGCCCAAAGGTCTATAAAAATGTACATACCCTTTGACCCAGCTCAACTCCTAGGGCTACCCAAAGAGTTCACACAAGTGGGAAAGGGACCGGTATATACAAAAATATTTATAGCAGCTCTTTTTGTGGCAGCAAAGAATTGGAAATCAAGGGGATGCCCATCAATTGGGGAATGGCCGAACAAGTTGTGGTATATGAATGTAATGGAATACTATTGTGCTATAAGAAATGGGGAAGATACGGACTTCATAATAACCTAGAAAAACCTATATGATATAATGCTGAGTGAGCAGAGCAGAATTAGAAGAACATTGTACACAACCAGACATATGATTCTGTGATGACTAACTTTGATAAACTTGGCTCTCCTCAGCAATACAAGGCTCAAAGACAGTTCCAAAGGACTCATGATGGAGAGAACTGGCTACATCCAGAGAAAGAACTGTGGAGTCTGAATGCAGACTGAGGCAAACCATTTGCTCTCTTCTCTTTTGGTTTTGTTTCTTCTCTCTCATGATTCATTCCATTGGTCATAATTCTTCTTTGCAACTTGTCTATTGTGTAAATAAGTTTAATGTGAAGGTTTATGTAGAATCTATATCGGACTGCATGTCATTTTGGGGGGTGGAGGGGAGGGAAGGAAAGAAAATTTGAAACTCAAGAACACGTAGAACTAAATGTTGTAAACTAAAAATAAAAAATCTCATTATAAAAAAAAACCAAAAATAACTTTACGTTTTAAAACTAAGTTAATCTGTGGTCCACAGGGATGAATAGTCCCCATTTATATTTGAGTTTGACAAGTCTCTATAATGTTATTTGCAGAGAAGATGCTGGCTTGCATTGGTGGAGAGAATTTTCTGACTTGGAAATTCTCAGTGCCAACGAAATCGCAAGTCCAGTCCCTATCATTCACATTAGAGTTATAATCGAGGATCTACTTTTGTCTGGGTAATCCACCAAAATACCTCCTGAGTTTCCATGCCTGAAAAATTCACCAGGCTGTGGCCAAGCTGGTAATGAACCTTCTGCTTTCTGCAAGGATGATCCTTAGACTGATGACATACAGTCTTTGGTTAAGCCTGCACTCACAGCCTCTCCAGATTGGCAGGAATAGCAAAAGCTCAAATCTCTCTCTTTTTTTTTTTTTTTGGCTCAAACCAAATTAAAATGTTAATTGGGAAATAGTTAACAAAATAAATAAAAATGCACTAAACTCTAGACTTTAAGATCCCAGAGTAACCTAAATGCCATGGGGCATAGTAGCAGGGCCTCATGATAATTATGGGGGATGCACATTATTTCTCCTCTTAGACAATAAGCCCATTAACATGTTTCCTATTTTTGTACTGCACTCCATGCCTCAGACATACGAGGGGCTCAAAAAATAAATGACTTCCATAGCACCACAGGACATTTTTTGTACTTGTATGGATATAAAAGCATTGCAATGACCCTTTTAGTATGTCTCAAAGGATCAGGCTGAATAAATGCAAATGGAACAGAGAGTTAACAAGCATTTATTAAAAACCAACTGTGTGCTAGGGATTGGGCTAAGAGCTGGAGACACAAAGAAAGGTAAAAGACAGTCCCTGTTTTCAAGAAGCTCACAGACTACTGGGGGAGACAACATATGAACAACTATGTACAAACAATATATACACAGGATAAAATGGAAATAATCAACAGATGGAAAGGCATCAGCATTAAGGAAGATAGGGAAAGTTTCTTGAAGAAGGTAGGATTTTAGCTGAAACTTGAAAAAAGCCAGGGAGAGAATTATAGTCAATCGGTGAACTAGCATTTATTAAGCACCTACTATGCACCAGGCAGCGTGCTAAGAGATGGGGATACAAAGAAAGGCAAAAAAAAATTTCCTCCTCTCCAGGAGTCTAATGTCTAATGTTGGAGTCCAATGAGGGAGACAACAACAACAGTGAAAAACAAACAAAAAAAACCAACTGTGTACAACAACATATAAATAAAAAGGACAAATCTGAGGTAGTGTCAAAAGGAAGTCACTAAGATTAAAGAGATGAGGAGGAAGGGTATTTCAGACCTAAGGTGCATCAATGAAAAGGCTCTGAGTTGGAAAGGGAGTGTGGTGTGTGAGGAGCAGCCAGGAGGCCAGTGGCACTGTAACCCTGGCTTTGGGGATAAGTAAGGCACAAGAAGGCTGGAAAGGTTGGAGGAAGGGGACGATAAAGGTGCTGAATGTCAAATAGAGGACTTTATACTTGATCCTGGAGGGGACAGAGAGCCGCTAGAGTTTACTGAGTAGAGGAGTGACATGGTCAGATCTGTGTTTTAAGAAGATTAGTATGACAGCTGAGTACAGGACGTGTTAGAGTGGTGAGAGACCTGAGGCAGAGAGACTCATCAGCAGCTATAGCTGTGAGGTGATGGAGCCTATACCAGGGTGGCAGCAATGTAAAAGGAGAGAAGTGGGATAGATATGAGAGATATTAAGAAAACAGTGAGAGGAAGGAAAGTAGAAATATCGACTGCAGATGGTCTCCTCAAGGAGCTTAGCCACAAAAGGATGTACAGATTAAGTGAGGGGTTTTTTTTAAGTTAAAGGAGAAACATAGTCATATTCGTAGGTGGTAGGGCAGCAGCCAACAGACAGAGAGTGAAGATAAGTAACAGTGAGGATGATAGAGGGGGCAATCCACTGGATAAGATGGGAATGAATGGGATCGCTTGTGCAAGTAGAGGCATTTGCCTTGGCAAGGAGAAGGGCTACCTCTTCATGTGAGACAGAAGTAAAGGAGGAAATAGAGGCAGAAGTCTTCCAGGTAATGTGAGATGAGGAAGAGGGGTGAAGAAGGAACCTTCTGAGAATGCCCTCAATTTTTCAGTGAAGCCAGGTTCTTAGCTTAGAAGGCGGGAGGAAGAACAATGGAAGTTTTGAGGAGGCGTGGAAGAGATGCTATGGTGAGTAGGACAGTGAATCAATTAGGGAGGTGAAAAAGGACTGCCTTGCTGCAGTGAGGGCCTAGTTGAGATTAGGCAACATAAATCTTTCTGGAACCAGTGAACAGGATTTCTGGATTTTCTCTAGCTTCATTTAGTAGGAACAAAGTTAAGCAGATGGTGGGAGTTACCCAAAGTTGGGACCCGACAAGGCTAGATCACTGATAGGATAAAATGTCAAGGGACTCAAGAAGACTCAAGAACTGGTTCACCAAGGGCTCAAGATGGGGAAGGTAGGAGAGTGCAGTCAGTGTTGGGTTGAAGGCTTAGGAAAAGACATGAAGGGTCAAGGGATAAGAGGTCACAGTGAGGATGAAGAATGGGGTTTGGGGTTGCAAGTTAAACAGAGAGTTGGAATGATGACATATTGTGATGAGATAAGGGAAGTTATGATATGTGAATTTCTTGATATGTTATTGAAGTAAGTAATAAAAACAGCCAGTTAACAGGAAATAGTAATGTACAAATTGATTAAAAAAGGAGGGGCAGCTAGGTGGCGTAGTGAATAGAGCACTGGCCCTGGATTCAGGAGGACCTGATTTCAAATCCTGCCTCAGACACTTGACACTCAGTAGCTGTGTGACCTTGGGCAAGCCACTTAATCCCACTTGCCTTGCTTTCCCCCCTCCAAAAAAAAAAAAAAAAAAGGAAAGGAAAGACAGGAACAAAGCAGCACTGAGGACTGTGGGTGCTTTAACTGAAGGAACTTAAAGTCACAAAAGGAGGAACTATCCAAAAAATAGTTTCTGCATGAAATTTAAGGGGCATATAAAAACTGTCAAATGCTCAAACGGAGCTCTGCTATTACCAATCTGGAAGTTCCCTCCAATGAGGTAAACTGAAATCCATCCATCCTCGCCCATCTTAATGCAATCTTTGTTCATGTCTTCCCATAGGTTCACCAGAAGGGGTTGGCTGAAAGGGGCAAGGGCCTTTCCTTGCCTTCACCTAATGCTGAGTGGGTTCTAGAGACACAACTTGCCTGCCCCTTATCATCCTTCACCCATACCACATGGCTAGCCCATAATCTCTTCCTCTCATATCATTCCTTGTTAATATCTTTTACTCCTGTTCTTCAGAATATACATTGCTGTCTACTGACACTCTTGCTGCTCTTCACTGCCCTCTGTAATATTAATTTTGATTCTTCAAAGACTGTCATATTTCATGTATTATTGCCATACAGTAACACTCATACAATACTAGTATTCAAAAGATAGGCCTCTACTTCTACTTTTCATTGGTAGTTTGGGGTCACTGAAGAAGTGGTACAATTTCCCAAAGAAAATCCAGCCTTATCCTCCTATCCAACTGTGGCCCTAATTCATTTTCCATCCGTACTGTCTTGTGTTTGTTTGTTTGTTTGTGTGTGTGTGTGTGTGTGTGTGTGTGTGTGTGTGTGTCCATACTGATGGACAAGAACTTCATGCTATAATCTGGTCAATATCCTTCATCTATTTGGTATTTTCTTTGTGAATGGAAGAGCCAAACTCTTTTGAGTGATTAGAGATGTCTTCCAGGAGGCTTGCAATGTTCAGGAACTTGATGCAGTCAATAAAATGTCATTCACAAACATTCACATCTGGAGAAAGAACCTTGCTATCAACATCATTTTTAAATTTGGACTCTATACTGGATCTTCATCATAGTAAAGCTCTTTAGCAAGTATATATCTCCCTGTTTTATGCACAGAGAACCATTAAACATAGTTATTTCTTTTGTTACATGTTTCAAGGTATCCTGAATGCTTTTGATGTTTGGACATGACATATCTTGTTATAAGAGATCATAAGGCTGTTTTGAATCAAAGGTTTTTATAATCAACAATAATGAACGTTAGGGTTTTATACTCTCTATCATTTAGTTAATTGTGAAAGAGTAAAGATGTGGTTGGTTGTTGAATATCATGTGCAAAACCCTTTTTTTATCCCTCCAATACCTTCACTAAAGGTGCCCTTGATTTTTGTATGGATGATCCTTAAAGATTCTGTATAGATGGCAATATAAATGTATAGGCTGTAAGTTACTGGTGTTCTCTTAGTTGCTCTTTTCGGGTGGGGTGGGACAGCCAATAAGACACAATGTTTCAAAGTGTTTTGACAAACTGAAGTCATCCAAGTTGGTGAAGAAGAATTGATCAGGGAGTATAGCAAAGAGTTAATAAGAAATAAATATGAGAATGCTCAAAAATGCTGATACTGGGATGTTCCTCTAGAAAATGATGACCTTGTAGCGAAGAATCAAGAATGATAAAGAGGCTGAATGGTTTAGTAGAAATAATGCTGACCTTGGAATGAGACATAGGTTTAATTTACCATGGGCAAGTGACTTAATCTCTTCAAATCTTAGTTAATTTATCAACAAAAAGAGGATAAAATTTGTAGTACTCACCCATATAGGGTTATTATAAAGATAAATAATTAACATAACCTATACAAAACTCTTTGCCAACCTAAAACTGCCAGTTATGATTAATGCCATCTTCTTATCTTTTTTGATGGCACTGAGCTAGAAAGGATCCCATAACAAGTCACTATCTTCCCATTATTTCTTTATATTTAATGTTCTATAGATGATTACATTGATAAACAAAAATTTGCCTTTTGTAGCTAGAAATATTAGGTAAGATGTAGATTCCACTTAAAGTATCAATATGCCTCCAGGAGGAAACAGGATAACAGAAATGACGTGTATTATTTTTATCTTCTTTGCTATACTAGCTTTACATCTGGAAAACTTTTCATTCCATGGAACCTGGAGGTTATAAATGCTTGGAATGGCAACATTTAATAAAACAATATTCTTAAGCTTCATGGATCAGTGTTATGTGCAGGCAACCGTGGACAACACTTGCTTCCAATGTATACTTTTATTCTATAAGAGCAAAACTGTTTCAGCCTGCAGTGATATGTTATACAAGTTCTACCATTTTCTTTCAGTCTACTTTGATCACAAAGTCTAGGCTCTTTAAGGGCAGGTGACCTTTCAGCAATTTCTGGTGACAATGATCTAATCTTGAATTGTCATCATAAACCCTTCCACGACTGAGTCTTTTGTTTGATGCTTCTTTCCTAGAACACTGTTGGCTAAGTTCTCACATGTGGATGTGACACATGGAGGGCCTTTTGAATGTACTGGTGGATCTCAACTCCACCCAGACATAAGTCATTTTTGATTATGATCAACCAATCCAAAGGCACATACTTGTTCTTAACCTTTCTGATTGCTCCAAGAAGTTGTGTTTGCTAATTCCAAAAGTATCAGTGTAGGTTTGTGACATATTTGCAATATGCTTCATCCTTGGAGAGGATGTGCTCATCTTAGGCTAACTGCCTTAGGGGAATGGAACCTGTATATGCAATATCTTGTGTCTCTTCCATATTTCCTGTTATAAAAATATGACTATCTCTCAGTTCTGGAATGGTCACATCCTCACTAAACAATGAGAAACGGGCAACTCCATTAACTTCTCATTTGGCAGAACATTCATAACATCTTTTGGGAAGTCAACATTCTATGATCAAGGTAAGGTTGGGATTTTTAAGACAATCAAGCTACATTTATGATAGTTTACAATATATGAAATACAATGGCCTTTCCCTAGTTCACAAAACAAAAACCCAAAATTCAGAGCCAAAAGGGCTATCTGACTAAAGTGAGAAATAAATTGCTAGTATATCTTATGAATGCAAAAATCCTAAGCATTATTCTGAGTATGCAGACACCTATGTCATATATCTTTTGTCTCTGACATTTATAAGCTGTGTGACCTTAGGTAAGTCACTTCACTTCTGAGTTTGAATTTCTTCACCTGTAAGTAGACATAATACTTACACTACCCAGATATACTATGGAAAAAGTATTTTGGAAACCTAAAAGCTATATGTAAATATGAATTATGTAGGCATTCAAAAATAAATACTTCTGGATTCACTAGGAAATCAGTGAAGTATATACTGTATTAGGCAGTTTGAATTATTAAAGAACAGCTCACTTTGAAGTTGCTTATATGACTTAGTACTTTAGTTCAATAAATTTTGTTTCTTAAAAGTTTATTTTCTTATTGATCTATTTTTACATCACACTCATTTTCCAAATATATCTCTCTATTAGTGCGACATTCCTGGTAACAAAGATTAAAAAAGAAAGATAAAAAAAGTTCAGCAAAGCCAACACCAATTTTGCACAACACTGTAAGCAATATTCCCCTGCCTCTGTGATGAACGGAGAGGGGCATTTTCTTTTTCTTTTTTTCTTCAGGGCCAAGCTTGGTCACTATAATTAAACAGAATTCAGTTTCATTTTATCCTTTTTCCCCCTATTTAAATCACTACGAATTATGTTTTCCTGCTCATGCTTACTCTACTCTGAATCAGAGACTCCAAATCTAAGTTCCCTTGGTTTTTCAATATTTTTGGTAATTTATCTAATTCATCTTAATGAAGAAAAAAGACCCTCTAAAAATATTTGGTATTTCATCGATCAAATTTTGTCTATGGTGTTTTCTGTCATTCAGTAATCCTCCTGGATATGAAATGTTTTGGGCCACATACCATCATATGTTCCACTTTCTAACAATGCTCCACTCTCTTCTAGCGCTTTGAACTGCTCAACAGAAATGAAATTATAGTCTATCCCTGGAACTTCCCCATCCCTGGGGGCTCTTGTAGTGCCTAAAAGGGGGGAAAAGAGAGAAGTCAGGTTATAAAACATGTTTTAACTTACAAAATATTCAGAGATGATGCTCACAAAAATACTGTTCATAATGCTCACAAAAAAAGTCTTCAATTGAAATTTCCAAGTGAAACTAGGATAACAAATAATGTATAGATGAGAAAAGAGAATTTTAAAAATAAAGATGAACTCATGAATTTGTGAAATTCAAAAAGCTGAGTCTGAGGGTCATGGGAAATTTAATTATCTAAGAACCAACACTTATACTTTTATTAAACTTCAACAAATAACCCAATCTCAATTATCCTCGCTAACTGGGAAAAGGAGGTGATATAATGGATAAAACTTACCAAGAAAAGGAAAAAAAAAACCCAACACCTCATCAGCTACGTCCCCATGCCATATTACTGATACTAGGGCAGCTAGGGAATGCAACAGATAGATCATTGGGCCAAAAGATTTGAAATTTAGTTCAAAACTGGCCTCAGACTGTTACTAGCTTTGGAACCCTGAAGAAGTCACTTAAACTCTGCCTAAGTTTCCCCATCTATAAAATGGGAATAGTAATAGTGTACCTACCTCCCACGGCTGTTTTGTGGACCAAATAAGATAATAATTATAAAGTGCTACATAAATAGTAGCTATTATGTACTTCCCAAGCAACCACTTAAACCTACATTCTATGTGAAGTGAAGGCATGGAAAAAATTGTTTTCTGGAACACTTGTTATATTCCAATGAGAAGAGAAGGAAAGAATTCTACATTGTGATTTTTTGAGACTAATTCATAAAATGTTCAAATTGATTGATCTGGACAGCCTTCAGAAAAAGAGTGTTAGGCTTACAGTCAGAATGACAGGTTCAAATTCCATCTCTGATATTACTTTTGAGACTCAGAGTATGCCAGTATGTGTTTTGGAACTAAGCTATACAAAGAGTGTAGCCTACACTGAAAAAATAACAGCTTCTTTTCACATTTTCTTGCTTACATTTCATTCATCTAGTTATTACTACTTAGACATTGCTCTCTGAAATTATTTCTAAAATTTATGGAATACTAAAATTTTAACATAAAACTAACTTCATGAAATGAACAAATCATAATTATTGTATTTGCTCCATCAAATAGGCAATAGGAAGCTCCTTGAGTTTACCGAGTATGAGACTGACATATTCAGACCTGTACATTAGGAAAATCACTGGCAAATTTTGGAAGATGAAATGGACAGAGAAACTAGAGCCAGGAAGACTGACTAAGAGACTATTCTAATAGTCCAGGTGAGAAGAGATGTGGAACTGAGCTGGAGTGATGGCTGCAAATGGAGAATAAGCCTAAATCATTTTCAAAGTGAAAACCTAACTTTAGTACAGAAGTTTTAAAATTCTTCACTGCTTTCAGTAAAGGAGAACCTAGGAAGTACTTAAGATAAAAATATGACGTCACCTCGACATTATCCCTCGTAATAAGTAATTAGCGCTCTCATGTTACCTCTGTATCACTGCGTCCCATTGCTACTTCCTGACTCCCTCTTCACTGCCACTATTCAGTAACCTCTCATTTGCCGAGGTTCAATCAATACAAATTTTATCACCCAATAAAGATTCTGGATCCTATGATCTACTCCGAGGGCTCCCCAGACATTCTCTTTCATTTCTTAATGGGTTCAGTGCCTGGCTCAGGAGGTCTTTCCACCCTCATTCCTACCCTCATTCCAGGAAACTTCAACATATGTACTATGGCTCCCTCAAATATAAGAATTTCTCAGTTCCTGAATCCACTCAATTCTCAAAACCTACTCGTCTACTCGACCTCATTTGCACATGGATGTAGTCAGTCAGTCAGTCAATCAACTAGCATTTACTAAGCATCTACCACAAACCACATACTGGGCTAAGCGCTCAGAAAAAAAAGGCAAAAAAAAAAGTGTTTCAATACATGTTCATGAAGTCTAAAATTCCATTATCTGATCATAATTATTTAAGAACATAAAGATTTTCAAATATGCATGTGTATACTCATGAAATGAGTATGTTTCCAGGAAGCACAGTGGATAAAGCACTGGACCTAGAGTCAGGAAGACCTGAATTCAAATCCGACCTCAAGCACTTATTAGCTGTGCGACCCTAGGCAAGCCATTAAATCTATTTACCTCTGTTTCCTCATCTGTAAAACAACACCTACCTCACAGGGTTATTGTGAGGATTAAAAGAGGTAATATGGGGCAGCCAGGTGGAGCAGTGAGTAGAGCACTGGCCCTGGAGTCAGGAAGACCTGAGTTCAAATCCAGCCCCAGACACTTGACACACTTACTGGCTGTGTGACTTTGGGGAAGTCACTTAACCCCAATTGCCCTGCCTTCCCCCCACCCCTGCCCTGCAAAAAAAATAAATAAATAAAAGAGATAATATTTGTAAAGTGCTCTGCCAACCTTAAAGCACGATATAAATACTAGCTGTTATTATATCGTTGTTATTAAGTTTAGAGGTAGTATACTTTCTTTTAGCTCCTTGCTATGCCTCAAGGTCAAAAGAAGAAAGAAAACAGATCTCAGCTTCTTTTCAACTTCCAAATCATTAGACTTGCTCTCACTCTCTATCCTAAGTCTTTTAAAATAAGTTAGGCAATAAACTTCTTGTTTCTAAATCACTATGGGAACAAGTAGGTGCTCTGCCAACGTACACCATGAAGCAGCTGGTGGCACAGAGCATTGGACCTGGAGTCAGGAAGACCTAAGTTCAAATTTGGCAAGTCACTTGACCTCTGCTGCCTTAGTTTCCTCAACTGTAAAATGGGGATAATAATAGCATCTACCTCAAATGAGATAATATTCTTAGAAAGCACTTAGCACAGTGCCTAGCAAATAGTAGGGGCTACAAAAAGCTTATTTTCTTCCTTTCCCCCACCAACTAACATCTGTGGAAGACAAGAACATGCTCACCAATTTCTCGAATAAAGGAAAAAGTTTTAAAGTCCCCAGAAAAACAGGGCAATGAATTCTTCCCTTTTTTTGTGGAAATGAGAGTTCTACCAGGGGCAGAAATGTATCCTGCCTCCCCTTGCTGCTTATCTTCAGTTACTGCAATAACAACTGACTTTCATATAGCATGCTGACTGCCACAGGGTAAGTAGGTACTTAATGCCTTTTGACTGACTTCCTGAATAGTGTTTTAAGATTTACAAAGTACCTTACAGATCTTTTCATTCAATCCTCACAACAAACCTATAGTAGCTAAGGTAGGTACCACAGTTATTAACATCCTCATTTTATATATTAGATGAAACTGAGCCCAGCACGTAAATAACTAATTGAGCACCACAGAGATTAAGTGACTTGCCCAGGGTCATAAAGCTTTTAAGTGTCTGAGGTATGATTCAAACTAAGGTCTTCCTAACTCAAAATTTTAATGTTTTAAACCTATAGATAGTTTTCAATAAATTTTTAAACTTAGCCAACTGTGGACCATGATTCTATACTACCCCTCACCCACACCCTCCAGGCCTTTTGTCCTGCTGCATGCTTCCCCTGACTGGGAATCCCTGCTGTTTAATTCTTTCTTGCTCTAGGAACAAACATCAAATCAATACTATTATTTCTTCTGGAAAGGGCATGTCTATCAACTCCCCAAAAGTTCCATTCACTAGGTGTGATTTCCCAGCCAAACATCCTTTTCTGTTCCCAACTCAGGTTTTATGATGTGTTATCTCTTTCTACTAGAATGTGAGGTCCTTGAGGGCAGGGACTATCTTGTTTTTGTAATTGTATCTGAAGAGCTGAGCACAGTGCTCATAGCAAATACATAATAAACGGTTTCATTTATGCAAATCAATGAGGAGACGTAAAGACTGGAAAGCAATACAAGTGCTTTATCTTAAATATTTTGTTAATACTTCAAATTTTCCTTCAAAATCAAAAATTTTCCAATTTTCTAAAAAAATTAAGTGTTTCAAAAGCTCAGGAATGGGGTGTTCCAATCCCTATATAACAGAACTGCAGCCTTTACTCAATTTTATCTATATATCTTTAGTTTAACTAGAATGCTTGCATTTTGATTGCAGCATTCACATACTTACATGGGATGGTTCTCAAGTAGAGATTGTCTCTGATCACCTGCTGGAGTTTATGATCAATTGAGCCTTTCTGAAATTGAAGACTCAGATAATGACGCAAATCTTTATTGATGACTTTTCCTATCAGAAAAAAAAGAAAAACAAAACAAATATTATTTTGTGAACACCAGCAACTACCTTCATTAAAGTCCTACTCCTATGGCTCATACCCTATGTTCTAAAAGGCTATTCCAGAAGAATGTAAGTTCTGGCAAATCCTGACAAATTAGAAAGACTGTGAGTGTAGCTGTGGTGACAGACTGTTCTCCAAGGATCAGTCTAAGGTACAAAGAGGTTAATCACCCAGGGCTTAATTTTATGGGGCACAGCAACTCATGAAACTGATAAGAAGAGTGTAGCAATAGCTATAAAATAGATAAAACCTTGTGGACCATATTGTACTAGAATATTTTTATTCCTTAATTAAATGATATGTATGCTGGTAAGAAAGTACACTATTTGGAAAGCAATCCATATGTGCATATTATATAAATATATGGAACATAATACAAAAATGTAATGGCCAGAAACCTTCCTTACTAGCCAGTTTTATGAAATGTAAACATTGCTTTCAGTCAAGGTGATAAGGTATCTTAGTCTGACCTCCTGAGTAAAGAGAATGGGTTGGGAACTTCAGCCCACTTAGATGACAAAAAGGCATTACATTCACAAGGAAGTAAGAAGTTTTATTCCCCTTATTTTAGTAATGATGATGTAAACAGGGAAGTGAGAAGGAAGGAGGAGTGGGGGATAATTCAGAGAGCAGTAGAATAGTTAGTAAGGGTTTGCATATGGCAAAATAGAGCCAGCAGAGGCTAAAAATAAATAAAATAATCCAACCCCCATTTGTTTCTGTTAAGTGTCAATTATCAGTCAAGACTCTAATTAGCTGGAACTTATTAGAAAGGGAATGAGATACAATGAGACAAAACAGATTGAATCAATAACTGCATTTACTATTTGACTTTAACTTACTATCAAAACTGTGCTTTCAAAGCTAAAATATAGCATATTCAAACTCAGTAGTTATTCATTTAGATAGCTGCTGTGGTCAAACTTATTACATGAG
The DNA here is from genome assembly GCF_011100635.1 of Trichosurus vulpecula. Taxonomy (NCBI): domain Eukaryota; kingdom Metazoa; phylum Chordata; class Mammalia; order Diprotodontia; family Phalangeridae; genus Trichosurus; species Trichosurus vulpecula. The sequence continues at coordinate 56,302,667 of NC_050579.1, forward strand.
TTATAACTGTTTCTGTACCATTTTCCACACCTATAGCCCATAGGAAAGAGTACCTAAGGGTTTGCAGGTAGGATACAATGTTCTAGAAGATACCAGTGGGGTCCTAACTTCACAGAATTGAATTAGTGCCTGCTCTCCTTTGTTGAAGACGTAGAAACAAAGCTTGGGATTAGAATGACCCTGAAATGTATTTGTGAACTTAAAATTGTAATTAAGCTGGTACTACTTATAGCACCTTTTTTAAATTCAAGAAGGGGAGGGGAAGGAGAAAGAGGAAGAGGAGGAGGAGAAAGAACTGAAGGGCTCTGAGAACTGCAAGGGCTTTCAGAACTGCAGGAGGAGAGGATGCAGGCAAGCAGACAGTTTTAGGATTCATGAGTGAGTGTTTACAGGAAAACCCTAGTAAAAGGGAAGTTTACAAGATAGCTTGGCTCTTTGCTGTGATGCTATGTTTTAATCTCCTTGCTGTTACATTGAGGTCGACTTATACAATTACTGCTATGTTGAATTGGGGTTACTGGTTCTGGGATTTGATCCTCTGGTGTTTGAATAAATGCTTTACTTCTTCTGCCTGCTGTACAGAGAATCTCTTATACTTTGCGATTCCGAACTATACAGGCATATTCATGGTTACCATCAATATCATGAATCTTGCCTTACTGATACAATGAGTTATTGGTCAAGATAATTTAATAGCAATAATTATGGCAGAGCAGAGACACGGGCTGGACCTATGAGTTCAACAGTGGCTAGAATTCCCAGATCTGGACAACTCCGCCTTACCCATGCAGGCCAGGGAGCATTTTCTCTCTACCTCAGTCATTCTTAAGAGAGCTGGCTGGACTAGAGTACTAAAAAGTTAAGTGCTTTGCCCAGGTCACACAACCAGTATGTGTCAGGGAGGCACTTTCAAGTTAGTGATAATGTCTTAGCAAAGTCAAAAGTATGAATTTTCCTTTTCTAAGACAATTCAGAAGCAAAACTGTGTGACAAAAAAAGAATCTTAAATAACTCAAAGTGACCTATTTATTAAATGTATGGCCTTGGGCAAGTACCAACCTCTCTGCTGACCTTCAGTCTCACATCTATCTCCAACCATCTTTCAGACACCTAAAAATGGATGATCAGTAGACATCTTAAACTCCACATGTCTAAGACAACTCACCATCTTTCACCTTAAATCTTCATCCCTTCCAAACTCCCCTATTACTGTCCAGAGCACCCCCATCCTCCCAGTCACCCAGGCTTGCAACCTTGGAGTCATTCTGGACTCCCTCCTCTCTCCAACCCTCCATATCCAAGCTGTTGTCAAGGCTGGTCAATTTTACCTTTGAAACATCTCTCAAATTATGCCCCTTTCTCTAAGACCATCATTCTGGGTCCTTATCACCTCACACCTCAATTACTGCAACAGTGTGCTGGTGGGTCTGCCTGTCTCTATCATTCATTCAGCTACTAAAGTGACTTTCTTAAAGCACAGGTTCAGTACTGTTACCTCTCTATTCAATAAATTCCAATGGCCCTTGAGCACTTCCAGTATCAAATAAAAAAATCCTCTGTTTGGCATTCAAGGTCTTTTACAAACCATCCCCTCCCTCCCCACGACTTTCCAGTCTTCTTACATCTTATACCTTCCCCATGTATTCTTCAATCCAACAATACTTGCTTCCTTGCTGTTCCACAAACAAGATACTCCATCTCTTTGATCGAGACATTTTCTCTTACTGTGCCCCAAGCCTGGAATGCTCTCTTTCCTCATCTCTACCTACTGACTTCCTTAAGTCCCTACTAAAATCCCACCTTCTACAGGAAGCCTATCTGAATCTCTCTTAATTCTAGTGCATTCCCTCTCCTGATTATTTCCTATTTATGCTGTTTATAGCTGTTCCGAACATATTTCTTTGCATGTTGTCTCCCACATCAGATTGTGAGCTATTTGAGTACAGTCTTTTTTTTTTAACTTTTTTTAAATCCTCAGTGCTAGCACATAGTAGGCACCTAAAAATGTTTTTCTGATTGACAAGTTCCCTGATCCTCAGTTTCCTCACCATTTCTAGGTGTTATACTTGACAGTAATAGGGAGAAGGTTTTTTGGGGGTGGAGGAGACAATGAATAAAAGAGTAGTATTTATAAAGTACCTATCAGAGAGGGTTGGTATGAGTATCAAATGAAATAACATTTGTGCAGAATTTTGCAAACCATGTAAAATTCATTTATTTAATGTTTCAATTACTTTTCCTTGTTTGCTTGGGATAGAAGCTTTGAATTATCTGTGACCTTGGGCAAGGTCATTTAACCTCTCTGGGCCTCAGTACGGCAATTTTTAAATTTCCTTTTATTCCTCCTACATTTTTTGGTTAATATTAACCTTACCTGACAAAAACCTGTCCATGTCAAAATTTCCTTAGATAAGAAGCCAAAGGAATAATCTCAACTGTCCCTGACTCTTTGATGACATGTAAATCTTCCTCTTCAATCAGCCTATGAATCCTCTTTTTGTTGTTCTTCAGTTGTATCCAAATCTTTGTGACCCCATTTGGGGTTTTCATGGCAAAGATACTGAAGAGATTTGCCATTTCCTTCTTCAGCTCATTCTACAGATGAGGAAACTGAGGCAAACAGGGTTAAGTGACTTGCCCAGGGTCACCCAGCTAGGAAGTGTCTGAGGCTGGATTTGAACAAAGAAAGATAAGTCTCCCTGACTTCATGCCCAGTGCTCTGTGCCACCTAGCTGCCCATCCTGTATTAATCTGTAACCTGACTTAATTTACCTACAGTTTGTTTGACCAGGGGATGTATGATATTATGACTCTGATTAGCTAGATTTATTCAAATTTTGACATTGAAGAAAACATGGGATTATGGATCTATCTTCTCTTTAACTTTTATGCCCTAAGAGGAATATACGTGACTGCAATACATAAATGAATCATTTCTCTGTCAGTCTGATGCAATTTTTCCTATAAGAAGCCTTATCAGAATTCTCATAGTTGTTCAGGTTTTCTCTGAGGTCTGAACTGATGCTTGAGTCTATAAAACCTAGGTTTTTACCTCCATAAGTTCTGGATTGTGGTAAATATCTATTTGGAAGCAGTTACCCACCACATGGACTCAGAGAAGACATATTTCTCCCATAACAGTCCCTTTAGCTATAAAATAGAGGTTAGTCTTGCTTTGATAGTAAAGGTTCCCCCCATTCCAAAATCTATGAACCAATGATGATGAATTTCACTTTTGTTATATGATTATTCATATATTGTCATAAAATCGCAAAAAGTATTTTATTTAAAAATATAAGCTAAGAAAATTATGTGTGTTGATTATGTTATGAAAAGCAGGGGGGAAGGGTTACATTTTATTTATTTGTTTGTTCTTAAAAAAAAAGTTGGCATCATTACATAAACCTTTGGAACCACTGCTCTAGGCTTTAATTCTATACCCTGATTCTCCACAGGAAACAAGTGAAAAATGTTAACTTAAACATAATAATTAAGTATGGATTTGTAATCATATCCTCTTTAGAATGATTCATAAATTGAAACTTTAGAGAATGAATTTATTGGTATGATTCATAATTTGCTTGTTAGAGCTATACAATAGCAATATTTACAAACTTTTGGCAGAATTTATGACTTGTAGCTCTATTTTAAAGTTTCCAAAAGTTACTTGATTTAAAAAAAAATCACAAAACTAAGTCAAGAAAAATTCATAATTAGTCAATCAACAAGCATTTACTAAGTTTACTATGCTAAGCACTAGGGATACAAAGAATCAATCAAAAAAAATGGTCCCTGACCTCAAGAAACTCACATTCTTATGTAGCAGATATAAAAGTATGTACATAGTCACATACAAGATACATACAGAGTAAATGGTGGTAAAAGCTAGTCTTAGAGAACTCAGTGAATAGGTATCAATTAAGAAGTTACAAGCAGAAACTGTGCTAAGCACCAAGGATACAAAGTAAGGTAAAATACATTCCCTGCTTTAGAGGAGCTCATATCTGCAAACAAGTATGTACAAAAAGGCTATAGGCAGGATAAACTAGAAATAATCAACTGAGAGAAGGCATTAAAATCAAGGGGTACTGGGATCAGGAAAAGGAAAGTGGCATTTTAGCTGGGGCTTGAAGGAAGCCAGTAGGCAGAGGGCAGAAGAGAGAGTATGCTGTGCATGTGGGACAGTCAGTGAAAATACCTGTAGTACAGAGATGGAGTGTCATGGCTGAGGAACAGCAAGGAGGTCAGTGCCCAGTTAATGAATGAGAACCTAAACTAGGACAAAGAATGTGAGTGAAGATAAGAGGATTGATGTGATAAATGTTGTGCAGGAGGAATCCACTAAACTTAGAACCTGACTGGACATGGGAATGAGAAAAGAAAACTGGGGGGCCTGAAAGGAAGGTGCTATCAAGAAAAACAGAAAGCCTGGAGTAGGGATAGGGGTGTGTTTGAAGGGGCAGGGAGAGGGGGAATGGGAGTTGGAGGTTGGGAGGAATGTAATGAATTCTTTTGAGGTTGTGATACCTATAAGACATTCAGGTGATGTCTAGCAATCAGTTTATGAGTTGTCCAAAGACCAGCTGGGATAAGGCTTTCCAACCATGCCAAGCCAAACTTCCTTCTTCACCTTTAAACAAGAATTACCATAAAGTAGGCTAAGCAAACTACAACAGAAAGCTAAAAACACTATTAACATTTTAAAATACAATAAAATTTTATTTCAAAATGTAGAAAATAGTCAGCTGGCCTACAAAAGCAGGTATGAGATTTGACCTAGGCCACACTCAACCCCTTGCCATAAGGGAAAACAGAGAGGTAGAAAGGAAGGACATCTTTATAAGCACCTCCACACATTTCTTCTGGTTCTGCTTTTCAGTTTGGCCCCAGAAGGCATGGTCAGGATCAAGAGGTAGAAGTTGCAAAGAGGCAAACAGAGTTGATGTCAGGAAAAAAGCTTCCTAACAAACAGTTCAATCTCTTCTAAATAGAGTGGGCTGCTTCTAAAGGTGGTGAATCTCCTCCTTAGGAGAGCAAACAGAAGCTGAGTCACTTTTCAGGTTATGTTAGACTGGGGATTATCAGAAATTCAATGAATAAGACCAGAAGACAACAGTTTCTAGAAAGTAGGAGAGAACAAAAAACCCCCACAACATCCAAACCTTCAGAATTTTTGTATGTCACTAACAAAAACCAGTAGGAAAAAAAAAGGGAAGAGAAATCCCATTTAAGAGACTAAAATGTATGTATCTGAGGGTTAAGCTACCAAGCTATAGATAAATAATAACTATAAAGCAATTTCCATTAAAAATAAAGAGCTAAATTACCTGGAGAAATATTCCATGTCCGTGGCTGGATCACACAAACATGGTAAAAAATTATTATCTTACACAAAGTATTTGGCAGATTTACTGCTATACTAATCAAATTACCACAGGGTTACTTTATAGATTTAAACAAAAAACAAAATAATTCATATCAAAGAATAAAAAAGGTAATAGTGTAAAGAGAAGTAATGGACAAAATTAGAAAGGAAGGAGGCACTGTCAGATCTCAAACTATATCACAAGTAATAATTACCAAAACTATCTGTTACTAGATTAAAAGTATAGAATCATAGACCAGTAGAATGAATTAGAGAAAGAAGACTTAAAAGCAAATATGCACAATTCTATTATGTGATTAAACTCAAGAACATGGATACTAGAAAAAGGACTTCGTTCAACTAGAAATACTGGGAAAACTGCAAAGTTTGGCAGAAAATACATTTATATCATCATTTTATACCCATACCACAATAAATTATAAATGGATAAAAAATGACTAGTATAACTAAGTTTAGAGATGTTCATCTACAAAGGGCTGGCCACCATTTTTTTTTTGGTGGCAGAGGAAAGGAAAGGGGGCAATAAAGCAATCCATGAAGACCATCTAGTAAGGTGTGAAAAGGAGGAAGTTGCAAACCTGCATCAGTCTACCCACAACGATTATATTACATTACTGAAATCCCATCCTAAAAAGGGACACATTAAATCATTATAATTTCTTCTAATATTATATATACACTGAAAGCAAAGGAATAAGAGAGAACTCTTTACAAATATTCTGACGATCTCAGTGGTGACTGCTAGTTACTCTTTCCACTACTGTGGTTCTCAAGCAGCCGATACCTTTTCATTTTACTAGATTGTTGTTTTTGTCTTCTCATGTGCTCCAGAGAGGGAATACCCAGTGTATGAGAAGTTTCCCCAGAGTCTATTAACAGAATCAAGTTTTAAAAAAAATCAGTAATCAATGGGAAAAAGTAAATCTTCTCTTAGGAATTCTACCTTTTGACAAAAAGGTTAATACAATCCTAGTTCTCCTAAAAGAACAGTACATATCTGCTTATTTTTACAAACACCTGAGTTATAGTAAAATCATTTACAATGATTACTTATTTGTGCTTCTCATGTCAGTTATCATTAACAAACCTGCCTTTCTGCCCTGTAAACAGTGCCCCTTCAGCAGAGTACCAACCGAGGGACTTTACTCTTGTTTCTTTCCCATGAGGGAAGATAGAAATCACTCCAATGTACCCTTCAATTTCCAAGAAGAGACGTTAACTAAGATTCAGTAATCTTTGCAAATCGCAGTTATATATTTAGAATTCCCAAGTCTTGAGGTAGAAGTATTGTTATTGATGATTTGTCTAAGAAGCTTGTATGGAGGATAGTTACAAGGGAAGATGAGTATGTGCCTAGTAAGAAATTTGAGGTACAAATTATTATAATTTTCAAGTTCAGATTTTATTCTAAAAGGTTACCTTTACATATTAACATCACAAAACTTTAACGATGGGCCAGAAACACATAACTTGTAGAATTCATTCTTTTAAAGGGAGACTTAACAGTTCCTCAGCTCCCCAATCTAATCCATTCTCTACTCTGCCAAACTGATCTTCCTAAAATGCAAGCTAGACCATATCACTCCATTCCATTCCAACCACCCCCACCCCCATTCAATAAGCTTCAATTTCTATTATTCTATTATTTTCTCTTACTTTCAGGATGAAATACAAGCCTTTAGTAACTTGGCTACTTCCTTTCTAGTCTTCTTACACTTGGTCCTGGTATAGGACACTCCTATTTCCTGACTCATTTCACTGCTATTGTCTGATTATAGACTCCTCTGCCTATACATCCCCACCAACCACACCCCCTTCCCCTTCCCTGGCTTCCTTCAGGTCTCAGTTAAAATCCTTCCTTCTTCTGGAAGCCTTTCCCGCTCCTCATTAAGATTACTTAAATGTCTTCCCTCTGAGAACATACCCAATTTATCTTGTTTCTGGCTTGTTTGTACACAGTTGTTTTCATGTTGTCATCTCCATTAAGAGTCAACTATTTGAGATCAAGCACTGTTTTGTTTTGTCTTTTAAACCATTCTTTGTATCCTTAGCACTTAGAACAGCATCTAACATGTAGTAGACACTTAATAAATGCTAGATGAATGACTGATAATCTTTTTAATTAAAAATTTCAACCCATCTTGGAAAATTTCTAATGTACAATGTGAAATGTCCTAAGACCCTATACTACAGGGCAGAAATGCCTTCAATCCAGAGAGCAGATAAGGATAACGTTAGGATTGTTCATCTCAAATTTTTTTTTACCCTTAAGTGGTAATAAAAGTAAAAGGCTACAAGGTAATAAAAATCTACTATAAATAGATAAAAAAATTAAAATTTCCAAAGAATGAATTCCCAGAAAACAAATGATCATTTATATTCCTCAATTCAAACTCATTACAAACCTTTTTATGTACTAGAAAACTGAAATTTAATTTAATCGAGGACTTTAGGAAAATATTTTAAATTATTATGAGATACAGAAATTCTATGCAAAAATGATAGATCTTTGAATCCATTTATTACATTTTGACATTCTTTTTTGTGTGTGTGTGGGGGAAGGCAGGGCAATTAGTATTAAGTGACTAGCCCAAGGTCACACAGCTAGTAAATGTGTCAAGTGTCTGAGGCCACATTTGAACTCAGGTCCTCCTGACTCCAGGGCTGGTGCTCTACTCACTGTGCCACTTAGCTGCCCCTGAATCCATTTTTTAATCACTGAGCATTAATTAAATGCTATACGATGTGCCAAGACAGTGCACTGTGAAATAGGATTACAAAGAAAAACCAAAAACATCTCTTCCTTCAAGGAGCTTACATTCTAATGGGGAAAATAATATGTATAAAAACAATCGAGTCAATAATAATGATGATGCCTAGCATTTTTAAAATGCTTTAAGGCTTGCAAAGAGCTTTACAAATTTCTCCTTTTGTCCTCACAACCAACCTAGGAGCTAGGTGCTATTATTATCACCATTTTACAAATGAGAAAACTGAGGCAGACAGAGGTTAAATGACTTGTCCAGGGACACAAAACTAGTTAAGAGTCCGATCCTAGGCTGGATTTAAATTTAGGTCCTCCCAACTCTTAAGTCCAGGGCTCCATCCACTATGCCACCTAGCTGACAAATTAACAAGAATTTTTTTTTTTTAAATGCAATTTATTTATTTAACATATTTGGTTTTCAACATTGATTTTCACAACAGTTTGAATTACAAATTTTCTCCCCATTTCTGCCCTCCCCCCCCACTCCAAGATGGCTTATATTCTGGTTGCCCTGTTCCCCAGTCAGCCCTCCCCTCTATCACCCCCCTCCCCTCTCATCCCCTTTTCCCTTCCTTTCTTGTAGGGCAAGATAAATTTCTACGCCCCATTGCCTGTGTATCTTATTTTTTAGTTGCATGCAAAAACTTTTTTTGTTTTTGAACATCTGATTTTAAAACTTTGAGTTCCAAATTCCCTTCCCTCTTCCCTTCCCACCCACCCTCCCTGAGAAGTTGAGCAATTCAACCTAGGCCACACATGTATTATTATGTATAACCCTTCCACAATACTCATGTTGTGAAAGGCTAACTACATTTTACTCCTTCCCAACCCATCCCGCTTTATTGAATTTTCTCCCTTGACCCTGTCCCCTTTCCAAAGTGTTTGTTTTGATTACCTCCACCCCCATCTGCCCTCCACTCCATCATCCCCCCCGCCTTTTTTTTTTTTTTATCTTCCTCCCTCTTCTTTCCTGTGGGGTAAGATACCCAACTGAGTATGTATGGTATTCCCCCTCAGGCCAAATCTGATGAGAGCAAGGTTCACTCATTCCCCCCTCACCTGCCCTCTCCCCTCCTCCCATAGAACTGCTTCCTCTTGCCACCTTTATGCGAGATAATCCACCCCATTCTATCTCTCCCTATCTCCCTCTCTCAGTATGTTACTCTCTCATCCCTTAATTTCATTTTATTTCTTTTAGATATCTTCCCTTCATCCTCAACTCACCCTGTGTCTGCTTTCTCTCTTTTACATATATATATATGCACATACATACACATACATACACACATAGATACATACATACATACACATTCACTTATATATATACATAAACATATATATATATGCATATATATATATATATATATGCATATTCCCTTCAACTACCCTAATACTGAGGTCTCATGAATCATACTCATTATCTTTCCATGTAGGAATGTAAACAAAACAGTTCAACTTTAGTAAGTCCCTTGCAATTTCCGTTTCTTGATTACCTTTTCATGCTTCTCTTGATTCTTGTGTTTGAAAGTCAAATTTTCTATTCAGTTCTGGTCTTTTCACTGAGAAAGCTTGAAAGTCCTCCATTTTATTGAAAGTCCATATTTTGCCTTGGAACATGATACTCAGTTTTGCTGGGTAGGTGATTCTAGGTTTTAATCCTAGCTCCATTGACCTCCGGAATATCGCATTCCAAGCCCTTCGATCTCTTAATGTAGAAGCTGCCAGATCTTGGGTTATTCTGATTGGGTTTTCACAATACTCAAATTGTTTCTTTCTGGCTGCTTGCAGTATTTTCTCCTTGATCTGGGAGCTCTGGAATTTGGCAACAATATTCCTAGGAGATTTCTTTTGGGGATCTATTTGAGGAGGCGATCGATGGATTCTTTCAATTTCTATTTTGCCCTGTAGCTCTAGAATATCAGGGCAGTTCTCCTTGATAATTTCCTGAAAGATGGTATCTAGGCTCTTTTTTTGATCATGGCTTTCAGGTAGTCCAATAATTTTTAAATTATCTCTCCTGGATCTATTTTCCAGGTCAGTGGTTTTTCCAAGGAGATATTTCACATTGTCTTCCATTTTTTCATTCTTCTGGTTCTGTTTTATAATATCCTGATTTCTCATAAAGTCACTAGCTTCCACTTGCTCCAATCTAATTTTTAAAGTAGTATTTTCTTCAGTGGTCTTTTGGACCTCCTTTTCCATTTGGTTAATTCTGCCTTTCAAGGCATTCTTCTCCTCGTTGGCTTTTTGGAGCTCTTTTGCCATTTGAGTTAGTCTATTTTTTAAGGTGTTGTTTTCTTCAGTGTATTTTTCAGTATTTTTTTGGGTCTCCTTTAGCAAGTCATTGACTTGTTTTTCATGGCTTTCTCGCATCCTTCTTATTTCTCTTCCCAATTTTTCCTCTACTTCTCTAACTTGCTTTTCCAAATCCTTTTTGAGTTCTTCTATGGCCTGGGGCCAGTTCATGTTTTTCTTGGAGGCTTTGGTTGTAGGCTCTATGACTTTGTTGTCTTCTTTAGGCTGTATGTTTTGGTCTTCTTTGTCACCAAAGAAAGAATCCAAAGTCTGAGACTGAATCTGGGTGCGTTTTCGCTGCCTGGCCATATTCCCAACCAACTAACTTGACTCTTGAGTTTTTCAGTGGGGTATGACTGCTTGTAGATTACAGAGTTCTATGTTCTACGTTTGGGGGGGAGGTGCCAGCTCTGTCAGAGCCGCACTCCTCCTTCCCCAAGGACCCCCAGTCCAGACTGGGCTCAGATCTTCGGCAGGCTGTGTACCCCTGCTGTGATCCGCCACTTAATTCCTCCCACCAGGTGGGCCTGGAGCCGGAAGTAACAACAGCTGTAGCTGCCCCACCTCCGCTGCCCCCGGGGCTGGAAGCCGAACCGCGAACTCCTTCCACTCCCGCAGCTTTTCCCACTAACCTTCTCCGCAGTCTTTGGTGTTTGTGGGTCAAGGGGTCTGGTAACTGCCGCAGCTCACATATTCAGGGCGCTAGGGCCCCCTCCGCCCCGCTTCTGGTCTGGATCGTCCACGCCGCTCAGGCTGGGCTCTGCTCCACTCCGTTCCCAGCTCCCAGCTCCCAGCTCCCAGCTCCGTGTGGAATAGAGCTCACCCAGAGACCATCCGGGCTGTCCTGGGCTGGAGCCCTGCTTCCCTCTGCTGTTCTGTGGGTTCTGCCGTTCTAGAATTGGTTCAGAGCCATTTTTATAGGTTTTTGGAGGGACTCGGGTACGGAGCTCACTCTAGTCAGTGCTTACCAGCCGCCATCTTGGCTCCGCCTCTAACAAGAATTTTTTAAGCGTATTATGTGCCAGGTATATATTTGTACGCTAAGTGCTGAGCATACAAAGGAAGTACAGTTCTTACCCTCAAGGAGCTCACAGTCTTTCCATAGATGGTATAGAGAGAAGGGAATCTAAGAGAAGAATAACAAGAGTCATGTGGAGGCCTGGGGATCACTAGCAGCTGAGTTTTAAGTCTTGACTTGGCCTCAGTTTGAAATGAAGGAACTGGAAAAGATACATCTATGACCTCTTCCACATTGAACATTTTATGCCAATTAAGACCCCATGATACAAACGGCTTAATTGTTTTTACTACGGGCTGTTCATTTCAGTTACCTAACTAACGAGACCATTTCACTTGGCCCCAAACATGCAATGTTTTGAGGCAGCTAGGTGGTGCCTCTGGTGATAGAGTGCTGGGCCTGGAATCTCTCAGCTTAAATTTGCCCTTACAAGCTGTGTGAAATCACTTAACCTCTCTGTTCCATGAGCTAGCAAATGGGTATCATAATAGCACCTACCCTTCCAAAGTTGTTATGATGATCAAATGAAGTAATATTTACAAAGCACTTAGCTTTGTAAATGTCCCTGGCATACAAAGTGCTTAGTAAATGCTTGTGTCCTTCACTTTCACGATGAGAACACCAATAAAACCCCACTTACATTTGAGAAGGTTCTAAAACAAGTTCTAAAGGCTTCATGTTAAACCTAACAACTTGAGGTCATGGATGAGCCCCAAGAACATAGAACCTTGGCCTCCTAAAGATGAATATTTGCTGACTATGGTAAATCATGAAACATACAGATGGAAAATTGCCTCCATTTCTGTGCAGGCTCCTTTCACTTCTAATGTTCATTACAGAATAGTGGGGAAATAGTCACAGAGGGAATTGAGAAATCACACAATTCTTAAATTATCTGCTCCTACCAGTGGTTTCAGCGCAAGTTAGCAGGTAACACTGCTGCCTTTCCCTGTGGATCTCACTTGCTTTGACTGCTGTGAAGACCAGGGTTCTGTTAGAAAGGAAGGGTCAAGGGCAGAGGAACTGGAAGCTGAAAAAAGGCCTGGCTTCAGGATTACACAAAGAGTGCCTGGTTTGGAATCAAAGGGCCTAGGTTTGAATCCTAGACTTGCCAATCCTACCCATGTGATTTTAGGATTCTTACTCTATTTCCTTGGGTTTCAGTTTCCTCTTATATCAAATGTGGAGGGTTGGATTTCCTGGCCTCTTAAATCCCTTTCAGATCTAAATTTTATGATCCCAGGGCCTACAAATATTAGTTCAATGGCCAAACCATAATACCTGGTATATGATAAGTGCATAATAAGTACTTGTTGACCATTAGATTGTGAGTTTATCAAGGGCAAGAACTTTTTTTTTTATACTTGTGTCCCTAGCATAGGATCTGATACATTGTAAGTGTTTAATAAATGTGTATGGACTATTGACTGACTGCATAATCTTTACCCAACATCTCATTAGTTGATATAGCATTGGAGGAACGGATGCCTATCTACACTGATATTCTTACTATGATAAAAGTAGAAGAGAAAGAATTTGCAGTTATATATAAGAACATATTGTATAGTAGTTTCTCCAAAGAGAAGTTAATTAAGGAGTTGGTTTTATCTTGCACCATCACAAAGAAGCATCATTTCACAGGACACCTGGTCATCTCACTATGAAGTGCTTAAAATGAACACTAGCTTTAAAAAAAAAACCATGAAAATAATTGTAGCTTATGATGTTACTTAGTTTATGTTACAGAAGATGAAAGAGAAAATCTATCCAAACCTTGACATTCAGTGACTTCAATGTAAGCAATGGGGAGGAGACAAAAATTATGTTTGAAAATACAGCAGATAAACCAAAAGATCCCAGGTCCTTCATGGGTAAGAACTCACCATTCAACAAGAACTGTCAGGAAAACTGGAAAGCAGTCTGGCAGAAAGACCAACATCTACACTGTATACCAAGACAAGCTCCAAATGGGTTCATAATTTAAACATAAAAGGAGATAGCATAAAGAAATTAGAGAAATTACCTCTCAGATCTATAGAGAGGGAAAGAATTCATGACCATACAAGGGATGAGAAGGTTCACAGGAGATAAAATGGGCAATTTTAATTAGAGAAAATTAAAAACTTTTGCACAAAGAAAACCAATGCAGCTAAAATTAGAAAAGGAGGAAATTGAGGGGGCAAATCCTTGCAGCAAGTGTCTCTCATAAATGCCCCATTTCTAAGATTTATAAAAGGAACTGATTCAAATTTACACGAATAAGTCATTCCCCAATCGATACGTGGTTAAAGGATATGGCTTTCCTTTCAGAGGAAAAAAATCCAAACTATCAATAGCAATATGAAAAAATTAGCTAAATCACTAATAATTAGAGTAATGAAAATTAAAACAACTTTGAGTTACCATCTCATACCCAACGACTGACAAAGTTGACAATAAAGGAAAATGACAGATGATAGAAGGGCTGCAGAAAAAACAGGTACATTAATGTACTGGTGATGGAAGTATGAACTGGTCTTAGCAGTGTGGAAATCAATTTGGAACTATGCCCTAAAAGATATTGAACTAAGCTACTGAACTTGACCTAAGACTTGACCAAAGACATAAAAGAAAGAGGAGAAGGACACACATGTAAAAAATATTTAAAGCAGCTATTTTCATGGTGGAAAATAAATTAGAAACTGAGGGGGTACTTATTGACTGGGGAATGAATGAGCAAATTATGGTATATACATATGATGGAATACTACTGTGCTATAAGAAATGAAGAGATGGCTTCAAATAAATCTGTGAAGTTTTTATGAACTGATTCAAAGTATAATCAGCAGAACCTGGAGAATAATTTATACAATAACAACAATACTGCAAAGGCAACTTTGAAAATGTCAGAACTCTGATAAATGTGACCAACAACAACTTCAGAAGACTCATGATGAAACATGCTATCCACCTTCAGATATAGAACTGATAGACTCAGAGTACAGATTGAGGCATATTTTTTTCGTCATGGTTAAAACAGGATTTTGTTTTACTTGACTATGTTTGAAATGGGTTTTGTTTTTCTTGCTTTCTCAATAAGAAGGAGGGAGAGAATTCAGAGCTGAAAATAAAACAAAGATTGAATTTTTTAAAAAAGAAAGAAAATATGGCTCAGGATCAAGAAGTGAAATAGATTAAGGGCTTGTCAACTACTTGGGAAACCCATGCCCATACATCATAAACATTTTCTTCACAAAGAGTGTTAGAAAGTAATTAACATAACAAGCATAGAATAAGATCACATAAACACATGTATGTACTATATTTTAAAGGAAAGGAAATGGAAATCAATCAAAAAAAACATTTATTAATCCCTTATTATATCCCATCAAATCCAATAAATATTAAGTGCCTACTATGTGCAGGGCACTGTGCTAAATACTAGGGATAATTTTTTTTTTAAAGTCAGTCTTTGTCCTCAGGGAGCTCACAGTCTAAAGGAGGAGACACACAAAAGGAAGCAGGAAAGGAGGGAGGAGTGTGAAATTCTTAAGAAGTGATGGTGAGAAGGAAAAACATTCCAAACATAGGCAACAGATGAAGCTGGGAAATGGAGGATTATGTATGAAGAACACAAAGCAGACCAGTATGGCTGTTAAGACAGAGTGTGTGGAACAGACTAATGTATAAGAAAACTGGAAAGATAAGAAGCAGTCAATGACAGACAGAGGCATTCAGCATTTCATATGAGTCACTGGAGTTGCTACACAGAGGGAAATGACATGGTTGGAACTGAACTTTAGGAAAAATCACTTAGAAATTAGTTGTGTGGAGAATGCATTGGATGGGAAGTGACAATTCAGAGAAAACAATTAGAAGACTAGTTACATTGTCCAAGTCACTAATGAGGGCCTATACTAGAGTATACTCTCTCCTTCCCTTCCTTGCCTCTCTTTCTTTAAGAGGCAGCTCAAGCACAGCCTTCTACATGAAACCTTTAGTAATTCCCCCAACTGTTAATGCCCTCACTCTCCAACTACCTTCTATTTTACTACTATAGAGGCAGCTAAGTGGCACAATGGATACAGTGCTGGGCTGAGAGTCAGGAAGATCAGAATTAAAATCTGGCTTCAGACACTTAATAGACGTGTAACCTTGGGCAAGTCACTTAATCCCTGTTGCCTCAGTTTCTTTGACTGTAAAATTGGGATGATAATACCCACCTCCCAGGGTTTTTGTCAGGATCAAATGACATAGTATTTGTAAACTACTTAGCACAGTGTCTGGCACAGAGTAGGTGCTATATAAATGTTATCATATATAACAAACATATACACAAATATACATTTGCATACATACATATTTTTAATTTATTAATTTTATATTTATGTTGCAAAAATTGATTTGTATTTATTGCCTTTCCCCCAGAATGCAAGTCCTTTGCAAATAGGAATTGCTTCACTTTTTCTATTTGTATACTCTGTATGTAGCACAGGGACTGGCTTATAGTAAGTACTTGGTGATTGATTAAACTAAGTTGGTGACTGGGTTACTACAAAGAAAGTGACATAAAAGATGCTGTGAAGAAAAAAATGACAGAGTTTGGTAACTAAATATATATGTGAGGTCTATCTCTTTATCACTCAGTACTCTTTCATTCCACAACAAAAGTGGTGGCCAGGGATGCAGTCATAATGCAGGGTGAGCCAGGTCTCAGTGAATGTGAGAGAACGGAAAAAGAGGAAGATCAATAAAGTTTTAATTATTGAGCAAGAACTTCCAGAGGACATAGTAGAAGGGGTGGGCAGATCTAGAGTGGGAAACTAGGGGAATAAGGGTTAATTAAGGTGGATGGAAAGGAGAGACTGTAGAGCAAAGGCTGAGGAAGGTAGTTTGAGGGCAACTGAGGGTTTAGTATCACTTGGACAGAGAAGGCAGGAATATGCTGACCATTGGGAAATGAGTCCAGGCACAGTATCAGAAGATGAGAGGAGCTCTGATGAAGGAAAGTAATTACATAGTTTAAAATCTCTGTACAATCCTGCCCATTAAGGTCAGTCAGTACTTGGTGTGACTTGTGTCTCAAAGTCCTCTATAAGCCTGACTTCTTAGTAGATGGGGTTACTGTGTTCCCCAGTTTTGAGAAGCCAAGTCTCCTAGCAAGTACAAGCAGAGATTGCCAATATTACATACCGTGGATATCTCTGGAAGCTCAGCCATAAGGCAGGAGGTTGCCCTCATACATTATATGACTCTGCAATCACAGCTATAATTATTATTTACCAAAAGAGTCAACCTGAGTATTACACACCCTGGAAAGTCTAATACCGTCTAAGATTGAAAATACAATTCTTATAAATTGTAGGTTACATGCAAAAGAGTCACTTATTATTTGACTATCAATGATCTATGATTAGCACTCTTAGGAAATATAAGACAGCACATATTTTGATGAGGTATGGTGCAGAAATAAGCTTCTTTTATGTATGTATAGTACTATTTTGTTACATTTGATAACATAACCTTATTTCTCCCATTCATTGTTCAGTTTACATTGTGTTTTCATAATTGCCTCTGTTTTCTAAGAATTCAGCAATATACAACCTTATGTAAGAGTGTACTGTACTGTGCAAGAACACAATGTAAGTTACTAGAAATAAAACCTAAACAACTCTCCTCTATTCTAGTTTTAACTATTCTTAGTTGCCATGGCAAGTAACTTGGTATGAAAGAACAGACCCTGAACACAATTTTCTTTGAAGTGTCACAATATTCTACACAGAATTTTGGATTTGCTCCTTGGAGAATAATGAGAAAAACATACCAAGGAAATGAAAATAAATACTATAATCTCAGGTAAAAAAAAAAGTATTTTCTGTCTGTTACTATAAATCTTTCTATTACAAGATGCTTTCAAAAAGAGTTTGTTATATTTGCTTTTTTTATTTTGGGGAGAATTGTAATTATATTCAGTGAGCCATCCATTTCGCTTGTCATAGTTTGATGATCTTCTGTGTTTCATTTTATGAACATAAACAATTTCTGTGACACAAATCAATCCTATTATTAGTTAATTCAGATTATTCCACATATTTAGAGTCTGCAAAATCAGATAAATATATAAATTGTACATTTAAAAATTGCTATTTTTAATATGAAAGCTGTCAAATGTAAATGAACTAATCTTCCACACACATTATATACACACGTGTATATAAACACACACAAATAACACCACTGAAAGTACTGCTGCCAGTAAGAGGAATCAATAATTTACAAATAAAAATAGTAAAATCATTTTAATGCAGCAGAACCAGGGAGAAAAAAATGAACATAATGATTCAATTAGAATAAAAGAAAAAACAAACAAAAAAACCCTTAATACTGTCTAATGAAAATGGTTAAGCTCAGCTCAAAAGAAAAATAAGAAAAAACATCCTTCTCTTCTATACAAAGGTGAGGGAAAATAGGTATGGAACATTAAATGCATACACTGCATATGCTGATGGATGGGTTTGTTAGTTTTACTAAACTTTCTTTTGTATTTATAACAGGGGGTGGCTCCATGGGTACAGGGTAAAGAAAGAACAAAACTAGAGATGAAGATAATGTAAAATCAAAAGAAATTGATAAAACAAAATGATTTTATATGAAAAAAATAAAATTGAAACCTTAAAATGCAAAGATTTGATCAAGCTCTGAAGAAAATTTGGGACAAGCCAATGATGTAGTTCCATGGAAGAAAAATATTTTAAAAAAACCACAGTGATTATAAAGAACACAACACCTTTAAAGTGGGAAAATTAAATTGAAAGTAAAGAGGACAATAGAACCGTTGAAAGATGATGCTTTAGGATGTACACATTTTTCCCTCTAACATAAAAGTTGGTTTTTCTTCCTTTCTGTTAATGCTACTCTTTTTCATTCCATCATGGATTCTCCCAAAAGCTTTGCCTTGAACTACCTAAACAACGCAACTCTATGTATTTAAAATTTTCTTTTACTGTACAGTTGAAATCCCTCACAAAAAACTGATAAAAATGCACTAATAGCAACATAAAGTAACACATTTATAATTCAGGGTTACATAAAGATATGGTTTACTCTTACTTTCAACTCTAATTAAATTGAAAAAATAAATTTAATGAATATTATTTCATTTAACTAATAACCAAAATTCAAGATAGTATATTTCAATTAGAAATTAAGGTCAGCACTAAATGTAACATTATAACCAAATTTTCACATTGTAACAGAGCTTCTCAAATAAGCTGCTTACTTTATCTTTTTTTTTCAGATGACTAGGAATACTAACAGAAGCAATAATAATAATGTTGAATATAAGCAAAACAAAAATCGCTATTAATTAACAAAATGATTAGGATATTGCTTTTCATACCTTCATAACAACCATAATAATCATGACGACAGTGACTTCTCATTTGAAATTTTTTTGGAGAGGCAAAGAGAGGGAGAGAAAGTAGAGGAGAAAGAGGATGGGGGTGGGAGAGAGAATGAGAATATATTATGGTCTTTTCATGATCCAATTTCTTTGAAAAAATCTGTTATTTTGCTCTGAATATCTAGTATTCCTGTACCATGACCTACCATCTATCTTCATCTTGGAAGATCCCTCCATCTTTGCGCCCTTTCATCTGACTGATCAGTTCCTCCTTGACCTTCCATTTTCAGGAAAAGTCCAAGCTCACCTTCATTCCTCTCCAGTTCTGCTCCTGACTCTCCACAGATACTTAGTCCCCAACCCCTTACTTTTAAGAGCTTTTCAGCTTTCTTTTATTATATAGTCTTCCTTCGTTAGAATAGAAGCTCCTCGAAGGCAAAAATCCCCTTTCTTTGTGATTATATTTGAATCCCCAGAGCTTACTTTACACAGTGCCTGCCAGGCTCAGAGTAAGGACTTGAAAGATGGCTACTGACTAAAGGCCCACCCAGTGCTGTATCCACTGTTTCACCAGCTGCCTCAATGGAAAATCTAAAAATATAAAATCTATGGAAGATTTAGAGAAAGACTGGCACATTAAATGAACAAAAAAATCTGAGGAATGGATGAGTTCAGAGTCTGCACAGGTGGAAGCGCAGATACACACACACACACACACACACACACACACTATGTAACAATGAGATCACAGAATCACTGAGGCATGTGTTCAAGACTATGCTTTGTTATTTTTTTCTTATGGTCAACATTAAGATGTTAATCACAAGATATGACAAGGATTTACAGATATATATATACACACATATATATGTGTATATATGTATGTGTGTGTGTGTGTGTGTGTGTGTGTGTGTGTGTATCACTTTTCAAAGCAACATTTTTTATCTTAATTTTTTAGAGTGCTAGACCTGTGATTTCACTGGTGTAAGGAACGCCTGGCAAGGAAACTCTCCACACAGATGGTCATTTCCCTAACATGTGGTAGTGGCAAAACTTGAACCTGGGTCCTCTTGTCTCTGCTAGGCCATGCTCCTTCTCAACGAACCATAGCTCTACTTAAAAATAATTTTATCTACTTACTAAAATCAATACATTAATGTAAAAATGTTTCCCTGATTTAAGTCATATTGCTTAGGCAATTCCATTTAGTCGTCTCAGGTCAGGATGGCGACAGGGACAGCTACACCCACCCCCCAACACCCCACACAGAGTGAACATTATCAGGGCACATATTTCATTGTATGAAAATAGTTTGGAATATAACTTGGTTTGGATATATCAAAATTTCATTGATTTTAAGTTGCAGTTTGGAAAAAGGCTAGCTTTAGTCTTAAACCATGAACACATCTTCCTGCCTGTGTTTCTATCTCTCTTTCTACATATAACAGGTTCATAGAATCATATATTTAGAGCTAGAAGGGACCCTGGAGGCCCATTCATTTTTCCATATGAGGATAATGCAATTGAGAGAGAGTAAATGGCTTATTTAAGAGTCTGGTAAGGGGCAGAGCTGGGATTTGAACCCAGATAGTCTAACTTCAAATCTGGCACACTTTCTATTGTACCATGCTTTCTACCTTTCAATTTATATGCTCTAATGCAGATGACGTGAAGGCATACTTATTGAAATAATAATTTCAGCAAAGCTGCAAGATACAAGATAAATCCACATAAATCAAAAGCATTCTTACATATAAACAACAAAATCCAACAAGAGCTAGAAAGAGAAATTCCATTCAAAATAAGTACAGAAGCAATAAAAAACTAGAGTGTATCTTCTGAGATTCACCCAGAGACTATAAGTATCCAATTATAAAACAATCTTTGCAGAAATAAAGACAGACCTTAATTAGAGAAACATCAATTGCTTATGGGTAGGTAGAACTAATATAATTAAAAATGACAGTACTTTTTTGTTACCTCTTTACTAACTCATTTTAAAAAAAGACTGAGTTCCAAATTCCCTTCCTCCTGCCCCTCCCCACCCATTGAGAAGGTAAGCAATATGATATCAATTATACTTGTGAAGTCTTGCAATACATATTTCCATATTAGCTATATTGCAAAAAACAAAACAGTAAAAAGCAAGAATCATAAAGTGGAAGAAAAATGCTTCAATCTGCACTTAAGAGTTCATCAGTTCTCTTTCT
Organism: Trichosurus vulpecula; assembly: GCF_011100635.1. NCBI lineage: Eukaryota > Metazoa > Chordata > Mammalia > Diprotodontia > Phalangeridae > Trichosurus > Trichosurus vulpecula. The sequence continues at coordinate 56,323,724 of NC_050579.1, forward strand.
GGAGGTGAATAGCATTTTTCATCATGGGTGCTTTAGAATTGTCTTGGATCAAAAATTCACAGTTGATCATCATACAATATAACTGTTACTACGTACAATGTTTTCCTGGTTCTATTCACTTCACTTTGCATCAGTTCATATGAGTCTTCTCAGGTTTTTTTCTGAAACCATCCTGCTTGTCATTTCTTACAGCACAATAGAATTCCATCACAATCATATACCACAACTTGTTCAGCCATGTCTCAACTGATGGATATCTCTTCAGTTTCCAATTTTTTGCCACCACAAAAAGAGCTGCTATAAATATTTTTGTACAAATAGGTCCTTTTCTCTTTTCTTAGATGTCTTTGGGATAGACCTAGTGGTGGTACTGCTGGTTCAAAGGGTATGCAGAGTTTTAAAGCACGTTAGTCATAGCTTAAAATTACTCTCCAGAATGGTTAGATCAATTCACACCACCACCAACAATGCATTATGGTGCCTATTTTTCCACATCTCCTCCAGCATTTATCATTTTCCTTTTCTGTCATGTTAGCCAATCTGATAATTGTAAGATATTACCCCAGAGTAGTCTTAATTTGCATTTCTCTAATCAATTTAGTGCATTTTTTATATGACTATTGATAGCTTTGATTTCTTCTTCTGAAAACTGCCTGTTCATATCCTTTGACCATTTATCCACTGGGGAATGACTATTATTGTTATAAATTTGGATCAGTTTCATACATATTTGAGAAATGAGACCTTTATCAGAAAAATTTGCTGTAAATTCCCCCTCTCCCATGGCCTGCTCAGTTTCCTGCTTTTCTTTCAATTTTGGCTGCCTTGGTTTTGTGTGGGCAACCCCTTTTTAATTTAATGTAATCAAAATTATCCATTTTACTTCCTGTGATCCTATCTATCTCTTAGTTGGTCATAAACTCTTCTCCTATCCATAGATCTGACGTGTAAAATTTCCCATGCTCCTCTAATTTGCTTATGTTATCACTCTTAATGTCTAAATAATGTACCTATCTTGACTTTATCTTGGTTTACCATGTGAGATGTTGGTCTATGCCTAGTTTCTACCAAACTGCTCTCCAGTTTTTCCATCAATTTTTGTCAAATAGGGAATTCTTGCCCCCAAATATTGGACCTCTGGCTTTATCAAACATTAGATTACTGTGGTCATTTACTACTTTATATTGTGTGCCTAATTTATTCTACTGATCCACTGCTCTAATTCTTAGCCTGTACCAGGTTGTTTTCATGATTACTGCTTTGTAATATAGTTTGAAATCTGATACTGCTAGGGCTACCTTCTGTCATATTTTTCTTCCATTGATTCCCTTGATATTCTTGACCTTTTGTTCTTTCAGATAAATTGCTATTATTTTTTCTAGCTCTATAAAATAATTTTTGGTAGTCTGAGTGGTATGACATTGAATAAGTAAATTAATTTAGGTAGAATTGTCATTAAAATGACTATACTATCTAAATTAATTGTACCAACCAAACTCCCAAAAGAACATTTTATAGCTCTTTAAAAAAAAAAAGAAATAAACCATATGGAAGGATACAAAGTCAAGAATCTCAAAGGTAATAATGAAAAAAAAAACATTAAAGAGAGAGTGAGGTAAATGGGATGGTCTATCAATATCAGATTTCAACTATCTGATCTATCAATATCAGATTTCATATATTGCACAGCTGTATTCGTTAAAATGATATTGCACTCGTATTTTTAAAAAAAGGTCAATCAGTGGAACAGATTAGGTGTATAGCATAAACACAAAAAAACACAGTAGTACTCTATTCACTAAAACCAAAGACCTGGGCTATAGGGGGTAAGATTCACTTTTTGACAAAAACTGTTGTTAAAATTTGACAGTATGATGGCAGAAATTAGACTTTAGGCCAACACTTCATATCCTATAACAAGATAAGCTAAAAATGGATAAATAACTTAGATATAAAAAGCTTCATCATAAACTAGAGGGACAAGAAAGATAGACAGGGAAAGAGTTCTTAACTAAACAAGTGAGAGAGAGGATCTCACGAGTTAAAATGGACACATCTTTGATTATACAAAATTTAAGTTTTTGCACAAACAAATCAAAAGTGGTAAAAACTAGAATGGAAAAGGTAACTTGGAAAAAATCTTCACAACAAATGTCCGAGAAAGTTCTCATAGGTCTTATTTCCAAAAGACTGATTCAAATATATGACCAATAGATAAATGATCAAAGGATATAAACAGTAATTTTTAACCGAAAAAGGTCAAACTATGAACGGTCCTATGAAAAATGCTCCAAATCACTAATAATTAGAGAAATGCAAACTAAAACACCTATCATACTGGCAAAGATAACAAAAGAGAAAAGGGGCAAATATTGGAGGATTTGTGGAGCTGTGAATTGATACAGCTATTCTGGAAAGCAATCTGAAAATATGCTCAGAAAACTACCACACCCTTTGAACCAGCTAGATCACTATTCAATTTATACCCCAAAGAATCAAAGAAAGATGGAAAAGATCTAACTAGATGTACAAAAGTATTTATGCCAGCTCTCTTCATGTTACCCACCAAAGTGGAAACTAATAGGTTGCACTTTTATTGAGGAACAGCTAAACAAGCTGTGGCATATCAATGGAATGGATCAGGAGTTATGAAATCTACAATCTCAGAGGAAACTGTGAAGACCTTCACGAGCCAATGCAGAGTGACATAAACAGAATAGAACAATTTATTCAATGATGACATTACCAAAAAACCCCAAGTCTGAAAGACTTCAGAACTCTGATCAATGGAAACACAAACTACAAACCCAAAAGAATAAAGATGAAACATGCCACTCACCTCGTGACAGAGAGGTGACAAACTGAAGCTGCAGAGACACATTTCTGGACATGGCTAATATGCCAGACAATGTAACTATGTATTGAGTGATCTGTTTCTCAGGGTTAGTTTTTAAAATTTGCTCCACAGAAAGGGAGTGAGGCTAGTAGGGACAAATTAATAAAAGAATTGAGAGCCCTTCAGTGTCAGTTACAGATATGATCTGTTTGTAGTTCTTGATTGTCGCTGTTAAACCAAGTTTGACCAAGTCAACCTACTCCATTTATCACTCTGTAAATAAATAAAATATTTAGAAAACCAAGAATAACAGCCATCTGAAGAGCCATAGTGAATCCATAGCAAAATTGTGCAAAATTTATTCTTGAAAATGTCAGGAAAAGGTTGGCATTTGGGATGCTGGCAGAATATTATTAAGAATATCAGGATTTATTAAGGTGTAAAAAATTGTCTGTATAACACTAAACAATCTCCACTATGCATTTTAGTGTTACTTTATGACAGTTGCTGAAACTATCATCTACGTCCCCAAGATAATTTGCTACCATGGCAGATTACCAACATGGTAATAGCCCCAAAAAAGAGCTTTTATTTATTTTTGAGGGGTAAAGAAAATGGTCCAATTACAACTGCAATTCTCATACAAACATAGAAGCTATTATCTTAGGACCTATTAGGAGTAATATTTTTTTTCTTTCCTATATGGTTCAGATTAGTGCTTGAGCATTAAAACCTACTCCACAAAGGTGGCCAACCTAAAGACTTTTACCAGTGTCACTACTGAAGGGCCACAGTAGCTTTTAAAACTCTTCAATTAAAACATTTTTATGGCTAAAGCACTCTAATGCTGGAAAATTAAGAATATATAGTAGTAAGAGAATATACATAGAAATGCTTTATTTTTAGCAAAATTTTCCTTATAACCTTTATCACCATTTTACAAATTAAGAATTTTAGGCTCTAAGAGGAATGAGTGATTTAATCATGGTCATAGACTCAATAAATGTGTGAGGCATAATTTGAACCAAGGTCACTTGACTCTTAAGTACAGTACTCTAGGTCTCTGAAGTTAGGAGGTGGTGGCAAGGAATAGATGATGGTACAAAGAACAGCAAGAACAATTATGAGAAAGAAAAGCAAGTTCTGGAGGAAAGCTAATGAGTTCTATTTGAGACATAAGGAGTATAAGGTACCAGTGGGAAATATATCGATAAACTGTCTGTAGAATTCAATTTGTTTCCTTCTATGTCTTTAGGTTAAATAATCTGAGTTTTTGTCTAACCTGTGGTGGGGAACCTGCAGCATCCAGGCCACATATGGCCTTCTACGTCCTCTAGTGTGGCCCTTTGATTGAATAAAACATAACAAAACATTGATTCACCTATCCGCTCTGCTTTAGTAATTTCTCCCCTAAAAAAAAAAAACACCTAAAAACAAGGGGGCAGCTAGGTGGTGCAGTAGATACAGCACCAGCCCTTAAGTGAGAAGGACCTTAGTTCAAATCTAACCTCAGACAGTAGCTATGTGACCCTGGGTAAGTCAATTAACTCCAACTGCCTCAAAAAAAAAAAAAGAAACTTTTATTCATGTAAGTTTCCTACATGCTTTGAAAATACCAATCAAAATTACCAAACAGGACTCCTGAGGGTTTTAAAAACATCAATCATTTGCATGGCTGGCAGTACAACAATACATATAAGGATATATAATACCCTATGTTGCCATAACTTCACTTTTCCATTAGGAAGCACTTAACAGATAATTATTTACCAGTAAATTATGATGAGATAGTGAGGGTTTCCTCAGTTATTATCTACCGCAATTATTAAGTTGGTAATTTAAGAGTCAGTCTAATGACTTCTGGGTCACTTGATCAACCAGATGGAACTAGGCATTTTCTCTCATCCTCAAAAAATAGGAATTATGTACAAAAGATAGAGCAATTTCAGCTGTCTCCACCATGCAGGATGTCAAGAACCTTAACAGGTAAAAAGTCAATAGACTAAGGACAGAGAAGGCTACTCCCTGACCTATAATATGCACCTTCCCACCACAACCCCACCAGCAATGCTATACAACTTGCAAAAAAAAATACAAAAAAAAATAAGAAATCCAAAAGAAAAGCTTGCTCAGGTTAGTACAGCAGCATGACAGTGTTCCACGCTAAAACAAAGCTCTCCCAGAAAATGAGAGAGGGAAATGTACAGGACACATGTGTAACTGTGTGGCACATTCCATTAAAACTGAAAGAAAGAGCCCAGCATCCAGTTGGGGTCAATTCCCTTCCCAAAGACATCACCTGGAGCTGCTGAACCAAGAACTGCTGAGGGTGGAAGAAAGCTGAGATACTTTGAAATTGAGCCCCGAGAGAAACAGCCAGAAATAAGGAGGGAGTCACAAAGTGAGCAACAGAAGAAAATAAGGAAAAAATATTGAAATTACCAAAGATCTCAGGGGGAAGAAAATGGTAAATTAAAACTTTGAATATAACTAGATAAATCAGCAGGGAAAAATATTAATAATGGAAGGTAACAGGACCTCCAGATCAAGCAAAAGAGTTAAAGCACCTATGAATAAAAATTGCAAGACAAGAAAATAAATCAACACCTGATGTGGCAGGGGACCCTATAAGAGAGCATGAATGCAAGGCAAAATGTTCCTGGGTTTAAAAAAATGGAGAAGGGACAGCTAGGTGGTGCAGTGAGTAGAGCACTAGCCCTGGAGTAAGGAGGACCTGAGTTCAAATCCAGCCTCAATATGAGTCAGCAAAAAAAAAAATGGAGAAAAGAATCATGAAAGCAGAATTTATTACCTACACAATAGTAAAAATTGGCAGAATAGAAAAATTTGAATCCACGATGACAAAACTATAAAGAATAAGCATGGCTTGAAAAAAGAGCTACTAGAAGACATTTCCAACCCCACCCTTTCCTTTGAAGAGGTGGAATTTATACAAATATTGGACATTACACTTACTTTCAGACTTTTTCAATGTACTGATCAGTTGTGCTGATTTCTCCACTTCCTCTCACCCCCACTTCTGCTTTATAAGCAGGGTAAGGGGAAGAATACTGAGGGAAATTACAGTGATGTAAAATGACAAAAAGATCAATAAACTTATTTTTAAAGACTTTAAAAAGTCATTCAAATGATATTTTTTTGGTTGTTATTCAGTCATTTTTCAGTTGTGTCCAACCCCTTTTGGGATTTTCTTGGCAAAGATACTGGAGTAGTTTGCCATCTCTTTCTCCAGCTCATTTTAGACAAGCAAACAGGCAAACCGAATTAAGTGACTTGTCTATTGTGTAGATGTCTGAGGCCAGACTTGAACTCAAGAAGAGTTTTCCTGACTCCAGGCCCAGAGCTCTATGCACTATGGCACCACCTAGCTGTCCCATTGAAGTTTATGTAGTGCTTTAAACTGGCAAACTGCTTTACATCGGAGTCTCATGACAATTCAGTGAAATACAAACTAGAGATAACTCTCCATTGTACACACAAGGAAACTAAAAGTTCAGAGACGTTTTAAACAGCTTGGAGATGGTCATACAAATGCTAAGGGTCAAAACCCATGAAGAGGTATTCACCTATTTCTTGCCTTTCTCTAACCCTTCTCTCCTTCCCTACACACAGCTGTCAGAATCAGGTACTACTTTCAATGACTGTGATATCTATCCCTAAACTGATTTGGCCAAAGTACTGTACAAGGTGACTTGGGATTCTAAAATATATTTGTTTAAAGTTTCAGTGCATCTCCAGCCCTGTGGGGATGATAATGGAACATCTGGCCAGAACGACATCATCAGTTTCCTCTCCTGGACCAACTCTGAAAGTAAAGGGTCTCCATTTAAAATTTCCATTTTTCAATCACTTGGCAATCCTGTTTTATTCTATCTCTCAAATACACCGGCACGTATTACTGACAGGGTCATGTACCACCCCCCTTTTTTGTTATTTAAGTAATACTTTAGGAATTGTTAAGTGAACATAGAGTATTTGAAAACTTAGATCTCAGTTAAATTTGCTAATAATGACTACCATGGTACTCAGGGTAGAGGCTGAAGTGTAGTGAAGGTTGCCAAGGATGACAGTGAACAAAGATGCAGCTCTGACTAGAGTGTCTCAAACTTCCATGTCTCTAATCCAATAAAATTCAAAGTGAAAAGATTAAGGGGAATCTAAAATGAATATGGTTGACTTTTTTCTTTTTTATAATATATTTATTTTTCCCCAACTACATGTTAAAACAATTTTTTAAACATTTAAAAAAATTTTTGAGTTCCAAATTCTATCCCTCCCTCCCTTCCCCCTTCCTTGAGATAGTAAGCAATACATTTTACACACGTGCAATCATGTAAACATTTCCATATTGGTCATTTTGTACAAGAAGACAAAAAAGGAATGAAAGAAGGTGAAAAATAGCTAATGAATTTAATCTTATTTTTAAATTACTTATAGGATACCCAGGGCAATATCTACAAATTATGAAGTTTTTTTTTTAAAAGTTTCTATTTCTTTGCAAATCTTCACTTGTCTGATCATCTGCGTATGACAAATAGGTCTTTAGTAAATTTGGGCCTCCAAGACTATAATCCAGTCTATTTAGAGTGAAATAGCACATATATGCTTACCTTCATCTTCTATAATATATTCACTTGATTACAGTGGTTATGCTTTTGTATTTACATTCATTCATTAAGAAGAAAAATGAAATTTTAGGATTAGACGAAAGAATTTCAATACCCACCAAAATTAAGAAGAGAAAAAGTTCTTTACTGTAAATGAATACAGACAATAAAGTTAGGACAATGTTTTAAATTCAGTTTCAAAACATTAAATGCTACTATGTACAAAGTACTGTGCTCTAGGTATTGAGGAGTCAAAGACAAAAAAAAAATAACTCCTGTGCTTTAGGAGTTTACTTTTTTTTGAGGACAAACAAATGCATACACAAATAAAGTTACCTGATTTCTTGAGGAAGGAGAGAGTGCTAATTAAGATCAGGAAAGACTTCCTAGAAGAGGTGGCACAAGAGTTGAACTTTGAAGGAAGCCAGGGATTTTTAAAAGGCTAAGGAGGAAGGGTATTCCAGGTAAAGGCACAGGGGTAGAAGATGGACTGATTGGTATATGGAAAAACATGTAGGGCAGCTTAGCATGAACATAAATTGGAAAGGAAATCATGTGAACTAAAAACCTAGAAAGATCGTGACAGATTTAAAATGATGCATTTCTATTTCATCCTATAGGCAAAGAGAACCACTAAAGAGATATGAACTCATGGATCAAATGAAGTGAGATCTGTAAAGCACTCTGCACAGTGCCTGGCACAGAGTAGGTGCTTCCCCTCATGGAAGTTGATGAGATTACCAAGGAAGAGAGCAGGTTACAGGGCAGAGATCTGGAATTTTCAAGCCAATGTATAGAATGCAGAACATGAATCATAATTTAGCAAAGGAGACAGAGAGGAATCAGGCAGGTATGAAGAGAATCTGATAATAACAATGTTATAAAAACCCAAACACTGGAGAATCATAGTTTTAGAGCTATGGAACCTAGAGCTAAAGAAACCTAGGATATCATCTAATCTAATTCACTAATTTCAGTTGAGGCAAGGGAGGTCCATAAGAGAAGCGACTTGTCCAAAGTGGCTTGGGTAGGTAAGTATCAGAGCAGGGATTTGAATTCAACTCTTGGAGAGTATGTAGGAGAAAGAGGTGATGAATAATGTCAAATGCAAGGTCAGGAAAGATGGAGCCTGGGAAAAGTTCATGGGATGTTTTTTTTTTTCACTTTCAGTTTTACTGATGCATCTTGTTTTTATATTTCAAATTACTCCTGCTTTGTGAGAGGTCTCTTAGAACAAAGTAAAACGAGTAAGCACAGCTAGTAATAAAATTACCTCAAATGAGAGTTCATGCAACATTTCACATCTGTAGCTCCACCCCCCATTATACCTCTTCCCCTCCTACCCCTAATGCCACTGGAAAAAAAAGGGGGGGTGTAGCAAATTTCTTATGACAAATATAAACTATCAAGCCAAACAAATTCTTTCAAAGGCTATATGCAAATGTGTGGGTGTATAGACTACAATGACCCTTCATAATTCCATGGCTGCACTGGAGTTGCATTGATGGGTGCAGAATAAGACAACAGAGAGAGTGAGAGACAGAGAGAGAGACACAGAGAGAGAGAGAGAGAGAGAGAGAGAGAGAGAGAGAGATACACATGATCTATGACAGTAATTTCATCTAATCAGAGCAAAGAAGGAGAAACAAGCAGTGATATTGAGGGTTTTAGAGTTATGGGATAGGAGAAAAAGAAGTTCATAATAGATTCCTCTATTTTCTGGATAAAGCAGGAGGTCAGGTTCTCTGCTGAAAGGGAGGAGAGGAATTAAGGAAGTCACATAAGACATTTGGAACTGCCATGGGAAATGAGGAAGAGAGCTCAGTTGGGGTAAGATAATATAAATTTTTAGTGTATCCAGATGGTATGATGTGACTTCCACAAGCAACATTCCGAAACACATGTGGAAGAACATATGGGAGTAACCCCATATTTGGGGTCTGGCAAGCTATGTATGGGAAAGGACAAGGGAGCAAAGGATTCAAGAATAGATTGATAGTACATATGACTGGTTCACTTTAAGTTCAAGATTTCCAGGGGAGGAAAGTTAAAAACCACAGAAGAGGTAAGAGACTGGGAGAGAAGGAAAAGGTAAAATGACTTGGGTTCTCAGTCAAGATTAAAAATAGGTTTTGGTAGGGAGGGAACAAGGAGAAATGGAAGGATAGCAAGTTGTGGTCAGAGAGGAATTTTAAAGTACTGAATTATGAAATTAGAACACTTTTGATGGTAAGATCAAGATTTTAGCCATTCTAGTGTTTGCATAGTGACAAACTATGACTCCATCAAATATGTTAAAATAAAGGTATAATTTAAGGGAGATAAGGAAATAGATAACCTGGGAGGCCAGCCCCAGCATAAAGGGAATGCTAGGGTGAAGAGGAAGACTGTGAGCTAAGTATAGACCTCTTTGAGAAAAAGAAAGAAAATGAGATGGCAAAAATGGGTTATAATCTTCACTGACTGAGGGAATGGCTACCTCAGTGAGACCACTGATTAATTAAAGCATGTTTTCAATACCAGAATATCTAAAAAGACAAGACAAAGAGAGGCTGCGGTAGGGTTCTTATAAAAGCAGCAGCTGCAGTATACAAAAAAGCACTCTGGATTCAAAGTTGTATGACCTAGGTTTGAATCCTAGCTTGGTCACTGATTTTAGTTGAGTCATTTACCTCAAATGTGCCCTTAGCTGCTTCTGTGAAATGAAGGCACTGGACTAGACAACCTCTAAGATCCCTTCTAACTCTAAATTATAAATCCTGTAATCCAATAAAATGAAAGAACTGCAAAGCTGGAGGAGACCTCAAAAGACATGTATTCCAAAATGCACATGAACAAGTATCTCCTTTAGAATGATGACATCTAGTCCATCCACTTTTGGATAGCTCTAACTATTGAGCAATTAGATGGGGCAGTAGATAGAGCTCTCGACCTGGAGTCAGGAAGACCTGAGTTCAAATCTGCCCTCACACACTTAGTAGCTTGTGACCCTGGACAAGTAAGTCACCTAACCTTGTCTGCCACCATTTCCTCATCTGAACGATGAGCTGGAGAAGGAAATGGCAAACCACTTCAGTATCTTTGCCAAGAAAACCTCAAATGGGGTCAAAGAGTTGGACACAACTGAAATGACTGAACAACAATTATTGGAAAGTTTTTCCTTATATGAAGCCTAAATTTGCTTTTTCTTGAACTTCTAGAGTGCACCTAGTTCTACCTTCCATAACCAAGTTGCACCCATTTAACCTCTCTTTCTTGTGAAGACCTTTGATGAACTCAAAGGAAACTCTCTTCTCCACACTAAATATCCCTAGTTCTTTCAAATGATCCTCACAAAGCATGGACTCAAGCCCCTATATCACTACAGATGCTTGACTTCAGACGTGCCAGCTTGGTCACATGTTTTCTAAAATGTAGAGAGCAAAACTGAACACAACATTCCAGATGTGACCTGACCACGGCAGAGCAGTACAGTGGAACTAGCTGCTCCTTGTTCCTGGAAGCTCTTCTGGCCGCTGTGTCACCCTGCTGACTCATATTGAGCTGGCAGGTTACTCCAATCTTTTTAAAGCTGCTGTCTGACTATCCCTTCTCCATTTTTGTATTGCAAAGGCAATTTGTTTAACCCATTCTTTAACACATTCTTAATAAATTTCACCTTACTAGAACTGATCTAACATTTTAGCCTATCAAGATCTTTCTGGATGCTATCTCCAGGTAACCCTCCAGTTTTCTGGTCATCTACAAATTTGATAAGTATGTCACCTAGTCCTTTATCCAACTCATTCATAAAAATACTGACCATCAAAAAATGATCACACTCCCTAGGACATCTTTCAAGATAGCTTTTCCCAAGATGTGAATGCACTAATAACTAAGTTTTAGGTCCAGTCATTCAACTTGATTCAAAACCATCTAATAATACTATGATCTAGCCCACAACTCTGTCTCATTCATAATAGAAGCATGAAAACCTCTGTACTGGGCCCTCTTCCCTTTTCATATACTCTGTGATTTCATTAGCTTCCATGAGTTTAATTAATATCAGTCAGTCAATAAGAGTCAACAAGCATTTGCTGGGCACTTACTATGTGTCAGGAAGGTCTGTGACTGAGGATACAGAGAAAGACAACCTGGATGTCTGCATAGGTGACTTTCATATTTATACATTCAGTCTTGAATTTTCTCCTGAACTCCAGTCCTCCATCGCTAACTACCTGCTGGACATATCCAACTGGATGTCTGAGTGGCACTTCAAACTCAACACATCCAAAATGAAACCCTTTCTTTCACCGTAAACTCAAATCCTCTTTCTGGCTCCCATTTCTCTATTGAGGAAACCAGTTAACTTCAGGTCCACCCAGGTTTACAACCTCAGTCAACTTTGACTCTTCTCTTTCTCCATCAACAATAAGTCACCTAGTTTTGCCAATTCTACCTCCAGAACATCTCTCGCATCCACCCCCATGTCTCCACTCACACAACAGACATGCCAGTTCAAGACTCCATCACCTCACATGTGTACCATTGTATCAGACTCTTAGCCTCCTTTCCTCAATTTCCCCCCAGTATATAATGTACTTCAAATATAGCTGTCAAAGTGATATTTCTAAAACAAGTTTGATCATGTAACCCTCCTGCTAAAGAAGTTTCAGGGCCTCCCTATTACCTGTAGGACAGAACACAAACTCCTATAGATGCCATTTAACACCCTGGCTCTAACATAGATGTCCAACTTGATTATATATCATCCCCTTTCATGCACATTCTGTTAGAGCCAAAGGGGCCCCACCTTTGTACAGGCTTTTTTTTTTTTTTTTTTTGCTGATAGACAGAGTGCTTTCCTGTCTCACCTATGTGTGTTGGAATCCTTTCAGGTTTACTTCTACCATCGACAAGAAGCTGTTCCTGACTCCCCCATGTGTTGATGCTTTTCTCCCTCCCCAACCCATTACTTTGTATTTACTTATCTATAAAAATGTAATCTTCCCAAGAAGACATGAGTTCCTTGAGAACACAGACCATCATTTTTGTCTTTGTATATCTAGGGCCTCGCACAAAGCCTAGAAACTTGTATGTACTTTGCTGGTATCAAATGATGGGCCTCTGTACCTGGGAGTAGTTTGTTATCATTCAAGGACCCAACATTTTAGCCAATAACAGGAACCGTCAAGCTGTGCTCTGCCAGATCCTGGTGCTTCATGTTATTTGAACAGGGCTTCTATTAGAAAATTTTGGTGCATGGTGTGGGTGGAGACATGCGAATGGATGTGAGAGATGTTCTGGAGGTAGAATAAATAGATAGAGGGTTTTCCAAGCCTCCTTTTATCTTTATTATAGGCTGTGTGGCACAGTGGGATAGAAAGCCATCTTTGGAGTCAAGAAGACCTGGGGTTCAAGTCCCACCCTTGGACCCATACTGGCTGTATGACCCTGGGCAAGACACTTGACCACTCTAGTTACTTCTCTGAGAGTCTAAGCTGCAGAAATGGTGCAGAACTGCACTGGTAGAAGGAATTCTCTATACCAGTGAGATCCCATGTCCAGTCTCTATCCCTATCTGAACCTTTTATCCAACAGGTATTCCACATTCTCTCAGATAAATATTTATTGTATTTCAAGTCCAAATGTGTCTCACAGGACAATGTTTAGGAAATATTGACATAGCAGATGTCATTAAGTTGTTCAGTTATATTATTATAATCATTATTATTATAGGCTACATTTATATAGTGCTTTAAGGTTTGCAATGCTTTGCATATATGTATACATCACATTTGATCAAAGATATTTGGTTTCCTTTTTGAACAACACATCTGGAAGGTAATGTGTTTTGATAACAAAAACATCTTTGGAGACAAGAGGTATGGTCATAATGTTTCTGCCTTATCTCTAACACACCAAATTTTCAAGAAGGCAAATGAATCAGAGGAATGATAGTAGACAGAGCAGAAGATAAAACTGAATCTAGACAAGTAGGGACGTAAATAGAAGGAGAAAAGGACAAGAGAAACAATGCAAACATATCTGAGAATATGTATTAAACTACATGTCTTTGCCTTAAAAAAAAAAAAAAAAACTAAGGCAATTTGACCTTGAATTGCTTTGTTACACTTTAGGGAGGAAAAAGAGATTAAATAAAACCTGCCTTGTGACAAATCATGATTTGAGCAAGATGATTTCAATTAAAACTAGTCTAATCTAAAAATCAATACTGTTTTCAAATTCAGTCTAAGAAATGATGGACTCCTTCAATAAGCCTAAAGCTTCTGAATATAGCAATTAATTATTGTGCATTAAAGGATTTTTATCACTTATACCTGTCATATTATAAAATACAGACCTAATAAATGGAAATGTTTCATTAACTTACTTCTTTTATTTAAAAATAGTCTCTTAATCTTACTTTTTAATCCCTATAGCAGTTGAAGGTAATAAAAAATAAATCTACAGTTTTAAAGTAGGTCTATAATTCACACTCTTTTCTCTAAATTTGACTAGCATTCCACTTAATTATTCTCCACTATAACCTAAAAATATTTTCAAGGACATAATGTTGCTACTCTATGAATGCATTCAGTTCTTTGGGTGTTAAAATTTGTAATTGGGGGTGAGAGAGAAGGAAGACAGCATGTTTGGACATAAGACATTTGGGCCTTCTGATAATCTTAAAACATTATAAACATACATTAATAAATAAATCCAACAATCACTTATTAAGCAACTACTAGGTTTCAGACACTATTCTAGAAAGCAGTGACACAAACCCAAAGAATTAAATAATCCTTACTCTAAAGGAAATTATATTAGCATGGTGGAGACCAAAAGTACATACAGCATATCTAAGTATAAATAGCATAAATGTAAAAACAATAAATACAAATAAGTATAAAGTAATTAAATACAAGATCAGAAGGGTGCTAGCATTTGGGAGGATGAGATGAGGAAAGACTTCATGTGCAAATCTTTCATTCTCAGAATAAAGCAATAAGAGCCAAACACTGACAAAATATTTTACAATAAGTACAATTAAGAAAGATATTTTAATGGTCCAAATTAACTTTAGATAGTTGTCGGCAGGAGTAAGAAGGAAAAAAAAGAATGAGAATAACCAAAAACCAAAGAATATTGTGGGTGGTGCACTATTAGAACAACCAACAAAACCAGACAAGTGGAGAAACAGAAGAAACAAAAAATGATACAAAGAAATACCTGGATCAAGAAGAAAAGATTATCTAAAATATCAATGTATGTGTGCAGGGGATAGAAAATTCAGGTTTTTATCTCTAACAAAATTTCTCCATTACAATTAATTTTTGAAATCCAGCTTAGTCATCAAAATCAAAATCATTTTGCAAAAGTGAAAAGATATGACTTCTGAATACTGTAAAAACCCAAATTTTTTGCCACATGAAACCAAAAAAGAATTATTCACTGTGCCTCAGAGGATCTTAGATTTTAAGTTGTACTTGCTTTGATATCCCCACTCCCTGGGGAAGCTAGGTGGCACAGCGAGTAGAGTGCCAGCCCTAGAATCAGGAGAACCTAAGTTCAAATCCAGCCTCAGACACTTGACACAGTAGCTGTGTGACCTTGGGCAAGTCACTTAACCCCAACTGCCTTGCCTTCCCCCCTCTAAAAAAAACCAACCAAACAAAAATAAATAAAAAGATATATCCTCACTCCCACCCCAAGGTAAATTTTCTTTTCTAAAGTTAAGCAGTCTAGAAAATTTAGAAAACAAAATAACCCTCTTCCCCGCCCAAACATCAACAATCTTATTGTTAAAAAAAAAAATGTGTTGGAAAGCTGGAGGCAAGAAAGACTAGGCTATTCTTGCTTAGTAGAGAAATATTGTAGAAAAAAACAAGAATCCAGTAGATTTAAGAGTCAAAAGGTCCTCGATTCACCTCCCAAATCTCCTATTTACTACCTATGAAACCTTGGGTATCTCCTCTCTCCTCTTGGAATCTCAATTTACCCAGCCAGAAAATGAGAGAGTTAAACTAGGTAATACCTAAAGTTCCTTTCACCCCTAAATCCTATAATCCTATAGGGTAGGAAAGATAAATTGAAGTAATAGTGTCTGGAAAGCAGATTCGAATACAAAATGAATTGGAATATTTTTAAAATATTGTATTTTAAAAATTTATGTACTTAAGTACTGAACTTTGTATTAATAAGACTTGAATGAACCTATCATCTTATTGAAATAGATACTCCCTCCAAAAGGGTAGAATAAGAACTTTTCATGTTTTCCCATAAATCCTGCATAACCGAACCACATAATATGCCAGCAGTCTTTGTAGATGAATGTATGACCTGCTCATCTCCTTTTTCAGCCATAAAGCTCCCTACTGATATTCTTTATGTTATATGGTGTATTCTTCACTAGTAATGTGTTACAATCTATTCGTACCCACCATGTGCCTTCCACTGCCCTTTTGGAGACTTACAGCTTTAATTCTTAGAAGTCCATGGTACTTTATTTACTCAAAGCCACACAGCATCACTGCAAGAATTTTAGGAGGTCTCAGTCACCCCTTTTCTTCCCTCTCCATACCCCAAGTCTTGTAGACTCTCATACTCATCCTCTTTTATTTACTCATGATTACTACCCTAGTTCAGCTGCTCACCATCTCCCTTGGTCTACTGCAATAGCCTCTTTACTAGGCGCCCTGTCTCAAGTCTCTCCCTATGCCAATTCAGCCTCTGCACAGCTGTCAGTGATATTTTTTAAAGAACAGGCCCATGTGATTTCCTTTCTCAATAAACTCTAATGGCTTCCTATGACCTCTATAGTTAAAAGCACTCAACAGTTACCTACTATGCACCAAGCACTCTGCTAGACACTGGAGATAAAGACAAAATTGAAACATTCCCTATGTTTAAAGGACATACATTTAATAGGCTACAACAACATGTACATGTATAAACAATTTTAAAATAAACACACTCAAAAAAACCACAAGGTGATTTTAGGGGTGAGGTACTAAGACAATGAAAGCAACCAGAAAGGCATATGAATTATGCCTTGAAGGAAACTAGGAATTCTGAGAATCAGAGGTAAGGAAGGAAGGCATTACAGGCCTGGGGAGCTGCCAGTAAATGTATATGGAGATAGTCAATAGTTAATAAACATTTATTAAGCACCTACTATGTGCCAGGTAGTATGTTGAGCATTAGAATTACGAGCACAAAAAAGAGTCGGTCCCCTAAAGGAGCTTACAATTGTGAGCTGAGCTTGCTCCTTAAATGGAGGTTCACTGCTTCATCCTCCAATTAGAGGAGCAGAGAGTAGTGATGAAGCAGCATCCCAAGGCTGATGGGATCTGCCAGGATGATGAGGTTTTCTCAATAATGAGGACATGGCAGAGAAGTGAGAGATATTCCACAGTAGTGCAGAAATAGGAAATAATGTTCTCTATGAGCAACAGTAAGAAGCCTAGGGAATGCAGAAAGAATAATGTGTGCTAAAGTTGTCGAGGCAATTTGGGGGCAGGCCGGGAAGGACTTTAAATGCCAAATGGGAGTTGATATTTTAAGATGCAGCCTTTCCTCCCCACCCTCAACTGCTGGCACTCTCTATCCCTCACAACACTGCATCGAACTACCTTGTATCTAGATGTACTTATTATTTTCATATTTATTCTGCATAGACTTACATGTGCATCTGTTGTGTCCCTTCCTCCCTTGACCGTAGTGATTACTCTACACTGTAGTCACTTAATAAATGCATGCTGATTGAGATCCTCCTAAGAAGGTTTATGGAAGGACTAGAATTATCAGATCAGAAAGACCAGAAAAGGTTGTGAGCTAGAACACTCCTTACCCCCCATTGCTCCCCTTTCCTCCACTAGACACACACTCACAGTCAGACTTACTCCCAGATTATGACATGCTCTTATGAGGCAGCAATAAGTCTAGAATTTAGGTGAGGAAAGAGTTCCCAAATCATACCAGAGAATAAAATCTCTGACCAGACTTCAGTTTTTTATCAGATAGACTGCACTATGAACTTATCCACTCTGTGCTTCTCCACTGCGTTTTTTCTCCTTAGCTTTTAAAAACAATATGCATTTTTAAAATTCTTTGATCTAAAAACCAAAAGCAAAAGTTTTCCCATTTCCCTCCATAACTTAAAGAGGCACAGCTGCCTCCTCTGCTCCCTACCCTCATTCCCACCCTAAGATCATTTAAAAGGCTCAAAGAAGAAGACCTTAGAGGTACCTATAGGAGGAGCTAAAGAGGGAGAGATCATTGTGCACCTTCCACCTCCACGCTTTTGCCCCATCATTGTCATTTGTGCCTCTTAGTTTCCTTCAAGGTTCAAGTGAAGTGCTGCTTCATATGAGTAGTCTTTCATAATGTGCTTGGCAGTTCAGCTGTTAGAAAACTTTTCCTTCTCAAATTATCTTATTTTTTTTAAAGTTACTATCTTTTTATTTTGACCTCCTAAAACTTCTCTCAGAAAACCTCCCCTTTCCTCCTCCCAAAGGGCCAGGTCTGTATAAAAAAAAAATGTTTAAAAAAAGAAAAAGAAGAGAAAAAAATCAACAGAATCAATCAACACACTGAGAAAATCTAAAAATATATGCACTATTCTGTACCTGTGGACTTCCTGCCCTGGCAAAGGAGTAGGGTGGACACATCTGTATTCTAATACCTCTTCTTTGGGGTCATGCTTGTTCTTTCTAATTACACGACATTCACTTTTGATTGCTTTGTGGTTGTTGTTCTGTCCATCCACGCTATTACAGTTGTTGGTGTTTCCTTTGATTTACTAATCTCTGTAGCCTTGGTCCTGAACAGAGACTTTCTATCAGAGCTAGACTATCCCATGATGAGTTCTGAGATGGGGTAGCTGCCCCTGAATGGGTCCCTGTGCTAATCTCTCATAGTGAAGACACCCTGGATGTTTAAAGCTCAGAACCCTGGATCTTCAGAATTCTCTATCTGGTAGTTTTTATGGCAATGTACTAAAATACAAACTGCCAAACAGAATCTCAACAAATCAATGTAAGATTCCTTAAGAGGACACCATGAAGGTAGGGATTGTTTTTATTTTCATTCCACGCCCAGCACCTAGTACACAGTACTGGAACACTCTTAACAGATCTAAGATCTCATCAACATGTATATTCTCTCCAACTATGCAGACAACTCATTGATACCTGACCATCCTATGTAACTTATCTACATGCTCCTATAAATCTGCCAAGATACTGGGAAACATCCTCATCTTCTCTTGACATTGTGTAAATACTAGCGGAACATGCTGGCTACCCATCAGTTCACTATTCCTTTCCTCAGGTGACTTACCTATTATTAGCGATTATCCCAGGCACGCATCTTTAAAAACATCTTTTTTACCCCACTCTCCTGAATAACTCCTCATTTGTAAATTTACTGCTCCGAAGATGTTTTTAATAAATGTCTGCTGAATTGGAAAGAAGGGTGAACTGGAAGATAAAGCTATCAAAAGTGAAATGAAGAGTATGTCTCAAGAGGAGGTAGTTTACTCTCAGTAGAAGTTTTTTCAATTCAAGTTGTTTTCTGTTTGTTTTTGACAAGAGAAACCTCTTTTCTCTCCTTCCCAGTCCCATGCTCATTGGGAAAAAATAAAAAAAAATCCTAGTAACAAATATACAGTCAAGCAAAACAAATTTCCTCACGGTGATACGTGTGTGTCTCATTATGTCACTTCTGTCAGGAGACGGATAGCACACTTCTCTTGGTCCTCTATTTGGAATCCTGGATGATAGATACTTTGTTCATAAGAAAGTAACTTTCAAAGTTATTGTCTTTACAGGGTTGTCCGTGTTGTTATTGTATAAATTGTTGTCATGATTTTGTTCACTTCCCTTGTCATCAGTTTACAAAAGCTTTAAAAGTGTTCATTTTATGATACTACTGTCATGGTATAAACTGATCTGGTTCTACTTCACGGCATCAGTTTACATAAGTAAATGTGGTTGTTCAATGTGGTTGTTTTCCTACAATCTCGCCAAAAACTATAATTTTCTTTTTTTTTTTGCAATCTTTGTGAATCCGACGGGTATGAATAGAAAAATCAAAACTTTAATTTACACTTCTCTTATTATAAGTAATTTAGGTAGCATTCCCTTCATTTTACTGAGTCATCCTACACAAAAATAATGATTATTTTCCTATCTTTATTTCTATAAACAATGGGTTGTAGTTGTATTTATATATTTCTTATGTATATTTTGGTAGGTAGACTCCCAAGTGTTTTATACATTCTGAAGTTATTTTAAATGGAATTTCTATTTCTTTCTCTTCCTGCTGGGTTTTATTGCTATTATATAGAAATAGTGATGATTTATGTGGATTTAGTTTATATCCTGCAATTTTGCTAAAGTTATTGTTTCAGTTAATTTCAGTTGACTCTCTAAGGTGCTTTAGCTACACCATATCATTTGCAAAAAAAAGCCTTTGCTGAATAGCTACATGACAAGTATACAACATAAGAAAGTAGCTCTGGTTCTTGACATTTGCTACTTTTGACATAAAGCCTTTTTCAAAAAGGAAAAAAATCCTGAGGCTTATCTTCATATATTCAGTAAATAAATGTGTCTACTATCACCAAAATGAACGACTACTCTTCATTTCTTCATGCATTTCTGATGCAAAGGAAGTGAGCAGAACCATGAGAACAATGTACACAGTAATAGCAAAATGGGACAATAATCAATAGCAAATGACTTAGCTATTCTGAACAATACAACGATCCAAGACAATTTCGAAGGGTGTGTGATGAAAAAATGCTGTACACCCTCCAAGAGAAAGAACTGATGGAGTCTGAATGTAGATTGAAGCATAATTTTTTCACTTTTTTTTTCGCAATATGGCTAATATGGAAATATGTTTTGTGTGACTTCACAATGTATAGCTGATATCTCATTTCTTGACTTCTCATGACGTGGTGGGTAGGAGGGAGAGAATTCAGATCTCAAAAATTTATTTTAAATGAATGTTAAAAATAAATAAATAATAAACTGGCACTTAAAAAATACATGGGAACAGAGAAAAAAAATAAAGTAATGCTAACCCAAACTATACTACCTCACCGCCCCCCCCCAAAAGGGCCTCCTAAACTCCTTAAAGCAGCAAGAATAATTGCTGCTAATTATATGCTGAATTAACATTTACTTTAGTCAACTTGTTAGCTCTAATCAAGAGTTATTCTAATGTAACAAAAATTTCATCTATATGTTATAATGAAGACTCTAAAATACATTGTGGCACTTTGTATAATCAGTATGTACATTTATATCAACCAAAATAAAGCATAATTTTATGTTTTGAATCAATATGGTTTATAATAATCTTATTTTCCATTTTACATAATATTCTACATTATCCTTATAACGTAATACTAAGCATTGGTCAGAAATGTAACCTCTAGTTATAATACTGCTCTTATGGAAACAGAAAAACTCTCTGATCAACTGCTTTATAATGAAATTTCCTGAGAATTAATACATCAAAAAGTAAGGACTGTATAAATAAAAAATATACATTAGTCATCATCATTATTACTCTAAGCTAACACACCATATCTGTCAATGGGGTATGACATTTTCTAACAGTATCATGCCTAGTAGTGAACAGAAGAAACACAAAATATATTCTGGCATAGCCATTTTATGTACCTAGGCAACTCTCATTTCCTCATACTAGAAAGGTGACAATGAACCTGGCTGAGGCATTTCATTAAGCCCAAACCCTCTCAATTACATTAGTCCAAAGCACTGGATTTTCCATAGCAATTTTAATAGAATAGGAATACTTAGCATGATAGTCATGCCATCTTTTCAACTTATGTCAAGAGGCCTATTCTAAAATTAAAACTCTATTCCTTTATCCTAGTATGGCACTTCAGAAACTGTTCAAGTTCATTAATCAAATTCCCCATGTATGATTATAAAGAAAGTCGATAAAAAAAAAAGTCAGCACTAAAACTTATCAAGATACAACTCAGAGGATAGAGTTTTATCTAAAAATTCGAAATGCCTCCTCTATCTACTAGAGATTTGCAAAAGGCTTCTTGGCTATAGCTAATATCATTAAAAATAATCATTTTCACATTCTTGAAATTTCTGCCCACGTAAAGCCAGTAAATAGTATTAACACAGAACGAGTCTATATTCTAGATTCAGATTTCATTTCTAACCATTAAACTTGCACTCTTAACATATGCAGTCCTATTAAAAATGAAGCACCAGTGCATTTAAGAGGCTGGATTAAAACCATGCTCCAGTTCTAGTCCTAACAAAAATCAATGTAATATGCTCAATCAAGGACAATTTATCATAATTAATGGGAATAATAAAGTAAGCGAAAGCAATATGTTGTAAATGTAAGTACTTATTACATTTCAATTAGGTTCATCCTTACCCTGACATCTATAAGACAAAATGTCTTAATATTATAAATTTTAGAAATATATTATATATATTATTCCATGGACTAAAATGTCACAAAAGACTAAGCACTTAAATGTTTTCACAAATGTTATAGGTTTTATAAAATTGAAAAGGGAGGGAGTTTTAAAATGGATCCAAATTAAGCTGCTTTTCAATGTTGCAAGTAATTACTACCCACACCTTTCCATAGCTGCACAAGCAAAGCATGCTAAATTTCCAAAGTACTCTAAAATTTCTTTGGCATGCTGTTGGACTATTGTAGGTTATGTCACAGATACAAAGTAATTCAAATTTCTCTATGATGTGACAAGGTAATATGAAGTTTTTTAAATGGTCTTGTCAACTGTTCTTTCCATTCTAAGAAAGGAAGAATAAAGTAGACTTTCAACTCAAATTCCAAAACCTAATTCAAAGCTAGAGAGGAAGCACTGGTATAGTAGACACAGAGGTAGCCAGGAAGACTTGGATTCAAGTTCTGCCTTTGACACACACACTGGCTGTATGACACTGGATAAGTCCCTTGATCTCTTGGTGGTCAAAGGTACTTGTTTTGTTCCAAGACCTATTTAGAGTCTTAAAAATTGAGGGCCACAAAAAGCTTTTGTTTATTCGAGTTATATTTATCAATACATACCCTATTAAAAATGAAAATATTTGTATTTTTTTTTGCAGGGGGGAAGGCAGAGCAATTGAGCTTAAGTGACTTGCCCAAGGTCACACAGCTAGTAAGTGTGTCAAAGTGTGTGAAGCCGCATTTGAACTCAGGTCCTCCTGACTCCAGGGCCAGTGCTCTACTCACTGAGCCACCTCGCTGCTCCATATTTGTATTTTTACAAAATTAGTTTTAACTTCATGAACCTCCTGACAGGTCACAGTGAATATGATAAACTATGGACTAAACAAAGTCTAAACATACAAGCCCTTCTCTTCAAATAAACAGCTACACTTTAGTTCAGGCCCTCATTGACTCTCGTGGACTTTATTACAACATTGGCCTCCTGTCTCCCATATTCATTCACCATCCCAATCCATCATACTCACAGCTGCCAAAATAATTTCCCTTAAGTGAAGATCTGACCATGTGACTTCCCTACTCAACCAATGCCAGTACCTTCTATACAACCTAGCTCCAACCTATCTTTCCAGTCTCAGTGAACATTAATTACTTCTTTTCCTGCAATCTGTGAGATCCTTCTTGATCCCCCAGATGCTATCTCCTGTTCCCTTTACATGCTTATTTATCTATATATGGTTTCCATGAAGAAACTTGAACCTCCTTTGAGGAAAAGACTTTGATTTTTTTTCTTTCTATCCCCAGGACTTAGCACAGCACTTGGCACACAGTAGGTGTAATGCTTGCTAGCTCATAGATGTTATATAGGAAGCTTTACTTTATGTTCTGGGGCTTAATGCAATCAGCACATCACCTGCAAAAAGGAACAACTAGAGTCCTCTTCAATTTGGACTACGTGCTAGAGCGAGGGGTGGGGAACCTGCGGCTTCCAGGCCACATGTGGCCTTTGAGGTCCTTGGGTGCAGCTTTTTGACTAAGTTCAAGTTTTATAGAACAAATCTTTTTTATTAAGGGGATTTGTTCTGTGAAGTTTGGATTCAGTCCAAAGATGGAATTTAAGGGCCTAGAGGGTGACAAGTGGCCTGGAGGTTGCAGGTTCCCCACCACGGTAGACCTCTCCCATAATAATAGCACAGATTGAAATGTCCTTCCAAGGGTAACTTTCTCCAGATATTCCTATTTGCAGATGACATTGTCATGACTGCATCAAGCCCCAGAACGCTACAGTGTTCTGTAGAATCTCCTATGGTGAAAAATCTTATAAAGGACTTAACCAGTTACAAATTTATAATGTTTATAATTATGTTAAAATTAATCTTCATTAGGAAGCTAAGAATAATTTGCACTTCAATAAACTATATAACAATGAAAACTTTAAAAGCTTTAATGAAAAACTTTATATAATAAGGCTGTCTCTTCCATTTGCTGGTACAACTAACTTAAAGCAATAAATTGTCTGTAATGACACCATAAGGGTATATTCTTTTTCAACTAGTGAAATCTGCTTTTCAAAATGCTCTTTTCAGATATTTGATTCAAGTTCCTTTATTTATTTGGGAAGTCTAAATTATAAACTAAAGGTAAAATAACAATTGTGGAAAACTTCCTAGCTTCAACTGTAAAGCACTATTTCATGAACCGTTTTATGCCAGTTAATAAATTAATTAGATGGTCTGTGTTACTGCCCTATCTATCTACTTGTGTGTGTGTGTGTGTGTGTGTGTGTGTGTGTGTGTGTGTGTGTGTGTGTGTGTGTGTGTGTGTGTGTGTGTGTATAGATATAGATATAGATAGATAGATATAGATAGATAGATATAGATATAGATATACATATACATATATCCCTCATTCTATATTCCCTCTACGGGAGCTGAAGAGGCCTTTTCTGCTTCCATTTTCCATTTTCTTCCTGAGCTTCACTTCAAGATAGACGGCCAGGTAGGAGTGTAACCAAAATGGAACCTTTCTCAAGGATTTCAATAGAGCTGAAATTCTTGTACTATGTGTAGATACAAAACTTGGCTGAGAATGATTCGGGTCCAGAGATAAAGCTTTATAGGTAAAAGTCAAATCAGTAAATGAAGATTCAAAAGATACGTCTAAAGAAAACTGAAACATCAGGTGAAAATATTATTTTTCTCCTCCACAGTGGAAGAGAATTGTTGTGGGTTGTTTTTCATTTTTTAAATTTGGCTGCTATAATGAAATCTTTTAGGAATTCTTGCAGATTAACAAATATTAACAAAATTGGTCATTAATTCTGAAGATAATACTAATTCTTTTGCAGCCCATTTGGACAGCTCTCCCAATTTACTAAATATATTTTGGTTTTCAAACTTTGAACCAAATGTTAATAGTTTTTGATTTCTACAGAACTTAAAGGCATTTTATCTAAAATGTAATAAATATAATGAATCAATCCCATGTTATAGTTGACAAATGCTGACATGAGTTAAGTGCCTTTAAATAATGATGACATCTATAGAACTAAAGGAAGTAATATTTTAAAAAAAACACCCTAACATCCCAACTACTCAGCATTTAAATTCATAGAATGGACCCAGATGTCACAAAACTTATAATGCTGAAAAGTGAGTAATTTCTTGGAAGAGGCAAGGTTTAGTAAACTGACATAAATATTTTACAACACAGTATCTACAACAAGAGGCAATTTACTTCAGCATTAAAGACAGACAGGTAGGGGGCTGCTATTCATTCTGAATAAAACAGACTGAGAGAAAACAAAATACAAGCATATATAATACATACATGTAGTATCAATAGCTTCTCATTTTTCCTCTACCATGGTATAAATTCAACCTTGATAACTGAAGTGGTACTTAGTTAAGAATTTATGAATACTTTAGGTTTGTTCAAGGTCTCACAAATGCTCATCTGTACCTTTTTTAACTCTATGAAATGGAAAGAGTAATTTTAGGGATTAAATAAGTTATCAGCCTAACAGATATATTTGTAAAAAACACCACCAGTCACCACCCACCCCAAACCCCTATATACATTCAACCCAATGTAAAGGTCTGTTGGGGGCAAGCTAACAGGAATGTTCTAAAAGAGACAGTGTTTATACATATGCATATGTATATATACGTGTGTGTATATACACATATACATACATATGTACATCTGTATGTGTGTACATATTTATATTTATACATTTGTCAAGTGGTCACAGATCTAAATATGACAATAAGTATTTCACTGAGAATATTAAAATTAGTGATAATGGACTCATAAATTCCAATATAAGCAAGATAAGCAGACTAGAACAACTGTCTGTCTTAAAATTGTAAAATGCAAGAATTAATCTAAAAAATTCTACTAGTTTATATATACAACAGGCCAGTTTTCCAGCTATTTCATTAGACAATTATTTTCAAATAAATCAAAATGTATGTTTCACCCCCATGCCAACAAGTGCTAATGACAGTAAATGGAGCCTATGAAGGGGTTAAGAAATTGTTTGAACTCTGTTAGTGACCTTGCTATGACTTATACACAACATAATCAACTTTTCAGGAACACAGATGTTAAGAGACTTTATGTTGCCAATGTTTTAAGCTAAAAAAATGCTTTTCATTTTTTTCTATTTCCCCATGCTGTGTTTACTGCTTTACATATGCCTTTGACTGCCAAGGAATTGTTAACTAATCGGCATGAGATTCATTTTGCTAGTACACAGCTGGGCACTTTAGTCATGCAACATCTGCTTCTCAACATATCTTTTGCCTTTTCTGTACAGGAGTTGTCCCAATAAAAGATATTCTTTCAATTCTTATAAGAACTTGATACATAACCATCATCATCTATAAACTATTTGAATAAAATCTTCAATAGCCTCTGCATTTGTCCAATGGGTACCCTGTGCTCATTTGGAGGATCTAAAAAGTACAGAATGAACTTTAATTTGTATAATACTATAATTCAAAGGAGAGAGTCAAGAAGTCATCCTATAATTAGATGTTTTTTTTTAATATTGATATCTCTCAGACAAGCCTTTGAAGGCAAAGTAAAAAAAAAAAAAGATTCAGAAATATTTTTCACCAAGATACCCAAAGGAAATGTAGAGAAAGAATATAATGCTTTTTAACAATATAGCATTATAGATAATAGATATATTTAATTTTTAAATATTCAGAGACTGCTGCTCAATTTTCTTCTCTTTTCTTGTTCCCTGACTTCTGAGCAACCATTGTTCATCAACACGGTACTAAGCCCGAGGAAGGAAGCAAAATCCAAATACAAGCAATCTTCAAATTTCAAATGGCAATATTCTAAAAGTACATTTGGACTTTGTAGAATTACAGAATTTGAAAGCTGAAAAAGACTTCAGTGGTCTTCCAGTGCAAACCATACCAACCACACTATAATATACCCAACAAGTTGCTAACCCAGATTCTGTGAAGAAGGGGGAACCCACCACCTCTCAAAACAGTTCATTCTAGTTTTAGAGAGCTTTAGTGTTTGAAAGTTTTAGTTGGTATCAAACTTAGATTTTCCTCATTACTACTTCTCATCCCTACCTTCTGAGATTAAGCAGAACAGGTCTGATCCCCTTCATATGACAGCTCTTTAAATACTCAAACATACTATCATGAATACTTAATTGATTGGAACTTTTAACATTTTTCCCATTATTATTGAGGGTGAGTGCACTGGTAGGCTACTCCACAAAAGCCTATTTAACCTAGATCTGGGTAGAAATAAGCACTCAGGAGGATGAGACTGGAATGTGGTGAGAAAAGGCATCCACTGATTTCTCACTGCAAAGGCAGCCCTAAACGGAGAGTACACAACCTAAATGTCATTTCAAGTTACAACTGGGGATTCTGGGAAGAGGCTGCTCCTGCCAAAATTCCCACATCCCAATTCCTTAACCTAGGGTAGTGATTTAGGGCCAGAGTAAGAACTCACATCTCCCAAATGCTATTCAGATACTCACAAAGTTTTTAAGTTAAGCTTATGGGAGGATTGGTTCCCTTGGAAAGAATAGCATTAAAAAAAAAAAAATTGACTCCTCTTTTAACCAAGGAATCAGGGAACAAGCATGCATTCCTGGCACTATGCTAAGCACTAAGGCTATAAAAGACAAAAATGAAACTGTCCCTAGGAGATTACATTACATTAGGAGGAGACCATTTGTAAATAGAGTAAGTATATACAAATAAATGCAAGGTAACATGGGGAGAGGGGAATGACACCTTGGCAACTGGAGGCACAAGTATGAAGTAGCACTGGAGCTGAGCTTTGAAGGAAATAAGGGATCCTAAGGGGAATAAGTAAGGAAGAAGGGCATTCCAAGAAGGGAAAGCGTGCATAAAAGAACAGACACGAGAAGTGATGTTATGTGTCCCACTCAGCTGTCTGTACTGTGGACTTCAGGGCAAAACTCATCATTCTGTAAGATCCCTTCCACCCTGGAACTCACACCTCAACAGTACCCCCTACTCCTTCGGCCCCTCCAAGAGGGAGGAGGTGGAGAGCCCCTCCCAGAACCTCAATTTAAGTAAGGTACCCAGGACAGCCATCTTATTATCATTTACCACCAGGCTGCATTCCTCTGGCTTTCACCACCATTCCCAATTCCACTCCCCGTTTCAGCTTCCTTTTGTGTGTTGTCTTCTCTCCATTAGATTATAAACTCTCTGAGGTCAGACTCTTTCTTTTTTCTTTCTTTCATTTTTTGGGAGGCAAAGGAGGGGGAAGGTATTCCTAGCAATTAGCACAATGCCCAGCACATAACAGGCACTTAATAAAGGTTTTTTGATTGTGAACAGAACAAGGACAGTGTCACTGAACCAAAGTATTCGTGAAAGGAAATAATGTGTAATAAGCCTGAAAAGGCAGGTCTAGGCCAGGTTGTAAATGACCAGTATCATTTAATTTTTTAAAAGTGAAAACAAGGCAATGGATATATTTTAGAAGATGTGGCTAGTAAGTGGCTGAGCTATATAACTAATATGGTTCCCTCCGATTTAGATTTTGTGATT
Source organism: Trichosurus vulpecula (assembly GCF_011100635.1). NCBI lineage: Eukaryota > Metazoa > Chordata > Mammalia > Diprotodontia > Phalangeridae > Trichosurus > Trichosurus vulpecula. The sequence continues at coordinate 56,352,220 of NC_050579.1, forward strand.
CTATTTTTTAAGCAATAAATTTCATAAATGTGCTCATTTGACTTGTACTAAAAAAGAAGTCTGACCAAGGTAAGAAAAGAGTTAAGGAACTTGTTTTTGTTCTCTTAATATGCCTGGAGTATAGAAAATTAAATGATTCAGTTTAAGTACAAATTTTAACTTATTTTATTTCCTTGGATCACTTCTAAGTAGGCAAGTTACACATCAAATTTAGGGGTTTCCCCCTTTTTGCTGTAAGACAGATGGACAAATCATTTACTTGTAAATGTTAATCTTAGTAGTTAATCTTAGTAGAGTCCAGCAGTTTGTACCAGGAGAAAGTAGAACTGGTAAATATGACACAAATTTCTGCTTTACTACTTTTAATGACATCGAATTTAGTGCTGTTTTCACCCAAGTAAGAACAGTGACACCACTGAAAATCTCCATCATGCTTATGGATTCTTACCCTCAGAAACTGCATATCTTATATTCAGGCAGCAAATATAGAACTCCAAACTAATGTTACTTTATGAGTAAACTATCATTATGCTGAAAAAACATTCTTATTTATAAAAAAATTTAAAGAATGTTTTATATTAAAGAAGTCTAATCACATATCCTTTCCACTTCCCTACTTCAATACTTCAAGGATCCATGGTGTCATCAGTATAACTACTCCTTCCATGGATGCAGAATGTAACCGTTCTAGGACCCGGCAGGCTGTCAGAGCTCCTGTAGACAAAAGATTCATCATACTGCAGACAACCTAATAATACGCCTTTCTGAACTTAACCAAAGCAGACCTAAAATAACAAGGTCCCTCATTGGGCCAATACTCAGTCTCTCCAGCTTGGTAGAACTTAACAGAGCTAGTGTTCAGTTAGCACAGCCTGCAAGAATCTAGGGCCAAATTAAGTTATCAGATGATGCCTAAAAGGACTTTAATAGATAGGATATATGAAGAAGTTGGCTTAAATCAGGGGTGGGGAACTACAGCCTCAAGGGCACATGTGGCCCTCTAGGTCCTCAACTGTGGCCCTTCGACTGAATCCAAACTTCATAGAACAAATCCCCTTATTAAAAAGGATTTTTTTCTGTAAAACTTGGACTCAGTCAAAAGGCCATACCCAAGGACCTAGAAGGCCACATCTGGCCTGAAGGTCACAGGTTCCTCATTCTGGGCTTAGACTAATCTACAACTCAAACAACAGTGGAACTGTGAATTGATAAAACCATTCTGGAAAGCAATTTAGAATTGGATTTTTTAAAAGTGACTAAAATGTCCATATTCTTTGACCCAAAGATCCAACTACTAAACATACACTTCAAAGAGTTCAAAGACAAAAAGAAAGGTCCTGAATACAACAAATATTCATAGTAGTATTTTTGGTAGGAGGAAAAAAAACAAAACTAGCAACATGACTGAAGAAATTCTGACACATAAATGCAATATTACTACACTGTAAGATACAATGAATTCAGATACCTGGGAAGACTTACTTGAATTTATGCAGAGCAAAAAAAGCAAAACATGAAAAAAAATGTACAAAATAACTTTGTCAATGTAAAAAGTAAGACTGATAAAGCAATATTTAATGCTATGGAGTTATAATGTAAAATTATAATAGCCAAGCTTGGCCAGAGAAAAGTTGAGAAAATACATCTCCCTCCCTTCTTGGCAGAGGCAGAGGATTATGGGTATGGAATTGTATGTAAGATCTGGCACCGAGTATGTGTGGGTAGATTTGCCAAGCTACATTCCACCCTCTACTCCCTTCTTTCTTTGTAAATATTTGTTTAAAAGAGATGGCTTGCTGGGCAAAAGGGGAGGGATTTATTCATAAATGCAGGTGATGTGAAGGAGGAGGAGGAGGAGGAGGAGAAAGAGGAGGAGAAAGAGGTTAAATAATATCCCTTCATAGTGAATATGTAACCACTCTGAAGAAAAAATCCACGTGAGAAGCTAAAACTAGTACAAGCCAAGTACAAGATACAGTTTAAGTAGCAGAAATAAAACACAAATTAAAAAGATGAAATCCAGAAAACATAAGCCACTACACTGATCACTGGGATCAAGTATTACTAGTACTAGTATTACCACTTCACACTTACAGTGTTCTAAGGTTTGCAAGGTGCTTTACAAATATTATCTCATTTGCTCCTCACAACAGCCCTGTGAGGTAGGTGCTATTGTTATCTTCATTTTACAGATAAGGAAACTGAGGCAGACAGAAGCTAAGAGACTTGTCACGGACACACAGCTAGTAAGCTTCTGACACAACATCTGAACTCAGGCCTTCCTGACTCCAGGACCCGGGCTTTATCCATTGTGCCACCTTGCTGCTTCTACTTACAGAACACAAAATATTATTCTATGTGCTTTGTACAAACGTTTTGGCTATGATTAACATAAAATCTAACAAACAGAAACATCTTAAAGATATAAATAGAATACATTAAAAGACAAGATATTTTCCAGAAGAAGTTAAATTACTTTAATAAGTAAAAGCAAATTTTTTCAAAAGCTATGTCTATGGCATTAAAAGGATTACTTGCAACATATAAGGCTGTTTATATAACTGCTAACTATAAAATAAGCCTTATTCAGTAAGAGAAAAGTTGATGCTATCTAAACTGATTGAAACAATTTTTAATTAATTGACAAGAATTTATTAAGCATTTGCTATGTGCCAGGCAGGATGCTAAGTACTGAAGATACAAAGGCAATACATTCCCCGTCCTAAAGGAATTTAGCAAATCATATGTGAAACACCTTATGCTACAGACCACAGAGCAAGAAGGATTGCTCATATGTCTGAAGACCTTCTCCATCAATTAAGAGACAATTCAAAAACTTCATATTTTGCACTGCAAGTGTATGAAGCAACAAATACAGGTATAATATATCAGTCAAAATTTATCTTAAGGGAAAATCTGGTACTTTGTAAGCCTATTGACGTCAATGCCTCATCACAAAAAATAACTGATCTAACAGACAGATTTTTAATGAAAATGATATGAAAGAGAATTTATTAGATCCTGCACTCACAAATCTCCGTGGACATTAGGGTGATTTCGTTCTATAACTATCAGTTTAAAATATGGCCCCTTATAAAATTTGGACACATTGCATATTTCACAATCACTTTTATCAAGAAACATGAATGAGGATCAATAAAAAGTTTTTCAAGTTGTTACAGAAAAAATGAATATTATAAAAATCAATCCATTCAAAAAAGGAAGTTCAGTTGAGAAATTGAGTGACAATGTAGGGTCAGAGAATAGAGTACTTCTAAGTTATTGCTTTCTCATGCCAAAGACTTTCAAAGGGTATTAAAAGTAAAGAATAAAATGTTATTTTCTTTAATGATAATAATAATGAAGCCTCCAGGCTGTAGTGTTGGCTCATCTCCATAGGACTTTCTCTACCATGCCATAGTAACCTCTTCACTCTTAAAGGACTTCTCATAGCAGAAGTGCCCCCAGTCCCTGGGGCCTCATCTTCTGATTAGCTAGTTCCTTCCAGAACCTCCAATTTAAGGAGAAGGTTCAGGCCAAAGATATCTTTAAAATCTGACCAGGCTGCAATGCTGATCTCCAGAAGATTATGCCCCTATGTCTGTTACCTTCTCCTCATCAACCCCTTTCATGCATTGCCTTCTACCATTAAAATGTAAGCTTCTCAAGGGCAAGGGCTGTTTGCTTCCCCTTGTATTCCCAGCCCTTAGCATAATGCCTGGCACATAATAAGGACTTAATAAATGCTTACTGACTATAACAAAAATTTCCTTCTGAAATGGAGGAAATGTTTGGTTGGTATTTTGGAAAAACTAAGTATTTAAAACACCTCAATGCAAGATCCCCAAATTCATGCTCTGATCCCAAAAGATAAAGTGACTGCCTTTTTAGAGTCAAGGCTGAGTATGATAAATTGACAAAATGCTATTTTTTATATTTACTAATTTTAAAAAAGTCTGTCTTTTATATGACACAGACATAAAAACCTGCTTACTAATCACCTGATTGGTTCTCTAAAAGAAGAAAGTCTCATTTTTTAATGTACAAGGAACCCATCTGCAATAGACAAATTTGAAAAAGTCAGTAAATCAACAAGCATTTGTTCTGTATGTGCTATGTGCATGTGCACTGAGTAAACAAAGAAAGGCAAAAATCTGGACTCCTCCCTCAGGGAACTAACATTTATTGGGGAGAGACAACATGCAAAAAACTGTACATACAAGATATGTACAGTGCAAATGGAAGGTAATCTCGAAGGGAAAATACTAGCAATGAGGGAGGAAAGGTAAAGACCTCCTGCAGTTAAAGACATATGAATGAAATCTTGAAGGAAATCAGAGAAGCCAGGATGTGAAGGTGAGGAAGATGAGAAGGAGTCATCCAGGTGGAGAGAAAGGCAAGTAAAAAGGCCATCCTTTTCCAAGAATGACATCTAGGAAAGGGAGTGTTTTGTCTGAGCAACAGCAAAGTAGGGCAGTAAAGTTAAATCATGTGTCAAGGAAATGAAGGAGTTTATTGAGCAGGGTGGTGACATGGCTTTAGGAAAATCACACTGGCAGCTGAGTAAAGAATGAAGGAGAGTGGGAAAAAATTTGAGGCAGGAAGACCAATTAGAAGTCTATTCCAACAGTCCAGGTATAAAGTAAAGAGAGACTGCAGCAGGATGCAGGCTATGTGAGTGTAGAGAAGGTAATATACTGTTATCCCTTCCATATGGGAGAGGGGGTTAGGGATATAGCACCCCCACAATCTGGAAAATCCATATAAAAATTTTTGGCCTCCCCTTCGTACCAGAGAAGTCTGAATTATTAAGATAAAATGTTTTTATTATATAAGACTATACATATATTTTACACATTTCTGATTTTCTAAACTCTTTCTGTGCTGTCTGCTGGCCTTTCCATGTCATCTGCAGCTTTCATAAAACTCAAAAAAAAATTCCCATTTAATTTCTTATGCCGACCCACAATATGGTTGAAAGTGTGACGGGGAAAGGGATTCGGAGAGATGTTGACATCTGGTCTTATTCTATGTGAACAAGAATGGTCAACAGACTTGTACTTAACCTCTTTTAATGTCAGTGCTTTCTCTATGGGATTATATCTAATTTACCCTATATTTTTGTCTGTATATAACTTACTTGCAGGCTGTCTTCCCCATTAGATTCTTAACTGCTTGAGGGAAGGAAATATTTTTTTGCCCTTTTTTGTATGCCCAATGCTTAGCCCAGTGCCTGGCACACAGCAGGCCCATAATAAATGTTTGTTGACTTATGCTCCATTCAAACCCATTGGAAAAATCTCATTATATTTTGGTTATAAGTAAATAAAATGATTTCTCTTATTTATGAAACGAAGCAATATATTTTACTACTATTCATTAAATCTTTCTGTGAAGCCTGTTTTTTTCTGCTATAGCTTTTATATAAACAAAATATCTATCTAAATTAGAAGAATGAGTAAAAATATCAGACACATATTTTGAAAATTATATACATCTAAAAATAAGACCAAGCATCACATTGGTATTATAAGTTATTGATATGAAAATTATTCTGTTATGTTGTTTTATTATACATTACGAAATGATAATAAATCCTTAATTATACATGAATAAAATATGATCTAACAAAATTATTTGTGTAGAATGCTTTATGAAAAAGTCAGGAAGAGAGAGGAATAATTTTTAAAGGGTTTGTTTCTACAAAAAAAATGGAAACCGCTGTCCTGAGTACTTTGTCCTCTCTCCAACCCCTCAGGTATGGTATGACCTAATGTCTGTCTTTGGCTCTCTTCTCTCACTATTCTCTCTCCCAAAGCAATCTATGGAGTGAAAGGCTTGGACTAAATAGCTTCTAAGTTCTCTTCTAGTTCTAGAACTGTGAACCTATAATCTCATTTACTCCCAGAGTTTCAACTACATCTCTGTGCATATGAACACCAAATCCCTACCTTCATCCTTAACACTCTTTTGAGGTCAAGACTCACATCTCCAACTGCCTACAAGGTATCTCCATCTAAATGTCTAACCAATACAACATATCCAGTACCAAGCTCATCTTTCCCCTAACCCTGCTCCTTCTTCTGACTTCACTACTTTGGTCAGGGATACACCAACCTCATTCTTTCTTGTGTTAAGCCTTAGTTTAATCTTTGGTTATGATAGGTGAAGGAGAAAGAAGAGTCTGTTACCAAGTCCTCTTTATTTCAGCCTCTCACATCTGTCTTTTTTTTAAATAAGAGGTTGCTGAAAAAAGAATACAGGATTTAGGGTCAGGAGACCCAGATTCAAATTCCTACACTTAAATTTGCTAACTTTGAAAACTTGGTAAAACAACAACAGTATCAATACATTTACTAAATTAACATACATATTGGTACACAAATACTTTAATTAGCTTACATGGCACAATTTAACCTAGGGGATAGAGCGCCAGGTCTGAAATCAGGAAGAACTGAGTTCAAATTTGGCCTCTGACACTTACTAGCTGTATGACCCTAGCCAAGTCACTTGTCCCTGTTTGCCTCAGTTTTCTCATCTGAAAAACAAGCTTGAGGAGGAAATGGCAAACCACTCTAATATCTTTTCCAAGAAAACCCCAAATGGGGTCAGGAGGAGTCAGACATGACAGAAACAGCTGAATAACAACACAATTTAACCTAAAATGTGATGTATTTTATTATCTAACATCAAAAAAGTTATTTTTAATCTCATGAAAGATAAAAACAAATATCTGTTACATTACTCTAAAAACATTAGAATACATTTTGTGTTTACCTGATACCTCTCTTTATTGTTTGTATGTCACAATTAAGTGTTGTTAATTTTAGTCTTCTAAAGTACATAATGTGTCATAATAGCAAGAGGGCTGGATTTAGAGTTAGGGGACCTAGGTTCAAAATTCTGCTTCTGTACTAATCAACTGTGTGACCTTGGGGAAATTATTTAACCTCGTTGGGCCTCAGTTTCCTCAAGTGTAAAATGAAAGGGTTGGACTAGATAACTTTTCACATCCCTTCCTTTCTAGCTCTAAATTTATGATCCTACAACTAACTTTTATTCTGAATCACTGCGTGGTTGTTTTATTACTCTGTTTACGAGCAAAATAAGTCCCCCCCCCCCCGCCCATTTCTTAATCATTTGCCATTCATGAAGAACATAAGCAGGAAAACTGAACATCAGCAGACTAGGCTGTTAATATGCCAATAGTATATAATGAATGGCTTCTGCTTGCTTTACATCTATCCTTTATCCTTACCCTTTTAATTATTCTTTAATTTATCCACCAAAAACTGACTTTCTAAGCATAAAATTGTCTAGAATCTTGTGAGTAAATGTAGCCCTAAACTAAATTAGTAGTAAAACATGTGAAGTTGCCTAAGCAGGTCTAATATATCTCCTGACATTCTTCATAGCTAAAATAGATCACATAGTAAGACAGTGTGTCCCACATCACAGGAGGTGTTTGAAAACAGGTTTCATAACCACTGTAATATTACAAAGGAGAATTCATATATTAGCAGGGAGTTGGACTGAGTGACTTTTTACAATTCAGATTCTAGAGCTAAACTTTCCCTAAGGTCTTTTTAGACCTCCACATTTTCTCTAAAATTCTGGTTCTATGACTCTGAGATTACCAGCAAAACTCCAGTTTACAGTAACCTTTTCATTAATGTTCTTCTAAATACACTTAAGTTTTCTAGTTTTGCATGATTTAATCAACACATTAGCTTTCATGCTTTTAAGTGGATTTGCAAAAGGCAAATATTCAAAATGTGGGAAATTAAGGAGCTTTATTAATTTATTTCTTTTTTGTTGTGCTTGTTCCATGGCTGTGATGTCACTGTTTTAGTAAACTACTCCAGGTAAGGAAACTCATTCTTTTTACAATTAAAAATAATAATAATAAAAAGTGTTTACTTTCTTTTCCTTTCACCTCAATAAAATCCTTGTAATAAACATGCACAGTAGATCAAAACAAATTTCCAGAGTGGCTATGTCCAAAGATGTCTGATCCATTCAGCATACTGAGTTAAGCCATTGTTGGGAGGTTTCTTCATCAATCTTCATTGGTCCTCTGGAATAATGGTTGATTACTACCTTGATCAGACTTCTTATGTCTTTCAAAGTTGTTTGTCTTTATGATGTAGTTGAAAATATATAAATTGTTCTCCTAGTTCTATTATTTTATTTTGGATCAGTGTATATATGTCTTCAAAGACTTCTCTAAAACCATTCCTTTCATCATTTTTTATGGCATAAGTGTTCCATTACATTCATATACCATAATTTTTCATGTATTCCTCAACTGATACCCCCAACCCCTCCCTCCAGTATTTAGTTTCTAGTTCTTTACCACCACTAAAAAAGCTATTATAAATTTTTTTTACACATGGAAACTCTTCTTTCTTTCATGTCTATGAGGTATATGGTATCCCCGGATCAAGGTTATAAGTTAGTAACTTTGGGGGCATAGTTCCAAATTGCTTATCAAAATAGCTGGACTAATTTCACAACTCCACCAATAGTGAACTTTGTATCTTTTCTTACAACCCTTCCAACATTTGTCATTTTCCTTTTTTGTCAACTTTTCAAATCTCATAGGTATTAAGCAGAAGCTCAGAATTGTTTTTAATTTTCATTTCTCTAGTTATTAGTAACGTGGAACATTTTTTCATGTGGCTTTTGGGCTTAGATTTATTCTTTTGATAACTGCCTGTTCACATCCTTTGATCAATTATCTGCTTGGAAGAAGTTCTTGTTTTTATAAAATTGAGTTAGATCCTTATATATTTTGGAAATGAGAGCTTTGTCAAAGAATCTTGTTGCAAACACCTTTTCTAATCTAATCTAATACTTCCCTTCTAATGCATTGGTTTTGTTTGTGCAGAAACTTTAATTTTATGTAATCAATCAAAAATTGTCCACTTTCTCTTTTGTTTGGTCATGAGTTCTTCCCTTCCCCTTAGATCTGAAAGATCATTTCTTCTTTGCTCCTCTAATTCCTTTGTGATGTGACTTTTTATATCTAAGGTCATGTATTCATTTGGAGATTTCCTTGGTATGTTGTGTGAGGTACAGGTAATTAAATGGTGAGTTCCCTGTCTTTTGCTTTTCTTGTTATTCTCAGCACTTAGCACAGAATTGGCACATAGCAGATGCTTAATAAATGTTTACTAATTTCAGCTAAAATGTTTTCCAATTTTTGCTGAGGGTAGGAATGGTCTGGCTTTATTTATATCCCGAGTGCTCAGCATACAACAAGTGTTTGATAAATGCTTGCTGATTTCCTTGTTGCCTTGAAATAGTTGGTCCTTTTAACAGGGGCCTTTGGGTTTATAGAACATTAGGCCACCAGAATAATTTGCTCCCGTACGTTGTATTACTAATCTGTTCCACTGACCAACTCCTTTACTTTTTAAGCAGTAACAAATAGGTTTTTTGAAATTATTATTGTTTAGTACAGTTTAAGATCTGGAACTGCTAAGCCCCCTTTCTTCCCATTTTTTTTTCAAAACTTCTCTTGAGATTCTTAACCATTTGCTCCTCCAGATGAATTTCATTACTATTTTCTTTAAATAGCTCTATAATCCTTTGGCAGTATGACTGGTATACCACTAGATAAGTAAATTAATTTAGGTAGTATTAGTATTTTTATTATATCAGCTCAACATATATATCTTGAACAATTAATGTGTCCAATTTTTCAATGAGGAAACTCATCTTACCAATGCAGACCTGTTGTGCAATTTTCAGTTTTAAAGAACTGGGCACTAAGAAACTTGTGCTAGAATCATATAATCAGTATAAGTAAAAACTTGGACCCAGGTCTTCCTGGTTCAATGTCTACTTACTACTCACTCCATGCTGCCTCTGAGAGAGACACAAACAGACAAGATTTATATTTCATATTATTTTTTAATGAGTTCACTCTTTTCTTTCTAATGGGTAATATAAATAGTAAACTTAAGAAAACAGTGAAAAAGATTAGCATCAATTTAGTCTGTGGTCTAATTTTCCTAAATAAAAATGGCTAGTAACAGTGCCAGATTACATAGTGGGTACTTAATAAGTATCTGTTCATGAAAACAGCTCCTTTGATTTTCTGTTTCAATGAATGTCACACAAGATGATTATACTTGACTGATTTCTAAGTGGCTGAATGAATTAATGACTCTTATTTCCCTCTGCATAATCATTGCAACTGTATTGTTTTCATCATTATGCAACAGAGTGCCCTTACACATAAATATCACTTTATACCATTTTAGAAACTTAATAATGCTTATAATTTTGACATATCCTTATATTACAACTGCTCGCCATATAAGCTCACATACTCAAATACAGTGGTAGGGATTGGGAATAAATTGAGGCAAGAAAATTGTGTCCTGTATAAAGGAAGAATACAGGAACAGAGCCAAGATAGCAGAGTAAAAGCAGGGACTTGCTTGAGCTCCCCCCAAACCCCTCCAAATACCTGTAAAAAATGACTCTAAACAAATTCTAGAGCAGCAGAACCCACAAAATGACAGAATGAAACAAATTTCCAACCCAAGACAACCTGGTTGACAGGAAAGGTCTGTTGTACCAGTCTGAGAGAAGAGTACACAGTCCCGTATAGGCTGCACTGGCACAGATGGGCCACAGCAGGCCTCAAGGGACTGAATCACTGGCAGCTGTGGTGGTTTCCAGACTTCTCAACCCATAAATGCCAAAGACAACTTAGAAGGTCAGTAGGAAAGGTCTGTTGGACCTGGGTGAGAGAGGAGCAAGGTCCGGCCCCAGTCCCAGGGTGGCAGTGGCAGCAGTTGCTTCTGGAGCTCGGCCCACAAAGGGCCACGTAAAACATATTTCCATATTAATCATAGTGTGAAAGAAAACACACGCACACAAAAATCCAAGAAAAATAAAGTTTTAAAAAAGTATGCTTTGGTCTGCATTCTGACTCCATCAGTTCTTTTTCTGGAGAGCATCTTTCATCCAAAGTCCTTTAGAATTATCTTGGATGAATAGGGGGGAGGAGCCAAGATGGCGGCTGGTAAGCAGAGAATAATGTGAGCTCCGTACGGAGACCCTCCAAAAACTTATTAAAAATGGCTCTAAACCAATTATAGAATGGCTGAACCCACAAAACAGCAGAGGGAAGTAGAGCTCCAGCCTAGGACAGCCTGGATGGTCTCTGGGTGAGGTCTATCCCACACGGAGCTGGGAGCTGGGAACGGAGTGGAGCAGAGCCCAGCCTGAACGGCGTGGACCATCAAGACCAGAAGCCGGGCGGAGGGGGCCCTAGCGCCCTGATTCAGTGAGCTGCGGCAGTTACGAGACTTCTCAACCCACAAACACCAAAGACTGCGGAGAAGGTTAGTGGGAAAAGCTGCGGGAGTGGAAGGAGTTCGCGGTTCAGCTTCCAGCCCCGGGGGCAGCGGAGGTGGGGCAGCTGCGGCTGCTGCTGCTTCCAGCTCCAGGCCCACCTGGTGGGGGGAATTAAGTGGCGGATCAGAGCAGGGGTACACAGTCTGCCGAAGATCTGAGCCCAGTTCGGGTTGGGGGTCCTTGGGGAAGGAGAAGTGCTGGTGCAGCAGAGCTGGCACCTCCCCCCCAAACGTGGAACATAGAACTCTGTAGTCTACAAGCAGTCATACCCCACTGAAAAACTCAAGGGTCAAGTTAGTTGGCTGGGAATATGGCCAGGCAGAGAAAACACACCGAGATTCAGTCTCAGACTTTGCATTCTTTCTTTGGTGACAAAGAAGACCAAAACATACAGACAGAAGAAATTAATAAAGTCAAAGAGCCTACAACAGAAACCTCCAAGAAAAACAGGAACTGGTCCCAGGCCATGGAAGAGCTCAAAAAGGATTTGGAAAAGCAAGTTAGAGAAGTAGAGGAAAAATTGGGAAGAGAAATGAGAAGGATGCGAGAAAACCATGAAAAACAAGTCAATGACTTGCTAAAGGAGACCCAAAAAAATACTGAAAAATACACTGAAGAAAACAACACCTTAAAAAACAGACTAACTCAAATGGCAAAAGAGCTCCAAAAAGCCAATGAGGAGAAGAATGCCTTGAAAGGCAGAATTAGCCAAATGGAAAAGGAGGTCCAAAAGACCACTGAAAAAAATACTACTTTAAAAATTAGGTTGGAGCAAGTGGAAGCTAGTGACTTTATGAGAAATCAGGATATTATAAAACAGAACCAAAGGAATGAAAAAATGGAAGACAATGTGAAATATCTCTTTGGAAAAACCACTGACCTGGAAAATAGATCCAGGAGAGATAATTTAAAAATTATTGGACTACCTGAAAGCCATGATCAAAAAAAGAGCCTAGATATCATCTTTCAAGAAATTATCAAGGAGAACTGCCCTGATATTCTAGAGCCAGAGGGCAAAATAGAAATTGAAAGAATCCATCGAACACCTCCTCAAATAGATCCCAAAAAGAAATCTCCTAGGAATATTGTCGCCAAATTCCAGAGCTCCCAGATCAAAGAGAAAATACTGCAAGCAGCCAGAAAGAAACAATTTGAGTATTGTGGAAACCCAATCAGAATAACCCAAGATCTGGCAGCTTCTACATTAAGAGATCGAAGGGCTTGGAATGCGATATTCCGGAGGTCAATGGAGCTAGGATTAAAACCTAGACTCACCTCCCCAGCAAAACTGAGTATCATGTTCCAAGGCAAAATATGGATTTTCAATAAAATAGAGGACTTTCAAGCTTTCTCAGTGAAAAGACCAGAACTGAATAGAAAATTTGACTTTCAAACACAAGAATCAAGAGAAGCATGAAAAGGTAATCAAGAAACGGAAATTGCAAGGGACTTACTAAGTTGAACTGTTTTGTTTACATTCCTACATGGAAAGATGATGTGTATGATTCATGAGACCTCAGTATTAGGGTAGCTGAAGGGAATATGCATATATGTATGTTTATGTATATATATATATAAGTGAATGTGTATGTATGTATGTATCTATGTGTATATGTATGCATGTGTATGTAGGTATATATATATATGTATGCTTTTATATATGTATATACATATATATGTATATATATATGTAAAAGAGAGAGAACAGACACAGGGTGAGTTGAAGATGAAGGGAAGATATGTAAAAGAAATAAAATGAAATTAAGGGATGAGAGAGCAACATACTGAGAGACGGAGATAGGGAGAGATAGAATGGGGTGGATTATCTCGCCTAAAGGTGGCAAGAGGAAGCAGTTCTGTGGGAGGAGGGGAGAGGGCAGGTGAGGGGGGAATGAGTGAACCTTGCTCTCATCATATTCGGCCTGAGGAGGGAATACCATACATACTCAGTTGGGTATCTTACCCCACAGGAAAGAAGAGGGAAGAAGATAAAAAAAAATAAAGGGGGGGGGGAATAAGGAGGGGAGGGCAGATGGGGGTGGAGGTAATCAAAACAAACACTTTGGAAAGGGGACAGGGTCAAGGGAGAAAATTCAATAAAGCGGGATGGGTTGAGAAGGAGCAAAATGTAGTTAGCCTTTCACAACATGAGTATTGTGGAAGGGTTATACATAATGATACATGCGTGGCCTAGGTTGAAGTGCTCGACTTCTTAGGGAGGGTGGGTGGGAAGGGAAGAGGGGAGAGAATTTGAAACTCAAAGTTTTAAAAACAGATGTTCAAAAACAAAAAAAAAGTTTTTGCATGCAACTAAAAAATAAGATACACAGGCAATGGGGCGTAGAAATTTATCTTGCCCTACAAGAAAGGAAGGGAAAAGGGGATGAGAGGGGAGGGGGGTGATGGAGGGGAGGGCTGACTGGGGAACAGGGCAACCAGAATATATGCCATCTTGGAGTGGGGGGGAGGGTAGAAATGGGGAGAAAATTTGTAATTCAAACTGTTGTGAAAATCAATGCTGAAAACCAAATATGTTAAATAAATAAATTTAAATAAAAAATGTTAAAAAAAAAAGAATTGTCTTGGATAATTGTCTATGTTGATCAGAATAGTTGTCATACACTGTTGAACAATATACAATAATGATGTTACTGTGTTCAGCATTCTCCTGGTTCTGCTCACTTCCCTTTGGATCAGTACATAAAAGTTTTTCTGAAGTCATCCTGCTAATCATTTCTTATAGTACAACTGAATTCCATCACAATCTATATAATACGACTTATTCAGCTACTCCCCAATTGATGAGCATCCCCGCAATTTCCAATTCCTTGCCACCACTAAAAGAGCTGCTATAAATATTTTTGTACATATAGGTCCTTTTCTTTTTTTTTTTAATCTCTTAGGATAGAGACCTAGTAGTGATATTGCTGGGTCAAAGGGTATACAAAGTTTTATAACCTTTGGCCATAGTTCCAAATTTTTCCCCAAAATGTTTGGATCAGTTCACCACTCCAACAGTGCATTAGTGTCCCAATTTTCCACGCCCCCTCTAACATCTGTCATTTTCCTTTTCTGTCATATTAACCCATCTAATTGTATGAACTGGTACCTCAAAGTTGTTTTAATTTGCATTTCTCTAATTAATAGTGATTTAGAGCATTTTTATATGACTATAGATAGCTTTGATTTCATCTGACCTTTGACCACTTATCAACTGGGGAATGACTCATATTCTTATAAATTTGACTCAACTCTCTACATATTTGAAAAATAAGGCCTTTATCAGAGAAACCTGCCCTAAAAAATCCCCCCAGTTTTCTGTTTCCTTCTAATCTTGGTTGCAATTGCTTTTGTTATTGCAAAAACTTTTTAATTTCACATAATTAAAACTGCCCATCTTATATCTCACAATGCTCCCTATCCCTTGTTTGATCATAAATTCTTCTCTTGTCCATATGTCTGACAGGTAAACTATTCCATGTTCCCTTAATTTGCTTATGGTATCGCCCTTTACATCTGAATCATGTGCCCATTTTAACCTTATCTTGATATACAGTGTGAGATGTTGGTCTATACCTAGTTCCTGCCAAACTGCTTCTTGGTTTTCCAGTAGTTGTTGTCAAATAGTGAGTTACTGTCCCAAAAGCTTAGATCTTTGTGTTTATCAAACACTAGATTACTAGGGTCATTTACTACCATGTATTGTGTACCCAATTTATTCCACTGATCCACCACTCTATTTCTTAGCCAATACCAGATTGTTTTAATGATCACCACTTTGTAATACAACTTGAGATCTGGTACTGCAAGGTCACCTTCCTTCACATTTTCCCCCCTTTCCACATATTCTTAACTTTTTGTTCTTCCAGATGAATTTTATTATTTTTTCTAGCTCTATAAAATAACTTTTTGGTAGTTTGATTGGTATGGCACTGAATAAGTGTATTAACTTTGGGTAGAACTATCATTTTAATTATATTGCTTTGGCCAACCCATGAGCAATTAATATTTTTCCAGTTGTTTAGATCTGACTTTATTTGTGTGAAAAGTGTTTTGTAATTGTGTTCACATAGTTGTCTTGACAGGTAGACTCCCAAGTATTTTACATTAACAAGTTATTTTAAGTGGAAATTCTTCCTGCTGGACTTTGTGGTAACAGAGAAATGCTGATGAGTTATGTGGGTTTATTTTATATCCTGCAACTTGAATAAAGTTGTTAATTATTTCAACTAGTTTTTTAGTTGATTCTCCAAGTATACCATCATTAGGTATTATCTACAAAGAGTGACAGTTTTATTTTCTCATTGCCTATTCTTATTCCTTCAATTTCTTCTTCTCTTATTGCTATAGCTAGCAGTTCTGGTAGGCATCCTTGTTTCACTCCTGATTTTCCTGAGATGACTTCTAGCTTATTCCCATTAACAGAGAATGCTTGCTAATGGTTTTAGATAGATACTACTTATCATTTTAAGGAAAGATCCATTTATTTCTTGCTTTCTAGTGTTTTTAATGAGAATGGATGTTGTATTTTGTCAGATTTTTTCTGCATCTATTGAGATAAGCATGCGATTTCTATTGGTTTTGCTACTATTGAACCAGCCCTGCATTCCTGGTATAAATCCCACCTGGTCATAACAAATGATCTTTGTTATATATTGCTATAATCCCCTTGCTAGTATTTTATTTAAAAATTTTCCATCAATATTCATTAAGGAAATTGTCCTATAGTTTTCTTTACTGTTTTTTGCAATTCCTGGTTTAGGTATCAGCACCATTATTTGTGTCATAAAAGGAATTGGGTAAGATTCCTTCTTTGCCTATTTTTCCAAATAGTTTATATAGTACTGGAATTAATTGTTCCCCAAGTGTTTGGTAGAATTCACCTGTGAATCTATTTGGCCCTTGGGAGTTTTTCTTAGGGAGTTCATTTATGGCTTGGTCAACTTCTTTTTCCAAATTAGGGGTATTTAAGTATTCTATTTCTTCTGCTAATTTGAGCAATTTATATTTTTATAAATATTTATCCATTTCACTTAGGCCATTAGGTTTAATGGCATATAGCTGAGCAAAATATTTCCTAATAATTGCTTTCATTTCATCTTCACTGGTGGTGAATATACTCTTTTCATTTTTGATACTGGTAATTTGTTATTGCTTTAAATTAAATTAACAATGATTTATCTATTTTGTTGTTGTTTTTATAAAACCAGCTCTTAGTTTTATTTATTAATTGAATGGTTTACTTTCGGTTTTATTAATCTCTCCTTTGGTTTTCAGGATTTCCAATTTGGTATTTAATTGGGGATTTTTAATTTGTTATTTTTCTAGATTTTTTAGTTGCATGCTCAATTCATTGATTGGTTTTCTCTTTTTTACTGATCCAAGTGTTTAGAGATATAACATTTCTCCTAAGTACTGCTTTGTCTGCATCTGACAAATTTCAGTATGTTGTATGACTGCTGTCATGATTTCCCTTTTCTGTTTGCTTTCTCTTGATTCTTGTATTTGAAAATCATATTTTCTATTCAGCACTGGTCTTTTTCGTCAGGAATGCTTGAAAATCCTCTATTTCATTAAATATCCATTTTCTGTCACTGAAGGATTATGCTCAGTGTTGCTGGGTAAGTGATTCTTGGTTATAATCCTAAGCTCCTCTGCCCTCTGGAAAATCATATTCCAAGCCCTCTGATCCTTTAGTATAGGAGCTACTAAATTTTATGTTATCCTGACTGTGGCTCCATGATATTTTAATTTTTTTTCTGGCTGCTTGCAATATTTTCTCCTGTGGAATTTGACTATAATATTCCTGGGAGTTTTCATTTTGGGATCTTTTTCAGGAGGTGATTGGTAGATTCTTTCCATTTCTATTTTACCCTCCAATTCTAGGACACCAGGGCAGTTTTCCTTGATAATCTCTTGAAATATGATGTTGTTTCCTTTTTTGATCATGTCTTTCAGGTAGTACAATAATTCTTTAATTATCTCTCCTTGATCTATTTTCCAGGTCAGTTGTTTTTCCAATGAGGTATTTTATATTTTCTTCTGTTTTTTTAATCTTTTTTATTCTATTATTTTTTATGTCCCATGGAGTCATTAGCTTCCACTTGCACGATTTCTAATTTTTATGGCATTATTTTCTATAGTGAGCCTTTGTGTGTCCTTTTCCATTTGGTCAATTCTACTCTTTAAAAAGTTCTTCTTTTCAGTGGGTTTTTGTGGCTCTTTTACCATTTGGTCTATTCTGTTTAAGAGGTTATCTTATTCAGCGATGTATGTATGTATGTGTGTGTGTGTGTCTTTTATGAAACTGCTGACTTTTTTCATGATTTCTTTGCATTATTCTCATTTCTTGTCTCAATTTTTTTTCTCTACCTATTAGAGTTTTAAAATTGTTTTTTGAGCTCTTTCAGAAATTCTTTTTGGGCATGAGACCAAATTCACATTTTTCTCTGAGGCTTAGCATGTCGCTGTTTTTAAACATTGCTGTCTTCCTTGAGCTTGTGTTTTGATCTTCCCTGTAACCATAGTAGGTTTCTTTGCTCAGGCTTTTTTTTGTTGTTGTTTGCTAATTTTTCCAGCACATTTCTTGACTTTTAACTTTAAGTTGGGCTCTGCTTTTGGGGTGGAGGGGGCACTATTCCAAGTTTCAGGTTTTTAATACTGCTGTTTTCAGAGCTAGTTCTGGGGAGCTATAAGTTTTCAGTTCTTCCAAGGTGGTATGACTCTAAGGAGAGGTGTGGTCACTGTTTCCTGGATCTTGCTATGGTCTATAAGCGGCCACAAATACTCTTTTCCACCCTGAAACTGTGACCAGGGTCCCCACCCCTGCTAGTGCTCCTCCTTGCCTGGGCTATGACCCAGAACCACATACAGTCAATGCAACAGAATCCTACACCCAGTGCCAGCAAAGGGTCTCCTAAAATCTCCAACCCCCTTACTGGTACCAATTTAGTCATCCCAAGACCTACTACTGGCTTGCTGGAGTGCAACTTGCTCTGGACTGTGCTCCACTCTCACCCCAGTGAGACAGATCTTTCCAGCTGACCTTCTAAGTAACCTTCAGGTGAAAAATTATTTCACCTTGTCCTTTTGTTGGTTCTGCCTCTCCAGAATCCATTTTGAAGCATTATTTTAAAGTTGTTTGGAGGGGAATTGGGGAGACCTCAGGCAAGTTCCTACCTTTACTCACCATCTCAGCTGCTAAGTAATCTCATTTTCAACCAAGAAATACCGGACGGGGCTTCTTCTATCTTTAAAATACTACATACGAACTTTTTTTTAAAATTTCAAAGTAAGTACCTAGTTAATTTCTGACATATGATACAAATAACAAAAGGTATCCATAATATACAAGTATCAAAAAATATACTACTCAACCTTCCCCCATAAGGCAACCTGTAACTTGGATATCTCATAAGCATTCTATATTCAAAAGAGAACTCATTAATTTTCTGCATAAACTCAACTCTCTAACTTTCTTAATTTCATTGAGGAAACAACATGCTTTTAATTACCCAGGTTTATCACCAAAGCATCATCCTCAAGCTTTCACATTCCTTCATTCCCTATATATCCAATTAGTTATATATTCTATCTCAACATCTCCTGCACCCATCTCCTTCTCTCACACAACTACCTTAATTTAAGTCCTCATCCCCTTTTACCAGGACAATCTGAACAGCCTCCTAAGTGGCATCTCTGAGTCCAGACTCTCCACTCTCCAATTCATTCATCGCACAGCTGTCAAATTGATGATCCTGAACAGAAAGGTTGGCCATATCTTCACTGACTTTAGGATAATGTGTAAATTCCTCTACTGGGCAACTAAAGCCCTTCAGAATTTGCATCCAATCTATCTTTCTAGGTTGATTACACACTCTTCCTCACACACTACAATCCAGCCAGGCTGGCTTCCATCTCCTGATGAAGTGTCTTTTTTGCTGTCCCCTATGTCTGGGATGTTCTCCCTCCTCACCTTTGCCTCTTGGACCTCTGAGCTCCACTTAAGGTTCAGCTCAAATACCAACTCTTCCAAGAGGCCTGTCCTGATTCCCCTAGATGTTAGTTCCACCTCCCCACCAATCACTGCTTATTTGGTTTATATACTCATCCTTTGAACACATCCTCTTTCCACAGCAGAATGTAAACGCCTTGAGGGCAGAAATTATCTCACTTTTGTTAATGAACACAGAAGAGTAGGGCCATTAATAGGAACAGTAAACTGAGGAGGAAGAAGCAGTTTGAAGGGGAAGTTGAGTTTGAGGTACTTCAGCAGGGAACATTCAAGAGCCGTCCTGTAACAGCTAGAAATGTGGACCTGAGGAGAGAGGCTGGCACGAAAGAAAGTTGGGAGCTAAAAAAAACTTGTGGTGAGCAAAGTATCAAAAATGCAATCCAATATATGATACTAAGGGTTTTTTACTCGATAGATAAGAGACCTGGTCCCAAATAGTAGTGTTCTTTGAGGTTTATCAGAAAAGCTCTATTAGGTCTTATTCAACTCAATAAATACTTATTAGATACCTGCTGTACATAGAATAGGAGGCTCTGGGAGAGAACCAAGGTTTACATAAGGCACAGTCCCTCCCCTTGAGGAGTTTAGAGTCTAGTGGGGGGAAAACCAAGTGCAGGAGAGGCGAGGAATCCAGTGCCATGGGATTTCCTTATTCCTGTTCATGGCACCGGTACAATTCTTCCAAATCTCAAAATCATCTTTTCCTCCTCCCTCTCTCTTATCCCCCACATACAGTTTCCAAGTCCTGTCAATTCAATCTCCAGAGCATCCTATTGGGCCCCTGTCACTGCCATAACTCTCTTTCAGGCCCCAGTTATTTCTTGCTTCATCTACTGAAACAGCTCCCTAGCCTGGGCACTCCAGTCTCTCTCCTCTCTAATGTGTCACTACACATCATGATCAGATTAATGATCTTAAAGAATAGATCCAGCTGCGATTGGATCTCTGCCCAAAATACTTTCAATCGCTACACTAAGTCCAAATGCCGCTGCCTAGAATTCAAGGCTTTTCACAGTCTGACTCCAATCTATCTGCTTAGGCCCATCTCTCACTACTCTTTTTCACACATTTTATCAACCAAACTGAATGACAATAACAAAGACAACTACTATAATTGATGATGATGATGATGATGATGGTGATGGCGATGACGACAACGATATCACGACAGCTGGCATTCATATATTAGCTTATAGTCCTTTAAGGTCTCCAAAGTACTCGACATACGTTATTTCATTTGATCCTTACAAGAGTCTTGCTGAATAGGTGCTACTAACATCCCCTATTACAGATGAGGAAACTAAAGCTGAGACAATTTAAGGTGCTTGTCCAGGGTCACAAAGCACTACATGAATAAGTCAGAACTTGAACTCAGGTCTTTCCCACTCCAAGTCCAGTGTTCTAACTACTATAAACATTTATTAGTCTAGTAGACCTAGATCACTCATTATTCACCAGACACAACCCGAACTTCCCATTTCCTTACCTTTGCTCACCATTCCTTATCTATGAAATACCCTTCATGGGAGTTCAACTCCCATTTTTTGCCTTTTGCTATCATATCCATGTGTCCGGATGTAGCTCAAATATCATCTTATCCATGCCATTCTCCGAACACTTGCCTACCCCTTCCACACCCTGAATCTGAGAACAGAACTAGAACTCACAGAAAGAAGTGAGTCAATCCCTTATCAACAGACAATCTTATCTGAAAGCAGTGAGGTACAGTGAAAAAAGAACAGGATTTGGAATGACAGGACTAGGGTTCAAATTCTAGCCCTGCCACTTCCTGCTTTGGGCCCTTCACTGGTCTTCCCTGGGCCCCAGTTTCCTCACTTAAGAAATGAGGAGACTGAACTAGATGACCTCTAAAGTCTGTACTTATTAACAAATAGCTCCACTAATAGGCACATTTATTTGAATGAAAATTAACTGTCAGATTAAGTTTTTCAAATTGGTTAGACTGTTGAACCCTCAGCAATGGCTGGTATGAAGAGAAGGATTTTCTATCGGTCACTGGAGGTTCACAAACTGGAGCTTTCTAAAACCAGAAAAAGGGTAACTGTTTCAAAGGATACTGTTTGGAGCTATTTACTAATACACTAATGATTCCTGAGTCAGAAGTAATGATGGGGATGAACCTAGAAGAAGAGGGGCTGGAGTGGAAGGAGAGGCTGAACCCTTTTAGTGCTAGAGAAACAATCCCTGCTTCAAAACGTATTCTTAAAAGCCTAAAACTAGTATGTTATCCCAAAAAGCATTGTGATAGTTTGGTTCACTACATGAAAAGATAGATGCTCTCTGACTGATTCATTTTAAATTAATTTTGATTTTAATTAATCTGGGAAAGGGCAATGGCATGTAAAATTTTTAAAAAATAAAAAAATCCAGAATTATGACTTCAATTGGAAAATAAAATGTGATACCACCCATTAAGAAAACCCACATGAAGAAAGAGGAATGAATTTATACTGAAAATCTCATGTTGCATTTAAATCAAAGACAAGTGGCTGGAAAGCAGGGACCAGCCTGAGCTCCCTGCCGAGCCCCTCCAAAAACCTATAAAAAATGGCTCTGAACCAATTCTAGAACGGCAGAACCCACAGAACAGCAGAGGGAAGCAGGGCTCCAGCCTAGGACAGCCTGGATGGTCTCTGGGTGAGGTCTATCCCACACGGAGCTGGGAGCTGGGAACGGAGTGGAGCAGAGCCCAGCCTGAGCGGCGTGGACCAACAAGACCAGCAACTGGGCAGAGCATGCCCTAGCGCCCTGATTCAGTGAGCTGCGGCAGTTACGAGACTTCTCAACCCACAAACACCAAAGACTGCGGAGAAGGTTAGTGGGAAAAGCTGCGGGAGTGGAAGGAGTTCGAGGTTCAGCTTCCAGCCCCGGGGGCAGCGGAGGTGGGGCAGCTGCGGCTGCTGCTGCTTCCAGCTCCAGGCCCACCTGGTGGGGGGGAATTAAGTGGCGGATCAGAGCAGGGGTACACAGTCTGCCGAAGATTTGAGCCCAGTTCGGGTTGGGGGTCCTTGGGGAAGGAGAAGTGCTGGTGCAGCAGAGCTGGCACCTCCCCCCCAAACATGGAACATAGAACTCTGTAGTCTACAAGCAGTCATACCCCACTGAAAAACTCAAGGGTCAAGTTAGTTGGTTGGGAATATGGCCAGGCAGCAAAAATGCGCCCAGATTCAGTCTCAGGCTTTGGATTTTTTCTTTGGTGACAAAGAAGACCAAAACATACAGACAGAAGAAATTAATAAAGTCAAAGAGCCTACAACAGAAACCTCCAAGAAAAACAGGAACTGGTCCCAGGCCATGGAAGAGCTCAAAAAGGATTTGGAAAAGCAAGTTAGAGAAGTAGAGGAAAAATTGGGAAGAGAAATGAGAAGGATGCGAGAAAACCATGAAAAACAAGTCAATGACTTGCTAAAGGAGACCCCAAAAAATACTGAAAAATACACTGAAGAAAACAACGCCTTAAAAAAATAGATTAACTCAAATGGCAAAAGAGCTCCAAAAAGCCAATGAGGAGAAGAATGCCTTGAAAGGCAGAATTAGCCAAATGGAAAAGGAGGTCCAAAAGACCACTGAAGAAAATACTACTTTAAAAATTAGATTGGAGCAAGTGGAAGCTAGTGACTTTATGAGAAATCAGGATATTATAAAACAGAACCAAAGGAATGAAAAAATGGAAGACAATGTGAAATATCTCTTTGGAAAAACCACTGACCTGGAAAATAGATCCAGGAGAGATAATTTAAAAATTATTGGACTACCTGAAAGCCATGATCAAAAAAAGAGCCTAGATACCATCTTTCAAGAAATTATCAAGGAGAACTGCCCTGATATTCTAGAGCCACGGGGTAAAATAGAAATTGAAAGAATCCATCGATCGCCTCCTCAAATAGATCCAAAAAAGAAATCTCCTAGGAATATTGTCGCCAAATTCCAGAGCTCCCAGATCAAGGAGAAAATACTGCAAGCAGCCAGAAAGAAACAATTTGAGTATTGTGGAAACCCAATCAGAATAACCCAGGATCTGGCAGCTTCTACATTAAGAGATCGAAGGGCTTGGAATGCGATATTCCAGAGGTCAATGGAGCTAGGATTAAAACCTCGAATCACCTACCCAGCAAAACTGAGTATCATGTTCCAAGGCAAAATATGGATTTTCAATAAAATAGAGGACTTTCAAGCTTTCTCAGTGAAAAGACCAGAACTGAATAGAAAATTTGACTTTCAAACATAAGAATCAAGAGAAGCATGAAAAGGTAATCAAGAAATGGAAATTGCAAGGGACTTACTAAAGTTGAACTGTTTTGTTTACATTCCTACATGGAAAGATGATGTGTATGATTCATGAGACCTCAGTATTAGGGTAGCTGAAGGGAACATGCATATATATATATATGTTTATGCATATATATAAGTGAATGTGTATGTATGTATATATCTATGTGTATATATATGTGTGACACAGGGTGAGTTGAAGATGAAGGGAAGATATCTAAAAGAAATAAAATGAAATTAAGGGATGAGAGAGCATCATACTGAGAGAGGGAGATAGGGAGAGATAGAATAGGGTGGATTATCTCACATAAAGGTGGCAAGAGGAAGCAGTTCTGTGGGAGGAGGGGAGAGGGCAGGTGAGGGGGGAATGAGTGAACCTTGCGCACATCAGATTTGGCCTGAGGAGGGAATACCATACATACTCAGTTGGGTATCTTACCCCACAGGAAAGAAGAGGGAGGAAGATAAAAAAAATAAAAGGGGGGGGATGATGGAGGGGAGGGCAGATGGGGGTGGAGGTAATCAAAAACAAACACTTTGGAAAGGGGACAGGGTCAAGGGAGAAAATTCAATAAAGCGGGATGGGTTGGGAAGGGGCAAAATGTAGTTAGTCTTTCACAACATGAGTATTGTGGAAGGGTTATACATAATGATACACATGTGGCCTAGGTTGAACTGATCGACTTCTTAGGGAGGGTGGGTGGGAAGGGAAGAGGGGAGAGAATTTGGAACTCAAAGGTTTAAAATCAGATGTTCAAAAACAAAAAAAAAAAGTTTTTGCATGCAACTAAAAAATAAGATACACAGGCAATGGGGCGTAGAAATTTATCTTGCCCTACAAGAAAGGAAGGGAAAAGGGGATGAGAGGGGAGGGGGGTAATGGAAGGGAGGGCTGACTGGGGAACAGGGCAACCAGAATATACACCATCTTGGAGTGGGGGGGGAGGGTAGAAATGGGGAGAAAATTTGTAATTCAAACTATTGTGAAAATCAATGCTGAAAACTAAATATGTCAAATAAATAAATTTAAATTAAATCAAAGACAATTCACTTTTGCTAATTCTTTTTGCACTAGGTATGATGCATATACCCAAAGTACATGAATACACAGAGAAACATAACTCTTATTGAAAAATTGTTCACTGACGGTTATGTCCTATTATTTCATTGTAGTGTATCTCTCTCTCTATTAAAAAAAATTTGAAAAAATGAAATTTACCTGCCTGGATAGCTAAATTGCCAAAATTAATTAATTACTAATAATTATTATTTACAAGTCTGCAGTATCCTTCCAGTATATAAACTGGGATTTTTTTTTAAAAAAAATATTTAATTTATTTACATTCAGTTTTCAACATTCACTTCCACAAGTTTTAAACTTGGGATATTTTGGCCAAGATGGCGGCTGGTAAGCACGGACTAGAGTGAGCTCTGTACCCAAGTCCCTCCAAAAACCTATAAAAATGGCTCTGAACCAATTCTAGAACGGCAGAACCCACAGAACAGCAGAGGGAAGCAGGGCTCCAGCCCAGGACAGCCCGGATGGTCTCTGGGTGAGCTCTATTCCACACGGAGCTGGGAGCTGGGAGCTGGGAACGGAGTGGAGCAGAGCCCAGCCTGAGCGGCGTGGACGATCCAGACCGGAAGCCGGGCGGAGGGGGCCCTAGCGCCCTGAATACGTGAGCAGTTACCAGACCCCTCGACCCACAAACACCAAAGACTGCGGAGAAGGTTAGTGGGAAAAGCTGCGGGAGTGGAAGGAGTTCGCGGTTCGGCTTCCAGCCCCGGGGGCAGCGGAGGTGGGGCAGCTACAGCTGTTGTTACTTCCGGCTCCAGGCCCACCTGGTGGGGGGAATTAAGTGGCAGATCACAGCAGGGGTGCACAGCCTGCCGAAGATCTGAGCCCAGTCTGGACTGGGGGTTCTTGGGGAAGGAGGAGTGCGGCTCTGACAGAGCTGGCACCTCCCCCCCAAACGTAGAACATAGAACTCTGTAATCTACAAGCAGTCATACCCCACTGAAAAACTCAAGGGTCAAGTTAGTTGGTTGGGAATATGGCCAGGACGCGAAAACGCACCCAGATTCAGTCTCAGACTTTGGATTCTTTCTTTGGTGACAAAGAAGACCAAAACATACAGCCTAAAGAAGACAGCAAAGTCATAGAGCCTACAACCAAAGCCTTCAAGAAAAACATGAACTGGCCCCAGACCATAGAAGAACTCAAAAAGGATTTGGAAAAGCAAGTTAGAGAAGTAGAGGAAAAATTGGGAAGAGAAATAAGAAGGATGCGAGAAAACCATGAAAAACAAGTCAATGACTTGCTAAAGGAGACCCAAAAAAATACTGAAAAATACACTGAAGAAAACAACACCTTACAAAATAGACTAACTCAAATGGCAAAAGAGCTCCAAAAAGCCAATGAGGAGAAGAATGCCTTGAAAGGCAGAATTAGCCAAATGGAAAAGGAGGTCCAAAAGACCACTGAAGAAAATACTACTTTAAAAATTAGATTGGAGCAAGTGGAAGCTAGTGACTTTATGAGAAATCAGGATATTATAAAACAGAACCAGAGGAATGAAAAAATGGAAGACAATGTGAAATATCTCCTTGGAAAAACCACTGACCTGGAAAATAGATCCAGGAGAGATAATTTAAAAATTATTGGACTACCTGAAAGCCATGATCAAAAAAAGAGCCTAGATACCATCTTTCAGGAAATTATCAAGGAGAACTGCCCTGATATTCTAGAGCCACAGGGCAAAATAGAAATTGAAATAATCCATCGATCGCCTCCGCAAATAGATCCCAAAAAGAAATCTCCTAGGAATATTGTTGCCAAATTCCAGAGCTCCCAGATCAAGGAGAAAATACTGCAAGCAGCCAGAAAGAAACAATTTGAATATTGTGGAAACCCAATCAGAATAACCCAAGACCTGGCAGCTTCTACATTAAGAGATCGAAGGGCTTGGAATGCGATATTCCGGAGGTCAATGGAGCTAGGATTAAAACCTAGAATCACCTACCCAGCAAAACTGAGTATCATGTTCCAAGGCAAAATATGGACTTTCAATAAAATGGAGGACTTTCAAGCTTTCTCAGTGAAAAGACCAGAACTGAATAGAAAATTTGACTTTCAAACACAAGAATCAAGAGAAGCATGAAAAGGTAATCAAGAAACGGAAATTGCAAGGGACTTACTAAAGTTGAACTGTTTTGTTTACATTCCTACATGGAAAGATGATGAGTATGATTCATGAGACCTCAGTATTAGGGTAGTTGAAGGGAATATGCATATATATATATGCATATATATATGTTTATGTATATATATAAGTGAATGTGTATGTATGCATGTATCTATGTGTATATGTATGTATGTGTATGTATGTG
This sequence comes from Trichosurus vulpecula, assembly GCF_011100635.1. Taxonomy (NCBI): domain Eukaryota; kingdom Metazoa; phylum Chordata; class Mammalia; order Diprotodontia; family Phalangeridae; genus Trichosurus; species Trichosurus vulpecula. The sequence goes on from NC_050579.1 coordinate 56,379,290, forward strand.
TATATATATATATATATATGTAAAAGAAAGAGAGCAGACACAGGGTGAGTTGAGGATGAAGGGAAGATAGCTAAAAGAAATAAAATGAAATTAAGGGAAGAGAGAGTAACTTACTGAGAGAGGGAGATAGGGAGAGATAGAATGGGGTGGATTATCTCCCATAAAGGTGGCAAGAGGAAGCAGTTCTAGGAGAGGAGGGGAGTGGGCAGGTGAGGGGGGAATGAGTGAACCTTGCTCTCATCAGATTTGGCCTGAGGGGGAATACCATACATACTCAGTTGGGTATCTTACCCCACAGGAAAGAAGAGGGAGGAAGATAAAAAAAAAAAATAAAAAAAAATAATTAACTCGTTAATACTTAGCTGTTGGGGTAGCAAGGTGACTCAGTGGATAGAGGGCCATGCCTATAGGTAGGATGACTCATCTTCCTGAGTTCAAATCCAGCCTCAGACCAGCTTATGACCCTGGGCAAGTCACTTAACCCTGTTTGCCTGAGTTTTCTCATCTGTAAAATGAGCTGGAGAAGGAAATGACAAACTGCTCCAGTATCTCTGCCAAGAAAACTCTAAATGGGGTTGCAAAGAGTCAGAAAAAACTTTTATTTGATGTGTTATTTACCCTAATAATATTTACACCCCTTGAGAACCAGGATTATTTCTTGTCTTGGTATCTTCAGAATCTAGCACAGTGCTATAATATCTTGTATGCAGAAGGCATTTAATACATGTTTGTTGTTTGGACATTTATTTTTTAATAATATTTTATTTTTCCTCAATTGCATGTAATGATTAAACATTTATTAAGTGCCAGGTGCTTGGATTCAAAGACAAAAATGTAACAGTCCCTGTCTGCAAGGAGTTTATGTTTTACTCAGGGAAGATGGGTATGGCAGGTCCCCAGGGAAGTAAAGCTGAAGTATGCCAATGTATACAAAGTAGGATACTAATTAGGAGGAGCCTCAGGGGCCATCTGGTCCAACCCTCTCATTTTTACAGAGGAAGAAACTGAGGTCCAGAGATGTTAAATAACTCGCCCAAGGTCACACAGATAGTAAGTGGGAGATCTGGGGTTCATACCTGGGCTCCCTAACTTCAAGTCCAGAGCTCCTTTCTTGGCACTGTAAGACTTAAGTGCCTGTAAAATTCGCAGGTCTTATCCTTGCACTGTTCTCAATGGTTTTCCAGAATGGCTGAACCAATCCTGGGCTCCACCAGAAGGGAAAGTAGTGTGTCTACCTTCCTTAAGCCACCTCCATGATGTATGTTCCTGTCTTTGCTAACTTGATGAGTGTGAGAGGTTTCATTTCTCCGATTGTTAATGACTTTTAATTTTCTTATAAATCAGTAAAGTTACCTAGATTTCAAAAAAAAAAAAAAAACTTGGGATATTTTTAATATAATGAAGAATATTCAGTCTTATTGCTCTCACTTCAAAAAGTTACTAATATTATTAACATTTAGTGAGAGCAAAAACCGACAAGAATATTTTAAAATATTATTTATTGAATGTTTATCTCATCTTCTTAACGGAATATATTTTATAATGTATATGCATATATTAGTGAAATACTATATGCATATTATTTATAAATATATGTCTGTTAGGCTACAAACTAAAAATTTTTTTACTAATAGGAAAGTGAAATTTTAAAAGTTTGAAGAACAGTATGTTAGAGAACATCTAATGGCAAATTTAACTTCTCAATTTTGGCTAGGCCTATCTATTCTCAGAATCCAAGCTAAATAATAATAATTTAAGGTGAAGGAAGGGCAAGTTAGTCTATCATAAATTGTCCCTGTGGTAACAGGTATAGCAACATGGAAGATGATTCATAGAGACAGGCTCAGGACTAGCTGTCTGGCACAAAAAGGTTATGCTCTATGTTCCTCTTTACAGCCATGAGTCTTTAAGAGCTATGCTTACTCCATAACTTCCCTGTTCTTTCCCTAAAACACAGAATACTATCCTATTCTGCATTACAGTTACCATGTGGTATTGTTTATTTGCGTATGTCGCCTCTGATAAAGTGTAAGCTCCATAAGGGCTCAGACCATGTCTTAATTCTCTATTTCCTCCAACACAATGCTTTACATTATGGTAAACACTATATGATAGTTGAACATTACTGTTTCAATCAGCCTGAAATTAAAAAATAAAGAAAAAAAGCACAATTGATAGCTTTTCCTAAGCCAACATGATTCTGGCATGCCTTTTTGAAAGCTAAAAAGGCATTTTTAAATGGCCAACTCTTGATTGGATGGGATAATTGGCATGGGAATATCAGGAATAAGAAAAATCCACACAAAAAGTTCAATGCAGCCATTAATTTCAGGTTTGACCTATACCAAAACTTTTAGCAGTCAGTCAACAAAAATTTATTAAGGGCTTCCTATGTGGCAGGTAAAGGGAAGGAAATAAATTTAACCAAAGTAACTCTTGCAAAGGAATAAGTAGGAAATAGGAAATCAATTGCAAAAGCTAACAATTCTTATGTTTCTCCTTTGTATAAGAAAAAAAATGACTCCCTAGGATCCCAAAGAAGTTCACCACATGAATCAATCAACAAACAAGTAAAACCCTTATTATATGTTTTATATTACATTATACTACACTACGCTAGACCTTGTTTATTATACAAAAGACCTGGGAACCAACGCATTTCCTATCCTCAAGAGCTAGTTTGGAAAGACAGAATTCATGTATATGAAGCATATTTACACAGTAATATATCAGCAAATGCAAATTAATGTTGTTAACATGAAACTTTTCTTACTTATGACCTACCTGGTACTAGTTGGTTAAAAAAAAATGTTTATTACCTCAGAGGTAACTCTTGTTACCTTATGTCTCCACTTTATTACTCCTACTGCCTAAACGGAACCAAAATGTGCTAAGGGTACGGAGATAACTCTCCCTTCCACCCCAACCCCAAACCAGGAAGGAATCCTATTTTGGCAGGCTAAAGTGCCATCTTCCTCACTACAGGAATATAAAATAGTAAATCACACATGCAAATGGGATGAGATTATCTCCACCTTGGTACTGAGGTTAATCCTACTTTCAAAACCTGCTGGTCACTTACTAAGAAAGTCCAGACTAGCACTTAGCTGAATTAAAGGTTTGGACTGGGGGATATCAGAAGTGTTGGTTCCTAAAGTTTTTCATGTTGGTCAGGAAGTAGGTAGCAATGAGATCTGTGAGAATATAAAGCAAAGGAGTAAACAGTGAAGCCGAGGGATAAATCATCAAAAGTTTCAGGAAGTACACTAATTTACAACTTGGAGGAGTTGTCAAACTACACACATGCACAGGGAAGTAAGGAATTTTAGCTTAGCTAGAGAAAAGGAACAACACAGGAGGGCAGAAAGAAATAAATGAGAATGATTGGCTCCTTTGGAATCTGGTTTTAGAGATGAGTGCCAACATTGTTCAAGTAAACTCCCCAGGAAGAAATGCCTCTTTCAAAGATAAAGAATTCTTGAGAGTTCTGAGAAGTTAAGTGATTTGCTCAAGGTCACACAGCCCAAGCAGAACTAGATAGAACCCGGATCTTGCAGGCTTGGAGGTCAGTTCCTTAATCCATTTCCCATTCTGCAATCCCAAGTCATCAGAAATCAGCCAAAATTTTAGCACAAAAAAGTGAATATAATTAGATGCTAATTTAATTTGGTAAAAGCTATTAAACATATACAGTCATAGATTTTGGTGCCAATTTAAATAATCATTAATGGCTTTGGTATTGACTATATTTTAGCTGCTAACCTATCTGGGCTTACTGAGAAACTAAAATAAGGAAACTTGACATTTGCATGCCCCCAAAAACAAGTTGTCATGAGGGATAATAATTTCAAAAAAGCAAAAAAAAAATGTACTTTAACCTTATAGATCTAAAATGTTAAGCTGCCTTCAGTCTTAGTGGTAAATTTCAGTTCCCCTGTGGATCTTTGATCAACTGGCAACCTAACTTAATCGTACAAAATAGAAAAGTAATCTGCAACAGGACAACTACAAATTAAAAGCTCAGTGTTAAGGAGCTTAGCCAGTATCTCACCAGAACCTTTCTGATCCAACCTCTCTCAAGACACATCTTCAAAATAACACAGTTTAAGTACAGGCTTAAGTTATTTACATGAAGTAATTAGCATTTCCTTTTTCAAACAGTAATTTGCTTACTTACATGTTTTAAAACATGAAATAGGTAGTTGGCCAAATAAACATGTTTACATAAGATTAAATAAAACCCAAAATTCACCAACATAAGAAAATCTGGATTTAAGCAAAAAGTTTGGATCTTTAATTTTTTTTTAAAGTGACTTAGATGGGAGAAAGAATATATGAAGATACTCAAGTACTGTTACTCATATGGAAAGCAAATCCATGTTAATAATTAACATTTCATCTTAAGACGCCTATAAAGCTGAACTATAAAGACTTTACTGGATAGGCAAAAATCAGAATTCATAAAAGTGTCACCTTGCACTTTCACTGAATTTAATATTAATTAATGAGGAAGAAACCCATTACCTCCCATTGCAGCCTATTCTATTTTTGGATAGCTCACTTTCTAGAGATTGTTGTCTAGGAATTTTATAAATAGGCATTAAGTTCTTCCAGTTTTTTTCACCAAAACGAAATGAAAAAAAAAATGAGGAAAAATGAGATTATCTAATATTTTAGTGTCTTTACATTTCTAAATCACTTTTAGTTCAGAAACATAAAAAATATATAACTGCTCTTAAAATCATTCTTGGTCTGTAGAACCGTGTGTGGTAAACTAAAAATAAATAAATAAATTTATTTAATTTAAAAAAAAAATCATTCTTGGTATAATTAAATGTATAGATTATTTAAAAATAAAATTTTACTCACTGAAATTACTCTGAAATGTTTCAATATTTTGTTAAAAGTAAGACTATAAGCTGCTGAGCTCACCATCTTATAATGTAAATTAATCAATCAAAAAGTATTTATTAAATACCACCAGGCACTGCCCTAGGCTGGGGATACTCACACATATGATAAAACAACCCTTAGCTATAATTAGCTTACATTCTAATGGGGGAAGCAACAACATAAATACAAATAATATTATTTAGATAATAGCACTTTACATAGGTTACCTCATTTGATCCCTACAACAACTCTGGGAGGTAGATGCCACTATTTAAGTGAGATGCCACTCACTTAACAGATGGGGAAACTGAGGTTAAAAGAAGTTCAATGACCCACCCAAAGGTCACACAGACCTTGTATGTGAAGGCATAATTTTAATTCAGAGCTCCCTGCCTCTGAGTCAAACATTTAAACCACTGTGACTCTCAACTGCCTCAAAATACATACAAAGTAGATTTGCAGGGAGCCTCTGGACAGCTGTCACCTTCATCGTCCTCAGGCCAAGCTGTTATTGAACTATACCCATCTTAGCCAGGCTGATTATCATATGAGACCATTACCAGTGAGGCTAAATTCAAAACTATGTTGGCTTAGAGAACCTGACAGAGTTTGTTCTACTGATATAGTCTTCTAGAACCTAGTATCACTCTGATAACATGATTAGGCTTTGAAAAGGATTTCAGTGAAACAGGACTTCAGATGACAGAAATGCGGAGAAAACAATCCCAAAATAAATATATTTGCTTATAGTTATTTCCCACATACAGCTACCAGGTCTTTAACTCACAAATATGAGTGTGAGAAAAGATAATTTTGCAGTATTTTGTTTCCTATTTCATATCTCAGGCAAACTTACTTCTCCCCTACTGTTACTTGTAAAGACACCTTTTTTTTTATAATTTGAAAATCCTCATCTCATTCCAAAGATGTATCCTGCTGTGTATTACCTCAACATTTGAAGACAGCTAAAATGATAATATATTTTTTAAAACACACACACACACACACCTTAAAAACATTAGAAACTATCACCACATCACAGGAAAATTATAATTATTTGAGTTTTCAAAATGTTATTTGTTGGATTTTGATATGCTTTATTGTGTCAAGCAGGTACAGGAAAATGTTCAGAGAAGGAGGTCAGGAAGAAAGAAGGAAGGCCAAATTCACTGACTAAACAAATAAATAAATAAATGATTTGTACTGGCAAATGTTAGTTACCTAATAATCTCAGTTTCTAAGCTTTCAGTATTAACAGATTTTCATAATTAGTCGTGTTCGGACTTATGAAAACTGAAGGGTTAGCTAAGTCACTGAGTTGTTACAATATCAAAAGGACCAATTTCTTCCCTCCACAGCAGAAGATTAAAATAAAAAATGGAAGAGAAACAAAATGCATTCAAGGGTCTTCCCATCATGGTGCAAGAGACCTATAGTAGGCAGGACCCCTATTTTTTATTCCTGTGTATTTGTACACCACATCTGAAAGTACCTTTCCAATATCAAGCTGGAAGCATGCTGCTTTTTTTTTTTTTTACAATTCCAAATTTTACACAACCATAGTAGCAATACTGAAAATAAGTTATCATCCTACCTTTGAGTAATAATTGCGGCATTTATGTAGTATTGTAAAGTTTGCAAACCACTTTGAATGTTATTTTATCCTCACAACAACCCTGTAAGGTAAATGCTGTTATTGTTATTATTTATATTTTAGAATGAAGAAACTCAGCTTGATAGAGGTTAAGTGATTGCTCAGGGCGCTCCCAATGCCAAATCCAGTGCTCTGCATACTTCCCTACCCCACTGCCTCCAGGAGATTTATGGCTGCCTGAGTTACTAACAAAAGTAATTCTTTCTGGTCCTTACTTTGCCTCTGTTCTGCCCTTGTACACAGAAATACATTTAGATTCTTTTGTATTTGAGCTAGATTCTGCTGTTCCTCTATGTTATAAAAAAAAATTGTAATGATCCAATACCAGTTTTCTTCTAATGTAGAGTTTTTAGAGGTCATTTGTATTCAGTATTCTAAAATAGAAATGAGAAATCACAATTTTTTTGCAAAAATATTTTTCTAGCTTGTCTCACTAATGCTATTAAAAACTGATCAATTCCCAATAGTACATTTCATACTCAAAATCCAAACTTAACACATCTTGTAATAATACCAGCAATGCAACGAAGACTACTGACTTCACTTTGACTGGGGACAGTAGTTATGCTGTTGGTCAGTCATTTTTCAGCGGTGTCCAGCTCTTCCTGACCTCATTTGGGGTTTTCTTGGCAAAGATACTGGGGTGGTTTGCCATTTCCTTCTCCAGATCATTTTACAGATGAGGAAACTGAGGCGAACAGAATTAAGTGACTTGCCCAAGGTCACACAGGTAGTTCAGGTCTTCCTGACTCCAGGCCCAGCACTCTAACCACTGTACTACCTAAAGGCCCTTTCTATAAACTGAAGTTATGAAAATCTTGGTTTGTCACTAACTTCAACCTTCCAATTATTTCAGTTGAAAATTTTGAGCAAAGAATTAATTAAAATGGGCCCTGTCCCAGTGGTAAATTAACACCAGTCTTCTAGGAATTCTACCTCCTTGCAATTCATTTTCAGTTTTCTGAATTAAAATGTGTATTGGCTTTCAAGAAAAGGGGTCAGCCTTCCTGGTATCATAAAAGGAAACTAGCTCCCTTTAATTGGTCTTACTAGTGAAATGTTTGTTGACTGTTCTGTGTAAAGGGAAATGTAGTAACTGTACTCAGACAAAAGGTAGGTGATAGAGTCAGATTCTGAGAATGGCATTAGGAATATCATCATAACAGTTGTGCTTAAGCAGTCATTTTTTTCTTTGGTAGGGGGAAGGCAGGGCAATGGCGGTTAAGTGACTTGCTCAAGGTCACACAGCTAGTAAGTGTGTTAAGTGTCTGAGGCCAAATTTGAACTCAGGTCCTCCTGACTTCAGGGCTGGTGCTCTACGCACTGCACCACCCAGCTGCCCCTTAAGCAGTCATTTTAGGAGGGCCAGTGTTGATGAGAGAGAAAAGATAATACCTCAAAGAACTTGAAAATTATAATATGCAAAGGAGAAAGTTATAAATAACTCGGTTCTTTCCCATTTCATATATTTTAGAAAAGCAAGTTTTATGCAATATATTATTTGATAAAAAAGGATAACTGAATATATTAAAAATACCATATTTTCAGAATGATGCCATTGATTAATGGTGCACCCATAGGCTGCAATACTAAACATTTTTATTCCTTTAATCTTAGTGAGATAAGGCTATAATCAACAAATTGTCATAGTCAACAAACCCAAACGTATATGACTCACTTTCAATCAACACCAAAAAGATAGCTTTCCTTCTAATGGAGATTTGGTAGACCAAATGTAATCCAAATCTTAACTTTTAACTTCCACAACCAGAACACTAAAAATGGAGTAACAACCTTAGCTGCCTAGAGACAAAAATTCTTGAAGCTGCTCTCTCCTACTCTCAAACCTCTTTGGCAAAAGAGGAACAAAAAAGCATGTTTAGCATCAAAAAAGCTGAGCACCTTTATAATTCTTCTTTGCAACATGACTAACATGAAAATATGTTTAATGTGAATGTATATGTAGAGCCTATATCAGATTGCATGCCATCTTGGGAGAGGGGAGAAAATTTGGAACTTAAAAGCTTGTGGAGCTGAATGCTGTAAGCTAAAAATAAACGAACAAATAAATAAAAGCTGAGCACCTGAACACAGTGCAAGAACAAGCTGAGAAAGGAAAGATCTTGATACTGTATTCAACATGCTAGATATAGCTGGCCAGTGAGGTGCCCAGTTATTCAATGGTGGTGCAATGGATGGAGTCAGGAACACCTGAGTTCAAATATGACCTTGAGCACTTCCCACCTGTGTGATCCTGGGCAGGTCCCTTAATCTCTGCTGGCTTCAGTTTCCTCATCTGTAAAATGAGGATAATAACGGCACCTCCCTCCCAGGGTCACTGTGACAATAAAATGAAATAATATTTGTAAATGCATTTTACAAACCCATGAAGTGCTATATAAATGTCAGTTATTATGATGAAGATGAAGATGATGACATTGATAAAAGGCTACCTATGTCCTATGGAAAATGAGAGGTGACAAGAAATAAGCAAGGAGAAAAACGGGACAGTAGAGATCCAAGGTCATGGCGGCAGATGAGTGGAGGAAGAGCTAGCTCAGACAGGGCAGAAACAACAAAACTTGTTATGGAGAGAAGAGTTGTGTAGGAGGGGGCCTTCCATCACGGGGGCTGGGGGCCAGGTAGCCACTTACATGTATTCCAGTAGGTTTCTTACTCTTTGTCCTTGAAGGAGAGAAAGAGAACAGGACGTGGAACTGGTCAGTCAATGTGCTGCTACACATGCAACCCTCTATTATCTACCAAATGCCCTACAGGTCACCTGTACTCCAAAACACAATTTATCTACTTATTTATGGATAAGTTATCACCAGGCACTCACACATTAATCCAACGTGTCAATCCCAGTTCAGGGGATATCAACAGTGACAAACCAAGCTACAAGAGTCAAGGACTATAGCTTGTATTACAAACATACATGAAGAAAGACAGGAGCACATACATTATGAAAGCATACTATTTCTCCTTTCTGACCTCTACACTACCCATTCATTCGATCACCCACATCTTGGCATCCATAGACAGCACCTCTCCATAGTCTTGTTTTCCTTCCAAGCGCAGCTCAGATATTACCCTTTCTATGAGGCTTTGCCTGATCTCATTTGTTAGTGATCTCTCCCTCCTCATTTTCCTTGGCTAGGTTCATCTGTCTTTGATTCCCCAGCACCTAGCACAGAGTAGATGCTGAATGAATATGTATTGAATCCTACATCAGGGACTATAATCTTCCACAATTTAAAAGTGAGAGAGGAAAGTTTTAAAAAGTTGTACTAAAGAAATAAATGGTCATTTGTAACAATTTTTTAAAGGGTGAACAAAAAGAAATGTTGAGGAATCAGTTCATTGAGTCGTATACTCTGTAAGGTATCAGGTTTCAGAATGAATGGCTTCATAAACTTCTTTGCAGATGAGTCGTCAATTGCTTTATCATCCACCTAATCAAGAGGCCCTAGCCTACGTTCTTTGTAAACAGATCTCAGTATAAAGAGAACAGGATCACAGATTCAGAAACAAAAGGAACCTCGAGGGCTGTCTGAGGCCGGAGCTCTGGACCACTGCTCACTGAAAAGGCAAAAGATGTTTATGCACAAATAGAGTTGATAGAGTTACAAATGTATTCAGAAGAGTAGCTTTGGTGCTTCCACTGCATTAAAAGGCTAGATACAGGCTAGATGGACAAAAATCAACAATCCTGATACTGCAGAAGAATGTTTCGGATTCTTGTTTTTCTTATTTTCCAGAGGAAAAAAAAATGCAACTAACATTTCTAAGCAGAGTATATCCCTTGAACAATTTTATGGTGCTGATGAAGTTAGTCTATTTTGACAAGGCTTGCCAACTTTTGCCCCAGCCAGTGTCTGCAAATCAAGTACTAACAAGACAGTCACCCACAAAATGAAATCTTTAGTGTTAATAAAATTTCATCATCACAAAATTTTCAAAGATATGACTTATAAATTAATATGTATGAATTTTAATTCTCTAAATGATTTGGTCCTCTTTTTTGTACCTTCAACGAAAATGGATCATTTTTAGAAATACTGGCCTGTCTGACATGAGAACAGGAAGTATGGTTCAAGAGCTTTCTTTTTTTGTCAGAAGAAAATTGGGGAGTTTGAGCGAACTCCGAAAATCAGCATTGTGCTGTGGAGCCCCAAATGTCACCCTTGGACTGTGTTAAGAGAGGCGTGGCTTCCAGAGGAGATGTGGATCCCTCTCTGTCCTGACCTGGTCAAACCACATCAGGAAACCCTGAGTTTGTTTCTGGGTACCACATTTTAAAAGGGACATCGAGAAGCTGACAAGAATCCAGAAGAAGTCAGTCAGAATGGTGAAGTGCCTTGAAGCTGTGTTACATGAGGATTGGATGAAAGGACTGGGGATATGGAGCCTGGAGAGACCTGGGGCAGACATAGCGTGATAGCCTCTTCAAGTGTCTGAAAGGCTGCGATGTGGAGGAGGGGTTAGCCTTGTTTTCTTGGCCCTCAGAGAGCAGAATCAGGAGCAATGGGTGGATCAGGCAGAGAGGCACATATAGACCTGATGTCAGGGAAAACTCCCTAAAACCTAGAGTGAACTACCTCAAAAGGTGGCAAGTTCCTCTATTTGGAGGTCTTCAAGCAGTGGATAATCTGAGAGGTGTCAAGCATTATAGCACAGATTCTTTTTCAGTTATGGATTCACATAGCTAGCAATTGAAGTTCCTTCAAAAAGACTCTGCGATTCTGTAAGAACAACAAAATGATTGTAACGTTGGAACGTTGGAGGACAGTCAGTCAGTCAGTCAATAAACATTTGTTAAGTGCTCTATTTACCCATGCTAAGCACCAGGGACAGAAAAAGGTAAAAGACAATCCTCAAAGAACTCACAATCTGATGTGGGAGACAACACAAAAACAACTACCAAGAGAATAATTTATACAGTAACAACAATGTTGTAAAAATGGTCAATCTTGAAAGACCTAGGAACTCTGATAAACTAAATGACCAACTACAATTGCAAAGAACTCGTGACATAATAAGCTATCTACCTCCAGATAGGGAGCTGGTGGCCTTAAGGGTACAAACAGAAACATTTTCTTTTCCTTCTTTTATTGGGGGGGGCGGGGGGGGGGGGGGCGCAAATATGACTAATGTGTGACTTTGTTTTCCATGACTATATTCATTTGTGATGGGTTTAGGTTACGGGGGGTTTTTTGACTTCTCAATGGATGAGGGAGGGGTACAGAGAGAGAATCTGGAACTGAAAAAAATTGATTTTTTAAAAAAAAGATGTCATTAACAACTTTGGATAGAGCAGTTTTGCTTGAATAATGAGTTTGGAAGTCAAAATGAAGAGAAGAAAATGAAGAGGAGAAATGGAGACACCTATTTTAAACCTCCTTCTCAAGGAGTTTATCCAACCAAAGGTCGGAATGATATTGAATGACAGTTTGCTGAATAGAGACAATTTTTGGAAGTAAAATTAGTGTCAGGAAATATATTAAGGAAGGCTTAGGGAAAACAATGGCCTGGCAGCATGGCAATGGACATATTATCCAAACACAATGATGAAAACCCACAAATTCATCATCAGTAACAACTTTTTAAAGGGATTACCAGAAAACTGTTGACAGATCACTCCACTATTAGTTCATATATTATGTACGATATCAAGGATCAGAAAGAACAGATGAATAAGAAACGCTTCCCCAAAATACTTTATTGACTAATTTTTTAGAGATATCCTTCCTTTTCCATGTTCCTATGAACAAATTTAGCCAAACTAAGAAAGAACAGGTAAAAAACTAACGAATGTGTGTGATTAGTTGTTTTTAATTGTATTTTTGATTTCTGATTCAGAGATCAGTGTCAAGTACTGGCAGTATTAAGTGAAAAGACCCTCATAACCATAATTATGATTTTCTAGAGGATGAGAAACCTACTAGAAGAAGAATATCTTAGGCTGATTCACGAATTATTTTTGCATAAAAGCAAACATGTTATACTATGCATAGGATCCATACTATTACATATGCTTCCATCCACCATATGAGAAAGAAGAAAAATGGGATTAGGTACTTCTCTATAAAAAAAAAAAAAGACCAGAGCCAGTGCTGGGTGGTTTAGTATTCACTCCATTCTACAATTTACAGCAGCAGTGTTGGCATCTATACCCCATCTAGCATATCACAATTACTTAAAGTCACCAGTGTGAACATCAGTTATCAAGTAAGTACCTTATCTGTTGTATTTTGCTGCTTAGGGCTGAGGTTGATTAAGAAGTAGCCACAGCCTGAGATGCAAAACCAAGGAAGTAAGACAAAGGATTGTTAGTAGAAAAAAAAATGTGTCCTGTGAAGAGCTGTAGATGTATTCATGTTTTAGGGCTCTATCTCTCTGTATTGTATGCATCTGAATGTTAATTTTTCTTAATGCTTATAGAGTTTGGAATAATTAAAAATTTAAACTCAACAATATATGACAAAAACCTTCAACCCAACTCTCTTCAGGTGATGCCAGCCCGAATTTCATCCCCTCCAGTAATTTCATCAGGACATGGGCCTAGCCACTATGGGCCTCTTTCCAACTGTCCTGCCCACCCCAGGCCTTTCACCATTAGGAACAATGATCATGTGGACATCTAAGGCCCTGTTCTATACCCTGAAGGGATTAATCTACTCACACCTGGAATGTGCCCAGGTACAGGACTGCCCTGACTGTAGACTGGAGGGTGAGCAGGTGAAACCTGATCACAATCCTCAATTTCTAGTCTGGTTCACCCGCCTAACTTCATCTCAAACTAGTCATCACACCCAAGCCTAGCCAGCAGCCTAGAGTAAGACAGACCTGAGTTCGAATTTACTTGGACACTTACTAGCTCTGTGACCCTGGGAAAAACACATAGCCACTGTCTGCCTCAGTTTCCTCATCTGTAAAATGGGGATAATAATAATACCTATCTCACAAGTTATTGTGAAGACCAAATGAGATATCTGTAAAAGTGATTAGTACATAGTAGGCAATTAGTAAATGCTTGTCCCCTCCCCTCCTGCTTTAGCCTCACTTTCCTTCTTTTAAATTCTTGAGCCTTTAACTACAGGGTGTCCCTAAAGTCTGGACACATAGGAACATTGACAGCAATGTGGAGTTATTGCAACGAGTTCACGTGAATCTTGCAAAGCACATCAACCTTTGTATCACAAATGATGGCAATCATATTGAAGATGTTATTTGTTAAATATTCCAATTAAATAAAATGTGGTTGAAAATTTCATTTCTTGAAAATACGCATTTTTTCCTTTGTGTCTAGACTTTAGGAACACCCTGTAGTTTAATTTTACACTGTCCTCAGGTCCATTACACTGTCTCTTGCCCCATAATCACTCATCTCTTTCCAGATCTCAATCCTGAATTACTCCCAACTTTTGCCTTCTTTTTTAATTCCTGCTCACATGCTATTGGAAAGCAAATGAATAAGCCTCACAGCCCTGCTGACAGGGTCCACTACAAAGTTAGGTTATCCAATCTTTTTACTCTTGCTTGATCTACTCTCTTTTTCATTCCCAACAATGGTTCCAAACTTCCAAACATAATGTTTCAGAACTTCCCAAGTTGTCTCTATTACCACCTACCACCTTCCTCTCAGTAGGAGACTTCCATACTCACTGTGCATCAACTCAGCATCATTGCTACAACCTCTTCTCCTTTCTTTTCCCATTCTCCTTGCCAATATCAATCACTTAGATTGTGATACTGATCCCATCCCTGTCTCCTATAGTAGTTTGCCCCTTCCATCATTCATTTCCTCTTGCCTTAATTAATCTCTACCGGCTTCTTCCTTGCTACCTTGAAAATATGCACATATATCTCTCCCCATCTTTAAACAACCTTCATTTGATTCTACAGTTCCCTTAAGCTATCAGCCTATATTTTTCCTTCAACAGTGAAACGCCTAAAAAAGACTTTGTACACTCATTACCTCTACTTTCTCACCTATCACTCCCCTGCCAACCCTTTGCAATCTGACTCCCAATCATCAAAAACTGCCTATTGGCAATATGATTTTAAAGGAGTTCAGGTATCATTATTCAAAATATTTCAAAGGAGATGATTACAAAAGAATGGAAGAAATCATAGTTTACACTGACTTTTAATTTTTTTAAGTGACTCAGCAGCAAATGCTTACCACCTATATACTGACTTTCCCAACCCCATAAAAATCTAGGGTATCAGAAGTAATAATGTAGAACTTACTTTATGTCCTGAAACAATACAAAATTTCTTCAGTGAAATCCTCAGCAATAAGAAATAAAATAGTCTAACCAACCACAAGAGAAAAACAAAGTAGATAAAGGAAAAATTGATTTTGTCCAAACCATGACATGGAGTTCAACTGCCAGCCCATTAAGTTGGTCAATTCATATATTTATGTATATATGTAGGTAGGTTTATATAATACCTGTTGTACACTTATTTTAAAATACTTATTTATGTGAATACACACCTATACATACACACATAAACATAGGTATTTGAATTTAGGGCAAAATGCATTTGCAAAACCTCATCATATTTTTTATGACTAAATTGCTTCCTGCTGAAAAGTTCATTTCTTTAAAACTCATATTCATAGTGATGGTCTATGACTAGGAATGAGAGACTATCACAATTTCTTAAGGATGAAGTCATAAGTAACCCAAAAGAAAAAGGGAAAAGACCCATGGCATTTCATGCTATTAATGATGACTTCATGCAAAAAGTGATGCAGAAGATATAACATTGAGGACATGTATGACAGGAAAAGGAGGTGGGCCAGTCATGTAGTGAAACTAATAGACAACAAAGATAGCCCAAGGAGAACACTGATACCACCAAAGTTTTAAAAGAACCAGAGGCAGGTCTCCAACAAGGTAGGTAGATTCTCAATGGAATATTTATGGAAAGTCATAGACAAGACTTAAAGGAGATGAGCAGGTATAGATGGGGAAGGGGAAAGGAATAAGCATTTATATATTGCCTACCATATGCCAAGCACTTTGCTCAGTGCTTTTTACAAAAATCTCATTTGATCCTCACAACAACCCTGTGAGGTAGGTGCTATTATTGAGGAAACTGAGGCAAAGACAGGTTCAGTGACTTGCCCAGCATCACACAGTTAGTTTCTGAGGCCAAATTTGAATTCAGGTCTTCCTGAATCTAGGTCCTATATTCTATCTATTGCACCACCAGATGCCTCATTAGAAGAATTACTGTCTGCTATATACAAAGTAGCAACGTAAGATACACTAGCAATTAAATTGTTCTTGCAATTGTTTACATGCTAAGCACCATTACTATCATGTATTTTGTGGATGAAAAAACTAGGTTGTTTTATAGCTTATTAATTAGAATTCAGTCCCACAAAAGTTCAAATTTCTGGGTCCTCACTGCTGTTAACCTAAAGCAATGATGTCAAACTCAAATAGAAATGGGTATCACCAAATCATACCCAAGAATCCTCGTGGTTTGAATGCTGACTTAGAAAACTACATGTTAACATCATTTATGTTTTATTATATTTTTATTTATTTTGTTAAATATTTCCCAATTACATCTTAATCTGATTTGCCCACGCTTGGAAGTGTTGTGGGTGAAATGCTGCCTGTGGGCCACATACTTAATGCCTGTGGTCTAAATTTTTTTAAAATGCATGCCAATGGAATCCATACCTCCAAAAAAATTTATGAGATCTGAGATTCTGAAATACAACTCTGATAAAGAAATAGCTTCTTAATGCAGGCTGATTAGATCAGCCCCTTCACCAAGAGGAAGAAGTAGATAAGGATAGAGACAACGGATGTGACTGATGAATATCCATCATGTGTTGGCTGGAACACCAACGGACTTCTGCCATCCCTGCGTTTAGGCTTACTAACCTACCCTAAAGTATACAAACATGGGGAAGAGGTTTGTTTACCCTAGTATAAATCCCAACTGCCCCCTAATATCTGTGGGCCATACAGACCCTATAAATTGATTGAACTGAGTTCACTGCCTGGGATTTGGACAGAATTCACTTTCCCAAACCCAAACAACACTGGGACCCAGGAAAACAATGAAGTAAGTACAGACATCTTGTATTATTTTAGTATAAATAAGTGTTCTGTTAGTGTCCTGTATGCTACTCAATAAAGCCTAAAGTTGGCTTGGCTGTGGCTGTCTCTGAACTCTGAAATCCATGAACCTGACTACCTTACAGATTTTCAGTATTAATTTTGTATACAAATATCTATACATGAAACCTAAAAAATTAAATGTTATAGAAAACATATAGTCAATTACTTATAGCATAATTGGTATTCTTGTTTGACAACCTTACAACTAGTGACTTCTTCAATGTATATATGATGTCCCCAAAAGTCTTAGTGCTATTAAAGCCTAAGGTAGTAAAGTTTAAAGCTATACTAAGATTTATGGAATATCCCATGCACACTAAATTCCACAAACATTTACTAAGTACCTACTATGTGCAAAGCCAAAAAAAAAACAAAACCCGCTTCCTTCAAGGATATTATATTCTATTGAGATGATAGAGCATCTACAAAGATAAGTGAACACAAGTCACCATGAAGAGGAGAAAGTATTAAGTATTGACCTAACAAAGAGGTTCAAGAAAGGCTTTGTATAGGAGACTGTATCTAAACTGAAGCTTGAAGGGAGTTACATATTCTAAGAGGTCAAGATAAGGAACAAACAGATTATAGGCTTAAGTGATAGTTTCCATAAGTTCCCAAAGTGGATGATACCTCCCCCTGGGGTGCACCAGAACAATGGGGGGCGGGGAGTGGTAATAGCCTTGGGTACAATTGGGGGACACTGAATAAAAATAAGGGGGTGGTGGAAGCATAAGGAAAGAAAAGAAGAAAATTTTGAAAAAACACTCATAATGTTTCATCTGTTGTGTAAGAGAAAGCTGTAGTGATTACATTATTTTCCAAATAAATACACAAAATGCAAGTTATAAAGGATCAGTGGTCAAGTCTATCGACAGATCTTAACAAGCAAGTGTTGGCAGGCAAGCATGCCGCATATTGTGGGAAAGTCCAGCATGCATCAGCAGGAATATGTGTGTGTAATGACTTATTTACAATATGATACTATACAGTTAAATGACATAATATTGCATTATCAAAATTTCAATGCAGGGGAAAAAACCCACAAATTTACAATAAATTATCAAATTTAAGATGCATCATTTTAAAAAAAATTTATGTATTTTTGAAATGACACAGACTTTAAAAAAAGCGTTTAAAGGTTAAAGAAAATAGATATCTAGGAGGGGGCTGAGTAATATTTTTTTGATAAGGGGGCGGTAGGCCAAATAAGTTTGGGAATCTCTGGTTCATACAAATGCAAGGAACTAGGATACAGAATAGTAGGTCAGTATGGCTAGAACAAAGGATGGGTTAAAGACAATAATGTAAAATAAGTCTAGAAAAGTAAGCTGGAAACACAGTGTGAAAGATTTAAATGCTAGATGGTGAGACTATATTGTATCCTAGGAGGTCACTAGTTACTGAAATTTTGGGGACAAGGGAAAGGCTGGTTTAGATTTGTATTTTAGGAAGTTATTTTGGTAACTATGTGGAGACTGGATTTGAAACTGGGAAGACCAAAAATAAGGAAAGCAATCAGAACAATATTACAATGAATAGCCCAGGCAAGGGGTAACAGAGGTTTAAATAGAGGGGTGGTTATATGCTTATAGAGAAGGGGAGAAAGAATTACAAGAAAGATTGTAAAAGTAGAATCTTCAAGACTTAGGAACTAAGAGTGTGTGTGTGTGTGTGTGTATAGATATAGATATGTATGTATGTATATATACATATGTATATATATATGTGTGTATATACATACATATATATATATATATATATATATGGAGAGAGAGGAAGAATCAGTCAAGGGTGAAACCATGTGTTAGAAAACTTCAAAATATGTGATCAATTGGTTATTCTATATGTTTAGATTTTAGCTAAATTCTAAGTATATGAAGGATCCCAAATCCTGAAGGTTTTTGACACTATATATATTTGTATAGATAGATAGACAGATAGATAAATAGATAGAGAGAAAGAGAGAGAGAGAGATATGGATGTCAGCATATTTTCTAGGCCCTAAGTCTTAAGATAATATTATTTGAATTAAAAGAACATCTCACCTGCAGAAGGTAATAGAGCAAATGAATAGGAAAAAAAAAACCCAGAACAGCCAGAAGTCTAATTTGTAATGTTCACAAATAATAAACATTTGCTCAAAAGTGCCTAGCCCTCTTTTCTATATGGAGAGGGAGGATTATTACAAATGAAGCTGAAATAAAAGGTAATTTTTTTTTGATTTTTGATTCTTAGATGCTAAGATGCCATTTAATTAAACAGCTTAACTGAAAAGTTTTAAACTTTGTGAATTGATAGTCTTATTTTATATACTTGCTTAGCGTTTTACTACATCCAAAAACTATTCAAATGTTTCAGAATTGTGAATTTTTTTCCTGTATAAAAAGGTAGGAGTGACCAACAGATGAGCTCATGATATTAAAATTCAAGCAAAGAGAAAAGAGAAAGCACATAAGAGAAAGAAGGTACATAAGACAATGGCAAATAATTAATATTCTATTTTTTATTGCAGAGGAGAGGATAGGTGTAAATATATTTTAGCCTGGAAATTTTGTCTTATTCTAGTTCATGTTCCTGTCCTTGAGCTTCTGAGTTTGAATATTTTTATTGGAGTTTTGTCTTGTTTCATTTTGTTTGGATGTCAATACCAAGAGATGATATAATCAGTAAAGGGCTGAAAGGTTCAGTTTACTCATTTGCCACAGGACCTACAGCTGGCATTAATGCAAAAAAAAAAAAAATTCATTCAGCATGTCCATTCCAACTTTAAGCCAAGCAATGAAATTAGTGTAACCACATAAGTATTTAAATTTAGTAATATTTTGTTTAAAATTATATACCTTCGGTCAAAGCTAGCAATGTAAGTTAAGACCCATACTTTTAATATGCAATATATAGAAGCAAATGAACAGAGGAGCACAGTGCTCGATGAACCCCAAAAGTCCAGTTATCAGAATAAGGATTCACCATAGGACCAAAACTACTGGAAAAATTAGAACCCTATGGATACATGATGTAGACATGAAAGGTTATATCATAAGCAAATTAGAGGAGCAAGGATGAAATTAGTTTTCAGATCTATGGATTCAGAACAAAGTAATGACCAAACAAGAGACAGAGAACAGAAGAGAAAATGGACAGTTTTGACCATGTAAAATTTAACAGCTTTGAATAAACAAATCAAGTCAGTTAAAACTGGAAGGAAAACAGGTAACCAGGAAGAAATCTTTGCACCAAGACTTTAGAACTCTGACTGATGCAATGACAAGCCACAATTCCAGAGGACTAAAGATGAAGCATGCGATCCATTTCTTGACAGATGATGGAATTACCACAAAATGCAACAAGGCCTCATTTCCAAGGTAAAGAAGGAACTGATTAAAATTTAAAACAGTACCACCAATTCCCTTACCACGTAAATGGTTAAAAGGATAGGAAAAGTGAGTTTTCAGGGGAAAAAATTCAAGCTTATGAGTAACCAAATGAAAAACACACCAAATCATTAATCATTAGAAAAATGAAAATGAAAGCAACTCTTGAGGTTCCACCTTACACCCATAAAACTAGCAAAGACAACCTCCCCCCAAAAAAGGGGAAAAAAGAAAATGACAAATGTTAGAAAGACTGAGGGAACATAGGCACACTAGTGAACCGCTGGAGGAGCTGTGTATTGGTCTAGTCACTCTGGAAGACAATTTGGAACTATGCCCCCAAATTACTAAAGTGAACAAACATTCCCTTTGACGCAGCAATACCACTATTAGGTCTAATAGAAAATGCTCTCCGTCCTCTATCCACTCGAGGACCTCCCTGACTTTCTTCTAATCTCTAACTAAAATCCTGTCTTTTATAGAAAACTTTTCCCAACTCTTCTTAATTCCAGTGCCTTCCCTCTGTTAATTATTTCCTATTTATCCCAAATATAGCTTGCTTTATATATAGCAGTCTGCATATCATTTCCCTCGTTGGATTCTAAGTTCCTTAATGGCAGGGACTGACTTTTGCCTTTTTTTGTATCCACAGTGCTTACACAAATATGTATTGCAGGACTTTTTCATGTAGGCAGTAAGGTGACACAGCGGACAGAAGACCAGACCTGGAGCCGGGGAAAGCCTGAGTTAAAATCCAGCCTCAGACACCTATTAGCTGTGTGACCCCAGGCAAATCACAACTTCTATTTGCCTCAGTTTCCTCATTTTAAAACACAGATAATAATAGCACCAACCTCACAGGGCTTTTGTGAAGATAATAATTATAAAGCACTCAACATAGTGCCTGGCACATAGTAGCCATTATTTGCTATCATTGTGTAGCAAAAAGTAGAAACTAAGGGGGAATGTCCATCAAATGCAGAATGGCTGAACAAATCACAGTATACAAATGGAACGGGATATTATTGTACAGAAAAAAAATGGCAAACTGATCCATTTCAGAGGAAATTGGGAAGACCTCTAAGAAGGGATAAAAGCACCGAGTGGAACCAGAACAATTTATACAATGACAACATTATTAAAAAAAACAACTGAAAGACTTTAGAACTCTGATCATGTAATAAGCCACAATTTCAGAGGACTAAAGAACGATCATGCTATTCGTTTCCTTACTGAGGTAATAAACTCATAATATAAAATGAAATGCACATTTGGACGCGGCCAATGAGAGAATTTGCTTCATTTGATTATGCATGTTTATTTTAGCTTTCTTTTTGTTGGGGGGGAGGTAGGTAGGGAATTAGAGAGAAATAATTGTTAACCAAAAATAATAATACAATTAAATTTTTAAAAGACGTATATATCTGCTCAAAAAGTAAAATGCAGTGATATAGTACGTTACTGCATACATTTTCTAATAGCCCTTCAATATATCTAAATTTTTTAATCACAACCTCTCAAAGCCTCACCATCCCTCCTCATCTGTAAAATGAGGATAATAATACCTGTACTACCTATCTCACAGAATTCTTGTGAGGAAAACTTTGAGGAAACATAAATCTGGGTTATTATGCCTAGAATTGATCTGAGGTCCCTGCTCTATGATCTTATAATCTCATTTGATTCAACTCAACATTTATTAAGCACAGATGTACCATCTGTTGCAAGGCAATGTTTTGGTTAGGTGCTGATCTTTACAACCCTGTGAGGAAATCGGAGAGACTCCATTCCATCCAGTGCAAGTCCCCTGGGCGGGCCTCTTCCTGCTTGCAGGCACCTCTTCCTGACTACAGGGGCACAAGAGATGCTATTCCTTCTTGCTCCTTCCCCGTATGTCCTGGACTGCTGGCAGGAATTGGAGAGAAATACTTTTTTGTCAGTTCCTCATTCTAGTCTACTCACCTCAGCTGCCTAACACCCTAAGAGGTCTCTAATCTGAGGCCAAACTGATGTTATACTCTTCTGACCTCCTTCCCCAATGATTAAATAAACTCCCATCTGGTTATACCCTCCCCATTCCAATGATCCTGAAACTCTGGTGTCATTACACAGCCCTTGTTTTCTATTCTCTACTGTCCACCATTCCTTTATTCACATCCTCCTCAAACAACGTTACCTCCAAGTCTCTCTCTAAAGCCACCCACCCTTTCCATTCTTTTGAATACGTACTTGTAACAAACGTGTTTTTGTCATAAGCCTTTTCCTTTCCTGCTCCTTTCATCTTCTGGTTCTCATGAGAACTGGCTCCTTCCAGGTAACACAGGCTCCCTGGCCACCCTTTCTAGACCTGGTAGAAATTTCACTCATTCCCCTCAAACCAGTGGTCAAAATGAGGGAGTTGGAATACTTCCTCCCTACTGCCACTTCCTAGCTCTCACTCTACCTTCATCACTCAGAAACCTCATCTCATTTGAGATTCGCTCAATCTATATCTGTCAGTCAGATATAGTCAAAATTCGGTCGGTGTTGTCTTCCAACCTCCTGGACCCTTCTCTTCTTTATCGATGAATTCAATACCCTGGTCCCCAGTCCTTCTCCCCTTCCTAATAACTCCATTCCTCATACTAGGGGATTCCAATATACACACTGAGAGCCCCTCAAGCACTCTTACCTCCTAGTTCCTCAACTTGTTCATTTCCCATAACCCACTCCTTCCTCTACCCCATTTTACTTAACCAAGATGGTCACACCTGTCATCTTGCCATCACCCACAAATGCTTCACTTCCACGTTTATGAACAATGAAATTACCTTATCTGATCATAATCAGATGTCATTTTCCCTCTTCCTCAGACTCTAAAGTCCAAACCCTGAGTTCTTTATCCTCACCATGACCTTCAATGTCTCAATCCCTCAATTCTTAGGCCATCACGCCTGCACAGCTACAATCTCTTCCTTCCCCCATTCTGACCCCTTAGTGAATCAGTTCAACTCTATCCTGTCCTCTTTTCTTGAAACCCCTGTCGCCTTATCCTGTCCAGAATCTTGTCACACCACAGCTCAGCCTGAATTATTACTCTCACCATGTGCTGCCTTCACTTCTACTCATATGCTGTGAACAAAGCTAGAGAAAATCATAAAACCATGCTGATTAGAGCCACTACAAATTTATGTTACATATTCTCAACTGGGGCCTCACTGCAGCAAGGCAATCCTTTCGTATCTCCCTAATTGACATTATCCCACTCACCACAGTGACTTTTCCAAAACTTTTCATCCCACCTCAACCCCCCATAGCTTCCTCACCCTCTCAACTGAAAACCTTACCTCATATTTTACAGGAAAAAAAAAAAACTGAGGCCAACTGCCAAAAGCTTCTTCTCCCCTCCTCCTCAGTTAACATCTTCCATGTCTTCAGCCACTTTCTCTGCTTCCACACCTATCTCACATGAAGAGGTGGTCCTTCTCCTAGCCAAGGAAAAACACTATATACTCAAAGGACCCCCTTTCATTCTATCACTTCCAGAAGACTGTCCCCTCCATCCTCCATTCTCTCACTTATTTTTATTCTCTCCTTGTCTACTGGCTGCTTCCCTACTGCCTACAAACAAGCCCAAGTCTCCTCCACTCCCCATAACTTGATCCATCTAGCCCACTACCTATCATCCCATGCTCTCTTCTCTTTTGTGGCAAAACTCCTGAGAAAGCGATTGGTGCTTCCATTTCCTTTTCTCTCACTCTCTTCTTCACTCTTTACAGACTGGCTTCCATAGTCATCATTCAACCCAAACTGCTCTCAAATCCAATGGCCTCTTCTCAATCCTAATCCTTCTTGCCCTCTCTACAGCCTCAGACACTGTTGAGCACCCTTATCTCCTTAATTCTCTTTTCTCTAGGTTGTCATGATACTACTCTCTTCAGGTTCACCTCCTACCTATTTGAGCATTCTTCAGTCTCCTTTGCTGGATCTTCCTTCATCCAGGTCATACCCCTTAACTGTGGGTGTCCGCACAGGCATCTTATCTCGGGCCTTCTTTTCATCTCTCTATACGATTTCACTTGTGACCCCATCAGCTTACATGGATTAAATATCATTTCTATACTGATGATTCTCAAGTCTCCTTTACCTCCATTCTAACATTCCCAAGTGCCTACTGGACCTCTCAAACTGAACACCCTATAAATACATTAAATTCCACATGTCCAAAATTGTACTCATCTTTATTATTCCCAACCCTGTCCACTTCCTAACTTTCTTAATACTGTCAAGGATACTACAACCCTTCCAGTCACCCAGGCTTGCAACCTAGGGGTCATCCTCGACTCCTCACTCTCTCACTGTCTACATCCAATCAGCTGCCGAAGGGATCTTCCTAAAGCACAGATCTGATCATGACACATTCCCTGCCACACACGCTTAATAATCTCCAGTGGCTTTCACTTCCACGACCAAATAAAATGTCCTCTGGCATTTAAAACTCTTCATAACTTTCACCTTCACACACCATCCCAGTCTTCTTAAACCTTACACATCCCTATATGCTGTTTAATATGGTAACAATGACCCCCGGGCTGTTCTTCAAACAAGACACTGACTCTGGACATTTTCACTAGCTGGCCCCCATTCTTGAAATTCTCTCCCTCCTTATCTCTGTCCCCTTGGCTTCCTTGAAGTACCAGCTAAAATTCTACCTTTTTCCTCATCCTGCCTTCCCTCTGTTGATCATCTCCAATTTATCTTGTATACAGTTTGTTTGTAAATAGTTGTTTAACATGGTCTCCTCCACTGAGCTCCTTGAGAACAGGAACTATCCTTTGCCTTCCTTTGTAACCCCAGTGTTTAGTAAAGTGCCTGGCACATAGTAGGTGCTTAGTAAATATTTACTGACTTATAGTAACTCAACTTTATTCTTCAAAATTAATCAAGTTATATCTCAATGATTTAATACAATAAGTCACCATTATATCTGAATGTGAGAAGATTCTTTTTTCAAGTTTGGCTTATGGTCACAGGGGATCTCCTTCCAAATCTAAAATTCTGGATTCTGTGAAATCTGGTAACAAAATTATTTTCTTACATGGAGCTTTTAGGGGAATCTTTGTTAAGAGTCGAATTCTGATAACCATCTTTTTTTTTGCAGGGCAGGGAGGCAAATGGGGTTAAGTGACTTGCCCAGTGTCATACAGCTAAGTGTCAAGTATCTAAGACCGAATTTGAACTCAGGTCCTCCTGACTCCAGGGTCAGTTCTCTATCCACTGTGCCACCTAGCTGCCCCTGGGATCGATTCTTCTTAAAAGAAATAATGATCAGCAACTATTTTATCTCTAGGCTTAACAAATGTTAAAGAAAATCCTTGGAAATAATTTAGAATCTCATTTTAAGAATAAAATAAAGACAACTGAGAAACTATCAATAAAGAGCCAATTCTGTGGTGTGGAAACCCTGGATTCAAGTCTTGCTTCTGACTTAACAGTGGTGTAACTCTTGGCAAGTCACAATTTCTCAGTGTTCCAAGCAATTATCTTGTACTAATAAGGATGGTAGCAGAGAAAGTGCCAATCTGCATAGGCATAAGGGAGTTTCCTATACAGAAACTCATAGACACCGAAAAAAATAAAGACATTAAATTTCTAAAGAGAGCATTATTTTACTAGACTAGAGGTTCTTAACCTGAGGTATTTGATTTTTTTTAAATTTTGACAACTATATTTCAATATAATTGGTTTCTTTTATAATCCTACATATTTTATTTTACAGATTTTAAAATACTACTCTGAGAAGGGGCCTATATTATTCACTGGGCTGCCAAAGGGGTCTGTAACACACAAACTAGACTAACACTAGAATAATATTTTTTGTTATGTGAGATTAATATTTCAAAGTATTTCATTTTTTTAAGAATAAGAAATATGGGTTTATAGGATTACATTTGGTCTGATAGCCCAAAGAGAGTACTGGATCTGAAATCTAATCAATGTGACTGTTTCCTTTCATGTACGCAGACTGTAGCTCATCTATGCCCTCATATCCTATGGAGATTCTGGTCCATATCCTCCCATAAATCTGCTACAAGGGTACCTCCCTTGCGTTGTCTTCATATAGTTTAAATATCAGTGGAGCATGCCTACTATGTCTAGTAGTTAATCACTATCACTGTGTGACTGCACACTTTACTCTTATTTTTTTCCAGTTTTGTGATGGTATATTTGAAACCCCTCTTCCTACATAATTCCACGTTTGAAATGTGTTGTAGGCTCATACCTACAATGTACTTTTCCATTCCTCTTTGGGTCACCCACAACTATAATTCTTTGGACACCACACCTGTCAGCCAAATGTCAATGAATGATAGATGGACGTCTGCTTCAAAAAAAGAAGCCTGGGATCATTAAACGATTTCCCAAAAGCAATCTAGTCTACTCTCTTCCCACTGTTCAACTCTGGGCCCAGCTCCTTGTTTATTTATGCAGTGTGTATCAATCAATCAATGAGGAATTAAGACTTGAGTCTATTAAGTACTCACCATGTGCTAGAACTACGATAAAGAAAAACAAATACTACAACAAAACTATCCATGAAGTCGAGGAGCTTCCATTCTATGAGAGGGAACAATAAATACTATAAAAGTAAATACACCAAACACACAGTAAACATAAGAAATTGAGAAGGATGTGGGGATAGCAGCTTCTCCCTCCTATGGAAAGTGGTATTTAAGCTGAACATTAGAGGGAGCCAGGGCTTCACAGAGGTAAAGGTGGGGAGGAAGGGCATTTGTTCCAGCCCTATGGCATTGTCTGTGCCAAGGCAGGAAGGTGAGAAATGGAATGTTGTGCAAAAGGAACAAGCAAGCCAGTTATTAGGGAAGGAGAACTAACCACAGGAGGAATACTGAAAGGCCTTCTACAGGAGATGGCACTTGAGCTAAGCCTTAATAGGAAGCAGGGGTCAACAAAGGTGAGGAGGAGGGAAAACATTCCTGGAACAGGGGACAGACGGAGCAAAGGCAAAGATAAGGAAAATGCAGTGTTTTTTATCTGGAACAACAAACAGACCTGCAACAGGGCAAGCTGGAGGAGGAGGAGGGGGGGGGGAACTCAATCTAGAAGGAGCCTGAAGCCAGACTGAAGGACTTTAAATGCCATAAGAGTTTGTATTTTCTCCTAGTGGCAAAAGAGCCATTAAAGCTTCCTGAACAGTGAAATGATACAGACAGACTGGTGCTTTAGGAATATGATCAATTCAGCATTTATGTGGAAAACGGATAGAACATGGGAAAGGGCAGATCAGGCAGACCAATTAGGAAGCTATGGCAACAGCCAATCAATTAGGATTTTTGTTGTTCAGTTGTTTCAGTCATGTCCAACTCTTTGTGACCCAGTTTGGGGTTTTCTTGGCAAACATATCAGATCAGGTATGGGAAGTAGAAGAGAATGAAAAGTCAAAAATGACACTTGGGTTATGAGCCCAGGGGACTGAGAAGATGGCAGTACCGCTGACACTAATAAGGAAGTTAGGAAGAAGGAAGGGTTTGGGTAGGTGAAGATAATGAGTTTGGTTTTGGACACGTTAAACTTAAGTTGTGTATAGGCCATCCGGTTCAAGATATCCAATAGACAGCTGGAGATGCAAGACTGGAGCTCTGGAGATGATATTAAGGCTGGACAAATAAATCTGAGAATCATCTGCAAAAAGAGGAATCAATGCAATTTAGATTCATAGTTGAATCCATGGAAAGAGGTGATGAGAACCTAAGATGGTTGCTATGTGAATGGAAAGAAGGGGAGGGATGCGTGAGTGGCAATAGAATCAACAAATCTTGGTAACTGACTGAATATTATGGGTGAGTGCGAAGGAAGAACAGAAGATAACTCCTAGGTAACTTGAAGAAAGGGTGGTTTTCATTATGAATCTGAGCAAACTAAAAAAAAAAATTTTAAAAGTTTCCCTTGGTAAAAATACAGAAGTTACATTGCAGAATGAGTTTATGATGAAAGGTAATGAGTTCTATTTTGAACAAGGTGAGTTTGAGATGCTTATAGAAAATCCAAGTGATCTTCCATATAAGATCTCCATAAGATCTAAGAAATAACCTCATATTCTAAATTAAGTGTTTTCCATAACTATTACCTTTCTTCAGTTGACAAAAAGATTAAAAGTTTCCTAACTAGGCATTTTCTAAATTCCCTTTGATTATTCATTATCACAATTGATTTCTATTGGTAAAATGTCTGTGTAATTGTTGTAATTGTGGCTATATCTGTTTTACATCCATTTCTTGTCATGGTTTCTTAAAATAAGTCATGTTGGATTTTTTAAAAATATATATGTCATACCTTGTATATTCCTTTTTATTGTTTCTCTGGTTTATATTAATTTTAAGTTTTTTGCTAACAGGTCAAGTATATTATAAATATACAGTATTTGGTTCTAGTAGTTTTTGTTCTATTCACATTGTTATAGTCCTTGTATATTCTGTTTTCCTGGTTCTGCTTATTTCACTCTGCCTTCCCATTTAAGTCTTCCCATGCCTCTCTGTGTTATTCATATTCATCATTCCTTACAGCATAGTCATATTCCATTACATTCACGTGCCATAATTTGTTTAGCTATTCCTCAACCTCTGGGCATCTTTTTGTTCCTAGTTCTTTGCTGCTATAAATATTTTATTGTACATGTAGCCTTTTTATCTTTGACCTCGGATCACCGAATCAAAATGTATGCATATTTTAGTAACTTTTCTAGCATAATTCCAAATTGCTGTCCATAATGCTTAGACCAGGGGTGGGGAACCTGTGACCTCAAGGCCACATGTGGCCCTCTAGGTCCTCAAGTTCAGCCCTTTGACTGAATCCAAACTTCACAGAACAAATCCTCTTATTAAAAAGATTTGTTCTGTAAAACTTAGACTCAGTTAAAAGGCCATACCAAAGGACTTAAAAGACCACAAGTGGCTTCAAGGCCATGAATTCCCCCTCCCTGGCTTAGACTAATCTACAGTTCAACCAATAGTGTATTAATGTGCCCATCTACCTACAATCCCTCCAACATTAATAATTCTCATCTTTTGTCATCTTGGTCAATTTTCAAGGTATAAGGTAAAACCTCAAAGTTGTTTTTATTTGCATTTCTTTTATTATTGGTGATTCAGAGAACTCTCAAGACTGGGGAAATAAAAATTCCTCCTCACAGAAGAGTTAGAGCACTCTACTACAAAAGAACATAGCTGCTAATCAATCATTTTAGTGTTACTAGAAAACAAGCTCAATTTGATTACTGAATTGAGAATTTCTTATCAAATATAAAAGGCAAAAAAAAATCTAAGCCCTATACCCACACATTTAGAATAAAATCATCTTTCATTTTCTATTAATCTACTGTTTATTCAGCAAATATAGATTCAACAATGAAGTGAAAATAAGTAATGCTCAATAAAAATAGTATGTCAGCAAGAAAAAGAATTTCAGAATCATTCACTCAAATATTTATTTAGTGCCTACTATATGGAAGGAATTGATCCAATTAAGGGGGAAAAGGGGTAGAAACAAAAATATGAGACTACTGTCAGCTACAGAAAACTTCAAAGATAGCATTTAAGCTGGTCCTTGAAGAATAGGAGGGCATTCCAGGCAGAGGGAATGGCAAAAGGTGCAGAAAAATGGAGGAATCACGTTTGAGAAATAACGGGTTGATCTAAGTATAGAAGTTACATAGGAGAAAATACTGGAGACACAAGTAGGGGCCAGATTGTAGAAGTAACCATAATAGTTTAAGCATAAGACCCTCAGCTCCACTTAACCTAGTTCTTATCTCTGTCTCATTAACACATCCTTTATACATGCCCTTTCCCATATAATTAGAAGGCTTTCCATTCTCACCTACCACCCATTCAAATCCTTCAAGACCCAGATCAAATTCCATCTCCTCCCTGGAAACTTCCTCAACTAAAACATGGAGGGAGGGTAAGAAAGGAACCAAGAAAATGGATTTTTTAGATTGAGAAACTAAACAACTTTCCCCATATGAAATCTTCCTTCACTATTTTTTCTACAACTGGGGAGTGAGTGGTACTGTTGGCTGTCCCAAAGGAGTTCAATAGAAGCAGCCACACATGTATGTGCACATGGAAAGCAAACCTAACTACTCCAAGGAGCAAAGATATGACCAGTGATATACTTTTGAACCCCAAGCCCTACAAATCAAGCTGCTCGAGGGAAACAAGGTGAAACTGTATGACAAAGTAAGTTCTTTCTAACACACATACTTGTTTGTCCTTGTATGTCTTTCCCCCTTCCCTCTCCTACATTCCTACCTATATGCCAGTAAAAATCATCTCATGTGCCACCTTTGGTACATATCGATGCATATATGAAAGGGCATCCCAAGCCTTGGCAGGGGAAAGCTATGCCATAGTATGTTTTAAGTGATGGGCATAATTTATACTGTCTACCAGCAGTAAAGAATTTTATTGAAATACCAACTAACCAGATTCTCAATGAGAAAAGACATGAGTGGCCAAAAGGTATAAACGAAAAGCTTTCCAAAGAACTGCAAAATATTGACAACCATATGAAAGACTGCTTCAAAATCACTAATAAAGAAATGTAAATCAAAACAAACATCTTACTTTACAATAAGCAAGCTGAAAAAGATGATAAAAGATAGAAAAAAGTAACTGCTGGAAACTTTAGACACAAATAGACTGGCACACTAATACACTGTTGATGGAGGTGTGAAATGGTTCAACCATTCTGGAAAGCAATGTAAAATTATGCTTATTAGGATGTCCTTAGCCTTTAACCCAGAGATCCTACTATTACTTGCATATATAGCAAAAGGAGGTAAAAGATAGAAAGAAAGGTTGCATATATATCAAAATATTTATGACGGTATTTTGTTCTAGAAAAGAACTAGGAAAAAAAAATTAGCATCCATCAATTGGGGAATAGCTAAACAAATCATGAAGAATTCAGAAAAACATGGGAAGACTAATATGATGTAACAAAGTAAGTAGAACTAAGAAAACAATATATAATTATGACTCTTAACAGTTTAACTGGAAGAAACAATATGAAAGCGAAAACGGATTATACTGACCAACCCTGGACTAAGAAAACATGCCTCCCTCCTTCTTTCCACTGTAAACGTGGAGAAATACGGATGTGGAATACCGTACTGTCAAGCATAGTCAATGTTTTCTTTGGTCTTGGGGAACTGCTTTCCCTCCTCTTTCTGTGTTAAGCTTTATTACAGGAGAGCTCTTGCTGGATAGGTAAGGGAGATGATATATTAAGAAATAGATGTGATACAAAAAAGGGAATAAATTTTTTTAAGTAACTAAACATGATAGTATTTGTTTCTCGCTACCAAAAATCAGTCTTCAGATAACATAAAATGTAATTTGAAAGTGGCAA
The DNA here is from genome assembly GCF_011100635.1 of Trichosurus vulpecula. Lineage (NCBI taxonomy): Eukaryota > Metazoa > Chordata > Mammalia > Diprotodontia > Phalangeridae > Trichosurus > Trichosurus vulpecula. The sequence continues at coordinate 56,410,777 of NC_050579.1, forward strand.
ATCATTTTGCTTATAAAGATGTAAGTTATAACTATAACACAATCTTAAGTACTAACTTCCCACAAAGCATTTAAGGATACATAGTAAAGATGGTACATGAAACTAGTCAGTTATAAAGATTATGCACTGATTTTATAAATCAAACCCATGGGTGAATGTAAGGAATTTATGCTGTCATTTTAGTAAAATTAAATAAAACTAGGAAATGGCAGAAATCTAGTCTGAATAACAAGGAGTTTTTTTGTTTGTTTTGTTTAATAAATTAAAATCTAAACCCCAGAATGGACACAATCTGTGTTCCTGAGAAACACAAGAATATCTGTAGAAATTAAGTATGTCAAGAAGCTAAACAACTTAGCATGGTGACTTGCACAAAGTAGATGCTAATAAATGTTTGTGGTATAAATCTTAGCAAAAGAAAATCTTCTGGAAAGTTAAATAAACCTAACATTGTTTTATTACACTAAGAAAAAACTGATAGTAGAAAATACAAATAGAGATATTTGTTGATTCAAATTTGTATCTTCCCCAGCATCAACCAAAACCCTAAACGCCTCTGACTCTGTACATAAGATGAACATTCTTAATTATAAAATTTTAAGAAATCATTATCCCGTCAACAATGGTTTGCTGAATAGCCATCTAAGATGTAAAGGCTTGGAGCATAAGGGAGAATATCAGTTAAAAACTCAATGAAAACAACTATAATAAAAGAAACGCATATATAGCTGAGGCAGCAAGATACCAAGGGAGAGACAGAAAGCAGCATGTCAACTCAAGTCAAGGCATCAGCACCACCTTGATCACCATCTTCCCCCAGATTCTGATGAAGACAAGTTCAGGACCCTGACCCCAAAAGCCTTGGAAATAAATAGCATTGCTTTCTAGTCCAGTGCCCTCAGCCATCATGCTGGGAAAAATGCCTACTAAGATCCAAACTGGCCACTGCTCCTACAGGTACAACAGCTACAACTACTGAAGACCCAGAAAAGAAAGTTCTTGTTATCAAATTCCTTGGCACTGTCAAATGGTTCAACATCAGAAACTGACAAATTTTATCAGTGGAAGTTATATTAAAGAACAGGCATCATGTTTTGCCTCTGTACTGCAAGAACCACTGACTTTCCATTTGATTTGTGGCTAAATCCTTCTACATACATTTTTTCTATTTGTATTGTCAGAGCTTCGCACAGTGCTTTGTATAACATGCTTAATAAATGCTTTATTCATTCATTTATTCATTTACCCTTCTTTGGAAAAAATCAAATGCTGAAAGACCATCAGAAGTGTCAGCACTATAAGGAAATTCTTTTTAAAATACAGTAATGAATAATGTTTGATTATAAAAAAAATTTTCTACCATAGAACAGTAAGTCTACAAATTCAAATGTAAACCGAAGGGACTAACTAGAGAGATACTAAAAAGAGGCTACAATTAGAATTTTCAAACTCAACTTAGTTAAACCCAATCTTTAGGAAAAAAAAAATTTAATTCTGTTATCAGAATTTTGAAAGCAGGAATGACTCAAATGTAAGTGCTATCAGGTATGGATGGTATTTTCCTTACCAGATAGGCTACCTCATCCATCAGCTCTACAGACAATTCTTGTACTTAACAATCCACAACTTAAAATTATTAAGCCATTAAAACAATAAGTAAGATTATTAAAAGAAATATACACATTTAAAATTAATCAAGTACCTTTCCTTGAAGATTCTTAATCTACATAACATTGTTTTTTTTCTACCTAACACAGTGAATCCATAAGTTCTAACAAAAACTGTATGCCTTTTCCACTACAAACCTAAAAGATAATTAACTTTCATTATTCCCTTCCTCAAACATCTCAACTACCTAAACAAAACCCATATAAATTTCATAAACTGCCCACCAAAATACAAAAGTTAAACCAAAAAAAAACCTCTCAGTGCTACTGGATCAATTTTTTGTCTTGTCAATATGTAAAAATTTAATTTCAATCAGCTCTAGTACTATATGAATTAAATGAAAGTACAATCCCCTTCTTGGGGCATCCAAATTATAGTGGAACTTTGTAAAAATGAATGTTGTGTACTTATGTTCCACTGAATTATCATGCACACACTGCATTTGGCCATTAGATCTCAATTAGCTGAGTTGAGTGTATGCATGGTAATTCAGTGGAGGACACAAAACATTCCCTAAAATTAAATCTACATAATTTACCATCACTGGCTAAATGAAGACCTCACATTTGCACTGCCTGTCACAGGCTTTGCTGTTTAGAACAAAATCATCAGAGGAAGAAAAACCATCCACCACTCTACCCTAAAGTAAAGCAAACAAATCTTGGTTTCACCATGAAAGGCAGAAGTTCAACTCCTTTCACTTGGAGTAAAATAGCAAATTTAAGGAATAAAAGGGCACCTTTTCTCCCTAGACATGGTCAACTGAAGTACAACTGCACAACAGGAAGAAACAAAGATATTCCTGAAAAAGTCAAAATGATACATTGGTAAAAATTGGACAAATGCTAAGCAATGATAAATAAATAAGATATGCGCTAAGTCATCTGGGAAAAGTCTAACAGAAATAATTATATTTAAAAACAAAAACAATCCCCTTCAGCCATTTAAAAAAATGAACAGAAGATAACAAACAGACAAAACAAAAATAATTTCATATTTGACTTCAGAATGAAATAGTTGGAAAGAAGGAGCTTTGGGCAAGAAATCTTCATAGGTCACTTTGGTTTAGTCCAAGCTCCTGTGAACATTTGCCTAAAAGAGAGAACCCCAAGTACATGCAGTGTTCTCTTAACTACAACAAATTATTATTCTTTCATTAATGTTGACTAAGGTATCTCTCAGAATAATCATTGCTATAATTTCATTTTAAGCCAAAAAAAAAGAAAGGGTTCAATTCAGCCACTGTATTTTTTTTTGTATATAATAAAAGAATTGCTGGTCTACACGACACTCTGCCTTGTCTAAGTATACTTTACGATACCTTTAAAAATGATTTTTCTTTCACATAAATCTTAAGATAAAGGAAAAGCAAAATAAAAATGGCAAGTCCCTTTTAAAAAATTAAACACTCCATTGAAGCTTTTCATAATGAATCATAGGGACAGAGACTGAACTCATTGGCACAGGAGAATTTCAGAAGGGGAGAACTCATTTTAACAATGAAGATCACCACTGATATCCGCCCCCAGGCCTTTCCACAGCTTAAAGAGCTGCCTACAGTTGCCCAGAGTCCTGAGATTTCAATGATTTGATCAGTCATACAACCAGTAAGATATCAGAGAGAGGACTTGAACCCAGGTCTTCCTAACTGAGGCTGACTCTATCCACTACATCATGAAGTCTCTGATAATTGAATAGCAGAACGTATTTTCTTCTAACATAAATGTGTATGTTGTGTATTTTACCAATCACTTTCAAAGTTTTGCAAATAAGCACTACAAATTCTTAGTTTCTCATTCTTTTGAAGTTGTCTGTTTAGAACTAAAAGTCTGAAAGATTTATTATACAATAAGTATAACATTTTAAGCAGAGCCATTTAAAAAATATGGGCAGGTAGGTAGTGGATAGAGCATTGGTACTAGAGTCTTGAGACTTGAGTTTAAATCTGACCTCTGACACTTCCTAGCTGAATGACGCTGGGCAAGTTACTTAACCCTGTTTGCCTCAGTTTCCTCATCTGTAAATGAGCTAGAGAAGGAAATGGCAAATCACTCCAGTATCTGTGCCAAGAAAATGGGGTCATGAAGAGTCAGACACAACTGAACAAAATTTAAAAAATAAATGCCAAACAATAACACTTTAAAATGTCAAGAATATTAATTTTTCAAAAGGTTAATATTTTAAAGTCACAATTTGCCTAGGAAATAGTAACAGTATTTTTTCAAGATTCCATAGGCACATAGTTTTAAATCAATGGAAGTATATAATTTATCTTTAAAACACACACATACACTCTCACGCTGCCCACTGGTCTCTAAATAATTATGGGATGAACAGTACCCATAAAGGTTGTTTTATCCAACCTTACTTAAGGGTTTAGAAAGAAACATAACTCAAAAAAAAAAACAAACCCAGGGGCAAGTAAGAGGCAAAGCAATTACTGGCTGGGTGACCCTGGACAAGTCACTTAACCCCAAATGCCTCAAAAAAAAAAAAGGAATGGAAGGAAACAGAGATAAAAATGGAAATTTAACTTGCCAAAAATGGACATTTTAACCCTTCCAAAATGAAGTGACAGACTGATGGTTAGTACACACCTATGAAGCCACAAGTAAGGCAGGGATATTATTTGTATTTACTATCCACTGGATCATTCACTAGTCCTTTAGAAGGGGAAATTACACAGTTCAACAAAATATGTTCAGCACTGCCTATTAATGTTGTTGTTGTTCAGTCCTGTGCAACTCTTTGTGACCTGGTTTACAGTCTTCTTGGAAAAGATGCCGGAGCGGTTCGCCATGTCCTTCTCCAGCTCATTTTACAGATGAGGAAACTGAAGCAAAGAGGGTTAAGTGATTTGCCCAGGGTCAGACAGCTACTAAGTGTCTGCAGCCAAATTTGAACTCAGGTCTTCCTGACTCCAGTACCCATGCTCAACCCACTGTGCCTCCTAGCTACTTCGTAAGTGCAATAACCCATCAAGCAAGAACCCCGACCTTGGAGCATTTAGCACCAAGCCCTAGCCAATTGAGAACACCATCACTAAAAAAGGCTGGGAATGAATTTAGAACACAACAGGCTGTAGTGTTAATCAGGCAGGCCTTTCTATTTGCTGCAAAAGAATCGGGAAAATGTGAGGAAAATCTTGCTTCTTTACCAATCTCCTACTCTTAAAACATTTCAGTTTTGAGGTTTTTAACATAAAAGAAAAATCTGCATCTGCCATTCTCATCAATAGCTTAGAGCAACAAACAAAGAGTTGTTAGATCTGTGAAGTACTTTTCATACACTGTCACTTGATTTTTCACAACAGACCTGTGGGGAAGGTACTACTGGTATCATAATCCCGGTTTTATAGATGAGAAAACAGAGGTTTAAAGAGATTAAGAGACTTGCCCATAATCACACAGCTTGAACCGAGATATCTCCTGACTATGAGTACAGCCCTCCTTCCACTACAAGCTCTGCATAGTAACATTAATCCTGTCAAATCAGTCCTTTAATTATGAGAGATCTGGCCAAGGGAACAGCATTCTAGTATGCTCTGATGTACCTGACTGACTCCCTAACCATACCATCAAGAACCTTACCTTTTAAAAAATTTATGAGTCAAGGAAGAACTCTGAAATGAAGAGACCCATGTTCTTAATGCCCCAAAAGTACCAAAGTGAAAATGTTTCAAACTGTATTTAGTTACCCAAAGTTTTAAACCAAAGCAAAAAGCCCTAGTCAGAAACAAAGCCAAAAATCTAGAAAAGAATGAATCTTATCTACTGCCTGCTGAGAAAAGAGCTTCAGGGTCAATATACTACAAGACTATGGAAGAACATATTTTTTCAAATACAAACTTAAGTTACACCCACAGCTATATAGTCCAGGACCTGCTAAACGGATCAATGCAACTTGGGAGGAGAGAGGAAGGGGGGGAGGAAATATTATCATCTCTCAGGTTCTCCTAACATTTTGAGTTAAAGAGATAAACTGCTGGCTAGCACAGGGCACAATCAAAGAGCCTATTACACTCTGACTGATGCCTGGCATATTCAATACGGTATCTATAACAAAAAATAGTCTGACTTTGTAGCAAGTTGCAACCATAATTCAAACCCACAAACGTCTCGGAATAATAAATATAAAAACAGATGCACATTCTACCAATGATAAAATTAACGAATGTGTTATCAAGAATGAACTATATAATGGGCACATATCAATGATTCCATTATATGCAGTGTGATCAATGCTTTGATACAGCCAAATATGCTAGGAAAGCAATCTGCTTTGCAGCACATTTTATAGTGTAAAAGACATAGGAGGATAACTAAACAGGGGCCTCTTCTTTGCTGCCCTTCCAAACGTCAAAAATAAGGGAACTGACTCATTTATAAAAGGTTTCATTCTGCCAGATGTGAAAAAAGATCTTAGTCCAAAACCTAAGCACATTATTCAACAGCTCTCTCGTGCTCGCTCTCGCGCTCTCGCTCTCTCTCTCTCTCTTTCTCTCTCTCTCTGTAAGAGCATAATAGACATGATATATTATAAACTCTGTAAGCCATATACAGATAGACCGCTACTTTAGAGATTGGCTCGGTCAGACTGCCAGCTAAGATGCTGAGATGTTGCTAGTGGGCAGGAGACAGGGATCCTGATGGGGTACAAACCCTGAAGCAGCTAGGCGAGATCATGTAAACTAGGTGGTGCTTTCAGCTTTTTCTTGGCATCATGTGTCTACATGGGAAGGACCTTGTTTTTTTTCCCCATTGGAAGATACTATGACTGTTTCAAAGAAAATGTCAAGATTTGGGGAGAAAGCAGAAGCATTAACCCCCCAAATGGAAAGCACTACCCGGCCGGAACTCGCTCTACATTCGGACAATTCTGGCCCCAGGGTGGTGGTGGCTGCCCATGGAGCAGCCTGGGGCTGGTCACCCGGCGGCCAGTTTTTCTGTTTGCAAAATGGGTATGAAGCCGCCTCCGAAGGACCGGAGCGGACCGCGCAGTCCAGGGACAAGGACCAGGGGGCAGGCTCTCCAGGAGGAAGGCGAGGGCTGCCCGCGCCCCCCGCCTCCCCTTAACCCCCCGGCAGTGTCGAGAGAGAAGCATGGACAGTTGGGGTACCTGGTTTCACCGTCTTGAGGCGGATGGGCTCTCGGAAGTGGCGGATGACAGCCAAGGTGTCCCGGTTGGTGAGCCCGCTGACGGGCGTCCCGTTCACCTCCAGCAGCACGTCCCCCGGACTGGGAGCCTTGCCCGAGACGACGCAGCAGGTGCCCCCGCCGGGCTCCTCGCGGAGCCGGCCCAGGTAGGGGAACTCGCCGCGCTCGGCGCCTCCTCGGATCTCGGCGCTAAAGTCCCCCGGGGGCCCGGCCCAGGACAGGGCGCACTCCTGCACCTTGCTCAGCCAATGCTTCTTTTTCTTCAGCGTCTTCGACATCCCGAACCCCGCTGGAGCATGGGGGGCACGGCGACGAGCGAGGCCCCCTCAGCCCGAGAGCCCCTCAGCGCCCGGGCCGCCCGGGCCCCGACGGGGCGGACAGCGCGGCGCGGCAGCTGCGCGGCGCCGAGCCGGGGGGAGGGAGACCACGGCTCCCGCAAGCCCCCTCGGGGGGCCCCCTCGCACGCGCGCGCGCACACACTCACACACACCCCTCGGGGGCGCAGCGGGGCGGACCCGGCTCGGGAGCGGCCAGCCCGGACCGAAGGGGAAGAATGGAGGAGGAGGGAGCCGTCCCTGGGCGGATCCTGAGGAGATCGCGGCCGGAGGGCGTCTCCGCCGTCCGCTAGTGCCCGGGCTCCGCGCCGGAGCGGCGGGAAAGGGGGGCGGGGGGAGGGGGAGGCGCAGGGCGGGGGCGGCGGAGGGAGCGGGAGGGAGGGAGGGAGACTCCGAGCGCGCGCCCGTGCGCGAGCCCGCCCCTCGCTCGCTCCCGCGGCGGAGCTCGAGACTCTCGCTCCACGCCCGCCCGCCAGCCTGGGCTGCCCGGAGCCGGCCGCCTTCCACCTCACCGCAGTCTCCGCCTGCAGGAGCAGCGGCGGTGCTCGGCGGCCGCAGCAGCAGCAGCAGCAGCACCGCCTCCTCTTCTTCCTCCTCCTCCTCCTCCTCCCGGCCCCCCCCCACCCCCGCCCTTTCTTGCCCCTCCACGAGAACCCCGCCCCCTCCCGGCGCGCGGCGCCCGGCGCGCTGCCGTCACAGGCCGGGCGCTTGGGAGCTAGCCGGGCCAGTCGACATTTGCGCCGGGGATTGGCCCCGGGCGTTTTGGGGGGTGGAACCCCGACGAGGCATCGGACGCCCGATTGGCCAGTGGGGACGGAGGAGGCGGGCCCGAGAATGAGTGAAGTTCAGGGTGGGAAAAGAGAAGTTTGGAAGTGGCAGTACTAGGGGAGAGAGGGTAACGCAATCCTAGTCCGAGCTGGGGTGTTGGTGGAGAAAGGGAATGAGACTCCCGGGGAGGTACCCGCGGGGACGTGGATGAGCCTTCTGCAGGGAGAGGGTGTATCCTGTACCGTCGCCGCGTGGATTTGGCAGAGGGTTCTGGGGGTGCGGAGCTGCGTGTGCACTCTGGGTGCGGGCCGAAGTGCGAAGAGCGACCTACCATGGGTGTGCGGGGCCGAGCTCGGTGGGAGGATGTGGTGCGGGCAACAATAGAGAGCCAGTGTCTGAATTAGGCTTGGGTTCGAGTTCTGCCTCTGACATACCACCTGGGTGATCCTGGACAAGTCACTTAACCTTCCACTGCCCCCAAACAACTCAACCCTGCAAAGCACATAGTAGTTTCTGATCTGCATTGCTTCCTCATACCAATGGCATGATAAGTCTGGACCCCCTCCCCCAAATAAATATAACCTATTTAGCCCTTCTGATTGCGTGTACTTAGTTTATTCACACGGGAAGGAGGAGGAATACCTGGCACATTGTAAAACCTCAATAAATCTGCAGATTGATTCTCTTATTTAATAGTGACACTACCCTGACCTCACCAGGCTTATAATAAAATTTGCTTCCACTCTGCCTACAAAGGATCATATTCTTGCTTTATTACCATCTTTGCCCAGGCTTGAAGATCAAATTCACTTATGTACCTGCCTAACTTTATGAGCCTAAGTTATCACTGGAAATATGCTGCAGCCTACTTGCATCCAACATATGTCTGTCTTTCCAAAGACTTTGGATTGCCCTCAATTTTGATTCTTGGGAGAAAAGTAGTGTTCCAAGATTTGCAACCGAACTGAATTATCCAGAGAACTTTAATGTCAAAGAAAGGAGGTTTGGGTTTTGTTTTGTTTTTTGTTTTTTAACGCTGGAGAGTAGCTTAGAATCACTAGAAGCACTATGTAACTTTTTAAATATAATCCAGGGTCTTCCTCCAATTCAATTCTGAATCCAAGTTGTTCATCTGCAGTGCCTGTCTCAGATGTATGTACTGATGTATTGAACTCAATGGCCTGGCAAGTCAGCCATGGGTACATAGAATTTTTGATCCATTTAGTTCAGGAAGATATCAAAAGAATGGGAAAAAAAATCACAGAGGATATGAATGTCCCAGAGAGGCTATCAAAAGAAGATCACTAAGCTGCATGCCTATTTTTCATCTATAAAGATAAAATCTTTGTGAGAATGATCTACATATGTACCAAGAGGGATCCTCCATGAAAATATGAGATGGAAACACTTTGACTTTTGGCAAAGAATTCTCAAGCAAAGCACATTTTAATAGTCATGTAGAAAAGGGCACAAAAGATAAGATCCTACACAATTTATTTGCCATTTATATTTAAAAAAAAAAAAGAAACAGAAGCAGCAGCAGCATTTCATTTAGGACAAGAACAGCTTTAAAGTCTCTCCACCAACAAGGTGTATAGACCATGCATATTGTAAGATCATACAAGATTCCTTCCAAAATACAACTACAAAGATAAATTTCTGTTCAACAGCCCTCTGTATTAACAAGGAATAAAACAAGATGTGTGGTTTGCAAAGATATCCTTCACCGACATTGAGGATGTCTTATGCAAGATCCAAATGGATGAGAGAGATTCTTGATATATTATGAAGTTCTCCAGGAGTTCCTGTTTGTGGATAATAGTGTGTTGATTGCATCAAGCAGTAGAATGTTACAAGACCACCTCAATGAGATTTGTGAATATTAGAAAAAATCCTCTTATCAAACAATCCATACAGGAATGTGGGCATATTGAAATATAAAAGAGGATCTTGAACCAAATAATAGCTAAGGCCCATTCTAGGTATAAAATTCGAATAAAATGTGAGATCTTTTATTTCAAGGACTGACAGTATCCCCAGCACCTCGCATAGTGCCTGGCACACAGTGAACCCTCAATGAGTTCTTGTTGAATTTTCTTTTTAAATTCTGTGATTCTATTTGATTCTTTGTTGTTCCAATTTTAGTGTGTGTTTTTAACATTATTTCAGTGTACAGGCATGAACCACCAGTTTGCTGAACACTGAAATGCCAACATGATATATGTATATATATATATATATATATATATATATATATATATATATATATATATATAGCTTTTTTATGTTTTGCATCTAAAAATCCACCAGCAATTAAATTTTGAATAGTTTTTACATTTCACCTAGCTTAATTTTTCACTAGTCTATTTAGTATAAAACTTTTATCTTTGCAATTAGCATAAGGCAAGCTATCTTTATCATCTCAGTATATAAATGTAGATATAAATTATAAAATTCTCCTGAATTTATGTTTATCACCACCAGATAGTTTGCCTTCTATACTATACACATGGAAAGGTTTTGTTGTCTTATTACTATTGTACCCAAATTGACTTGATTAATAATGAAAAGCTTGGATCCACAGAAACGTTCTCAGGTCTGCAGAATTTTCTGCAGGCTTTCTCTAACTTACTGGCACTATCATGCCTCTAATGCATTCTAACATCAGTAACCTAAAAAAAAAATCAGTATTAATGATCTGAGTTCTATTTTCAAATTTTATTAGCATTTTTATTTGCCTGGGCCTGTGGGATAATTTGTATGCTAATGCTAAAATATGTTGAATTACAAAAGTAATAACATGGAAAGTATTTCAGTTAAAGAAATATGTACTGCTAAAAACTTGTGATGATATATGTGTTATGTCTGCTATGCAGAAACTTGCACATTTATCTGCAACTGATCAAATAAATCTTGCCCAATTTCATATAACCCCTTAGAACGGACTACTCTGTTAATACATTATGAAAGAGGGATATATAGTGAAAAGGGGATATGTATCTATACGTATTTATATGCATATATATATATTTATTTTAGTAGAGCTATTGGTACTTCTAGTGACACAAATTTCAACATATCCATGGCCTCTCATACTGTGTGACTTTTATCAATAACTTTCTGTAACTTCAACAAGAGGTTCCCCCAACATGCTGGGGAACCTTCCTCTAGATCTCTTGACAATGTCAATGAAGCTATCCTTTTGCTATCCCTTGTTCTCCATACATGCTTAGCCAATTTCCTTTTCAGGTCATACATTTCTTTAGTAATATCCTTTACTCAGTTTCTCATGAATCATTCTTCATTGGTAAAATGCTGCATCCTCTTCTCACCGTGCACTTCTCCATTGCCCTTTGGTTGATCCTAAACTCTAATTCTTCAAACCCTCTCACATTCTAGGACTCAGCCATACAGCATCCCCAAAAGAACAGTAATGTTCAAAAGATGGGTTTTTTGGTTATGGGAAAAGCTTCGGGTTATTAAAAGCACTGTGAAATTTCCCAAAGGAAATCCACTCTACTCTCTACCTCCTCTTAAATTCTTAGTCCAGTTCATTAGCCAAATGCAGTTCTCTCCAGTTTATGCTACCAATGGACCAGAGCTTTGGGTAGTCTAGCCAACTACATATGACAATCTGGACCATAAGCCTTTTTTTATCCACTTGGGTTTTAGTGAGGTTGAACTCTTTAGAGTGATTATAGATCCTTTTCACAGTATTCCAAGGCATGATGCAGTCAGTACCATGACCATCTGCAAACAGGAATATCTGGAAAACTTTGCCATATATGGGGTCTCTCTCTATAGGTCTTTCTTCCATTTGGATTCTGCATTGGACATCCTCTGAGACAGAAGCAAACATGTTTGACAATCATACATTTCCCTGTTTTATGCCTAGCTTGATATTAATAATCAGAGATTCATCAAAAATCTGTCATATCTTTCAAGGAATCTTATGTTATTTTCACGTATTCATGGAAGGCATCTTGATAAAGGAGAGGCTGTATATCCCATATGGTGACAGATATGAAATTACCTGACTCCAACTAGACAGGAAAAAATATTAATTCATTTAAAAATACTTGAAATGTTTGATCATTGATGCTATAACTAGAAGGGATCATAAGGACCAGGTAATCTAACCTCCTTATTTTTACAGAAAGAGAAACTGAGGTCAAAAGAAGTAAGGTGGCTTGACCACATAAACAGAGCTAAGATTCCAAATTCAGTGTGGTTTATATTATATTATTCTGCCTCTCTGACTTTGAGTCACTTTGGTGACTGAACGTTTAAAAAGGCAATAGAGTTGGGTCTCATTTGGGCAAAGCTTATTTATTTGACTAAGCTCAATTGCCATTGCCTAACAGAATATCTCCCAAATATTTGGCCTGTGAGTTTGAGAGGAAAAGCATAAAGGTTAAGTGATATTTGAATTATAATTTCACATTTCCATAAGAGCCTTCAAGAGCTAGAGGACAATTGTTTTTTTTATCAGCAACCTTCAGAACTTTTGTCAAAAAACCCCAAAACAATAACAAAACCCACCAAAAATATTATATTGTTGCATTCTCAACACTCAGAGTTTACTTTTGCAACTTTTTGTGTTTCAGATTGTTTGCAGGATTGTAGAAATCAATGTTGGAAAATGAAGAGGTTTTTGTTTGTCCAAGTAGTTTCTTTTCTAATTTTGATTGTCCCATTCATAAAAGGTTTCTGCCTCTGGTCTCACGCTAGGAATTGAATGTCACAGTTGTTTTGGTGGTGTGATTTGTTGTTTTTCTTTTTTTAAAGCAATGTGACAATTTACATTTGCTGGGAGTAAATTAACCAAGCATATTATGACACATTCGAGACACTTCACAACGTACCAAAGAGTCATAAAACAGAGAAAAGATAGTCTCTAGTCCCAATCCTGCCAAAAATCACTAGCCAAGTTGCAAGTTCTCTAGGGCTCAGTTTTTTTCTTCAAAGAGGTACAATAATACCTGCCCTCCCTAATTCAAAAGATGATTGTGAAAATGACACGATATTATAGACATGCTTTGAAAAGTCCAAAGCAATGTGCCAATAAAATATTATTTATGCTTTGAATGAAAATGGATAATAGATGATGCCATATGAAGGTAGATAGAAGGCACTGGGAATTATTAACCTGAAGGATGAGAAGACTTCAGGAGGACATGATAGCTGCCTTCCATTGTTTGAAATGCTGTCATGTGGAAGAGAGCTGTGACTTATTCTTTTTGGCTCTAGAGCAGCAGTCTCTGAACATTTTTCATTGTATACCTTCATCAGTAAAAAAAAAAAAAGTACGTATTTATTTATAACCTATATAAATGTACTGCTATACTAATACAATATATAATTATAGAACATACAAAAATAGAAATTATAAGAATGAGAAAATGAAATAAATTCTACTCTTAAAATATGTTAATTTATTAACAGTACAAAAAGTTTTGCTCCACAATATTATTTGGGGGAGAATATGGTGATAGAATTTTTCTGTCTTTCGTTTTAATCCCTGCAAGTGACACAGGGGATAATGTAGAATTGTAAATAATCATTATTTGTTAATACTTAATTGTTCAGCTAATTGAACAATGTAACTAGCCAAGTAGGTGAATTTCTTTTTTTTAATACCTTTTATTGAAAGATACATGATACAACAACCAAGAAAAGGGTTATATTAGTCAGTGAACGTTATGGTTTTTCAGCAAAAGCCATGTTTCTTTGTGTTCATTCACCATGCAGAACAAACAAAATGCAAAAACAACCAAGGAAATTATGTCTGGCTTCAAATCAGCAGAAAGTTTTCAGTATAAGTCCATTCCTCTTTCTTTACTTTGCTCTGTTAATGGGTGTTATCATATCGTAATTTCCTATTCATGTTTGGACACTTTAGTTGGGTTTGTTTTTGTTTTACTTTTTTGTATGAGTTTGGCTAGATGATAGAGTATAGGACTTCAAATCAAGGCAAATAAGCAAGTGTTTATTAAGCATATACTAAGTGCCAGACATTGTGGTAAGCCCTGGGGATTTAAAGAAACAAAAATGAATAAACAGTCTCTGCTCTCAAGGAGCTCGATTTGGCAAGTAAGAGAGCAGTTTTGGTTGAATGATGAAGTCAGAAATCATGTTATAAAGAATTCGGAAGAGAGTGAGAGGAAAGGAAGCAGATACATTGATTGTAGATGGACTTCTACATGAAAGGGAGGTGAGATATAGGATTATAGCTATTGGAGATGGACAGATTAAGTGAAGGCTTTTAAATTTTTTTCTTTTTTTAACTATTTATTTAGTATTTTATTTTTCCCCAATTACATGTAAAACAATTTTTAACATTCATTTTTTTTAAATTCCGAGTTCCAAATTCCCTCCCTCCCCTACCCACCCCCCTCATTGAGAAAGCAAGCAATTTGATATAGGTTATACATGTGTATAACCATTTCTATACTAGTCATGTTGTAAAAGAAAACATAAACCAAAAAAAGAAAAAGTAAAAAGTATGCTTTAATCTGTATTCAGAATACATCAGTTCTTTCTCTGGGGATAGCATTTTTCATCGTAAATTCTTCAGAGTTGTCTTGGGTCATTATTTTGGGACAAATAGCTAAATCATTCACAGGTAATCATCTTACAATATTGCTGTTACTATGTATAATGTTCTGGTTCAACTCATTTTACTTTGCATCAGTTCATGTAAATCTTACCAAGTTTGAAGGTTTTTGAGGATAGAGGAAACATTGGTGTGGTTATAGACACTGGGGAAGCGGTGAATTGACAGGGAGAGATTGAAGACAAGTGAGACAGTAGGGATGATAGAGGGGTCAGTTTGCTGGAGAAGATGAGATGGGATGGGGTCACTTGTAAATGCAAAGGTTTTTGTCTTGGCAAAGAGAAGAGCCACCTGCATGTGAAACAGAGGTGAAGGAGGTGGAAGGCATCTAAGGGATCTGAGATGAGGAGGGGATGAGGCAGCATTCTCATCAAATAGCCTCAGTTTTTTTTTCATTGAAATGTTAAAGGAGCTTCTCAGCTAAGAGGATGAGGGTGGGAGAGCAATGGAAGATGTAAGGAGCCATGAAAAGGTTTGGGAAAATGCTGCAGTGAGTGGGATAGTGAATCCATTAAGGAGATATAAAAGGATTGCCTTATCATAGCTAGAGCCCAGTTGAGATTATGTAACATAAAGTTGTAGTAGACCCAATAAGCACAGTTTCATAATTTTTCTCCAGCTTCATTCAGCAGCAAATGAATACGAGTGAATGCTTAGGATGGTGGGAGTAACTTAGGACTGAGGTTTGGCAGGGCAAGGTCAGTGATAGAGTAAGGAATAAGATGCTCCAGAGAAGAGAACAGTGTAGAGTGGAACTGGTTCATTAAGGAGTCAAATAGGGAAGGAAAGAGAGTGTAGCCAGTGTAAGATTAATGGCCTGGGAAAGAACTGAGAGATAGAAGGATTGAAGGTCACAGCAAGGAATAAGAACAGGGTTTGGGCACAGATAGAGGTGGAGTAAACAGATTATGATCAAATAAGAGATTTTCAGTCTTCACGAGTATGGAAATACAACATTGTGGGTGATGAAAAGATTAAGGGTAGGACCATCTCCCTATAGCTGAGATGAAATAGAAGAGTAGGTCATAGGAAATAATTAAGGTGAAGAACTGGGAGGTGCTTGAGGAGTCGATAGATAGATAGATAGATAGATAGATAGATAGATAGATAGATAGACACAGATACATATATACATACATACATACACACATATGTGTGTGTATGTGTTAAAATCCCCTAGTATGAGAGCAGGGATTGGGGAGGCAAGAAAGACTATTAACTAGGCACTGGTATCAGTAGATAATAGCTACTAAAATCTTGACTGGATTATAAATATGGATTGAATAAACCTCAAAGGAGAGGTTACTTAGTGATAGTGGTAAAGGGCGAGGCAGGAAGTGGAAATGGGAAGCTAGTCCCCAGTTATACCCAGTGATTTTGTGGGAAGGTTATGAGTAAAAGTGTAACCAGTGAGAAAGGTTGGAAAGGAAAGTTGTATCAAGAGGGTGCCATGTGTCAGTGAGTGCAAAAAGGTGGAAAGAGTGAGAAAGGAAGAAGTTTCAGATAAAAGCAAGCAAGCAAGTAAGATCAAAGTTTGTTAGCTACGGATCAGTTAGTTACCTATGGATAGGTCATTCGAGAAAATACAGTGGAATATATTGGTAGCTTTAGAGTAGCACATTGGGGTCTGGGGTTGAGGGGGATAGGAATAAGGGAACAAAACGTTAGAAATGTAGAATGGAGTTGGAACAATGAATGAACTGAACAGTATTCACTCACTGGCGTGGGGAAGATTCAATGTAGTAGGAGTATGCTAATCATTGAGGAATGAGTTCAGGTAAGTTATCATAGTCCCTAGGGGTTCAGCCTTGGGATAAAGGCATCTCAGGGTTATCAGTCAGCTGGAAAGTGAGGGAAGAGCTTATGAGTGGTGGGAACAAAGACAACTGATGTGGAGCTGTTATAGGCCAGAAAAGGTACCAGAAGGGAGAGCAATAGAATGGCTGGTCCAGGAAAAGTAGGATGCACTCCTCCTTCCCTGGAAGGTGCAAACAAGGCAAATGGTATGGAGGAGGATTTGTAGGAGGCTAGAGGGGGTGCCTGGAGGGAATATGATGGTACAGGAAAATACAAAAAGGCTAGAAAGGTAAGTTGGGACCAGATTGTGAAAAGCTTTAAATGCAAAACAGAAGTTTATATTTTATAATACTGAAATCAATAGGGAGCCAGCAGAGTTTAATAAGTAGGGGCATGTGCTCACACTTGAGTTTTAGAAAAAAATTACTTTGGCAGGTATATGGTGATGAATTGGAGTGGGGAGGGGACATGAGGCAAAGAGAACCAATTAAGGCACTTCTCCAGCAAAGAGATGGTGAGCGTCTAACTACAGGGTGGTGGCTGTGTGGGTGGAGAAAAGGGGATGGATGTGAAAAATGTGGGGATAGAAACAACAAATTTGGCAACTAGTTGGTTATGTAAGGGGAGTGAGTGAAAGTGAAAAGTTGAGAATGACACCAAGGCTGCAAACCTGGATGAGAAGCGGGCTTTGGGGAAAAGGTAGTGTAATGGCATCCATGAAGCAGACTGCAACTTATCCATGCCTTCTCCTACTGTAAGACTCTGTCACATCCAAAATGCAAAGGGGGAGGAGGGGTCTTGCCAATCAGTCATTGTTCTAAAGTGCAATCATAAGATGATGCTATTACTAAGTAATCTCAGGGGCAGGGGGTGGGAATATAGTCAGGGCTAGGAGGAAGGGGAAGAGCAATCTTCCCACTGGCCCCTGTGCAGCTGCATTTATGAATGCCCATGTGGAAGTCACAATTGCCGTGAGAGGCTGACACCTAGCTCAGAAAGGCTGAATTTAGAAGTTTTGTGCGGTGGCAGGAATGGGCGAAGCAGAGGAATATTGAGGCACAATGGGTGAAGGGTAGATGGGGCTGTATAGGAGACAAGTCCCAAGATTAGCTATTATGATAAGCATGAGATGTTACCTTTCTTTCCATTCTCCAATGAGCTGATCTTATATTTCTGGAAATCATATTATGGCCCACTCCAGGGCTTGGCTCCAACTTTCTTTTTTTAATTTAATTTATTTTTTCAATTAGCATCTATTTTCTCTCCTTCCCATGTCCATACCCCAAAACTGCGGGGCTGGTGCTGGTGAGGAAGATACAAGTATGCATAGTCAACCAGTATGCAAAACAAATGCCTACATTGCCCATGTCCAAAAATTGTGTCTCACTCTGTATTCTGAGTTCATCACCTCTATGCTACCATGCTTCATCCTTGGTCCTCTGGAATCATGGTTGGTCATTGCATTGATTAGAGCTCTTAAATCATTCAAAGTTATTTGTCTTTACAATGTTATAATATAAATTGTTTTCTTGGTTCTGCTCACATAAAAGTACCTGGCTTGACTGAAGCATAGGATGAATGTATGCTATAATGGAGTTATACCCCATTCCAAATAATCTGGGATTAGTTTGTCTTCAGAAAGTCCAAACATCTTGATTGAATCAATCAATGAATAAGACGCGCAAACTAAGTTTGAATGAGTCTTTATATCAGTTTGGAAAAATTACAGTGGTTTTGGCCATTGGATGTAAGGTAGATGACAGGAAACATCTTGTGATTGACTGAAAGAATCAGGCATACCTCTGGGCCTGTGTACAAAAATAGCATCAGCCCAGGGGTGAACTCAGTCAAGTGAACCAATCTAGTGGTAGAATAGCTCCAGTTCAAAAGATTCCGTTTGAAGCCAAGACACTGAGTGGGAATCAATCACTATTGGGGGGAAAAGAAATTTCTCTCTCTCTCTCTCTCTCTCTCTCTCTCTCTCTCTCTCTCTCTCTCTTCTACTTTCTCTTCCTCCTTCCTCCTTCCTCTCTCATACAATTTATCATGTTATTGAGAAATAGTCCCACTAGGAGACAATGTATCTGCAATTTATCTAACTGGGAAATAGCCCTAGAGACGGTATCCAGTAAATCCAATAAGAAACTATGGTAAGTGATTATTATTATTCACCCCAGAACTGCATAAAAAGTCAGCCAGAAACTTAGGTGTAGTAGGAAAGAGGCCACCTCTAAAGCAGTACCAGCGTAGGCAAACAAGCTGGCATCGTCCAGGCACTACCAAAGACATGGAGACATTCCCAAGGTACATATAAACTACAAAGCTCTCTATTCTGAGGCAGCAAGAAAAAGGCCCAGGGTGTTGAGAAGCCCACATATGGGACATTGGAAGTCACCAAGAATAGCAATGACTAATCCCTTTGTAGCATCGTGCAGACCAGAACACCCCAGGGCTTCCAGGTCCCTAACACATTTCCTAAGATGGTATAAGGGTTCTGGAGACCTTGTACTCTAAACTTCAAAGATCCAAGGAGGTACTAACCCTGTAAGATCAGCATAGAAACCCTGGTGACCCAGGTCAAGGACAAACAAGGTTGCTTACCCCAACTCCTCAAAAAAATTGCAGCATGAGGCAGAGCCTGGTCCTGGTACAAAGCCCCAGTTCAGGAACTAAGAATAGAGAGATGAATAAACCAAAGAAGATGCTGATGATAAAAAATTGTTGTAGATGCAGAGATGCCCCCAGCCTAGAAGGAAAGAATAACAACATAATAACCTCAAGCAGAGACTCAAAGGAAAAAATGGATTTTCCACAAGGATGACTTGAACACTGAGAAGAAATAAAGCAAGAGATAAAAAATTAAATAAAAGTTCTGGAAGAATGAATTTTAAAAACAACCATTAAAAGTTTTTGCACATAATTAGGGAAAAGTAAAATACTAAATAAATAATTTAGAAAAGAAAATTTTTAAAGTTCTAGAAGAATGAATTTGAAGGAGAATAACTAGCTTAGAACAAAAGCAGTAAACCCACCCAAGCAAAAGACTCCCTGAAAATTAGAATAGCTCAAAAAGAAACAATAAAACAAAAACCAAAGGGCAGGAGGCTCCTCCATTGGTCTGTGGGGACACAGAGGGAGCGTGGCCTGCACGGAGAAGGAACCATTGGCATCCATTCAAGTCATCATCACCAGCCATTGGGGAGGTTGTGTCCGTCTCCAGCCCAGGCCACAGTCAGAGATGAGGAAACTGAGGCCTAGAAAGGGGAAGTGACTTTCTTAAAGTCATGCCACTGTGCAGAGACAGAATTCAAACCTGAGGCCCTCCAGTTCCCCAAGCTGTGCATTCTTTTCTGTCTCAGTGAGTTCTGTGTTCTTTAGAATGTAGGCAAAATGTCAAAAAAATGGTGTAAGAAAGAAGCGTGAACGCCATTGAGAATGTGAAAAACAGCTAAGAGCAGCAAGGGACAATATTGATTTAGCTAAACGTACACGTAAGACTTCAATGGAATGTGGTGAGTGTCAAAGAAGATGGAAGAATAGAGCATTTTGTTACTTTTGTAATTCTGTACGGAAGTTTACAGATATGCATGCAATGTGGAAAACCAAAGTGTATGGTAAAGTCTTCAGATTGTGTCATAAAGCATGCTGGTATGTATAGAACTGGCCTTGCAATTGTGAGTGCAATCTATGATTTCTGTGAAGCTCGGCTTTGCCCTGGTAGGAAATGTCTGAGTGCAAATGCTCATACCTGCCCTCTTACTGATGCGGAGTGTGTTGAGTGTGAAAGAGGAACATGGGACTGTGGAGGCAGAATATTCAACAGCTCTTTTTACCATAACTTCCTTTGTGAAGATGATCAATTTGAACATCAAGCAAACTGCCCAGTTTTGGCAAGAGAAACATTTAAACGTATTTCCCGCCATCAATTGGGACAGTATTCATGCCTTTGCTGTAAGGTTTGTTTCTGTGATGATCATACAAGAAACAAGGCATTTAAGCAAGAGAAGGGGAGGGAAGAAACCCTTCTTGTCCTAAATGTGGACACGAAACTCAAGAGACTAAGGAGCTGAGCACGTCAACATGCTCCTTGAAATTTGTCTGGTAAACAGCGAGCGAAGATGCAGGTGGAGCTTCCAGGTATGATGCCTATTGGAAGAATCTTGTATCAGGAAAGTATGGAAATATGGGATACCAGGAAGAGGAAGATGATGACTATGAAGCAAAAGAGGATGATGAAGAAGACAATGAAGGAGGAAAAGATCTATTCACTAATTTGAATTTAGAAAGGACCTATGCCAGTGACTGTGAACACCATGAGGAGCCTGAAGACTAGGAATTACATTTCTTGTACATGGATGACATAGTATCTGATAGGAGCTTGCATGTGTGTGTGTGTGTGTGTGTGTGTGTGTGTAAGCACACACATGTGTTTGGTGAATTATGTATGTGGTTTTCAAAAGTAGTAGTTAAACCTTGTGCTAAAGGGTAGCCATGCTTATTAAGAAAAAATGAAGCATAGATCTCTTATAGAAAACTCAAAACCAGACTCGTAGCACAAGGAAAATGAGTTGAGAAGATGACTATTTTTATTCACTCAAGTATTGAATCATCATGGATGAGGTTATTTCTGATTATTGTCTTGTGGCTTCACAACAGAACTGGAAATAGGGGAATGGTGGTAGAGGAAGATAATTGTATATGTTGAAAATTAAATCGCCATTTTTCTTAACAGTATCTAATTGCATCTTGTCATTTCACAAGCTGTGTTATTGCAGAAATTCATTAATGTATTTTCTTCCTCATGAGATGCCAGAGTTCTGTTATATAATATGTATTCTGAAATATTAAATATTCATTTTGTCTTTAAAAAACCCCAAGAATTAAAAAATAGGAAATGTAAAATATCCAATATTTGTTTTTAAAACTGACATTGAAAGTAACTCAAAGAGAAATAATTTAAGAATAATTGGACTCTTTGAATTCCATGATAAAAAAAATTAGACACTATTCTCAAGCAATCATAAATGAAAATTGCCCATATATATCAGAACCAGAGGGCAAAGTGAAGATAAAAAAATTCACCAACCACCTCTTGAAAGGAAATCCAAAAAAGAAAAGTCCCTGGAATGTCATAGCCAAAATCCAGAGCCCCCTTGTCAAATAAAAAATATTGCAGTCATCCAGAGGAGGAGTTCAAGTACCAAGAAACTAATCAGGATGATATAAGACCTTTCAATGTCAACTATAAATGAAAGGAGAGCTTGGAATAGAGTATTCCAAAATGCAAAAGATTGGACTTAGAACCAAGAATAACTTACCTTGCAAAAATGAGTGTAGTCCTTCTTGGGGTCAGATGGAGAATGAATTTTTAATGGAATAGAAGACTTTTAAATATTACTGATGCAAAAAACAAAGCTGAGTGAAACCTTCAAGGTGCAAACCCAAGGGTCAAGAGAAACCTAGAAAGATAAATTTATATGAGCAATTCGAAGGGACTATGCAATGATGCACTGTTAATATTCTATTGGGGGGAGAAGAAACAAGTGTCCCTTCAGCATGTCTTCACAGAGTATTGAGAGATTTAAAATAAGGAAAACAAAGAACTTAGGGGTAGATATTTTTAAGATCGCAAAGAAAAGGGATAAGAAGAGGAATACACTATGTAGAAAGGTAGAAGGGAGTAGAATCTGATATTTTTCACAATTGGAGTGCATCAGAAGAAGAGTATACAAACACCAAGGAAGGGGGTGGGGGAGCAGGAATCAGGTGAACCTCACTCTTAGCTGAACTAAATGAAGGAGGGTTGGACAATAGTTTGGTGTAGAAAATGAGAAACAAATGAGGAGGTGATAGCAAGATCAAGGATAATAGCTGGGTTGGATTAGTTGAAATAAAAACAAACTTCCTGATCCTGAAAGGAAAAAGGGAGGAGAGAAAAGAAATAGAATCCAAGAGGGTGCCCATCAAATAGCAAATGGCTGAACACATTGTAGCATATAAGTGTAATAGGACATTATTATACCATGAGAAATGATTAAAGAGATTATTACAGAAATCCTGGGAATTAGGAAGTGATGCAGAGTGAAATGAACAGAACCTGGACAACAAATTATATGACACCATATTTAAAAAAACAACAACAACAACTCTGAAAGACTTACAAACTGATCAAAGGAATGACCAACTACATCTCCAGAGGACCACGATGAAATATATGACCTACTTCCAGAAAGAGGAGTGATGGATTCAAGGCACAGAAAGTATCATTTTTGAACATAGCCATTGTGTGAATTTATTTTGCTTGACCATGCTTATTTGTTTCAAGGATTTTTTCCCCTCTATTTTCAGTTGGTGAAAGCGTTATGGAGAGAGGAAGTTAGAACTAATGATTCCAAAGAAAAAAGGGCCATTGAAACACTTTTTAAATACCCAGAACAGAAGGAGGTTCAGAAGGAAGTGCAGAAAAGCAATACAGTTTTGAAATTAATGTGTGAAATTTATTATGTATGTTTAAAAAAGGAAATGGCACAAAATAGAGACTTACGGCTTAATATGTTACTTCATTTTTTTTTCATTCTGTTGTGTATGTGCAATGTTAATTTGTTAGTGCTTGAGTTCAGAATAATTTTTTTTAAAGAGTATCAGGCTTGGAATCAGCAGATATTTGGGTTTGAACCTCTGATATTTTAACTGTGTGACCATAGACAAGTCCCTTAACTCTTTGAGTTCGAGTCTCCTTGTGGGCATAGGAATAATAATACCTGTAGAACATTCCTTACAAGATGATTGAGAAGATCCAATGAGATGATGTGTATAAAGCTCTATGCAAACTTTAAAGGTCCAAATACATGCCTGTCATCATTATTAGTACACAAGAGTAGTGGAAAATAAGGCTTGAAAGTTATATTGTGTATGAGGCATAGAAGATCTTAAATACCATGCTAAGGAGGTTGACTTTTATTTATGAGGCATAGGGGAACCACGGAAGGTTTTTCAGTAGAAAAATGACATAGAGATTGTTCTTTGTGTTTATGTCCCCAATGCCTAGCACAGTTCTTGGAAAATAACAGGCATTTAATAAAAGCTTATTGGTTGATTGAATTGAGCCTTAGAAAGGTTAAATTGGGAATGTGGAAAAAACATTGGAAAACAATCTTTTGTTTCATGGAGATGGAGGAGATACAAGATCTCATTTTTAATCTTAGTTACAAAATTAAAAAAAACAACTAGAATATCGCTGTAAATGCTATCCATTTTTATTAATATGACAATATGAATTTTGACCCTTCTTCAGTTGTTCACTATATACTCCCCATATATAGCTTAAGCTTTCATAGGTGATGGAGATGGGAGCAGGTGGTGATGAAGGGGATTTTGACACGGGTAAGATTGGAGCAAAGGAAAACAGAAATGGATGTCTAGACAATTACCTTTTGCATACTAAGTAATCACTTTACAACAGTGTACACTTCTTTAAAGAGCTCATTTCCCTGGCAGGGAAATGAAACCCATTCCCCTCTTGGAAGAAAACTGATAAACTATGTCCTTTATTATTTCTGTGATAGCACAGTAGAGCAGAGACTGGAGAAAAGGGTTAGAGACTGGAGACATAGATGTCACATTTGTAGATCTGAAAAAGTACATATAAAGTGAGAAGAAAAGAGGGTGGTAAGCTGTGCCTAGTGGGGAATGACCATAATTAGGTAATAGACAGAAGAAAAGTAATAATGAAATCAGTCAGTACAATGTGGAAAAAAAAGTTCTGGAATCCAATACAAAATTGTCTGGAGCAATTTTTCTATGTAAAGGGGTTAACCTCCAGTAACCAAGAGTCATTACATAAGCATGTAATTTAATGAGGTGTTGCCCTGTCATAATTTAGGATAGACATCCCTTTTATGGCTTTGAGTTTGTCAAATTCCATTGCAGCCCGTTCTTGATTTTTTTAAAATAAATACTTAGAAAACAGATTTTATCCATGAGGAAATTGTCTACCTTTCTTCAAATGTATTTTTTATTATATTGTAATAATCCATTGCTGTCCATATTTTTAATAAATATAAATTTCTTCAACCATTTTTCTACTTACTTATTTCTTGTTCTTAATATTCATAGTTTCTTTATGATTTTAATCATGTTCTATTGTTTTAATTGGCAGCATTCACAGTCAACCATCTTTATTATGTAATTCTAATTTTCAAGGTTTTCTTTAACTGTCATATGTCCTATGATTTTTTATATGTTCTAAATTTAACAACAAATCTTTGCATGTTTGAGAAAATATTATATTCTTCTACCCAATTTTTAAAGCTTTTGTAACCTTCTTTGCTTAAGATTATTTTGTGACTAAAAAAGGACAATGGAGGGGGGAGTAAAATTTCTTTTGAAATATTGGTTGTTTCCCTTCTTGTAAATCATTTAGCTTTTCCTTTTTTTAATTACCTTACTGTAAATCATCTACACCAAGGGCATAATGCTGTTTGCAAACATAAAAGGGAATTACTGTGTGTGGCTCACATGCACCACTTACATTTCATTACAGACAAGGAAGTAAAAACCAAAAGTATAGTAGTTATAGATTTAAATGGTTTGCTTATTGTTCTAGAAAATACTTGTTTCATTTACTCCTCCAGGTCTATGCATTCAGCTCAGCTTCTGTGAAGTGGAAAATATTATCAATTAGAGCAGCAGTAAGTTAAGCTTGAGTCAGAATGCTACAATAAATACCCTGTTGTGTTATGATATATATGGTGACGACCCCCTCCTAAGTCATGGCATTGTGGAAGTCTGTGGTTAAGCATGTAACAAAAATTTATAGAGCACAAAACATCTGTAAGGAAGGCCAACAAAATAAGAATTATGAAAAGAAAGAAGTATGTTGTAGTTGAATAAAAAGAATTGCTGTTAACTGTGAAAAAAAGGAACAAGAATTATATAATATTCAAATCAACCAAAAATTTTTTAAGGCTCTACTATATGTAAGGCACTTTGGATACAAAGACAAAAAAGAAAACAGTCTTTTCCTTCAAGTAATTTATTTCAATTGGCCCCCTATTCTAAAATTGAGAAGTTAAGTTGAGGACTTTTTGGATCTTGACTCTGGCAGCAAATATTAACTATAGCTCTCAGCTTCCCTGGCTTCCTTTAAGTCCCAACAAAAAAATCGCATCTTTTAACAGAAGCTTTCTCCTAACCCCTCTTAATTCTAGTGTCTTCTCTCTGTTTATTATTCCTATTTATCCTGTATGTGGTTTGCTTTGTATATATTTGTTTGCATGTTTTCTCCTCCACTAGATTCTAAGTTCTTTGAGAGTAGGAATTGTCTATCAGGAAAATGGCTTGTAGGGAATTAAAACACAAGATAAATGGGAAGATGATAATAAAGCATCTAACTACCATCAATATAAAGTAAAGTTAAATCACTAAAAACACCTTGACCACCATCTCTCCTCTGGCCCTGATGGAGACAGCTCAAAGCCATGAATCCAAGAACCTTTGGCATAGTAACACTTCCAACCCAATTCCTGCAGCCAATATACTGAGAAGCAACTTCTGGAAATGTAGTCTGGCGACTGCTCCTGCAGGTGCCACAATCATATCTCTTAAAGACCCAAAAAAGAAAGTCCTTGTCACCAAAGTCCTCGACTTTCAAAGGTCAAGCATTAGAAACTGATGATTTTATCAGTGGAAAAAATATTAAGAAGAGACATTCACATCTGCTTTGCCTCTGTACCCCAAGGATCACAGGACGTTTCCACTTGTCTTACAGATGAAACTTTATGTGTTGTTTGCCCCATTAGAATGTAAAAAGTCTTATTTTTCTGTGTGTAACCCCAGTGCTTTGCACAAAGTAAGTGCTTAATAAATGCTTCATTCATTCATTCATTCATTCAATGAATTCAAGTCACTAGATCAAAGATACTGAAAGAACCTGAAGATTTAATTGCTAGGCTGCTTTCGGTGATATTTGAAACTGAGCTGGAGACTGGGATAGGTGTCGTATATCTGGAGATAAGCAAATGTTGGTCCAATTCTCTTTTCTTCTCTCCTCCTCTTCTCTTTTCTCTTCTCCTCTCCTCTCTTCTCTTCCCTTCTAAGTTCTCTCTTTTCTTTTCTTTTCTTCTCTCCTCTGCAGGGGAGAGAAGTGGCTACTCACAAGTCTGATCCCACTATTGATAGGCACAGGACCTCTGACTTTTTCCATCTTCAATCTGTTATCCCTACTTAGACAATCTATTCCTCCCTCAACCCCCATCCTTGAGTCTCACCATATTAATGCTATACTTAGTGCATATACCCAATCCCTACAGCAGCTCAGAATTTCAGAGTTCAACAGATCTGCCAGCCTCAGCCTCCTCCTTAGCTTAAATTACTGGTGTGCACCACTGTGTCCAGTTCTCAAAAGAGGAAGAACGTTTTTATACTTTTTTGTCTTAGGGATCGCATCCAATCCCATGGGCTCAACTATCATCTCTATGCAGCTGACTCCCTAATCTATATATCTAGCTCTCATCTTTCTCCTCAAATTTAGTCCTAGATTTTTAACTGCCAAAAGACAATTGCATCTGGAGGTCACATTGGAATTTCAAAATCAACATATCCACAATGAAATGTTATTTTCTCCTCTAAACCTATCCCCCTTCTATACTTCCCTAATTCTGCTGATTCTACCAGAAACCAAGGTTTGCATCATAAGAATTATCCTTTATTCTTCCCTTTTCTCACCTCTGCCCCACCCCCTCAACAGTGTCTAATCACCTACCAAGTCCTGTCAAGCTCACCACTCACTGCCTTCCCTCCATTCATCCTACTGACACCTTAATATAGGTCCTCATCACCTCTCACCTGGACTTATTATACCAGAGTCCTAATTGGTCTTCCTGCCTCCAGTCTCTCACATCTCCAATCTGTCCAAAAAGCTGCCAAAATGATCTTTCTAAGACACAGGTCTGATCTTGTCACCCATAGACTCAAAAACCTTCAGGGGACTTAACTTCTTGGCCTTTCATGGAAGGCCTTCCATATTCTGATTCCTATCTATCCTTAGCTCCTTTTAGTCTCATTCACATTCTCTACATTGCAACCAAACTAGATCACTAACTATTCTCAAATTTGACATTCCATCTATTGTCTCTGTGTATTTGTAGAAGTCTTCCTGAAAGTTTAGAATTCATTCCTTCCTCATCTCCACCCCTCAGAATCCCTATTTTCCTTGAAGGCTCTGATCATGTGTCACTTCTTCCATGAAAACCACCTGAAACTCCAGGCACTGATGCTGTCTTCCTCCCCAAATTAGCTTGTATTATACATACCTAGTGTACATTTTATATCACCCAGGATGAACGTAAGACCTTTGTGCGGCAGAGACGACTCCCTTTTTTGTCTTTGCATTCTCAGGAGTTAGCATAGTGCCTTACACATGGTAGGTGCTTAATAGGTGTTTGTCAAATTAAATTCTTCAAACTATAGGCCAGTAAGATTGACTTCAATAATCTGCAAATTCCTAGAAGATGTGGTTGTGGAAGTGGCATTGATCAGGGGAGTTCCACTGATCGATTTGATGAACATCACTCTCCCCAATTTGAGTGGGTCAAGAAGACAAAGACAACTTCTGATTGGGCTGTTGATGGAGACTGCTCCAAGATATTTATTTGGCTAGGTCTCTCAGGAGGATGTCTTCTAATAGAAGGAGCCATCTTTTTTTTCTGTCTTATTAAAGTGAACCAGACCTACTCTACCTTTTTTTCACCTTTTCTCTGTTCAGAGGACGAACCAGGGAAGAAAGAGTGTTTAGAAAAAGGGGAAGCCTGTACATGCCCATAGTCTCCTTCTCTTGAGGCAGAAGCACATGGGAGTTACATTTTTTTTGTCCACAGCTTTCTCACTGTGCTTGACTTGAAACAAAAGTTTCTGGTAGTGGCCTTTTCCAGCCCAAAATATATGGCAGAATCTGGGACAGTGGTTGAATATAAGGAGTTCCTGCAGAAATACATGCTGGAGATGAACATATGATTTCATATGTGGTCTAAGAAGGGAAATCATGCACAATATTCCTGAATGCCAACCTCCAACAAAGAATTAGAGGAATCTTTATTTTCTAGGCAGGGCAACAGTAGAATCTAGCCTTCTAACAGAGAAGGGAGATTTCTTGAGTTGTATCCATTTTCAAGATTGTCATAGTTAGAGGCTTTAAGGATCATAACTTCTAGAAAGAGTAGAAGGTCTCCTGAGTAGTGTGCTTTTTGGAGAAAGAAGAGGATTGTTCACATGATCCCTGAAGCTGGAGAACAATAAAGGACTAAAAGGATGAGTTGCAAAAGACCCAAACTTTGCTTCCCTCTTTTACCATGAGTAATTTAGACAATGAAGACCTGCTGAGAAGTGGATTCTCTGATCAGCAGCCCCCTCCCCAATTTCTTCCCTTTCAGGGGGTGTCTAAGTCACTCCTACAAGTATGGGAAGTTACTATGTAGAACTCTGTGGAAAAGCTAGGAATTTATTAAAGCATCAGGGTTTATAGGATGCTCTGTTGTCAACCAGAAATTATATTCTTTCTGAGAACTACTTTAAATGCTTTATATGTTTTCTACATTTCTTTATCAGCTTTTGTCACCTACTTGTAGCTTCATTTTCCACGGGGTAAAATAAAAAGGTTGGCCTCTACCAATTACATTTGTTACCTAGAGTGTTTGTATGGAAGCTGGTGATCCCATTGCCTATATTTGTGGAAATCTAGACATGAGTATATGTAATTATTTATCAGAAGTAAACACTGGTGTTTTGCATGACTACACATGTATAATCCATATCAAATTGCTTGCCTTCTCGCTGGGTGAGGAGGAGGAAGGGGGAGAATTTGGAACTCAAAGTTTTAAAAATGAATGTTAAAAATTGTTTTTACATGTAACTGGGGAAAATAAAATCTTAAATAAATAAAAATTTTTAAAAAGCTTCAAACAGAAGTAAGCACTGGGTAGGGACACATGAGCTAAAGAGATAGATTTTTTTTAGGGCAGAATCCTAAAAACAGACCTGATCCATGCATACAGCCCAGATGGCTTGGGTGACCTGGGTCACAGGTTAAAATCAAAGAGACAGTTTGTGAGCACTTAAGAAAAAATAAAACAAAACAACAGTTATTACTACAAGCCAATATAGATGCCTCAAGAACACTATCTTTCTGGTTACCAATTTTCTTTTCCAAAATGTCAGCCAGCATTCCTAGCTCCATGCCATCTGCAAATCGGACAAGCATTGCCATCTTTATTTTCATCTAGTCCCAGTAGGAATCTACTCTACAACACAACCAGCAAGTGGCCATCCAACTTCTACACGGAGCCTTCTGAAGTTGAGGCCACATAAAAAAGCCTAATTCTTCTTTCTATGTAGCAATCCGTCAGATACGTGGAAACAGCTACCATCACTCTTATAAATTATTTATTTTATAGGCTAACCATCCCCAATTGAAAATTCCTTCAATTGATTCTAATTTTGCATCATTTTCAACCTTGTTGCCATGCTAGACAGACAGCCTCTTCCTCTAAATGTACACTAGTTTCTTGATATCCGTTTGGAAATGTCAATCCTCAAATTAAAAACAATACTCCAGATGTGGTCTGACCAGAGCAGAGAATGTTGTGACTATTCCCTCCTTTGTTTTGGACTCTCTGCTTGTTTTGTTTGTTTGTTTTGGGATTTGTTTTGTAAAACCTAAGATCACATTTGCTTTTGTGTGTGTGTGTGTGTGTGTGTGTGTGTGTGTGTGTGAGCTATATCACACTGTTGACAAATTCATTATGACTTTATAGTCTACTAAAAACTCCCAAGTCTTCTCCACAAGAATTTTTACCTAGTCATATCTGCCTTATCATGTAATTATACAGCTGATGTTTTTTAACTCAGATGCAGACATTTACATTTATCTTTATTAAGGCTTATCTTACTGATTTTGTTCATCATTCCATCTAGTTAACACATCTTTGAATCTCAATTCTGATGTCCAGTATGTGAGCTATCCATTCCAGCTTCATGTCTTAGTATCATGAGATCATAGTTTTAGGTCTAGAAGGAACCTTAGAAGCCATCTAGTCCAAGTCCCTCATTTTACAGATGAGAAACCTGAGGTCCAGAGAGATTAAGTGATTTTTTCCAAAGATACATGGGTTATATGGCAGAACCAGAACTTGAATCCAGATCTTCTGATTTCAAATCTTGCATTCCTTCCACAGCACTGCCTACAAATCTGGTAAAGTTGACAACCATTCTTTTATCCAAGATTTGATCAAAATATTGGACAGAGAAAGGTCAAGGACACATTCTAGGAGCACTCCCCTGGAGACTTCTATTCCAGTTGACATCTATTAATCTCTACTATCTCTACTATTAATGTATACTTCTTGGATCTAGTCATTCATCTAACCAGTTGCAAATCTGATAAGAAGTATAATATCATAAAATATATATTTATTGTTATGTAATATATATTACATATTATTATCAGTATGCGTCTCTCAATGGTGCTCAAGAAATTTTATAAAGTTTTATACTTGGTTTCAAAAAACCAACTGCACAAATACAACTTTGGAGTAATAGAGCTAGACAATACTTAATTTTTTTTTAAATAGAGTTTTAGTGGGCCTCAAGAATTCAATGAGCCAACTCGTTGTGTTTGGTATGATGGCCATGATGATGATGAAGAAAATACAGGAAACTGTACTGTGCTCTAACCAGGCTACATTTCAGTTCTGGCAGCCATGCTTTAAGAAGCACACTGACAAACTAGAGTGCATTTAGAGGAGAGTAACCAGAATGGGCAATTAAAATCACGTATCAGTTGAAGAAACTGGGAATTGAAAAAGAAAGACTAGGTTGATGATAGAATAGAACATGATAATTGTCTTCAATTAAGGCAGGATCTTAGAGGTCATCCAGACCAGCTTCTTCATTTTACAGATGAGGGAACTCAGGAGCACAGAGATTAAATGACTTGTTCAAGTTCACGCAGCTAGTAAACAGCAGAGCTGATACTTGAAGCTAGGTCTTCTGATTCTGAATCTAATATGCCTTCTACTATTCTATGCTGTCATGTTAAAGCAGGATTACTCTTGTGTTTGGGCCTGGGGACAGTAGGTAGGGGACAGAAGTTTCAGAGAGGCAGATTTGAAGGAAAAAAATTCCAAAAAATTAAACCCATTCAAAATTATAATTCAGGAGGCAGCTAGGTAGCTCAGTGGATAGAGTGCTGGGCCTAGGGTCAGGAAGACCTGAGCTCAAATCTGACCTCAGATACTCACTAGCTGTGTGACCTTGGGCAAATCACTTAATCTGTTTGCCATAGTCCACTGGAGAAGGAAATGGCAAACCAATCCAGTATCTATGTCCAGAAAACCCCATGGACAGTTTTGGCATTCTATAGTCCACGGGGTCATGAAGAGTCAAGGGTCACAACTGAACAACAACAGAAAATGTATAATGGGTTACTTCGCTGGAGTTATTCAAAGACTATTCTGAATGCAATTCTTGGTACTGGTAGAACTGAATAACTGCTGAGTTTCCTTCTAACTATGAGGTTGCATGATTCTATAATATAGATATAAATTATCTATAGATATAGATACAACGATATAAATCAATGCATTGATTTATAGATACATTATTATTGATAACATATAGCTAGATCAATGGATATTGTCTTTATTAATACAAACATAATTGGTATTCAACATTTGTTGCTGTTGTTATCATTGTAAATACACACAGTCTTTGGTCCCTAGGAAGCTTGAAAATGTTATATGTGTTCAATTCAATATGGTGGTATATGTTTAAATTTAATTGAAAAAATTATTTTGCAATTTAAACTTTTTACCACCACACTGAAAATTCCCCTCTTAGCCTAGCAACTCATGCCCAAGAACCAGAAGTCAAGACTAGTCTGTGTATTTGTGTGTGTGTTGGTGTGTGTGTGTGCACTTGATTTCACTGTCCAAAACGAGTGAAGGGCACAAAGCAAGCAAATAACGTAGAAGATGAAAACCCGGTGATTTGGGGCCCATTCAACTTGATAAATTCTTGAAATACATTAGGTTAATCTTTTCATTGTAGGTGATATATGGAGAGATTTTCCATAAAGACATTTGGCGAATGAATTCCTGACAAAATGCACTTCCAGACTTCAGTGTCTTCAGAAATAATTCAGTTCTTTCATATTTTTGAATTAAGTAAAAGATTGATGTTACTTATAGGCATCCATAAGGATAGCTGTCAGCATTTATTTCAGAAAAACCTTTGTCAAGATCAATGCCCTCAACAAACCACAAGCCTTTAGACTCTCTCTGCTTCACTCTCCATGAGAGGACTAACATTTTTCCTGAATTCAGTTTCATTGCTCTTTTGAAAACTTAAAAACCTGATTTACTATGCTAATTCTATCCTGTGCCTTATTGACATAAAATCTATTCAAACTTCATTTATTTTTTATTTTATTTTTATTTTAAAATTTACTAGTTTCAACTCCCCAACAAATAAAGCATCTGTGCTTCTCCATAGATAGCCACAGGAAATGAGCAATTCAGAGCCACCAAATCAAATGTAGTGATGTGTGAAGGACTGCAGACTGTTAACGTCTAAGAACCCTAATAGGCACTAGAGGGTTTTATTTTTGTTTGTTGTGGTTATTTTTGTGTTTCCTATCATACAGCAAACCTCAGGAAAGGTTTCAAGATTTCTGAACATGATCAAAGGTAGGAATAGATCATTTTAAAATAGAAATGAGAGATAATATAGGACTGCCTGCCAATGATAATTGTGTTGTAACAAAATGCATTAATGCAAGCCTCAGGAAAATAGAAACAAAAAATAATTTATAACACAGCAAACTAAAATGAGAAAAAGCTCTTCCTGAGAAAAATGATTACTTTTAATAGTTACTTGAAAAATTGCCCACTGTCTAGAATAATCAGAGAAAAGAAAATTAAAATGACTTTGAGGTGCTATCTTATACATATCAAGTTGAAAAAAATAGCTGAATTGATAAAATTCATTTTTGATGAGGAATACTATTAGGCTGTTGATGAAAGTGAAAATTGGGGCAATATATTTGAATATCAATCTGAATATATACAATATGAGTTACAAGATACCCATTGACACAGTGATCTCACTACTTAGGGGTATTATTAAAAATGTGGGGGAGACCTAGTAATAAACAAATTTATACCTTTATTTTAATGGTGGAAAATTAGAAATCATCAGCAGAGTCAGTGATTGAGAAATGGATGAAAAAATTGTGGTAGCTTCCTGTACCAGTTATTGCCTTCTAAAAAAAATGACTTGAAAAATACAAAAAATGTGCAAACCAATACAAAAGTGTTGAAAGCAAAATTAGAACATGCATATTGATGATGACTCTGTTTTTAAAAGGACAGCAGCAAAATGTTATAAATACACAGACAGAAAAGAGATGAGAGAATGACACAAAGTTAAAATTATTTTGTTGAAGTTTATTGTTTTCTTTTCCCACAATGTAAAGAGTTTGAAGTTGAAGATTTAAGATTTTTATTTCCTATGCCATTTGTTTATTTGATTATTTTTATTTGCTGAGTTTGGAAGGCACTGTATTATAATAGAGAGCACTGGTCTTAGAAGGCAAATTTGAGTTCTAGCTCTGGTATTTACTAGATGCTTGAGAAAATTCAGGCTCAGCCAAGTTATAACACCTCACTGGGCCTCAGTTTGCTCATCTGTGAAATGCTGATAATATTGGCATAACATGCTCAAAAGGCCTCTGATTCTGCTCCCACATGGAAGAGTCTGGGGAGCCTTGACTGCAATAGAAGGTTGCAATGAAATATAATGGAAGTATCTTGGAGAGACTTTGGAATATGTGTAGATGTTCTGGATCTGGTTTCATTCTGCTAAAACCATAATGGACAGCACCCTCTTTGATTGGCTGTAGTTGTGGACCTGGAACTGAGGGCACCTTTGGCTTAATTGGATCTTTTCTATTAGTTTCTCATTCCTTTTTTGGCTTTCGGTTTTTGCTTAGTTGGAGCTCTGTGCAGGAAGGGGTGGAGGCTTTTGGTCCTCTTCTTCCCAAAGCCAACATTTGACCTTGTGAATAAAGGCCTTGTTCCTTTTGAAAGGTTAGGAGAGGGAGCCACTCAAGGTCACTTAGAAGTCATCTTTGACCTTTCCCTATGTCTTCCCTTATACCCAGTCAGTCAAGCCATCATCACATATGGCTCAGGAATTATTTTAATATCCCTGCCTCAAGCAGCATGTACTGTCTGAGAGAAGCTATAACTTCCCAGTGATTAAGTGAACACCAAGGCAGGGAAGAATAGTCACATTCTATCAGGACAGGGGCCAAATCAGAGGAAAGCAAATTTAAAAGGAGAGTTCCAAATGTTATCAGATTTTCCAGGATTCCAAAATCCAAAGGGCTAAGGGAGGTAGGAAAACCAGTTGTAAAAGTGAAGATTCACAGTTGGGACTCACTACTGCATCAGGAAGCAAGTTTCAGAGTGATAGAGGAGTTTATCCTTTTGTCTGACTTGACTTATTAACTCCAGACTTTAGTGTGTTGTGGAGGTTGCTCGTATTTCCTCCTGCTGCTGTTACTACTCATGCTATCCCTATTCATCTTTATCGGTAATCATGATGTGTCTCCACTCTCTCTTTTCTGATTGTAATGGGGCTTTGGTGTACCCCCAGATCATCTAAGATGTAGGTACCCATATGAGAGACTCCGGGGACTTGCTTCTGATAGAAGACATCCTATGTTGGCCTACCACGAGGGGTAGGCCATCAGGTGCTTAACCAGAACTGGCTGTTTCTTTAGAACTGCCACCCTGGGACTATCTGGTGGCATCTAGGGATCGAGGTCTCATTCACTCACAGCATGGACATCATGCAGAAAGCAAGGTAGGGGAAGGGATACCTTCCCTTTTCCCTCAAGGCTAAGGGCCTGAGAAATGGGCTTGGGATTTTGATCTTGTTTTGTTTGTCCCTTTCCATCCTAGGTATGGAGAGTGGAGTCCTCCTTCCAAGAGTTCAAGCCTTGGAAACTCAGGAATCCAGGAATCCAGGCCAGATGATTTCCCCAGCCCAACAGGGAAGCCTTGAGGAGTCAAGGTTCTGATATGCAAGCCCAGGGCACTTTGGACTTGGATTGTGATGGCCATTAATGCTACATAGGAAATGAGCTTAGCTGTGACCCTAATTCCCCTCCCCAAAGAGGGAGGGAATATGGGGGATTTTGTGCCTCTAATGTGTTGGGGTAAATGCATTTTTGTTTTTATTATACCTTTGAAGTAAATATGAGCTATATAAAAGCAAATCTGACCACTAAGTCAAATAGAATTGGGGCATTCAGACCCCTAAAATTGAGGAACATAATCGGTGGGGGCTTGAACCAATAACAGAGACAAGAGACCCCTTCTTCCCCAACCTAAGGGTCCCAAGGTAGGGACCAGAGAATCATTGTTACACAATCTAATCTTCACACAGCTGCTAAATTAGTCTCCCTGATGCACATCTGATGCATATCACTCAACCTTCAGAGGCTATCAAATGCCTGTAGGATGAAATACAAACTCCTTAGCCTGGCATTTAAGGCCTTCCACAATCTGACTCCAATTTACTTTTCTAGCCTTATCTCAAACTATTTCAAAACTATATTTTGCTCTAACCACACAAGACTACTTGGTCCTGCAGTATCCCATTACTATGCTTTCGCATAGACCCTACCTAGAACATATTCCATAGATTTGTAAAAATCATCCTCTTCCTTTAAGGGGGAGGACTAGCTCTGCTGCCGCCTCCCCTCCTTTACCGTTCCAAATACATGCACACCTCTGAAAATAATAATTCCCTCTTCAAATTTCCTCATAGAGCCCATATCCATCTCCTTTACCTGTCTATTCTACTTCATGTTATACTTAGTTCTGTACTTATATCTCTATTTAACTGTAAGTTTGTAGAGTCCACAGATTGCTATTTTATTTTTCACCTCTGCCTTTTAAACACCTAGGCTAGTAGTAGGCCCTTAATGTTTGTTAAATAGAATTAAAGCACACACACACACACACACACACACACACACACACACACATCTAGATTTGGGTTAAGAACACGTCACTACATTGCTATGTTTAGTTATTTGCTAAAAAGAAATTCAAATTATATAATCAGGCATAGAGGATGAGTCATTCAGTTTGAAGAATTCAACAAGTATTTATTAAACCTATTACGTATTTATGGGAGGACACGGACAGGAATTACACAGGGTGAAAGGCGTGTATGGACTGTGATTTGTACCATTAAAGATAATAACCGCATCAATGAGATAATGGATTCATTGAATGATTGAATTAAAAGTATTATCTATAAAGCACTGTGAGAAACAATAAGAGAGACAGGATACAAAAGTCACAATTGCCCCGATCCATTATGTTCTTCAGTTTTAGGGGTCTAAACACCCCAGTTCCATTTATCCACTTAATAGTCAGATTAGCTTTTTTAAGTCTGGTTCCTGTCATGGAGATTTCAGGCTAGTAGGAGACACAAGACATGTAGGAAAATGGCTACATCTTCACTCAGCTCTGAATCGCCATGGATTACTAGATTCTAAGAAGGGTAATTTGGACAGAGAGCGTACCTTTTTGTGTTGAGCTCCCATCCAAGTTCATCTGGGGACTTCAAAGGTCATCTAAATTCAGTTTGCATTAGGCTAGCAGACTGCAAGAACAGCTTTATTATTAAATTATTTATTTATTATGCAATTTATTGTTGCTATACCTAATCAGACCTTTAAAAATTGGTAAAGGAATAGAGAAAACAATCATAACCCACCCATTCCAGAGATTAGGGTCTCCTTCCTGAGGTTACATTTGGAAGAAATATATTCACACTTGAAACTCCTGCTCCAGAGTGGAGAAGACATGGCAAAATCTCTAGCATGGTTGGAATGAAAGTTGGAAAAATCTATTCTGTACATGTCTATATCTGCCCTTGGAGTGTCCATTGCTCTCTGTTGTCTTTGTTACAATAGCAATCCCTCTGTTTCAGCATTCCTTGGCCTGATGTTGATACCATGATTGCTAGTTGCACCACTGTTGGCCCTCTTCTTATGCTTTAGCACTGCTATAGAGGCTCCTTGGAACATTTAGGTGGTGTAGTAGATAGAGTGCTGGGCCTGGGGTCAAGAAGTTCTGAGTTCAAATCCTGCCTCAGACACTTACTAGCTGTGTGACACTGGGCAAGTCACTTAACCCTGTTTGCCTCAGTTTCCTCATCTGTAAAATGAGCTACAGAAGGAAATGATGAATCATTCCAGTATCTTTGCCAAGAAAACCTCAAATGGGGTCAAGAAGAGAAGGACACAATTGAAACTACTAAATAACAAAGAAATGGCTCCCTTCTTCTCCTTAGAAATTAACATATGATACAATCAGCCTGTGCCACAGTCTCAAGAATTAGAGTGCAGGATATGCCAATCAAACCCAACCTTGAGACCTAGGGCCTCGTGAGAAATGGAACCCTTTTTCCTGAGATGTGCTCATCTTACAATTATAATACAAGGTATGATGTAATAATGATAAGAGATACACAATCTTCTATACTA
This sequence comes from Trichosurus vulpecula, assembly GCF_011100635.1. Lineage (NCBI taxonomy): Eukaryota > Metazoa > Chordata > Mammalia > Diprotodontia > Phalangeridae > Trichosurus > Trichosurus vulpecula. Next base: position 56,448,739 of record NC_050579.1, read on the forward strand.
CTTTAGGGGAGGAATGAACATGAGAGAACCATAAAGAAATGACCTAATGTGTTGCATTTGAAACATATATAAAATATAGAATGAACCTCCCCAAAATTATAGGTTCTAATAATTATATCAATATATAAAAAGGCCAAGAGACACCAGCCACATCAAAAAGACTAGGCAAGTGTTCATTTTAACAAAGAGAATAATGAACATGGTGTTATATAAGGTGCAGAACATCAGGAAACCAGCAGGAAATAGTACCAACCTATTATATACTTCTAATATATGTGAATCTTTGGATTTGATTAGCACCAGAGTGATAACCAAGAATTCTTGTGCCTGGGGCAAACTTGACTGAGCCATGATGGGAGGCAGCCTAGAGAACAGTCTGACTCCAGGTGCAGTCAGCCAGAAGAGAGGGTGGCCTCTCCTCTACAGTGTCTGGCCCTTGGCCCTAAGTGGTTTGGGGTAGAGAGCAGGCCCAGAAGAGGGGTGCCATAGTGACTGGCCCTTAGGGATAACAGCCCAGGGGCAGTGCAGAGTACTGACATAGGACCATTGGGCAAGGTACCAGAGACCTTAGTCACTGTTTGGAGGATGGTTCTGCACGCCCTCCCTCCCTCCAGACAGACAGACAGACAGATAGAGAGACACACACGGGGACACACACACACACACACACACACACACACACACACACACCCACAGACACATACCCACCGACAAAGACCCAGTCCTTTTGTATTAGTTACAGCACTAATTAAACTAAAGAGAAATACCAATTCCCAAATAAATAAAATGTAACTTACCCTTAATTATAATTTAGTAATATAGTCACAAGGTTCCTTTAGAAAATATTTGCACGTGCTTCCTGCTGATATAAGGTGTGCCACATGACATATTATTAAAAGCTTCAGAAAAGCTAGTTAAGTGAATGAACAGTATGATGCTAATTGAAAATAAAAACATTAAAAGGTACCACAGACCAGGATGTATTTAAACATGAGGTAACATTGTTCAGTTAAGTTGAATGTCTTTTAGGAAATTTAAGTACTCCTGGATGATAGGACTCTAACTTAAGTACATATGACTTTGGAGAAATTCAGCATTTGGGGGAATGTGGTTTTTTGGTGTTGTATGACCTCGGGTCACCCTTATTTGAAGATGAACTTTTAATTTGTACATCACTTGCATTGTAGGACAGACAGCTTCAGAAGATAATTCACCTGGGGATTTCATCATGTTTTTAAAAGAAAATAATCCTTAGTCTTAATAAAGATCTGTGTGAGTCTGGAATAACTAAGCCCTGGTATCTAAAATCATTACAATGAGCAAGGGTTGGTATCTTTTCTACACAGCATGAACATTTCAGAGTTGCTTTGAGGGGCTGTTGCCTTGTAAATCTTCAGTATGTTCCTTCTCAAGGTGCCATAAATGAAAATGCTAGGCAGGGTCCTTATTGTCAGTTTCAATTATTCTTGCAAATAGAACCTTCTTACATTCTAGAGCCAACATTTTTCTGAATTGGCATGTAGCAAAGGTCAAACCCACTGGACGCCATGCAGCCTGAAGACAAATTATGATTCCAGGAACATGTGGTTGACAATGTTATTTGGTGAAATATACCAGAAAATGTTTGAAGAAGACATGTTTCAAGAACAGAAATAGGAAAGCCCAAAATAAAACCATAGCTTTGGAGATAAAAAATAATGTTAAATATTTTTTCCAAGAATCTAGTGTGAGTTCATAATGTGATTCTATCTGGTTCCCATTTTCTTCAGTAAGACTGTGTTCTTCTGTTATCTGGTGGCATAGAATTCTAAACTACTATTATACTCTGGGGAAAGGTATGTTTTGTGGAATGGGATATAATGAGGTTGGAGACTATATGTACCCTCTGAGAGAATCTAACCAAGCTAGATCTTTAAAAACAGTAGCTTGATGGTGTAACTATGCTAACATGAATAGAGGGAGATGGCTTTTTAAACATTCATGAGAATCGTAAACTTGAGAGGTGGGGAAAACAAGTAGTGATCATAGAATCATTGTGTCTTGATCTTTGTGTCTTATAGTATCAGATTGTATCTATTAAAAACTCATAGGTACCTAGCCTATCTACTTTTAAATATTTGTCATAATATCATATATAATGTAATAACAATGCTTTCCTGCTCCCCAGGGAAAAGTACCTGCCCCAAGGGGTATGCATGATGATGGGTGGAGATATGGGGTGGGGGGGGGAGCCAGAGACTAAACTAGGAAATGGATGGGGGTGGTTATAGCAAAGGACTCTGCTGTGAGAGAAGGGAAAACTGGAAGGAAGAGCAAGGAAAAAAAAGATCAAGGCGGTTTTAAAAAATTCTCTCTCATCTCACATCAGGGAAATGAAAGAATTGAGGAATCTATTGATATTTGCCAGCCTTACATGAGAAACTAGTGGACTATGCGCTAAGGAGCCAGGAGGATTGGCAGAAAGATAAAGAAAAGGAGAAGTGGTGGGGGAGGGGGAGAGGCAGGCAAGTGCTGGTGAATGTTTTACCACTGCCCCTCCAAGAACAACTGACAGGCTTTTAAATTCAATCTTCATCATTAACATTTTCTTCCCCACTTTCTCAATTCCAGACAATCAGCAAAACAATAAATCAGGCCCTGATTTATAGCCACTGCAGATTTCAGAGGTGAAAATGATCACACTGAAAATTTAACAATGGCTTTTCTGAAGCCAGTATGAGCTGGGTCCAGCACACCTGTGGGGCCAGCCAACCACCACAGTCTCTTCCCCTCCTAGCAGCAGAGAGGAATGGGGCTAGTATGAGGCTTAGGCTGAGGTCGTATTACACAATAAAAGGACTGCTCTGGACTCTATATTATTGCTCTGGAGTTTTACAAATACTTTTGGAATTAAATGTGGCTTATCTGATTTGTCATTTGTGGCCCATTATCCAAGTTCTGGGATCATATAGATTTATTGATTACATTCTTAGGGGCAGCACCCCAAGTCATACCCTTTAGACTCAATTTTGCCCCCTCCCAGAGGTCTCTGTATAACTTCTCTCTGAAAGGCAGGGCTGTAGAATGGATAAAGAATTGTCCTTAGGGTCAGGAAAAGCTGAGCTCAAGGCCATCTTCCAACAGAGATGGGATGTCTGATCGGTATCACTGAAGCTCTCACTATCCCAAATAGCTCTTTAAGACTCTAAATTGCAGAACAGTTGCTCATCAGCATTGGCAGGGCTGGGGAACCTGTGACCTTGAGACCACCTGTAGCCTTCTAGGTCCTTGGGTGTGGCCTTCTTACTGAGTGCGATGGTGAAGACCTCTCATAAAATCTAAACCCCAGCCCTTCTGTAAATTGAGTGGTATAAATAAGAGTGAGGACTTTTCAGCATGGCTCAGGGCTTCTGATTGACAGCTAGGCCTAAGTTTTGAGTTATTAAAAATCACCTGACCTGTAGGACCTATAGGAATCCTGAGCAGCCTGACCCCCCTCAGCATGAGCCTCGCCAAATAAGGATAAAAGTGTTTTTAAGAATTGGCATTGGCTAAATTAGCGGTTCCTTGTTTCTTGTACCTGGGGTAGATTTCTGTGTTTACATTGTGAGCCTGAACTTCACCAATGAGAGTAAAGGGTCAGTGGTGGGTGGGGGTTGTTTGTGTTAGAGTATATAGCTGAGTTCTGCCCTCTGGGCTCAGCCTCTCCCTACCGATTGTCTATGGGTTCAGAGACTGGCCTTTCCCGCAGGATCATAATAAAGTTCTTTTCTACTTTCTACTTGAGAAGCCTCTGATTTTAATTTTAGGTGAAGTTGCTGTCCCACACATTACTGATCCCAAGTTTAATAGAACAGATCCTTTTATTAAGAGGATTTGTTCTGTGAAGTCTGGATTCAATCAAAGAGCTGCACTTGAGGACCTAGAGGGCCACATGTGGCCTTGAGACCACAGGCCCCTCACCCCTGGTAGAGTTTCCTCACTCGAAGTTCAATATATACATGAAATCACAGGTCAGGACAAAAAAGAATACCTCAGGTCTAGATTACTACAGATGTGAATCAAAGGGTTCCTAGTTCCCATGTAAGCATTCAAGGAAATTAGACGGACAGATGGGCAGACAGATAGATATAGATATAGATAGATAGCAGGCATAGAACAAAGCTGCTGCGCCTGGAGTCAGGAAGACCTCAGATACTTCTTAGCTGTATGACCCTGGGCAAGTCACTTAATCTTTCTTTGCCTCAGTTTCCTCAACTGTAAAATTGGGATAATAATAGACCCTTCCTCCCAGAGTTGTTGTGAGGATTAAGTGAGCGTGAATACTTTGTACTTTGGACAGTTTGTGGCACTGTGGTAAATGGTAAGTGCCATATATAAAGATAAATGATACAGATGCATGTATAATAAATATGTATTACCTATATATGTATGTATATTCATCTCTCTAATAATAGCTAGAATTTATAATAATAACTACATATATAGCTACAAATGACATAATATGTGTAATATAATATAGAAATATGAATGCTACATGTAGCTACATGTTACATGTAATTATGTATAATATAATTATGTGTGTGATTATAATTATGTGTGATATAACATACCTGATTATAACATATGTAATATATAATATTAAATGTAATATATTATATATAATGTAGTATATGTAATATATAGCCATATAGCATTTATATTTCTGTATTATATATTATAAATTCTGGTTATTATTAGATAAATAGATGAATATATACATGTATATGTAAGAATTTATATGTGTATATGAATATATACATACACACATATGTATATATAAATCTACTTGTTGATAGAGATTGTGAAAGAGACCGAGATGTATAGAATCAATTTCCTAACTGACCACTGAGTAGGAAGAACTGGTGATGCAAGTCAAGTTAGCAAGCATTGATTAAGTACTATGTGCCAGATACTGTGCTAAACATTGAGAATACAAGTACAAGCAAAAAGACAGGCAATCTCTGATCTCAAGGAGCATAAATTCTCACATAAAAGTGAGCGGAAAAAACTTGGAGGTGGGGTAGGGGTGGGCAGGGAGGAGAAGGCACCTGGGGGGGGAAGTTCAGAGAACCAGAAGCCAAGCCAGGAGAGAAGTGAAGGGGGTGGGTTCCTCAAAACAGAGATTCTGGGAGGAACTCGCCAGTGAGAGGAGGACATAAGGGCTGAGAGCTCTTCCAGAGTGAGAAGGCAGCTGAAGCATGGTGGTGAAGTCAGAAGCTGAGCTGAGAGAGGAGACTTAGTGGATCTTTAGGAAGCAGCCCTCCATCTGCTCTTTTCTCTTTGCATAAACAGATATGCAGATCATGTCAGGACTATCTGAAACTCTGTTGAGTGCAGCCACACACCCCCAACCCCAGCAACAGGACAATTGTTCCCACTCAGCAGCTACCGCAGGTTCTCAGCTAGCTGAGCTGAGCTTGGGCTTTAAGGCTCCTAGCTGCCTTTCCCACTTTGGATCTCCTTCCCTGAGCATAGGGGACCAAAGAATGACCCTAAGATGGATATGTTCGGTCTTGGAGACAACCTTGTGGATTTGGGAGGCACTGAGATTCTTGGTCCCTTGGACAAAGCTGACTGGCAGCAAAAGGAAATTTCTTCTTTGGAGAGGATACTACTTGACTGGGCTTGCCAGATGATGTGAGTCTGGTGGAAATTGTTTAAACCATACAGAGCCAAGGTGAATTGTAAAATGCCTATTCAGCAGCCCCACAAACTACATGATGTCTTAGTGTTTTAAATACCAACTTCTCAGGAGAATATAACATTATACCATTATTATTGCTTGTTAAGTTTTCTGTCAAAGCCATTGAGGGGTCTTGTACATGTTAAATATTTCCTCTGCGTAAAGAAAATAAATAGCTATTCTATACCTGATCTACATCCTACATTCTACTCCCTTCTTTGGGGACACCCTAGTCATAACCTCAAATCTAAGCTCTATGGTTTAAGTAATTTCCTTGGGGTGCTGAAGTGGAACTGTAAAGAGTCAAGGAGTGTGATTTAAAAAAAAAATTCCTGACTCATTTTAGGTGAGGAGACTCTCCAAGGACTCAGTATGGTAGTGAAGAGAGAGAAGGCACAGAACCCTAATCCTTTGGACCCAGCAGTATTTTTTATTAACAAAGGAAAAGCGAAAACTGTCCTTATCCTCAAAAAGCTTATATTCTAAGACAACATGCCCAGACAGATAGATAGATAGATAGGTAGGTAGACAGACAGGCAGAGATAGATAGATAGATAGATAGATAGATAGATAGATAGATAGATAGATAGATAGATAGATAGATAGATGAAGGATAGCGTTTAGAGGAAAAGGCAGAAGCTGCTGCGGAAACTAAGAAATGCCTTTCATAGAAAGTGGTACTTGAGATGAGTCTTGAAGGAAACTAGAGATGCTAAGAGGCAGAAGGGAGGAGGGATCATGTTCTAGGCATGGAAGACAGCCTACACAAAGCTAAGAAAGAAAGGAAGAAGGAAAGAAAGAAAGAAAGAAAGAAAGAAAGAAAGAAAGAAAGAAAGAAAGAAAGAAAGAAAGAAAGAAAGGAAAAAAGAAAGAAAAGGAAGGGAGAAAGAGGCAGAGAGAGAGAGAGAGAGAGAGAGCTCTGAGTGTGAAGAACAACAGGTCGAACTGTATGGAGAGGAGTAATATATGACGTATGAATAGAGACTTAACCTTTGATTTCATTGCTATAGGGAACTCCAGGATGAAGAGATAAACTCTACTAATACAGGTCAACACCTTCTTCCCAACCCATAGTCTTGTCAGAGCACTCCAACTTTCCCAGAGTCATAGAGCCAGTATATGCTGGAGGCTAGATTTGAACCTTGGTCCTTCCAGCTTCAAGGCTAATTATCCTTCCAATATACGACACTGTGTCAGCAGAATGGAAAAATAGGAAATGGCCAGGTAATGAAGACCTTTAGATACCAAACAGAGGAGTGTATCTTTGATCCCAGAGCTAATAGGGAACCACTGGAGATATATTGAGTCCTAAGTTTTAAAACTTGAGGTTACTAGATACAGCCTTGAAGCTAGAATTCCCCTCCTTTCTAGAAGTTTGGGCACTAAAATTTGGGGTCAGTCAGTCAACAAAGCATTTATTAAACAAGATGTGCTAGGCACTGTGCTAAGTGCTCGGGGTATAAAAAAGAGTAAAAATTATCCCTTTCCTCAAGGAGCACACATAATGGGGGAGATAAAATGTAAACAAATCTGTAGAAACAAGGTGTAGACAGGACAAATTGGAGATAAGAAGAGAGGGAGGGCAATAACAGTATTGGGGCAGGGGAGGGAGAGGAAAGGTATGGATTTGAAAGAACCTCTTGCAGGTGTGAAGAAAGCCAGGAAATGGATGTGAAGTGGGAGAGCATTCCATAGGGGGACAGAAAAAGGCATGAAATTGAGGGGTGCAGTATTGTGTGCTAGACACAGCAAGAATGCCAGTATCAGTGAATTCTAGGTGGAGCAGAATAAAGTACAAGAGGACTGAGAAGGTAGGAAGTGAGTTTTAAGAACATATCTCTTGGGCCTCATGGGTAAGAGCACATGCAAATCCTGGATATCTTTTATTCAAGGCAAGCATCAACCATTTCTCAGAAGAGGTTGGATACACATACAGGTTTCTTCCTCTCATCCTGTGATACCCAGGACCATTCTTAGCTGCTCTTTGGTTCAACTTCCAGGAAGGAAAAAAAAGGTCAAAGGGTCCTGACTCTGCAAATAATCCTTTTTTTTTTTAACACACAACACAAAGGGTTGCTCCAACCCACAATGGATGAAAGTCAATCAATCCCCAATTAATACACAGCAGCCCAAGTCAAACTATTCAAACTATTCCCTCCGCCCAAGTTACAGAAACTCAGCCATTCATCCTCATCTGTAAGGTTTTAATATGCTAGTGGGCACATCTAGACTCTTCATGAGGATGATGTCATCCAAGTCCTAAAGCCTAACTTTTGTAAACTCATAAAATTCATCAGGGAAGACACCTGTTTATCTCTACATATGATTTTTATTTGGTTTCCTTCTTTTTAATAAGATTTTCCTTTATGTTTTGAGTAGACAAACTGATTTGTGATACTCTGCTGTTGCTTTTCTTATAACATAAAAGCATTAACTTTGGACAAGAGGGAATTTTTCACCCTTAACCTCCAAGCATTTATCCCACTTCAGATCACAAATCTAGTACTCTGGGGATTTCAGAGTCCATCTATTCCAATTCCTACCTTTTACAGATAAGAAAAGGGAGGTCCAAGGTTTTTAAGTGATTTGTCACACAGATAGAGTCAGAGCCTAGATTTGAACCCAGATGTTCTCTGACTCCAAGGACAGTGCTCTTTCCAATATTCTGCATAGTCTTGATTGATTGACCAGGATCTAGCACCAGGAGCTCTTTTAGCTGACTTGTTTAGGTTGCTCTAATAAGGATTTTCTACAAACATGACATGAACACTCCACTAATGTGTAGGGAGTGAGTTCCCTTATGTCTCCTTAAATAATTAATCCCACAGCAAGTTTAGCTTCTTGTCCAAATATAGTAACATGGTGCCTGATAAACCAAAAGACCTCAAGTCCTGGAGTAAGTACTCATCAATTGACAAAACCTGTTGGGAAAACTGGAAAATAGTCTTACAGAAGTTAGTTCTGAACCAACATCTCATGCTATATACCAATATAAACTCCAAATGGAAGAATGACTTAAGAAATAAAAGTTATATCAGAAAAAAATTAGAGGAGCATGGAAGAAAATGCCTTTTACATCCATAGTCAGAGGAAGAGTTTATGACCAAACAAAAGAACAGGAAGATCACAGAAGAGAAAATGAGTAATTTTGATTACATAAAACAAAAAAAGGTTTTTCCACAAACAGAACAAATGCAGTTGATATTAGAAGAGAAACATGTAGCTAGGGAAAAAAATCTTTGCGGCAAGTTTCTCTGATAAAGGACTCTTTTCCAAGTTATATGAGAAACTGATTCAAATTTATAACAACAATTGTTCCCCAATAGATACATGGTCAAAGGATATGAATAAGCAGTTTTCAAAGAAAGTCAAGCTATCAACATATGGAACATTTTTATTTTAAAAGATCATATGAAAAAATGCTCCAAATCACTAAAATTTGAGAAATGAAAATTAAAATAACTCTGATGTTCTATCTTACACCCATCAGATTGGCAAAGACGACAAAAAAAAAAGAAAATGACAAATATTGGAGAAGCCATTGGAAAACAGGAATACTGAGGCATTGTGGGTGGAGCTGTGACTTGGTTCATCCATTCTGGAAAGCAATTTGGAACTATGCCCCCAAAGTAGCTAAAATGTCTATATATTCTTTGATCTAGCAAGTGACATTATTAGGCTTATACCCTATAGAGAGCAAAGAATGAGGAAATGGGCCCATATGTAAAAGAATATTTATAGCAGCTCTTTTTTTTTAAATCAAGAGGTAGCTATAATTTGGAGAATGGCTCCACTCCATATGAATGATATGGAATTTTATCGCACTGTAAGAAGTGATGAAAGATAGTTTCAGAGAAATGTCAAAGACATGTATGAACTGATGCAGAGTGAAATGAACCGAAATAGAAAAGAACTTATATAATAACTTCAGAACTTGAGAAACTTGAGAACTCTGATTAATGCAATGACCAACCCTGATTCCAGAGGATCAGGGAAGAACTACACCATCTCTCCTCTGACAAAGAAGGTATGGATTTAAAATGCAGCATAACACATATGTTTTCAGGCATAGCCAATGTAAAATTTTGTTTTGCTTGACTATGCATATTTGTTCCAAGAGGGTTTTGTTTTTCTGTTTTTCAGTTTGAGGTGGGTGGGAAGGGAGGTGGGAGGAAGATTAGAGCTAGGAATAGGATTGCCAAAAAGAAAAGAGGACCCATTGAAGCATTTTTAAATGCGTAGCAAAGAATAGAAAGAAAGCCAGAAGGAGTCATAGACAAGCAGGATAACTTTGAAAGTTAAATGTTGATTTTATTATATACTTTAAAAGAAAAGCAAGCTCTACATAACAAAAATTTGAAGTTTTGTGTGTAATTCCTTTTTTCTATTCCACTAAGCATATGGAAACTTTGTTGATGTTTGGGTGTTTTGGGTGTTAGCAGGGCCAGTGTTTGGGTGTTTTGGGTGTTAGCAGGCTTAACAAGGATAGGATCTTTGTTCAGGAATTAGTGACACGGTTATAAATTTTCCGTATGTTAGGTTACAGTTAATTCTGCATTGATAAAGAAGATCGGGGTTTTTAGCCTCTAGTTAAAACTTCTTAACAAACCTGGACTTGGCCCTTAAAGGGAGAACAGAGATAGACAGATGGAGATGACCAGAGCTGAAAGATCAGAAAGAAAGGAAAAGTTACATGTAGACTCAGACTCAGTTCCCTAGAGGGATGTCTGTGCACCCATGTGTCTCTTCCAGTGGACCATGAACCCCAAGAATAGCAGCAGATGGAGGCAGTGGGGAAAGGTGAGGAGATTCTAGGGTAAGCCAGGAGTACCAAGAACAAATACTGATTGCATTAGAGTGGCAGTGATCAAATAATGGAAGGGTTCCTGAGTAAGTAGAGGAATTCTGGAACCTATCCTCAATTCTCATCTCTCTTGCCTCCCTCCCTATTCTGTTGAATGTACCACCATCCTTCTAGTCATTCTAGTTCACCATCCAGGAGTCATCCTCAAGTCCTCCCTCTTCCTTACCCCACCCATCTTGGTCGGTTGCTAAGTTAAAGCAATTTTATCTACACATATGTCTCATCTGTCCCCTTTTTTCCATGCATCATCTCTTATTTGGGCTATTGTAATAACCTCCTAATTGGAGGTTCTTCCTCTCTCCAATCCATCCTCCAAACAACTACTAAAGTGATTTTGCTAAAGCACGGGCTCACAGGTGGCACTCCACTACTCAAAAAAAACCAAACCAAAAAAAACAAACAAATAAAAAAAGCCATCCAGTGTTTCCCTATTGTTCTGGAAATCAAAACAATTGAAAACCTGCCTCCCATTTGACTTTCTATCCTTACTATACATCATTCTACTTCATGATTTCCACAGTTCCACCCAATGTTCTTCTTGCCAGCCTCACAAGAAATATTCCATTTCGCATCTCCATGTCTTTGTAAGACTCTTCTCCATGCCTAGAATACCCTATGTCATTATCTCTAACGCTCAGAATCCTTAATTTCTTTCAAAGACAAGTCAAGAATCATCTTCTACAGGAGGCCTTTCCTGATCTCCCCATGTGCTAGTGCTTATCTGCCTAAATTGCCTTGTATCTATTTCATAAATTTTGTATAGATATATACGTGTACATATTGCTTCCCCTGATAGAATATAAGCTTCTCGAGGTCAGGGTCTATTTCACTTTTTCTTTTGTACCCTCATACTCCAGCAAAATGCTTGGGAGTACATGCTTAATAAGTATTTGTGGATAAACAGATGGTTGGATGGATGGATGGACAGATACAGGAGAGGAGTTCTGGTTCAAGTCTTCTTGAGGAAAGAAGAAAAATATCTGGAGACTTCAAGATTCCTAGAATAAGCTGAAGAATTTTAGGACCAATTAAGAGTCAACCTAGAAAGCCCTACAAAACAGAGCCACCATGTGGAAGAGACCAAACCTGGGTCCAACCCTTTACTGGTACTGTCCCGCTCTGAGGGAAAAGGGGCCAACACTTTAGCAAGCCTGCATACTTTCCCATTAGGAGGGAGCCTAAAGTCCAGGAGTATAATAGCAGTAACTGGCATTGATATGATGCCTTAAGGTTTACAAAACACCTTACATCCTTTTATCTCTTTTGATCCTCATGATTACTCTGTAAGGTAAGTACCACAAATATTGTCATCCTCATGTTATAAATAAATCAGAGGAGTGGTGTAGGACAATAAAGAGATGCCCTTGAAATGAGGATAATATGAGTTCAATTCCTTCATCTGATGTGTACTGGCTGTAAGACCATCAGTAAGTCACTAGGCAATTCGCTAGTGGGAGAAGGAAAGGGAGAGGAGGATTTATTAAGTACCTACTATGTGCAAAGCACTATGCTAAGTGCTTTACAAATATTATCTCATTTGCTCTGATAATACTATAAATTTCAGAGAAGCTGCTGACCTTACTTCACCCAGGTGTTCCCCATACAAATGAAAGCATAGGTCTCTAGTCCCTACCTTTATTTTTAAAGATGGCAAAACTGAATCTTAGAGAAGTTGTGATCTATCCATGGTCTCCCAATGGGTAAATGTCAGTTCTGTGTATTTTAAAATGGTGAGTCAGTCTTAAATATAACAAGAAATACAAGGTATATCTACGTTCTAGTTTCCTGGCCTGGGCCCATAAGCCAATAGAGTAAGAAGCCTCCCCAACCCCCACCCAGTTGTACCTGGGCCCTTGGTATCAGAAAAAAAATCTCTGGTACAAAGGTTATAATAATTTTTTACTCTTATCCTTGGGAGTTTATTTCATATATTCAGTGTTAAATTGCTTCTTGATATGAAGTCTTGATAATCCTATAGACTATTTTAGCCCCATTATTACCAGTGTACTTTTCACCATCCTGCTGAATATATTTTAATCCTTATAAATACTTGCAGATTCTTCTATTGCCACTTAACCTGTCTTTCCCCCTAAGGAATGTTCAAGAACTGATACCTTTTGTAGTTTTCCTTGCCATTATCCAGATATATTTCCTTGTATTGAGTCCATTATTGAAAAATTCCTTTGTCGATGTGCAGACAAGATGATAAGTATTTTCCTATATGTGAGAAGGATGTGTTCAAATGCAGTCAGCCGTTAAATATTATGTTTTATACTGAACCCTATGGCTCTATTGACTCCAGTGATAAAATGATAGCTTCAATTAATATAAATTTCTCTGTTTGGCATTTAAAGGCCTTTACAACCTGGTCCCAATCTACCTTTCTAGCTTTATTATCTATTACTCCCCCCAGCTTCCCTCCAGTACATCCAAACTGGACTTCATAATATTGCTTACACTTGATAATGTGTCTGTCATCTATGTGCCTTTCATACTGTCTGGTTCCCATGTCTAGACTCCACAAACTCCTAACCTTCACTCTTAAAATCCCTGGTTTTCTTTAAAAATCAGCTCAAGAGTCATCTTCTTAAATGCCTTTTCTGATCCGCCTTCCCCTTCCCTCTTGTTAAAAAATTCACCTTGATATATTTTTAAAAAGTATTTACATAAGTGTATCTTTTCTCCCCTGACAGAATGTAAGCTTCTCGAGTGCAAGGATGATTTTCCTTTGATCTTTGCATCACCTTAGCCTTGCAGAGTGCCTGACACTAGTGGGTACCTAAGAAATAATGTGTTGATTGATTGATCACTTTGGGGTCTAAGAGTGGAGAAGCTATGTCATAGATAATAAGCATAATGACTACTGATTGTAGTTGACTTCTTCCCTCTATGACTGTGTCAAATTGAAACAATAAGGAAGAAAGGCTACAAGAAAGTAAGGGGAAAGGGGATGGGGAAGAGGAGTGGAGTGACAGAAAGGAGGGCTAACTGGGGAACGGGGCAATCAGAATATATGCAATCTTGGAGTTGGGGGGGGAGTAGAAATGGGGAGAAAATTTGTAACTCTAAATCTTGTGGAAATCAATGTTGAAAACTAAAAATATTAAATAATAAAATAAGAATTTTTTTTAAAAAAAAGGAGGAAAGGGTCAGAACAAACATCAACCCAGGATAACCCGGTTCCCTGCCAGATATGATCCTTTTCCTTCCCTCCCAAGGCCATAGGCACAAAGGGACTATGTATCACACTTTTCAGGAGTGAGATCTCTTCTACTAAATTCCATCAACTCAGTGCCACCTCTCATCTCTTCTTCCTGGAGAATACTTTAAAAATCTTCTAACTCTTCCTCTTGTCTTGAGTCTATCCCTTCCCTAATCTAATCTCACCACAGCCAGAAAAATCTCCCCAATGTATTACTCCAATCATGCTACTTTTCTCTTTAAATATATACTTTTAGTAATTCCCCATTGCTCATGGACAAAGCACTAACTCTGGATTCTGGCCTTCAAGCTCGGCCCAATCTGGGCCCAACCTACTTTTCCTTCTTTGCCTCAAACTACTTCCATGTACTTATGCTGTGTTCTAACCAGATTGACCTTATCATCACCGATTCTGGTTCTGCTCTCTGCTACCCTCCCCCATCATTGTCCGTGGAAGTGCCCCTCCTTCAAGAACTAATTTAAAGGCCCTTTCTTCCATGAAGTTTTTCCTAACAGTCTTCTCTGGCTTCTTCCTCTGCTCCTCCCACCCCCAAAATGACTGTCTCTTCCTTTCAAATTTCAAATCCAGAATTTCAACTGGATCTCTTCACTGCACTCATGACACTCTCCCTTGTATAGTTGTCTGTGCCCTTCCCCATTTCAATATAAAGGGGAGTAAGAACTATTTTGTATCTATTTTGGCATCCTCAGGACCTCACATACCGTCTTACAAAGAGTAGGTATTATATAATAAATATTTGTTGAATTGAATTGAGATGTGGAACGAGTCCATATCTAGGGCCCCAGGGCGGTAGGAATAAGATCTGAAAAAGTCGGGAAATACTCCCTTCTCCTTTTTCTATGTATATTGCCTTGATCTAACACCGTGCCAAGTCCAGAGCGCAGCCTCTCTTCCATTAACGCCACTGCCTCCCTAAGCCAGACCCGCAGCATCCCTATCAGCATTTGGGGCTCTAATCTATTGCACGGTCATTCTGCACACCCTATTTTATTTGATATAAAGGACTGCAACACCTGGTCTTTCAGAATATTGAAGGACTTTTTCCTCCATCTTCCAGCTGTGGAAATGCCAGATAGCTACTGTTTCCTTCTAACCAACAACTTGTCTATGTTTTTCCTTGCATTTAAAATCACCCCTGTCTCTAAAAACAAAACAGCCTGGCATCCCTACTACGTTAAATAGTAATTGGGAATTCTTGATCTGCATTTGATACAGAGTCAGAATACTCATGGGTTCAGTATTTTTCAGGAGTCTTCTGATGCTTTTGTGGGTAGGTTTGTCTACATTTAGCTGTGCTGTGTATTTTTTTTTCTCTGCCCTATATAGCCATTTGCCAAGAAAGTTGCATTCTAATCTATTTTTGGCCAGTTTTTCCATGGTAGAGTACCAGGCATTAGAGTATCCAGCAAAAGTATATCACGATTATTAAGTCATGAATAGGGTCCTTGGATTTGTTGATCATTTATCTGCCTTGTGCTATAGTGGAAAGTATGCTGAATTTTGAGTCAGAGGACCTGAATTCAAATCTGTCAAAAAACATTTATAAGGCACCTATACTATGTACCAGGCATTGTGCTAAAGTGCTAGGTACTACTTGTGGGATGTGTAGTAGTCCTCTAATTCAATAAACTGTTTGTTACCCTCTCTGGGCCTCAGTTGCAACTGTAAAATGAGGGTTGTACTACAAACTAGATGATCTGTAAGGCCCCTTAAGAGTCTAAATACTGTGGCCTTGCTTGTTTTGCTTGACCTACTATAGGTTCCATACAGATGACCTGGTCTACGGTGGGTATCTGTTACGTCTTGGTGTCCATTATTCATTGACCCATTTCTCCAAGGGCTTTATTTCCGCTACATTTCTCATGTTGTCAAGGTGTTCAATTGCTTCTGGATCTGATGGTAGCTGCAGGGGCAGTGGGGCAGGTGGAACAGGAAAGCATTTATCAGTAATTAGAGAAGTGGAAACTAATAGCTTGGAGAGTAGAAGGCCCAAGAAGCTTATTCATAGGTTGGAAAGAATCATGATCATCCAAATGTAGTAGCAGCAAATATTCAGATTATGTTTTACAGTGTTTCTCTAGGCAATATCTAAGTGGATACGTGTGCATGTGGGAATAGAGATTATTTCATTCATTGTATTTGTATTCCCAGTGTCTAGCATAGTGCCTGGCATATAGTAGGTGCTTAACAAATACTTGCTGATTAATTGATTGAACAGACAGTAAATATATGTATATGTATATGTATATGCGTGGTCTACACACATACTAAATATATTACATCATATATATATATATACCTGTGTTTTATGTGTACATGCACATGTATATACATGCAAGTGTTATGTTACGGGTATGTATGTTACACATACAACACACACATGCGTCTATACACACATATACAGGACCCACACATTCACAGTGTATATAGCTATAAATGTGTGTACACACATACGTACACACACACATATGTGTGTATGTATATACAGCAAAGTATATAATGTAAATATAAGTATATAGTGTTTATATTGTATGTATATACAGACATACAAGCACGCACTATTTCTAATTTAGGGACTATTGCTGGTGAAAATTTACCTAGACCCCTCTATGTGGGTCTCTTCTTTGCTCCCATTACCTGTATTATACATAACTATGAACATGTCAGATTTCTGCCCCTACCCCCAATGCTCTCTTCTTGCCCTTAGAAGAATAACAATCTCTGGAGTACAGGGACAATGTCATTTTTTTAGCCTTTGTTTCCCCGGCATACCTTGAGCATGGTAGGCACTTAATAAGTGCTTGTTATATTGAATGATCATATACATGTGTATGTGTGTATATATGTATATATGTGCATACACATACACACTTTTGCCTATATGGGATCATTCAATTCAATACAAGCATTTATCATATATAACAATTCCATATAATATATTATATACAAACATATGCATGTGAGGGTGTAAGGCCTGACATAATGATCAATCTTGATCATATTGAATATCTATGCAATCCAGGGATGTGAAATGAGTTGAGAGCAGTGGATAACCGCCAGCCTTGTCTCCGGCTCACTGCCGTCTGAAGCGCGATAGAGAGAGATGAGCATTGCAGTATATGGGAGCTGGGGGAGAGAAAAATCAGATTTAATTTGGTCTAGTATAGAATTGACTTGCTTTATAACTTTGGCTAAGTCATTCACTCTTCTGGGAGCCTTCACTCATAAGCAGTGGGCTGTATGACATGATCCTTTCTGATTATAACATTTTCTATGGTTTTTCTGGTCTCCTTGTACTTTATACAGCTCTTGTACACTTATCACTGCCAGATCTGGAGTCGGAGGAGCCTGAGGTTAGAAACCTACCTTAGATACTTCCTAGCCATGTGACCAGGGTAAGTCATTTACCCTCAGCCTCAGCCTCGTCATCTGCAAACTGAGGATAATAATAGCACCTACTTTACAAGGTTGATGTGAGGATCAAATATATGTAAATACATGGAAAGTGCTTGGCAAACCCTAAAACACCGTATAAAGTTAGCTATCATATTATTATCATCAGTGGTATGCATCTTATTTAATATTAAATTCTAAAATCCTTGAGACTATGTTATTCATCTTCCTATCTCCCCCAGTGTCTAACACATAAGGGATGTCTAATAAATGTTTGTTGAGCTGTGACATTATAATGATTCAGCTTAGGCCTAAGGAAGAGTTGAGAAAATGTACTTTCTTTCCTTCTTTCCAGAGGTAGGGGCCCATGGGGTGGAATTTTTCATACACTGTCGGACATGGTGATGTGTTGGTTTTTCCTGATTTTTCTGAACTTCTTTTTTTTCTCTCATTCTGTTTAAATTCTTTGCGATAAGAGATGGTTGTATGAGTAGGGAAGGGGAAGATAAATATTTGGAAATGAAAGTGATATAAAAACAAAAGATTTCAGCAATTAAAAATACTATAGTAAGTAATAACTGAAAAATCTAAATATTTTTGCAGATGCTTGAATTATTTGCTCATCTCTCTGCTTATGCATATTTCTTTTGCATATGGATATTCTTCTAGAAGATAATCGAGCATTCTTATGAAATGAATTTTAAAGAAGCTCCGCTTAACCAAGAAACTAAATATATCTAAATGAAGAAGGAATAAAGTATACCTTATATTAAGAAGGAAGGCAGACACTGACTTTTTTTCCTGCAATCAATTATGAATTTACATTTGCTAACTGTGCTTATTTAATCAAAATGATTATCTTTCTTGATTAGGAGTATTTTTTAAGGAAAGGGAATTGCTAATTAGTTTGATATCATCCTGTTGAAAGAGTTTGCAATTAGGTGGAGGAGGGTAAAGCAAGCTGCAAATGAGACAAATACTAAAATATAGTTTCCATAGAGGAAAAAAATCCCACTTCCAAACTCTTGAAGTACACATTTTCTTTTTGAAAGAAAGGCTATTTGATGTCTGAAATGCCTGTCTTTTAGAATTCAAGAGAAAACTCTGACAGCTTGGATAAGGATTAACAAGTTGGAAAATTCAATTATTTTATACCATTAAAAAAGGAAAACAAAATGCTACTGGGTATTTTGATAAGACTAATATATTTCATTATCTTTCAATATATGCTATAGTACAAACTTTAAAGTTGGGTCTTTCCTTTGAGTGGCCTGCTGGCTGTACTTATCTTCTCCTTCTGACAAAATCATTTCAGACAATAGGAGCCCCTGAAAATTTTTAAGGATCACATGCTCTCTTCTCCTTCCCATACATCCTACACATGGTTGCCAGATTAATGTGGCTAATAACACAATTTTGATCACATCTCTTTCTCAGAAATCTTCAGTGATTTCCAATGACCTATCAAATAAAGAACCCAAACTCCTTGGCTTAACATTGTGGACCCCCTCACAATCTGACTGCCATCTACCTTTCTGACTTTGTCTCCCACCAATATCCTTTATGTATGTCTTGGCTCTGGAAGAACTAAATTATTTGACATCTCCCAGGCTTGCTCCTTATTACTTTTCCTTCTCTATGCTTTTGTTCAGACATATGCTATACCTGGGTTAACCTTCTACCAAATCTCTGTTGAAATTCTACACATCCCTTCTGTCTCAGTTCCAATGATACCTCTTCCATGAAGTCTTCCCTGATTTCCTACCAGACTCCCCAAGGTAAAGTGACCTTTTCCTACTATGAACTTAACCCCACAAACTTTAAATTTTTGATTCTATCCAAGCACACAGAAATTGAATGAAAAAGTAATACAAGAGCCAATATTTTCTTTTGTATAAAGCATATGTTTTCCCTTTCCTGAGGAATATGTTCCCAAGTGAACATGTAAAAAATTATTTCCATGTGGGAGTTGATGATGTTTTCTTTCTATACATAGTATATTTCCCTCAGACACTTGTGAGCTATGTGACCTTGGGTAAATTACTTACCCTGCTTCAGACGCTGATGTGTAAAATGAGGATAATTGCTGCACCTACCTCCCAGGGTTATCATGAGGAACAAATGAAATTTTGGATGTAAAGTGTCCTACAAACCTTAAAGCCTGTATAAATGCTAGCTATATGGAATATGTAAATATAATCCATCTATTAAATATGTCATCTCTCAGAGCTCCAAGCAACTCTCTAAGAAAGGTGAATTGCTCATTACCGATAAATTCCCAATCTGCTAGGTGGAGCAACCATGTTTGTAGTAACCACCCTGGCTAGATAGAGTACAGAGAAAGCCCCCGTGTGTGTGTGTGTGTGTGTGTGTGTGTGTGTGTGTGTAGTATGAAAGTAGAGTGAAGGCAGAAGAAGAAACAACTTTGACCTTCAAGTTTTATTAGTCTTTATGATGATCAATTAACTACATTAACTGGATCTGATCAATTATTTATTCTTTAAAGGAGATTGATCAAGAGAGTCCTTGATCAATTTATGAGTCCACCAATTAATGAGATCACAGGGTATGGGTTTTTATGGGAAAGGCACTTTCCATGCAAGTGCACATAGGCTCCAGTCCTTTGCTGAGTGGTCACAGGAAACTTCTGATTGGTCTCCAGTCAATGGGGCTGCCTTCAAGATGCATGGCAGCTGAAGGGAGAGAGATCAACTATTGTCAATGATCAGTCATCCAGTCATCTCTGACTCTTCATGATCCCACAGTCCATGGGGTTTTCTTGGCAAAGATACCAGCGTGGTTTGACATTTCTTCTCCAGTGTGTCCCCATTTTACAGATAAGGAACTAAGGCAAATGGGGGTTAAGTGACTTGCTCAGGGTCACCCAGCTAGTAAGTGTCTGAGGCTGGATTTGAACTCAGATCTTCTTTGAAGGGATCACCTATTAACCATGGTTATAAAAGGGAGCCACGAAAGGTTGTGGTAATGGGTGATTGGGAAGTTTTTTTTAATCAGTCACCTAATAGGATTTAACCTTCTGGGGAGTAGGGGTATGGATGGGTGGGTAATAATAGTCAATTTGAATGTTTTTCATTTCTATATTTGTTCATCATCTCCCAGGACTTCTTTGTATTTTTCATATTTTTCCTAGCCTGTGAAATAAAGGCTATTCCAGACTCAATATCCCTATCTTGCACCCGCTGGGTACTTACACAAGAATGGAGACCTTGTAACCCATATTTGAGGAAATCTACATGTGAGTCATATGTATCTAAGCTTTATTTTGGAGACCATCGTCATCCTGAATTAATTCTAGGTGGAGGAAATGAACCAAAGAAAGAAAATTATCCTTCTTAGGGATAAGGTCCAGGAGCAAGGTCCAGGAGTCAGTGTAAGTCCAGAATCCTTGGGTAGGTGGGAGAGAATCCCTCAACCATTATTTCTGGGCAAGTTAGGCTCATTTAATATTATTTCTGGGCCCCTCTTGCCTTTAGGATAAAAATCCTCCTCTGAGGTTTAAAGCCTTCCACAATCTGGCTCCTACCTATCATTCCATGCTGATTTCACATTCCTCCCCCTCACATACTCTGCACTCCAACCAAACTGGCCTACTTGAAGTTTCCCATACCTAACATTCCAAATCCCAATGGTATTCTCCTTTGCAAGTCTGTCCCCACAATACCTGGAAAGTTCTCTTCTCACTTCTAGTTCTTGGAATCCCTAGCCCCCTTAAAGGTTCAGCTCAGGTCTTGTCTCCTACGTGATATGTTTCCTTATTTCCTGAGTCGTTGCTACTACCCCAGCCCCAACTACAATGTATTTGCTTTCTATGTATTTGCTAATATGTATACATGTTTTTCCTCAATTCCCATCCCCAGAGTGAAGGTTATTGGTTTTGTTGTGGGCTACTGGATAGAGAAAACACCTCAGTCAACAGCCTCTGCTATATACAGGCTGCGTGACCCTGGGTAACTCACTTAACAACTCAGTGCTCTAGGTAACTCTTTAAGATTATATGTTACAGAGAAAGTGTAGACTTGTGTTGGTAGTGGGAGTTTCCTAACTAGGGAGGTCCCTACTGAATGAAAGTACAAGTCCAGCCTCTATCCCTAGTCCTATAATAGGCACTTATGGAGTAAATGGAAGTAAATGGAAGAAATTTTCAGGCCCAGGTAATTCTCTACAGCAAATGAAATCACAGGTGAGGCCAAAACAAAGCAGGAAAGTAGTCTATGTTTCAGATATGATGACAGCTCCCCCTTTGAACTTTTGTAACATCTTGCTTGCACTCTTACACATTTATTATTACTATTTTAATATGGCTATTTGTGTCAACGTCTTATCTCCTCTATAAGCACCTTGAGGGTATGGACTATGTTTAGTCTTTGTTTCTTCCAGAGTAAATTACAATAATTTGCACACAGTAGGTGTTTAATAATTGTTTATTTGATTGAAATGAAATTTAATTTTCTTTTCACTGTTCAATTTTTTCCTCTAGATAATACAGAGGCAATAAAACCCTAGAAAAATCTGTTATGATTCATTGGTTCCTTTGATAATAATATTTTTAAAAGTTTGCAACTTGGAAAATCAAATTGGCCAAGATGAATTTTTAATACAAAATAGCTTGGATTCTCTTAGAGAGATTTTTATAGCCTTGACAATGTTACCACTCGTATAGAAATAAGCCAACTCAAACTAATTTGAATTTTAGTGCAAGAAACCAAGAAAATAGACTCATACAAATATGACTTCATCTTAAAGCTGAAATATCTTGTTGTTTCTGTTTAAGCCCCCTCAGACCCTCCAAAAAAAGTTTTGAAATTTAATAATAATTGCTAGAATAATGACATCTGTATTTCTGTAGCATATTAAGGTTTGCAAAAAACTTTACAAATTTAATTTAATTGTTTTTATTAATAATTTTTAAAATTTTTCATTTAATCCTCACAACAATGCTGGAAGGTAAGTGTTGTTATTATCTCTACTTTACAAAGGAGGAACTGAGGCTAAGAAAGTTAAATGACTTGCCCAGGGTCACACAGCTAGTATAAATATCTGAGGTCAAATCTGAACTCAGATCTTCCTCACTCTAAGTCTAGTACTCTATCTGCTGTATCACCTAGCTCCCTAGAGATTTATTGCAAGGGATGGATTTGGGGATGGAGGGAAGAATACATTTAGGAATGATGGTGAAAAAACAAAAGATATCAGTAAAAATTTCAAAAATTTAGCCGAGTCATTGCTTGTTGTACAAACACAGCTAGTATGTTTCCTCTACACAGTATTCAGGGATCGAAGGCATGCCTTTTTGACTCCAATTCCAATACTTTATCCATTCTGATTCTTCATTTACTATCTACATAGCCCATCATTTTTAGCAGTTGGCATTAATACATACTGGAATGGGCTGTTAGAGACGCAAGTCAAGTGGCTTTCTGGAGGGCAAGACCTACATCACTGGAGTAGGGAATTGTGACTCAATCAAGTTATCAGGAAGAAGTGGTTAAAAACCTACCATGTGCCAGGCATTGTGATGGGTGCTAAGGGTACAAAGAAAGTCAAACTCTCTGAGGCCCTCAAGGAGCCTATAATGTGGACCACGTGTACACATATATTCAAAATGGATACAAGATGGTTTGGGAGGGAATATACTCATAGTTGGGGAGATGAGGAAAGGCTTCATATACAGGGTAGTGATTGATCTAAGCTTTGAAAGAAACCAGGGATTCTAAGAGGAAAGGGAGAGGAAGGAGTATGTTCTAGGGGAGGGCCAGCCAGTGTACAAGCATGGAGATGGGAAATGGAGCTATTTGTGAGAAAAAGAAAGAAAGCTGGTTTAACTGAGCCACAGCAAGGAATATTTAGTCTAATTCCTCTCCAGCCTGCACTATAGACCTTCTGATGTTGCAGAAACCTCTTCTACTTGGAAGCTCACTCTAGACCCGAAATTCCCACATTGGAAATATCAGATTCTCCCTCTGATTGGATGGTAAGTTGGAAGCCGATTGCAAAGAGCTTTTAGATGCTGTTACATAGAGGTAATAGGGAGCCACTGGAGTTTGTTAAGCAAAGGAATTCAGAACTAGCCTATTTCTGTTGATTCTCAGATTCACCCCACCATAGTGTCATCCTCACCTTCTCGCTCTCACTAACCATATCTTCATATATAATCAGTTAGTTGCTTCTACATCCTCAATGTCTCTTGCACCCACCTCTTTGTCTCTATACAACCAGCACTTTAGTTCAGGCCCTAATCGTCTCTCTCCTCCTCTATTGCTATAGCCTCTTAGTTACTTTCTTGACTTCACGTCTCTCAACTGTCCAATCTATCCTTCTCACAGTGGCCAAAACTATTTTCCTTACAGGTAACCTTGGCCGTGTTACCCACTTACTCTATGTTTGACAGACCACATCAATAAACGAACAATTATTTAAGCACCCTGCTGTATGCCAGGTACTGTGCTAGGTGCTAGGGATGCAAGAAAAAAAATTGAACGATTTCTGCTTTTAAGGAGTTTACATTATATTGGAAGAGACAGTGAATGCCTATGTATAAGTATATAATGACTAAATACAATATAAATGCAACATAGTTGAATACAAGGTAATATTTAGTCTAATTCCTCTCCAGCCTGCACTATAGACCTTCTGATGTTGCAGAAACCTCTTCTACTTGGAAGCTCACTCTAGACCCAGAATTCCCACATTGGAAATAATCAGATTCTCCCTCTGATTAGATGGCTTCTTCCAGAACCTTCATTTAGGGAAAGTGCACAGGCCAGTCCTGTCTCATTCCTCTCCAGATTGCACTCTGGACTTTCTCTACCATGCCTCCATACCACGAAGGGTACCTTCCTCGGATCTCTCCCCTGCAGCTCTTCCACTCCCTTCAGTTTCCTATTATATATGTCTTTCCCTACTAGAATGTAAGCTTCTTCAGGGCAGGCACTGTCTTTCTGCTTGTACCATTCCCAGCGCTCAGTACAGTGCCTGGCATATAATAAGTGCTTAATAAATGCTTGTTAACTGACTGACTAATTAAGTAAGGAGAGGACTAGCAATTGGGGGAATCAAACAACAAGCATTTATTAAGCACCTATTGTTTTCCAGGCTGGAAAGTAGCACAGCTGATAGAGTACCATCCTGAGTTCAAATCTGGTCTCAGACACTTACTAGCTGGGTCACCCTGGGCAAGTCACATAACCCTGTTTGCCTCAGTTTTCTCATCTGCAAACCACTGCAATATTTTTGCCAAGAAAACCCCAAAAGGGGTGAAGAAAAGTCAGACACAACTGAACAATGATTGAACGAGAAATTTCCAGGCACTGTATTCAACACTGAGTATTCAAGTACAAAGAATGACACAGTTCCTATTTATAAGGAACTTGTGTTTTTCCTTTGTTTTCGAAGAGGACCATGACATCAGGGAAATGATGACATGACTTGCAGCTGACTTTGATGTGAGTGAGGGAGAGCTGTGCAAGGTCACCAGCCTCTCTTTCTCCTCCAGAGCCATTTGGGCCCAGTGACCTAATATTCATCAGGATGGCTGGAGATGACCCAGGATGCAATGGGAGACTCTGGCCCTTTTAGGCTAAGGCCTTTTCATGTACTCACTTAGAGTAAGGTAATGCTTATTCATTGAGTAGGCCTCTTTAAGAAGTGAGTCAAGGGATGGCCCCTTTAATTAAAAAAAAGAAAAAAAAATCAAGCCCAAAGGGGAAATCCCTCAGGGTTGCTGTTCCAAAGAGAAACAGTTTACTATAGACGTTCACTCTAATCCAGGAGGGCTCTAAATACAGCTATGAAGTGGAACTTGGGCAGGGACCTATTGTGGTTCAATCTGTGAGCTTCAGAGTGAACTGGGTTTAAGGTTTTGAGAAAAGAAAGGAAAAGAGAAGAAAGAAAGAAAAAGAAAGAAAGAAAAGAAAGAAAGAAAGAAAGAGAAAAAGAAAGAGAGAGAGGGGGAGGGAGGGAAAGGGAGGAAGAAAGGAACGAAGGAAGGAATCTAGCCAGTAAACCAGTAGATCATATCTCTAGTATGCATTCAATCTATGTACCATTATTTACCGTTCTCTGGATATATTTTTTATTAATGCAGCCTAAAATTATGTTAACATTTTTTCATATATCGCATTTTTACTTCACAGTCTGTGGTCAGTTAAATCCCTAAGACTTTTCACATAAACTGCTGCTAAGGTAGGTCTACACCATCTTCTACTTGGCTCTTGATATTTTGGACCTAATCGTAGCAGCTTGTGCTGAGTCTTTTTAACTTTCATCCTGATGGTTTCAACCCTACATTCTAGCTTATTGAGATCACTTTGAAATTTGACTTTTATCATTTATGATATTAGCTGTTCCTGCCAGCTTTATGCCAACTGCAAATCTGATAAACTTACTTTCTATGTCTTCATCCAAGTTATTCACAAAAATGTAGGACAGAGCCAGTAGCCAAATCTTAGGGAAACTGCTACAGACCAGATTCTTGGATGACATGGAGCCACTATTTAACACTCTTTGTGGGCCATTGTTCGGCCAATTATGGATCTACCTCACAGGAGTATATTATCCAGACAGTATCTCACTATCTCATTAATATATATGTGTAAATATGTACATAGATATGTATGTTGCAGGAGTTAAATGTTTACTGAAATAAAAAGACACTGGGACTACTGAATGTTAAAGGCCTATAATAGTAATTATATAACAGGAGTGGACGCCTTTTGGGTTTTAGATCCAAGTTGATTTGGCCCTCGTATTTTTGCTAGGACTAATTACTAGATCACTTCTTTGAATGCA
The DNA here is from genome assembly GCF_011100635.1 of Trichosurus vulpecula. Taxonomy (NCBI): domain Eukaryota; kingdom Metazoa; phylum Chordata; class Mammalia; order Diprotodontia; family Phalangeridae; genus Trichosurus; species Trichosurus vulpecula. The sequence continues at coordinate 56,474,731 of NC_050579.1, forward strand.
ACTTACCTTGCCCAACATCCCTGGATAATGTTTCCAAATTCCAGGCACTCTCTTGCTCTCTCTGTCTCTCTGTCTCTGTCTCTGTCTATCTCTGTGTTTCTGTCTTTCTCTGTCTCTGTCTTTCTTTTTCTGCATGTTTCCATCCTGCTAATTCTGAGCTTAAATCTTCAGTGACTATTTTGCTGGGTTTGGACTTGTGTGATGCATCAGGCCCATGGTTTTTGTTACAGCAATATTTGAAGAACTTATGTTTCTTGTGCAATAACAGGTTGCTATGCAATTTAAATGTCATGTCTCAGCTCATGGAGATAGATTTCTTTCCCGAATTAGAAATGTTTTACTTTATACTGACCATTGAATAATTAGAAAATGAAAACTACATTTCATTTCAAGAATGCAGTGACAGACTCTCTGTACATAACTCCATAGCTGTCTGATAAGAGTTCGCTTTCTCAAAAATCAAAGACAAGTACCAAGTCTTAGTGATTCATTAGTTATGTCCTCAGCTCCCTTTCGGAAAATGTGCTTAAATAATAATTCTCCAAAACTTAGTTTCTATTTTGAATACCAACATTTTCACCACCTGGAATGCACTTCTTACCTTTCATCCTGTAATCCTTTTTGTTGTTGTAAGTCGTGTCCGACTCTTTGTGACTCCCTTTGGGGGGTTTCTTGGCAAAGATACTATAGTGGTTTGACATTTCCTTCTCCAGCTCATTTTACAGGTGAGGAAATGGATGCAAATAGGGTTAAGTGACTTGCCCAGGGTTACAAACTAGTATCTGAGGCTGGATTTGAATTCATAAAGATGAGCTTTTTGATTCTAGGCACAGAGCTCTGTCCATTGCACCATATAGCTTCCTCTGTAATCTGTAAGTCCTTCAAAGGTTTGGCTTAGGGTCACATCCTACACAAAGATACTCCTCCTGACACCTGTTATTAATGTTTCCCCAGTCAGTGTACCAACAAGCATTTATTAAGAGCCTACTATGTGCCAGGCACTATGCTAGGCATTGGGGTACAAAGACAGAAATGATAGTCCTTGTCTTCCAGGGCTTATATTTATTGAAAGAGATAACATGTGTATAAGAGATAGACATATGGATATACATACATACACACCTATACATATATGTATACACAACACAGACACAGACAGACAGACAGACACACACACACACATACTCACACACACTAGATAGAGGGAGAAAGACAGACAGAAACAGAGACTGAGAAAAGGAGAGGGAAATGGAGAGAGCTGAGTTTGAAGGAACCAAGGGAAGTCTAAGAGGCAGAAGTAGGGAGGGAATTCATTCCCAGGATGAGAAAGAGCCAGTAAAATCAGAGAATTGGGAGCTGGAGTGTCAAGTGGGAGGACAAGTGAGATTATTTGGCCTGGTCCCTAGAGTGTAAAAAGGAGAGTTCGGGAGAAAAAGATTGAAAGGTAGATTGGGGCCATGTTGTAAAGAGTTTTAAAGACAAACAAAGGAGTTTATAGTTGATCATTGAGGCATTAGGAAACCATTGGAGGTTGTCTATCAGAGAAGGACATAGTCAGACGTCCTAAAATTTCTATGATATATTTTGAATATATTTTATCAGGGCACATCTTTTCTCTCTAGAAGAATATACATTTTTTGAGGGTAGAGGCCATTTTCATTTTTTTCATCTTCATATCCCCAGCTTTTTAGCACAGTGCTTGGCATGTAATAAGCACTTAATAATATCTGTTAAATTGAATTGAATGCAGAGCAGGAACAAGCATCCCTTTATCCAGGCTGGCTCATTCTCTCTTTCTGCTTGAGCAGTGCTAAGATAATAGATTATTTTCTAGTGACTGAGCTATATGCCAAACTTACTTCTAAAGAAAACTTCCTGCCTTGAAAGTGACATCACCGATATGAATACTCCCTCCAACAGCATAGATCACAGCCATGCTCATCTAGTCTGACCTACATGTCCTCCCGTAACCTCCTCACAGTAGACCCACCCAATGTCCTTGGGGTTTTTCTCTAGACCCCTTGCCATTAGCTGGGTCCTAATGCTACAGCATGTGTACTGTTCATCTCATGCTTCACTTGCACGTGATCTCTTTGATACTGTCTTCTTATGGAGTAACTCAGCCTCAGCAACAGAATCCTGTTTAAGGAATAATGTCAATTATGCTTGAAGAAGAAAAAAACCTCTTAAATTACCAGGTGAAGCTGAGCTTGTACTTCTAAAATAATGCTGAAATCTATGTCAAAACATATTATTTTTCCATTGTCTGGATATTTTTCATCAAGCTAATTATGATGAGCTCCCTCGATACATCAAGAAAGAAAATGCAATTCCATAAGTTTTCCGTTGTAATTTACTTTACCGCTCAAAACTGATTTCTTTTGTAGTCATTAATTCATAATGACAATATAATAATAATAATTTTCAAAGCTCACAATTCCACCACCAATCTTTCTACCAAGCTTGTAATTAAAATGTCAAAATTCATTTCTATCCACGAAAACAGCTTTTTTTTCCCCCTTGCATTGATTGATTTAAAACTCTGTTTTATGGAACTTAATTCACACATCTTCCATTTCAGCTGTACAACTAATCCTCAAGGCAAAGAACAAAATAGGTTGAAATTCAAAATCTGCTGCTTGTTTGTTTTATGCAGATGTCAGGGTTAGGTTATTTTTCTCTTGCCCTCTTCATGGGAGTGTTTTTCTCTGTTGACAAGAGAAAATATGCACTATGGATCAAAGATTTCACAAACTACTCTGATATTGGGAAATTGGAGTGTTTTAAAGTAAAACTATCTTCTCTTAGAGTGTCATCAGCATAATGCTTCTACAAAGTTCACAGTCACGTATATGTCATACCTTTGATTTTACGTCTTTGTATGGGATATCCATTCTTTGGCAATAACCAGCAAAGTATATGATGTTACCATAACTTACCAACCTATAGTATTTTCCATCTTGGTGAATTAACTTTTTATATACAACCGCTCTATTAGCTGTGATTACTGGAAGAGATATATAACTAGGGCAGGGTGACTTTAGACCTGGGTGTTAAAATTTAGAGAAATTTAGAGAATGAAAATAAAATTTAAAGAATGAAAAATTTAACACTGACTTCAGCAGCTGGGAAATACCTTAGCCCCTAGGTAGTAAGAATAGTCAGTTAAAATAGGAAGCTACCAGAATGCCTATCTTGTTAATAACTCTCATTTGTGAGTCATTATAGTAACTAACTTCCCCTTTCACTCAACTGAATTTGCCTTAATTACTTCTTGTATTAATTTCACATTATTAATTATAAAATTGATTTGTGAGTCCATTATGTCTTGCTTAACCTGGATGGTAAAATTATTAGTTACATCTCTAGGTTCTGGTATTGTAATTGGAAAAATATGGGCATTATCTCAAAGTATTCTATCTTCATTTATGACAGCTAGTCTTAGGAATGTGGATAACAAATAAAGTACTTTGACTGGGTGGTTTAAACAAGAATGCTTAGTGGTAACAGTGTATATAACCTTCAAGAAAAGTTTCGCCTTTGTTAATAAAAATACCACTCAAAATACATGTCAAAACATTATCATTTTCGGGTTGTTTGGATCCTTTGCAACAAGGTCATCTTCTTTAATTGTTTGTAATGCCGCTTTGTTTTACCATTTAATACTATATTGGATGTACTATTCGATGTCAGTATTGGGATTTGCCATCCAACATCTGTATTGGATACATACACGTGTGTATATACATATGCATATACACATACATTTATACACAAACATATATACACGCATGTGTGTGTGATATAAATACCCAAATGAGATCATGAAGAACCCACCAAGTTACAAAGAGTCATGAAGAAAATGACTGAACAACAAAATCTGTATTGATGTGCTATTCAATATCTATATAGGGAACAAAGATATGCTATCTAGAGGGAGACAGCCAACTCCTACTTAGGAAATCCTCAAGCTGTTTCTGTTTTCTATTACATAGTCAATGAGTTATAATATATATATGTACATGTATCTCCATATTTATGTATTTATATACATAAACACACATACTGTATATACACATACAGACACACACACACACACATACATATATGTGTATAAAATATTCATGTTTACTTAAGTCACATTTTACCTAACTCAATACTCTGATTTCAAAGATGTGGGCATGTACTCCACCAGTACAAATTGCAGCCCTTCTAAGACTTAGCAGATTATCTTCATGAGCTGCTGTGTCTGAAAATTCAGCATCTTTTCACTGACTTAGTAATGAGCTTTTCTGTATTTAGAGAGGTAGTTGTAAAACTAATAATTAACATTTATGTACCACCTACTATGTGCTAAGTATTTTACAATTATCCATTTGATCCTCACGACAACCCTAGGAGGTAGGTGCTATTATCCTGCTCATTTTACAGATAAGGAAAGTGAGGCAAACGGGTGAAGTGCTTGCCAAAGGTCCTGCAGCTAATAAGTTCTGAGGTCAGATTCGAACTCGGGTCTTCCTGACTCAAGGTCCAGTGCTCTGTGCCACCTTACTGCCTCTAGGCTAGATGGTCTCTCTCTAAAGTCCTTTCTAACTCTAAATCTATTAATTATAATAATGAAAATTTATAAAATACATTATTATTATCCCTATTTTACAAAGGAGAAAATTAGGGAACCTGGTTTTACCTGTGAAGGTAAGCAATAGTCACACAGCTAATGAAGCAGGATCTGAATCTGGGTCCTCTGAGTCCAGGGCCAATACTCTTTCTGCTATGCCGTCTACTGCTCATAAGTCTACAGCCCCATGCAAGATACTGAAAGAGATAGAAAGATGTAGAAAGCACAGAGCACAGAGACAAAAAAGCAGAAAGAGCCAGCGGTTGGATTCAAGAACAGGATTTTCCATAAGTAACAGCCATTTCTGATTCTGATATAGCATCATAGTTTGGCATCCGAGTGGGGTTTAAAGCTTATTGTAGTTTAGGTCCAGATTATGAGACTCTCAAAGGCAGGAGTTGCTCTCAGGTGAAGCTCTTGGATCAGACTGCTCTGGGTAAAAACTTGAAACTTGGCAAGGTCACCTGGGTCCTGATCTCTCGGTTCCTTCAGCTGGTTGCTGTGTGGGTCTAAGCTTTGTAGCATCTTGTGCAGACAAGTGCATGATGTGGTCTAGTAGAGTCCTCCATTTTTGTGAAAACATTTTTGTTATGAGATATACAGGAAAGAAGGGTCCACTTTATCACAGAATCACAGTATTTGTCAGGCACTGTAATGACCATCTAAATCAACTCATACCTTAAAAAAATCTTCCCTACAACATTCCTGGGAAGTGGGCATCTGGTCTTTGTTTGAACATGTCTAATGACTATGGCTTCTTCCTGAGACAGCTCATTCCTCTATTAGATAGCTCTAATTGCCAGAAAATTTCTCCTTACATCGAACCTAAATCTGCCTTTCTGCAATTTCCACCCATAGTTCCTTGTTCTGATCTTTGGGGCCAAAGAGAGCAAGTCTCTTCCACATAAAATACCCTTCAAATACTTGAAAAAACACCTGTCATATACCCTCTCACCTAGTTTAGTCTTCCTTCAAGTTAAACACCCTCAATTCCTTCAAGTGATCCTCATATAATTTGTGGTTGTTGTTCAGTCCTTTCAGTCATGTCTGACTCTTCACAACCCCATCTGAGGTTTGGTTTCCTTGGCATAAATACTAGAATGGTCTGCCATTGCTTTCTCCACTTCATTTATAAGCGAGAAAATTGAGGCAAACAGAGTTAAGTGACTTGCCCAGGGTGACATAGCCAGTTTCTGAGGCCAGATTTGAATTCAGGTCTTCCTGACTCCAGACCCATATGGGCATTATCTCATCTATCCACTGTGCCATCTAGCTGCCCCATGTAATACTCCATTACAAAAGGAGCTCATTTTAAGCCTAAAGCAAATGCTTATGTGGTTCCTTCCTCTGTTGCTTAGGGGACTATATATTAGGGAAAAAAATTACGAGTACAGTCACAATCACTCTAAGCCCCCATTGAGGAGAAATGTTGACGTTTAGGATTGGTTCTCTGCCTTAGCTTACATTTATTTGTCTCTAATTAACACTTGGTCTCTTGTTGAAACAAAATTCAGGTTACTAGAATGTGTGGGGAAAGAAGCAGTACAGGATATTCCCATGTCTATGACAGACAGATGCAAGGCGGTAATGCTGGGAAAAGAGGAGGCTTTTCTTAGAATTTCCCTTAGGCCTTGAGGAGGCAGGTACCACTGATGGCATCAGCTTGAGTCTTCTGTTCCGTGGTTCCTGTGGGACTGATGGCTCCTTCGATATTTCCTTTCTCTGTCACAGCTTAGTCCTACTTTCTCTTTCTCCTTTCATCAGTTGCCCTGGACCGCTAAGTCTTTCCAGCTCAGCCCTGGACATCTTTGCTCCTTCCTCTACATTTCCAGACCCTCAAAATCTTTCTCACATGTGAATCTCTTTTTTACGGTTTTGCCCAGTCAGCAATTTTACACCCCCTAAACCGTAACTAAGTTTCCTCACCCAGTCCCAATACTTTTTGTCAGTATTACTTCATTTCATCCAAGGACTTTTTTGTACCTCAAGTCTTTGGTTGATTGACTGAGATTTATTATCCTCTTGTTAAGATATCAAGGCAACATATTACTTTAAGTAGGATGAGGTAATTGGATTGATTTATCGACTCCCTTCCTTTTACTCTCCCCCAGTATTAATATTACTGTCCTTGGAAAATCTACCATGAGTTTGGCTAAGTCTATAATCTCAAACCCTGAACATCTCTTTGGTCACTTGAGAAGGTTCTACAATATCTGTTTTGAATTCCTTCTTCAGTGTCGGGGAAAGTCTTTATGTCACAGTTCAGAATCAGATCCTGCAATTAACATTCTTCTATACTTCCAAATGTATGGGATATAATTCAACAAATAGCATTTTATAAAGTTCTAATAGGTCAATGCCTATCTTGTTCCTTGAAAAAAAAAGCCTCCCCCTAACCCAAAACAATAAAGAAAAAAATGAAAAAGTAAAGTTACCTTCCTTCTTTGAAGAAAAGCCTGGTCCTTATAGAATCTCTGAGCGCATGAGTCTCTCTCCACTAGGGATTAGGAGCTTGAGGCTAATTAGAAACCAGGCCCTTATCCTTTATGTATGAAACCCAAGCTGATTTGGCTCAGGCCTCATCCACTCAGTGGCTGTAGTGGGACTAGGGTCTTTGTTCTTTTTCTCTTGTACTAGAGAGGCCCCTTTCCTCTTGGCTCAGTGAGGTACCAAGTGCTACAAAACTGTCACTGGGTCCAGGAGAACTCTTCCCCACTAAAAGTGTCCTTCTACTCTGGATCACCACCCCTCCTCACCCTCCATGGGTTTAATCACTTAATAATTTAAAAAGGAAAAGATCAGGGTTCCTATTTCAGAGAATATGTAAGACTCTTTCTACAGGGACTAGGAACCTGGGGTTGATTGGAAGTTACCCTTTTACCTTTCAGGTGAGAAAACAAATTGTCAGTGGTGAAAACTCTTTCATGATTTCCTCATTGCGTAAGGCCATCTAACTGGAGCTTGGATAAAAGTCCTAGGTATTCTTCTCTAGACAAGGCACACAAAAATTTCTCTAGGAATCCTTCCACCATAGACAATTCTCTTGGAGATTTAGGTAAATTTCTATTGGGTCCCTGTATCGAGAGCAACTGAAATTTCTTTCAATGGATTCCTGCCACTCAGAAATCCTACTAGAATTCCAAACCAATAACATGAAAAGTAGGCTCTGATGGAAACCAAAGAAAACAAAATCAATTAAGCCCTGAACAAGTGTGAGGTTCCCAAGGAAAGAAATTAATCACTTAAGGTTAATTATTTGGGATTTCTAGCCAACAGGCAAACTTTAACCTATGGACCTGCAGTCAATAAGGAACACAGACAATCTGTCTGGACTTGTGTCACAATAAAGTAAGCATTTGTAGGTCTGTTTGAAAGGAAAAAGAAAAATATGGCCATTTATTAGCTATCACAGAATGCTAGATACCAGTATTTTAGAGAGGAAAAATCCATCTTCTCATATTAGCTTCAATATTTACCCAGAGTACAGTAATATGTACTCAAACAGGCAAAGGTTGTCACAAAAGAACTGGTCTGACTTTTAAAGAACATACTGGGAGACAGACTGTTCAATTACAGTCTAAAATAAAAGAAAGAAAAGTGCTCTGAAAACTAGGGTATCCAATAGAGTTCTAGGTGGAAATCTCTCTAGGGGGAGGCTCCTGCAAATACAAATGACCCAATAATATTTTTCCCAGTAGCACATTCTCTGAAGCTGCTATTTCAACTCCTATTTCCACCAATCTATTAAAAATCAATCACCAATAAACAATCATTAAACACCTACTATGTGCCAGATGCTGTGTTAATGACTTGGGTCCCCAGAGAATGACTACTCAATCCCTTCAAGGTTCTAGTGGTATCCCTGAGAGGTTGGGGAGGGATGTCTTTTGTTTTTAATCCTATAGCTCACAAGCCCCCATTAGTGTACTTCTCACTCTGATTTCAGTTGAATATCACTTAGTCAGCCAGACTCAATTAGCTTCTAGATAAGGTGATAGAATAAGAATAGATAGTATATAACATCTCCCTCCAAATCTATGACACACTCAAGTACATATAGAATCTGGGAGAAAATGGGCTCAACACAATGTGGGAAAGAGGTAACTTCTGGTTGCTGGAGGCTTTTTCTACTTTTTATGGGGTACTCAGAAGTTCCCCTTTGCCGTGTTGTCGTATCTTTGCTGGGAACCTTGTGGAGCCATGAATCTGTGTCCAGTCTATTCTTGGCTCCCACTGCACACACCGCTGCCAGCTATTCTAGGGATGCTGATGGGAAAATGGGAAGTAGTCCAGACCTTCAAAGTTTGCAAGGTCTTCCTCCAGTTAAGGCAGAGGGGAGAGGGTGGGTGAGGAGAACAAGGACAAAGCTTGAGTTGTTCTCCTTCCCCCCAAAGGATTCCTCTTCATTCACCACTCATTGGAATCTCTATCTCTTGTTTTTTCACTGGTCTGTTATTTCATAGAAGACCCACAGGGTGTCTCCTCAGCAAATTCAAATATTCTTCCTGTGCATTGTCACCCCAGTTCATCCATAGGCTCATCAGAGACAGCAAAATTGGTCAAGGCCTATTCACACTTAGTTGCTTTTGATGGATTTGATTGGTTGAGGTGTATTCCTACCTGGTTATAGAACAGTACCTTGCACGCAGTAGGTTAACACAGTTCTTGGTACATAGTAGGCACTTAAAAATGTTTATTGATCAACGGTTGATGGATTAATGATAAGGCACTAGGAGGTATCATTTTATACTTATTAAGGTGGGGTTGGGGTAATTTGATTGATTTACTCAATTGACCTCACCCTTAAATTTCTATGATAGGAACTTGAATGTCTTCCCCATCCTGGGTGGCTTATTCTGGATGCTTTCTAGATTATTAATGTCCTTCTTAAAACGTGATGCTCAGCACTGGCTACAATACTGCAGATGCAGCATCAATATTGATCAAAGTCACTTCCTCTACTAGCCTGTCTGATTGTTAGGCACTGGACAAAGATCTCACATTTCAAGTATCAACAATTAAGTTAATGTTCATAAGTGGTCTAAACACTGTGTGATTGCTAAATTGCTCTGCCCCATTTCTTAACCATACTGCTGCCATCAGTGCAGGCAGAATAGGAAAAAAGCTGCACAAAGTTGTCACCATTTTGTATTTGTTTAGTTGTTTCATGGATCTCCATGGTCAAAGAATTTGGCAAATTGAAGAGAAATAAGACTAGGGGGTAACTTGAATCATTTAAGACAACTACCTAAAACCAGAGGATCGAGTCAGGTTATACACCTTGATTCTGTGTCTTTTCTTCATAAGATTTCTAGTCCATACACTTACCAACCCTCTGCCATCACCTGACTTTGCACTGGCCTTCCTCCATGCCTGGTATGCATCCCTTCCTCACCTTAATCCAATAGAATCCTTTTCATCTTTTAAGATACAGCTGAAACAATCTTCTGCATAAAGCCTTTCCTGATTCCCAGCCTCCCCTCTCCAAGAGCTAATGCCTTCCCTCCAGACTATGTCCTCAGTCTTTTGTATGTATTTGTACTTACACTCCATATTTGTGCTGTTTATATTTATATGCATACTTGTCTTCTCCATCTGAACGTAAGCTCCTTATGAGCAGAGATTTTTTCATGTTTGTATTTATTCCCAGCACCTAGCACAGTGCCTTGGATAATAGTAGGTGCTTAATAACCTGTTCGTTGGTTGAAACTGGATGTTATTTCATCTCCTCAAACACTTCTGTAAAATATTATATCTTTTAATGAAAAGTTATGTAAGTGAAGTTATATTATGACATTACAACTGGTTGTGACTGAAAGAAATGTCTTTCTTCTTCTGGAGAACAGTGCATATTCTTCAAATCAATTAGGTTTAGCAAAACAAATGGAATTTTAAACAGTTCTGCACAAATTCTGTGTGGCCAGATGCTACTTGGTGGGAAACCTCTTCCATGAAGATGAGATGAGAATAAACTTAACCAGTGCCAAACAAAAGCAGTCATTACATCTGTTCTTTTCCTCTTTCTTCAGTAAGTTGAGAGATGATTTCCAGGAAATGGATTATTGGAAAAGGTAATGGGTCAGATAATAACAAAAGTGAAGTAATAACAAATGGGTAACCTGAGTACTCCACTAATAGCCACAGACTCTCAAAAGACCCAGAGGAAGGGCTCCAGTGCTTTGAATAGTTCCTCTAAGGCAGGTTTTTTGAGGTTCTGTACTATTATGGGCAGTATCTCCACTGAAGACATCACAGATCACCAAATCATTGAAAGATCTACCCTACCATGTTGCCATAAGGATCAAATGATATAATGTCTATAAAGTACTTTACAAACCTCTGAACGCTATTTATTTTCTTTTTCCTTTTATTTTATTAATTCCTTTTGATGTCGTTTCTGAATACATTCTTTTCCCCTCGCCTACCCAACAAATCATCCCTTATAATAAAGACTGAAGGGGGCAAAACCAATCAGTATATTGACCATGTAGCACATTGCTTCCGACAGTATATGCACCACTCCATATGCATAGTTTCCCACTGTTTCAAAGAAAGGAGGGAGGGCACTCTAGAAGGTATTCCCAGAGTCTTTGTGCCATTTTAAGGAGTTTAAAATGACACAAAGACTATGGGGACAGCCAGTATGCTTTAAACTAAAGAGATTAGACATAGCTCCCTTTCTTTTTAGTTTCATAACACATACCGAAGGCATTTTTTCTGGGGAGATTTTAAGTCTGGGGGAAAAAAATAACATTTGTGAAAGAAGATGGACAGATGATATTCCAAAAGGCAGCCTGCTTCAGAAATTGTAGTAGTAGTGGTCTGTTACTTCCTCAACACATCAGCCTCTGGCATACTCATGTAATTTAACCAAATGTTTTCTGAGATAGCACTCATTGATTTATTTCTTCAACAAAATTTTATTGAGTACTTGCTATGGATACCACACCATGAAGGAGATAAAGAAATAGGCCGGATCCCTGACTTCAAGGATTTTACTGTTCGACAGAGCACATGAAAGAGGATGTAGCGATAAAGAAATTGAAAAAACAGCACCAGTCAGTACTTGAACACGTGTCCAATGAGTAGTGCAAGCAATAAGTGTTATAAAATCTTAGTTTTGGAGCTGGAAGGGACATTTAAGGTCTTCTCATTTTATAGATGAATACATGCAAGCTTAAAGAGATTAAATAATTTGCCCAAGGTCACACAGCAAGGGGCAGAAACAGAATTTAAACTGTCTGACTCAAAAGCCAATATGATTTCTACAGGTATTCAAGGGAGGAGGGAATAAATCACCAAAGATTAAAGTGAACTGAAAAGTTTTCATGGAAAAAAGGGATTCAAATCCCTGTCTTCTGACCAATCCAGCACTCATTCCAGTATACTACAAGTAGGTAGTCTGGAGTCTAGCTTTTGAGGGCATTAGATACAATGATCAGAAACCCAGAATTGATTTTGTAGATAATGGGAAGTCACTGAAGTTTTCAAGGAAGTATAGTGGGGATCTGGGATATGTCTAGATTACCTAAAATGGCATCATCTGTGTGGACCGTTTTTTGCCTTTCTTTGAATCCACAGTGCTTAGCACAGTACCTAGCACATAGTAGATGTTTCATAAATTCTTGTTGACTGACTACTAGTGCCTTTCCTCTGAGATTATCATCCATTTATAATGTACACACATATATCTTACATGTACATAGTTATTTGTATGTTTTCTCCCCCATGTGCATGTGAGGACAGGGACCTTATTTTTTCCTTTCTTTGTATAACCAGGGCTTAACATAGTGCCTGGCACATAATAAATTATTTCTAAATTTTTTTTCCCAAATTACTTGTAAAAACAATTTTTAGCATTCATTTTTAACATCATAAGCTCTTAATAAATGTTTGTTAACTGACAAAGTATTATGACAATATCTCAGTTATCTGCTCTCTTATAATTTAGGGTACATGCCAGACTATGCTCAACTTTCACTGGATCACAGTCTTAGAGCTAGAAGGAATCTTAGTGGCCATCTACTCCAACCTCTTTGCTGTACAGATGAGGAAAGACAGGCTAAGATCTAGCCACAGTCACACTGCTACTATAAATGGCAGAGACAAGATGTCACCTTTCTACTTTATTTATCACAAATTCTAAGATATAGTGGTCTCTCAAGGTTCCCATCATTTCTAACCCATGAACCAATTCTATACTGAAATGCTTTCTCATTGGTCCTTCTTAAGTGTGCACCATGTTACAATATACTGCATATAAAAACAAAGACTGTAGCAATCAAACATTTATGCAAACTTGCATCTCAGTATGTCTTTATTACTAAAAGAATTTCAGCAAATAGTATAATATGCAATGAATTATTTAGTTCACTTTGCTAACTTCTAGTACTGAATTTTTCCCTTACAGTGACAGCCTTTTGTTGCTTCTGACCAGAATGACATAGCATTTGTTTTATTTCATTTCCCAGCTTTCCAAAGTAAGCTATTTGTTGGTCTCCAGGTGCTTGGTTACTAGCATCCCAGCTCACAATGTTGATCAAGAGCAGCTATAGTCTACAAGAGATTCTTCTTTCTCTGGGAACATATTTCCAAAGTACAAACAGAGGTTAATGGGAAAAGAAAAACCATCCTGGCTGGCCATTTATGTTTATTTTTGTTATGAGAAAAGGGGGCATCTTTTAGAGATTATCCCTTAGCAAAAGAAGGAAAAATAAAAGAGACAGCAAAGAAGAACAAGAAAGAAAGAATAGTGAGAACGTATTATGTCACATCTAGAACATTGAGGTACATATACAGTACAAGAACAAAAATGTACTTCCCTTTCACCCAGAGCTGAGGGCTTGTGTTGGACTAGATGATAAAAGGACAGAGGGGTCAGGAGCTAAGGCACAGGAAGAAGATGGGGTGCCGAAACATCATGGATGTTAATGTCCCTCTTATGAATGATAATGAATGCAAATGGAAAGTATTCTCAAGGGCATAGAACAGTTCTGTTAGGTGGGAAAAAAAGTCGTAACTAGAAAGAGGACTCTGCAGTATTCTCTGCAGGGATAGAATTGTGGCGTAATTGACGCCTTTTCCAATGGTACAGGCTTTTATTCAGGTCCTGTATTCCCAATCCCCACTCTGCATGTGTCCTGGCCCTTTTTCCAATAGTCTCTCAAACAGGGTCTATAATGAAAGTGAGACCCTGAATGGAATAATAAGGACTTAGAGCGTAGAGTTAACATCATCTATTCTAGCACTTATTTATCTCAGGCACTGTTCCTTAGTCTGTAGCTGCATTTGTTAACTAATGGCTACTGTATTTTTGATCAAGGAAAAAAGCTATTCTAACTCTCACCCTTTTGCCAAAGCGTTCTCCCTCCCTCACCACTTGGGAACCTGGACATGAGAACAACATGTACAACTTTGGGCGGGGGGGCAGTCCCTTCCATATGACCTTTCTGGAGCATGGCAGAAAGGTAATATTTGAAAAACAACTTAGTAGGTGCTTCTTAAATGCTTGTTCCCTCTCCCCCTCCCTTCATCCCCACCATGTCTCAACCCCAGGGTACTCTGGGAACAAGAGCATCTTGCTTTTGTGTACCACAAAATGTTCTCTGGTTTATGTCCCCTCCCAGGGAAAACCACTATCTGGATCATTTTACTCTCCCCCAAAGGACCCTTAGCTCCCCCATAAGCACTCAGGATAAGAAAACATCTCATAGGACAGATTTTATTTAGTGGACAAAAAGTACAGGACAAACTCATACCATAATCCCTCAATAAAACTCTCACCAGCTTCCCAGAGAGACCCATACAGTACTTTCAACTTACAATACTCGTTGCTCAGGGTTGCTAGGGAGTTAATCACCCTTCCCCTTCTGGTGAGACCCATCTTCCCCACGGGAACAATCTCAGGCTCACTAGACGGTTAAATTTCACAGCCAGCTTACAAAGTCTACTTAACTCACAATACCACAGAAGGCAACCAGCGAAGGGCAAGATTTGGGTTTTCTCCTTCTCATTACAGCCCTGTGTGTTATTGCTCCTTGATGTTCTTAGGCCACATCGTCCTAGTCAATCTCTTTCTGCCCTAGCCTCTCTCCCATGATGTTCCTTACTTGATTCTTTGTTGAGGCCCCTTAACCCTGTGCCTGTTTCTCTTATTGGGTCTACATTTCTCTGGGGAAGCTTCATAGAGACCTATTGGCTGTTCTCTCTCTCTCTGTCTAGCCTGCTGCTGCCTCTGTGTCACTTGATTTGCTCATTCTCCGTGTGCATTTGGTGATCATGTTCAGTGTCCTTAGTCTGGCATCAGCTTCCCAATTCATGAGGATCAGATGAAGAGCTGTTCTTTCCTTACTGTGCCCTTAAGCCTATCCCCTCCTGCCTTCTCCAAAAATTGTCTCCATTATCATCCCTACTCTTTTTCTTCCCTTCTATCTCTCTCTATCCACTGGCTCCTTCCCTACAGCCTATAAATATTTCCATTTTTTAAAAAATCCTTAACTTATCCAACCATCCTTGCTAGCATTCACCCTATATTTCTTGTTCCTTTCATTGCTAAATTCCTTGAGAATATAATTTCTAATCCATGGCTCGCTCTTATTTCACTCTCTTCTAAACCCTTTGCAATCTGGCTTTGAGCTCCATTGTTCAATTGAACCTGTCCTCTCCAAAGTTAACCACTGGTCTCTCTATTGCCAAATCTAATGGCTTTTTCTCTCATTTGTGATCCTTCCTGACCTCCTCTGCAGCATTTGACACTGTTGACTGTCCCTTCCTACTGGATAATCTCTCCTCCTGAGGTTTTCATGACACTGCTCTCTACTGGTTTTCTTCCCATCTGCTTCACCAGGCCTCGGTCACCCTTGTAGGTTCCTTAACTGCGTCCCAGTTGCTAACCATAGGAGTCCCCAAACTTCTGTCCTGGGCACCCTTCTCCTTTAGCTCTAAGCTTTGTTACTTACTGACCTCATCAGCTCTCCTGAATTTAATTATTATCTCTGCAGACGATTCCCAGATCTATATATCCAGCCCTAGTCCTCTCTTGTAAGCTCCTTATTACATCATAAACTGTCCATCGGACATTTTGAATTGGACATCCCTTATGCATCTCAAATTCAACATGTCTCATTATCTTTCACCCCAAACCAACTGTCTTCTGAACCTCTCTGGATCTATAGAAAATGCCATGATATTCAAAACTGGAACTTTGACATAGTTACTAATGCCTTTCCTTTCAGATTCCTTCCATCTACCTTGTATCTATCTTGGATCTGTTATTTACATGTTGTCTCCCCCATGAGAATGAATGGTCCTCGAGGACACAGTGTTTTTTTTTTGCTTTTCTTTGCATCCCCACTGCTTAACCTAGTGTGTGGTACATAGCAGGTATTTGATCAGGGCTTTTTGACTGATGATTGCTGCTTGGTGTCTCATCCTCTTCTATTCACGATCTGCACATTCTATCTTACCCAGAAGCACTGCCCTTCTTGTACATGTGCCTCAGACATATCAGTGAATGTGGGTGAAGAAACTTCTTCAACTGGGAAGAGTGCTCACCTGTATGCTAGATATTTTACAAGTAGCAGTATAACCAATGGTTTTGCAATGATTTTTGAAAAACAATTTTAGTGATGTCTTTGCTTTTCTCTGGCTTCCTAGCACTTAGCATGGTGTCTGGTGGCATTTGTTGTTCAGTCATTCTTCAGTCTTGTTTGACTTTTTGTGACCCCATTTGGGATTTTCTTGGCAAAGATATTGGAGTGATTTGCCATTTCCTTCTCCAGATCCTTTACAGATGAGGAAACTGAGGCAAATAGGATTAAGTGATTTGTACAGGTCATAGAGTTAGTAAGTATCTGAGGATGGATTTGAACTCATGAGGATGAGTAATTCCTGGTTCCAAGCCCAGTGCTCTATCCACTATGCCACTTAACATAGAGGAAAAGCTTAATAAATGCAGTCTTCATCTCTTAGTACCCCAGAAACTCAAAGATTGCAGATTGCAGAAGAATTATAGAGGTAGAGGGAGTTTTCTCGCTGGGAGCACCCTACATTGGTTTGGGTCAAGGACCTTTGATTTCATCTACCACTGCAGATTAGCCCTTTCAACTTGAAGTCTTAGAGTACTGGCGAACTGAGAGGTTAATTGATAGTGTGTGAGCCCACAGACGCATCAGGGAGGTCACGACCTGTCCACAGTCATATAGCTAGAAAGTGCTAAAGCTCAGTCCTCAACACAGGTCTTTTGACTCTCAGTTCAGGCTTAGCAAAGGGTACAAATATCTCTACACAGTCAAGGCTAGAAGCATACAGTAGCTACTGTAGTGAGGTTCCCTAAGTTTCTGTGTTGCAAGCTCTGACAGCTCCTGGAAAGAAAGATCACCACCCTAGGACCCCAGACCTTCGCCTACTAGAGGTGATCCCACACCAGAACTTATTGGATGCAGCCTTCATGCTTAGCTGCCTATTAAAGACCCATCAGGACAAAAATTAAACAGACCATTAAGCAGTGCTTGGGTGGATTAATTTTGGGCTGTCCTCTTACACTGCAAGGTTTCAAAGTCCCTTTGAAGGAGGCATATTAGAAAATCACTTTTCAACGTCATACAACTGAACTTTACATGTTGCATAGCTGTTTCTGTGATTGAGGAACAGTTGACTAATCCTTGAGGATTTGAAGAGGATAAGAAACATGCATCTTTGGTGTATGAGCAGTAGACTGCTAACCGCTCACATGAAAACAACGGGGCCCCTTGGCCAAACACAGAGGAACAGGGGAGTGCTGTGACATTTGCTAACGCTGACCTTTCCTTCCAAAGATTTGGTCCTGTCCAGATGTTCATGCTGAATGCTATTCTGTTGCTTTCACTCTGATCGAGGAGGTGATGTTCAATTTTGGGTGCTTTGATGTGCGCCCAATTCTTAATAGAACCAACATTGGAATGCAGGGCAGTTTCCTTGAAATACGAAATTTGGCCTGCTACAAAAGTAGTTATTATCATCATTGATAATGCATCTGTTAATATGCCAGCCTCTTCATCAGAGGAACACAAAGTCCTTTGGGGCAGGAATCAGTCTTTTTCTCCCTTCTGAAGTTATTAAACTCATTTTGCAGGTTGCCAAAATAAAACTATGGAAGATGATTAGATTTACCGTCAGGCACACAGGCAGTTGGGAGTACATGGGGAATGAGACAGAAACATCAGACTTAGGCTCTCACTTAAGCATTTGATCAAGCTCCCTTCTAGACATTTGCCATTATTGGTTTTCCAAACGTTAATAGGAAATAGTTCTTTTTTCTTGTTGAATGAAAATATTCTTGAGTTTCAAAATAGTGAATTCCCAGAATCTGTCATGACGCAACATCAGATACTTCAATCTGGGAGAGATTTCAGTCATTTTTATTTTACAAGGGGAACACTAAAATGACAAAAACAAAAACTTCATTCCACTCTGCATTCTGTTGCTTTGCCTGGTTTGAACTCCAGGGAACAAGAAATACCTCCCAGGTAAGCTTATCAGGTAAGCTATTTAAAGATAAGATTCTCCCCCTCTCCCGTTTTCCTACTTCCTTTTGTGTGTCTCCTCTCCCATTAGATTGTGAACTCCTTGAGGTCAGGGATGATATTTCTTTTATTAATTGCATCCCCAGTGCTTAGCACAGTGCCTGGAACACAGTTGTTTGTCCTTCATTTTCTTTGAAAAGGACCAATGACATCATGGAGTGACATCTTGACATCCCACATGAATTGGATTTAGAGAGGCAGAGTTGCACAAAGTCTTTAGCCTCACTCCTTCTTCCACAGTCATCAAAGTCCAGTGGCAAGGTGTCAAAATGACTAGTGGTGGCTTGGGATGTAGTAGACAACCTTGGTCTCTGATGTCTGACCAAGCTCTAAGAGCTGCACAGCACCTGCTTCGACCACTTTTGTGACCATTGGAACAAATTGTTCTCATCCACCCATTCTGCCAGGGGAAGTCTTCACGTGCTAGACATCCCCCTAATGAACCAACAAGTGTGAGGTCCTTGGTTACCCTCGACCTGGTTTAACCCATCTACTGAGAGATGGTTTTACTGGGGTGTGGCCAATGCACATGCTACAGCTTCTTGAAGCCATAGGTGGGAAGTTGAGTGAAGGTGGCCACCAAAGGTGGATGAGCAGCCCTGAATAGTTGGGCAAACCCTCACACCAGAGATGCTCATTCTCTCTGAACACCCCATACACCACAACACACACAGTAGGTGTTTAATAATGTTTATTGGATTGGATAAAAAAAAAAAAGGATCACTCTGAAATCCCTTAACCAAGCAGAGGTGAGTCATCATGGACATAAAAGTTCATGACCTACTCAAGGTCATGCAGCTAATGTCAGAAGCTGGAGTTGAATCTAGGCCTTCTTAACTCCACATCTAGACATTTTCTATTTACATAATACTGCCCCATTTTACAGATGGGAAAATTGAATTTCTGAAAGGTAAAAGTGGCTTGCCAAGTAGTACATATATGCTAAGCCTCTAAAAGGGGATTTCAACCCAAAGTCTTCCTGATTACAAGCCTAGCTCTCTATCTACTGTGCCAGATGACTCCCCTCCACCCTAAACATAATAATCACCCCTGAAAAGCTTTAAAAACACTAAGAAAACTCCAATGCAAGAAATCTTCCCACTCCCCAAAGAGAATGTCATGGCAAATTCAATGCTATTTCGAGGTGGTTGTGGCATCTGGACATACACCGTGTGACAGTTTCTCTGTTATCACATCTGTGAGTATTTATAAAAAGCACTTCTGCATAGAACTCTGCGTCACAACTACTGTCTTGAGAGTAATCATTGTGACATTGTGGGGGATGCATGCACTGTGACTGTGGGATTTAACCACTAGAATGGAGTTTTCTTAAAAGGTCAATGAGCTGAGAACAGTGAATATTTCCAGCTGAGCAGCTCTTACCAGGGAATAAGCTTTGATTATGATGACTAATAGCATCATTAATGATGACTACATTGAGCAAAACATCTTTCTTTCCCTGATCTCCTCCTCCTCTGTCTCTTCTCTCTCTCTCTTCCCCATCCTCTCTCTTCTCCCTTTCTTCCCCTCTCCCCTCTCTTCCTCTGTCTTTGCCTCTTTCACACATAAAATTTATCAATCAGTCAATAAGTATTTATTAAAGCCTACTATGTGTCAGGCAGTGTACTAGGCACTAGAGGGTATAAAGGACAAAAATAAAACAATCCCTTTCCTCAGGAGCTTACATTCTATGGAAGAAATGGCACATATAAGTAAATATAAAATGGATACAAATGGTAGTTTGCAAGGCAGTCAGAAGCACTAGTTGTTGGAAGAACGAGGGAAATCCTTCTGTAGGAGGCGGCCCCTGAACTCAGCTTGGAAGGAAGCTAGAGAGTCAAAGGTGAGGAGCAAGAGCATTCCAGCTATGGGGGACAGATAGCTTGTGCAGAGGAATGAAGACCTAAGATGGAATGCCAAGTTTGAGGAGCAGTAAGAAGGATAGTTTGGCTGGACCTTAGAGTATATAAGGGGCATAATATGTATTCAGCCTGAAAAAGTAACCTGGGGCCAGGGTGTGAAGGATTTTAAATGCTAAAGAAGGAGTTGGTATTCGAGCCTATTGGCAATATGGAGCCACTTGAAGGAATTCCAGGTGTCTTTGTACTACCTTGGATTGGGCAAGATGCTCTCATCAGTTTCAGGAAATTCCATTTTTTTTATCCTTTACTCATCTCAAATATGACTCCCATCTCTCTGTCACAGCAATAATCTCAAAGGCAAGCCATAGTAATGGAGACTAGTCAGAGTTTGAGCTTCTGACACCATCATCTGCCCTTTTAAAGTCCATGGCAGAAATGCAGTGTGTGCACACAGCCCACGGCTGATTGGCTTAATTTAATATTTACAGTGGAGATGATAGGGCCATAATAAGCTGACACATCAATTCATTAGCAGAATATTACGTTGGGCAAATTATTTTCAGCCCTGGTAAATAACTGACTGTAGATTTATGTCAAATGCTACCCATCATGCTGGATCTAGGCCCAAGAACTGCTGAAGAGAGTGACATTTCATCAAAATGCAGACACCAAAGCCCCTGGGATAAAGAGTCCAAGGAGCAGATGAGGAATGGAATAATGCTGCAATTGAACATTTGTATGGCATTTCACTATTTTTGAAGCATTACAGATCAGGAGAGGGTCAGTGTGCCTGGAAGAGGGGTGATACAAGAAATTAAGCAGAAGGCACCCAGTATCTCAAAGAAAAGTCCTTTTCTGCATTGGGCTATAATCATGAAGGTTGCATCTCTCACAGACAGGCAAAATGAAGAAGAGCGTTGAAATAACATTCAGGATTTCTGAAGCCCAAGTCCCATCCAAACCCCATCATCTCCCAAACCTTGCATTAAGGGAAAAGACTCTTTTAAATTGCTTGGATATGTCTACAACATTTGGATACATCAGGTAATTTGTCATCCCTCTACTTGGCCTATATAGTTAATATAATTTCCACATAAGATGACTGCTAGTTTAAAATATCTGATGAGTGGGTGACATTAAGCCCATCTTACCTCTCACGAAGAGATATTTCAAGAGAATTAAAATGCATGATGAAGTTAAACCACATTTTGCTTTAATTTTCCGTAGTCAACTTATCACATCTGTCCATTATGAGTTCTTTTGATCACTTGGGATAAATCTCTGTGTCCTGGAATTTGAGAGCACTCTTATTCAAAGACAGAGAAGAAAAAAAAAACAGTAGCAAAGAGAGAGGGAAATTAAGAGGTTTGTCTGTGCCACAGAGGAAAAATAAATGGAATTAGATGAAGGATTTATGAGGCTGCCGAAACTGAGATTTTAGAAGTCTTGATTCAATAGCTTTTTTATGGTTATACTCCCCTTCTCATCTCTACTTCTCAGAATCCAGGTCAAGAACTACCTCCTCTAAAAAACCTTCCCCACTTCAATTAGTTGTTCATTACTGTGTAGGATAATAAGGATGGGGGTAGGGGTAGGGCAAATCAACCCAATTGCCTCACTCCACCAAAGGAATTGATAAAATGCTACGTCTTGATACTTTTACAGAATGAGAAGGCATCTTGATAGAATCAAGTTAATCAAAGGCATTTCAATTAAGAATTAAAAGGTCCACATCAATTTCTGACGGAACCGTTGTATGAACTGGAAATGTTGTTGCAGAGGAAGAGGATTTGGATTGGCTGAGGAAATTTGGTCATGCCATGGGGAGAGATTTGGAGTCCGAGCAAGCATCTGGTGGTGGAGAGGTTGCCTCATCTTGGGGAAAAAGAGTGTGCCTTGGCCTAAGTCTCCTCATACTTCCTCTCTTGAACTTCAGAGATCTGGAGGACTTCCCATCTTCCTATTGGCATCCTAGCAGGGAGGACTTTCTATCAGCATCCTAGTAGATACTGATGGCAGCATCTACATTGGGAGCCAAGGACAGACTGTACAGGGATTCATAGCTGTACAAAAAAATCCAGCAAAAAATTACACCATGCCTAAGGGAAACATCTTGAGGACTCCAGCAAAAGAATTTCAAGGGCTTATGAGTTATCCTTTATCTATACATGCTCATAAGCTTGAGCCACCCCCGTCTCCTGGATTCTATGTATACTTGTGAGATAAGATGTCACAGACTTTTGGGGGTTGTTTTGTATCTACTCTTCTTACTACATCATCTGAGTAAATACTGCTGTCTAAAAGCTAATTAAGTCTGTTCTGGTCGATTAACTGTTAACTGATTATCATGATGGGAAGCCTGCTGGTAGAAGCTCAAGAGCTATATAGCACTGGAAAAGTCCCTCAAAGCTATCTCTAGACCCCAGAGGGGATGCCATGGCCAAGTTCATTCATCAGGAGTTGGGATAGTAACTTCAGAGCATGCACTGCCAGTGGATAGAGCTCTGACTTTAGAGTTGGAAAGATCTCTGTGCATCCTAAAATTACAGAATTTCACGATTGGAAGAGAGCTTAACAATCATCTAGAACAAAGGTGCCAAACACACCACCTGTGGCCCATGACACTCTCAAGTAAAACCAAACCAGATTAAAATGTAGTTGGGAAATATTTAACAAAATCAATAAAAATACAACAGAACATAGATAATGTTAATATGTGGTCTTCTAGGTCAATATATCATCAGCAGGGATCACTAGGCATGGTTTAGTGTTCCCATTTCTATTAGAGTTTGGCACCTCTAATATTGCTTAGCACAACCCATACCCCACAAAAGAATTCTTCACTATCAAATACCCCACATATGGTCTTCTAGTCTTTCTTTGCTTGACATGAGAAGAAATCTGCTACCCATTGAGGCAGCTCATTAAGCTTTTGAATAACTGGGATTGTTAGGAAGTCTTTCCTTATATCATTGGTTTCAGACACTTATTAATTATGTAGCCCTAGGCAAATCAATTAACCAACAAATATTTATAAAGCACCTACTATGTGCCTGTCACTGTGTTAGACACTGAGGGTAAAGATAAAATAAATTAAATAATCCATATTCTCAAAGAAATTGTATACTATCAGGGAAGACAGAATGTGTGTTTATATAATATATATATGTATACAGAATAAATATATTCTCTCTGAACCTCAATTTTCTTATCTGCAAAGTGAGGATAATAATATCACTTATTTCAGAGGGTTGTAATGAGAATCAAATGAGATAATGTATGCAAGGTGCTTAACAAAACTTAAAGCATAAAGGACCGTGTTATTAATATCAGAATGTGTTCTTAATATTAATATCTGTCTCCTCAAATTTTCCAGGCACTTCCCCCAATCTCTCCCTTCTCCCTATCACTTCACATTCTATATTTTTGTTAATGTTCATGCTGCTTACTACTACGGCACGTTAAGTCCTCTGAGGGCAGGTACTATGTTATTCCCTTCTTTAGATCCCCAGCATCTAGCACCTAACCCACAGCCTTGCACATAGTAGGGGATAGGGACCAAATCTGTGGTTTAATTGGTGTAAGAAGAGCCTTGGGACACATGCAGCCCACAACACTTCCCAGTGACATTCAAATCAAATGTTTAACAAAATAAATAAAGGCAAGAAAACATAGATAATATTGGATTTTAAATGTAAGTCAAAAAGTGGCTCGTGGAGATCCTTATGTACAGATTAGTGACCTTCTTTCTCTTTGAGTTTGTCACCCCTGGTCTAGGACATCCTCAGGTGTGGAGACTCCCTCTTTTTACGCAGACGGATGCCTTCTCTGCAACTGGTCTGCTTAGAGGTCTGAACGGTGAAGTGAGCACAGTGCCACACAGCCAAGAGGAGTCTAAGGCTTGAGGCCAGAGCTTCCTGCAACCTTCTTTTGTCAGGAACTAGACCATTGCCTCCCTTCCTAGCCACCAGCTCCAATCAGGCCATCGTGAGTGCTCCTCCTACCCCCCTGTTTTGTAACTCTTATTTCTGCTTCGTCTTCCCAATTAGAATTTCAGTGCTTTGCTTATATTTGTTTCCCTAGCACTTAGTGCCTGGCACATGGTAAATGTTTAATAAATGTT
Organism: Trichosurus vulpecula; assembly: GCF_011100635.1. Classification (NCBI taxonomy): domain Eukaryota; kingdom Metazoa; phylum Chordata; class Mammalia; order Diprotodontia; family Phalangeridae; genus Trichosurus; species Trichosurus vulpecula. The sequence continues at coordinate 56,498,896 of NC_050579.1, forward strand.
TTCCCTTCTCTCTCTCATCCCTCCCCCTCTCTCTCTCCTCTCTCTCTCTCTCTCTCTTCTCATCTCTCTCTCTCTCTCTCTCTCTCTCTCTCCTCCCTCTCTCTTCTCTCTCCTCTTTTCTCTCCCCTCCTCTCTTTCTTCTCTCTTTTTCTCTCCCCTTCCTCTCTCCTTTCCCTCTCTCTTACTTGGTCTCCCTTTTCTCTCTCTCCTTTTTCCTCCCTCTTTCCCTTTTCTCTCCTCTCTGTCTCTCTCCCTCCCTACCCCACTCTCTCTTCCTCTCTCTTTCTCCTCTCTCTCCCTCCCTACCCCACTCTCTCTTCCTCTCTCTTTCTCCTATCTCTCTTTCTCCCCCTCACTCTTTCCCTGTTCCCTCCTTCTCCTCTTTTTCTCTCTCCTTTCTCCTCTTTCTGTCTCTTCCCCTCTCTTCTCCCTTTTTCTCTTTCTTCTCTCTGTCCTCTTTCTTCTCTCTCATCTTTCTTTCTCTTTCTCTCTCTCCCTCTCCTCTCTCTCCTTTGTCCTCTTTCTCTTTCCTTTGTCTCCTCTATTTTCTCTCTTCCTCCCTCCCTTCCCCTTCCCCTCCCTCTCCCTCTCTCTCTTCTATCTTTCTCTTTGTTCTCCTTCGTTTCCTCCCTCTTTCTTTCCCTCCCTCTCCTCTTTTTCTCTTTCCTCTCTCTTTTTCTCCCCCTTCTCTTTTCTTTCTCCTCTCTCTTTCCTCTGTCTCTCTCATCTAAATATTGTCTATCTATTTCTCATCTATGTAGTTATCTATTAGTCTATTGATCTATTGATGTATTAGTCTATCTATCTTGGCTCTGAGGACAGCCCTGCATCCACGATGCTTACATTGCCACTTTGCACGTAGTAAGAGCTTGATAAGTGCTGAACTGAACTCAATTGGATTAGACTGGATGGGTCTTTATCCAACTAAGAAAGGGTTAAGCATTTTATCCTGCGTTCCCCTATAATGGTTGCCTTCCTACTTAATACTATATCCATTTACCGTAGAACAATTTGTGATTTTTAAATATCTTCTGTTCTTTCCTAGATGTAGACCATCATCCTTTATCACTTTTTGTTGCTAACATTTTGGAAATGATCTGAATACACTCCACACATCTTCGCAGGTTATAATAATTATCCATATTTATTGTATTTTCCTTAAAAATAGCTTAAAATATGGATTTCACATTTCATTACTCTGTGTCATAATGCAGCACATAGCATCATAAACTTAAAAATCAAATCACTCTTTGGAACAGCTCAAGTACTGGAAGGCCCCATAAAATGAGAACTAGCTTTATGGTCTACTTTCTGAAGGACTTTCTCCATCCCTAGTTCCCCCAAGAAGTGTATTTCAACATTTTTTACTTCATTCAATTACCAAAAGGAACAGAGAGTGATAGAACTAAAACTGGAAGTGACCTCAAAGGCTCCATTTTACAGATAAGAAAACTGAAGCCCAGGGGAGTTAAGTGATTTGCCCTAGGTAACAGGTTATAAGCTTCAGAGGGAGATTTGACTCCAGTTCTTCTGACTCTGTAACCATAGAATCTTAGCATTGGCAGGAACCTTAGAGATCATCCAGTCTAACTTCCCACCTGATGCAGAAATCTCTTCTCAATTATCTCTGATGGTTGGAATTGTGGAGCCTCGAACGCTTCCAGTAATGGAAAGCTCACCACCTTCACAAGGCATATCATGCTATTGTTGGACAGTTCTAATGATTAGAAATAACACCTCTGTATATTCCATGCATATTGATGGATACATAAAGGAGCTGTGGGTTTCCTTTTTATAGGGTGCTCCATCCATTGATACAAATGACAACCCATCTGTTTTTTAGTAGAGTCCTGGGGAGTAGCTGGAAGTCCACAGAAGTCAAATGGTATTACTTAGGGCCACATAGGTTGTTGACTCTAAGCCCAGTGATCTACAATACTAAACCACCACTGTACTGATAGAGTTTATGATAGATGTATGCTTAAATGTTCATCCATGTATATGCACACACACATTCACACACACACACACACACACACCACACACACACACAACACAAACCATGTGATTAAACAATTAAAACAGAGGCATATGACTAGAAAATGAGATATAGTAGAACCACCCAGAAGTGAGCAATCAGGATATGAATGCCTTTGAGTCCATGCCATCTGAGAATTGAATGAGGGAACTGGAGAAGAAAAGACTTGGGTAAGATGGGGTATGAGGAGACATAATAATAGATGAAATGTTGTCACCATGTGAGATGGATTAGACTTATTGGTTGACCTCCCTCCTAGCTGTGTGACCCCGGGAAAGTCATGTAAAAAAACCTCCATTTGCCTCAGTTTTGTCATCTGTAAAATTGGGATAATAATAGCATCTGCCTCCCGGGGTTATTGTGAGGATCTAATAGATAAGAATTGTAAAGCTCTGAGCACAGTGCCTGGCATGTAGTAGAACCTATATGCATGCTAGTTATGATCATTATTGGTATATTATTATTCATTATTCAAAGGAAAGAACCAGAGGAAAGGATAGAAATTGCAAAAGGGCAAAATTTGGGGTCTGATATAAGAAAAAAGTCTTAATAAATTGCATTGTCTAGGGGTGCAGAGGACTATATCTGGAGGTAATGTGTTCCCACTCATCAGAGCCTCCAAATAGTAGCTGAATATCTTTGAAGGCTTGACCTTAGAGGTAGGACAATGTGAGTGCAAACCTTATTTGATCCATATTAACTCTGTGACCATGGATCAATCACATATTTCTAATACTATGCTATAGTAGTAGGTGGAGAGCTATCTCTGAAGCCAGGAAAATTTGGTAGCTGTGTGACTCTGGGAAAGGGTCACATCAAGTGTGTTGCAGTGAGTTGGAATGTATGGCCATGTGGTATCTTCCACCTATAAAAGTCTTTGACCCTATGACATCAAGGTAACAGTATGTGATGAACATCATCCTTAGCAATAGAGTAGCATGGAGTATATGTTTTGTTGTCAGGAAAGGCTAAAGATTGCTGGTTCTAGATCATCAGAGATATCATCCGTTTAATTTAATTTGATATAATGTGTCTACACAAGGCTACCTAGCAAATGATAAGGTTTATTATTCGCTCATTTATTTGTTTGTTTGTTTGTTTGTTTTTAAAAAAAATGAATCAGAAGAGACATCCAAGAGGTAGGAGGGCTCCTTCTCAGCCCTCACCATTGGATTGTAAGCTTGGTGAATGCTTAATGATTTTGCTGAATAATAAGATGCTTTAATGCTGTGGCTCCTTCGTGACTAAATTCTATAAATATTTATGATTGATTACTGCTACTTTGGCTGGGATCTGCTTTTTAAGAAGGCTCATGGATCACAGTCATTCTAAAGGAAGACAAAGACATAAAACTCTGGGAAACTATTTATAATAGTCTTCAAGTTAGCTGGGCAATACCTTGCATGAGAACTGAGATGGGATAGATCGAAGTCTGCTCCACTTTTTAATAGTTCCCTTTTCAAATGGATAATTTATTTCTCCTGAGAATCTTTCTGATGACAAGAGGGGCTAAAGATGTCATTCTCTTGAGCTAATAACCCACTCAAACCTTGAAGGATGTCTTTGAAGGTTTCAGGCTTTTCTATAAACACAAATGCTCAGCATTCTATTGATTTCAAAGTATTATTTTTCATGAAAGGCTGTGAGCCATTATTGGTAGAGAATTGGCCTTAGAGACCAAAAAGAGTGAACAGAGGTCCTGCCTCTGACCCATATCAACTCTGTAACCATGGGCTAGTAACTTGTTGTCTCAGGGCTCCAGGGAATTAATTCTCTAAGACTATGTTATCAGAGGAGATGAACAGCTGACCAGGAAGATGTTGGTGTGTGACTAGGAAGACATATTGGCTGTGTGACCCTGGGAAAGTGACTTAATCTCTCAGTAGTTCTAAGCCAGTGGTGGCAAACTCAGAAACTGGAGCTACTACTCCACATGGAAGGATCCCTGCCAGGCCGCATACTGACTTAGAAAACCATATGCAGCTATTATCTATATTTTATAGTATTTTTGTTTAATTTATTAAATATTTCCTACATTTTGATTTGGCCTGGGCTGCATTCCCCCTTAGGCTACATGTTTGATGCCTCTGCCGTAGGCCACTATCTAAGATTACAGATTGCAGAAAAGGTCCTACCCTTTTCTGCGAAGGAGTTTCCTCATCCTGGAGATCCCCATAGCATTGAAATACAGGTTCAGACCCTATCCCTATTCTGTAAGTTACAGAGAAGGTGATAATCTGCTTCTGCGGAGAGAGTTTCAACACTGGGAGTTCCCCACAATGATTATATCACAGACCTGAACTTTGCCGACCCCCAATATATGCTTTTGGGCCATCCCCAAACACACATGTATGTATATATACACACACATATATATTTAAATATGTATTATGTCCCATAGAATTTTAGAACTGGAAAGAAACAAAAGTTATCAGTCTTAACCAGCTCATTTTATGGATGAGAAAGCTGAGGCCCAGAGAACAGAAATGACTTGGCTAGGAACACACAATTAGTAAGCAGTGAGGATAGGATTTGGATCCAGTTCATCTGAAAAAAGAATAAAAGAAAATTATTTCACTCCCTGCAATACCTGACAGAACAGTACAAACAGAATTGTGCTATATACTTAGTCATCGATGATGAGAAGTTAGACATGACTTATATTTAGAAGCCAAAGAGTGTTGGACATGGTGGTACATTTCTGGAAACCTTGAGACCACAGGAAGATGAGGCTTGGGGATCACTTGAGTTCAGGAGTTCTGAACTCCAGAAGGGTTTAAGCTGATTAGTGTACTCATTAAATCCAAGACAAAATGGGTGAGCTCCAGGGTGTGGAAGGAACCCATATTGAAGAACAGAGCAGATCAGCATTGGGAATTAGTAAGGAGTGGTCACTGCATATTGTAGGTGAGACAGGGAGACTCAGGAGAAAGGAAGGAGGAAAGAAAGAAAGAAAGAAAGAAAGAAAGAAAGAAAGAAAGAAAGAAAGAAAGAAAGAAAGAAAGAAAGAAAAAAAGAAAGAAAGAAAGAAAGGAAGGAAGGAAGGAAGGAAGGAAGGAAGGAAGGAAGGAAGAAGGAAAGAAAGAAAGGAAGAAGGAAAGAAAGAAAGAAAGAAAGAAAGAAAGAAAGAAAGAGAGAAAGAAAGAAAGAAAGGAGAAAAATAAAGAAAAAGAAAAAAGAAAGAAAGAAAGAAAGAAAGAAAGAAAGAAAGAAAGGAAAGAAAGGAAAGGAAGAAAGAAAAGAGAGAGCAAGAAAGAGAGGGGGAGGGAGGAAGGAAGGAAGGAAGGAAGGAAGGGAGGAGGGAGGAAAAAAGGAAGGAAAAGAGGGAAGCAGGGAGAGAGGGAAGGAAGTGAGAAAGGGAGGAAAGGAGAGAGGGAGGGAAGGAGGTAAGAAAGGAGAAAAGGGAGGGAGAGAAAGTGGAAGGGAGAAAGGGAGGGTGGGAGAGAAAGAGAGAAAGAAGGAGAAAGGGAGGAAGGAAAGGGGGAAGAAGGAAGGAAAGAAAGAAGAAAAAGAAGGGAAAGAAAAAGAAAGGAAATAAATTAAAAAAAGATAAAAACAGATGCTTCAAACTTAACTAAATTTGTAACCTAATCATTTCTATCACTAATCAATTTACAGAAATTAATTCTGTTGTGTCAGATCTACATGCAAAGATATAGCAAGGAAACTTTTTTTTCCCCAAGAAATTTTTTAAAAGCTGATTTACTTGATTTGGTTCTAAAAAGCAATTAACTTTGAGCCTCAATTTTGTTCAAAACCTAAGAAAGGGAGATGAAATAACTCCCAGTACTGTTAATCCCCAGGGAAGAGAGCCAAGGAGGGTGTCTTACTTCTAGGGAGGGCCAGCTCAGTCCTCCTATTGCACTGAGATGTCCCAGTGGGAAAAGAGTGATGAATCTGGAGTTTAGATTGTAGGTTTGATTCCTGGCTCTGTGTCTTGGTAACCTTGGGTGACCTTGGGCAAGTTCAATTAACCTTTCTGGATCTTGGTTTTGTTCTCTGGAAAAAGAAAGGAATAGATATTCTATGAGGCCTCGTCCAGCCTTAAATCCTACATCCCATGTCACAGGACAAAAGAGATTTCCTTTTTCCCCAAAGTTTTTTAAATGGACTTTTTTTTTTAATTTCAAGAGGCATTGATTTAGAACCATAAGAGCCATATTTTTAGATTTAAACTGTGGATTTTCAAAGCTATCTCAAAGGGTTTTAATGAACTAGTCAATGATAAAGAACATAGCATAGTATTGTTGTGTAATCCCCTCAGTCTTCAAGCACTTATTAAGCACTTACAGGCTCTGGGCTAAGTTCTGGGGCTACAAAAACAATAAAAACAGAATAAAACAAAATGCAAAAATATTCTTTTTTCTGTTTCTTTTTTTAAAATTTATTTATTTATTTAATATTTTTAGTTTTCAGCATTGGTTTCCACAAGAGTTTGAATTACAAATTTTCTCCCCATTTCTACCCTCCCCCCACTCCAAGATGGCATATATTCTGATTGCCCTGTTCCCCAGTCAGCCCTGCCTTCTGTCACCCCACTCCCCCCCATCCCCTTTTCTTTTACTTTCCTGTAGAGCAAGATAGATTTCTATGCCCCATTGCCTGTATATCTTATTTCCTAGTTGCATGCAAAAACTTTTTTTTTGAACATCTGCTTTTAAAACTTTGATTTCCAAATTTTCTGCCCTCTTCCCTCCCCACCCACCTTCCCTAAGAAGGCAAGCAATTCAACATAGGCCACATATGTATCATTATGCAAAACCCTTCCACAATACTCATGTTGGGAAAGACTAACTATATTTTACTCCTTCCTATTCTATCCCCCCTTTATTCTGTTTTCTCCTTTGACCTTGTCCCTTTTCAAAAGTGTTTGCTTTTGATTACCTCCTCCCCCTATCTGCCCTCCCTTCTATCGTCCCCTCTTTTTTATCTCCTTCCTCCTTCTTTCCTGTGGGGTAAGATACCCAATCGAGTGTGTATGTTATTCCCTCCTCAGGGTCAAATCCAATGAGAGCAAGATGCACTCTTCCCCCTCACCTGCCCCCTCTTTCCTTCCAATGAACTGCTTTTCTTGCCCATTTTATGTGAGATAATTTACACCATCTATTCTCCTCCCTTTCTCCCTATATCAATATATCCTTTTTCAGTCCCTCTAATTTGATTTTTTTTTAGATATCATCCCTTCCTAGTCAACTCATCCTGCTGCCCCTCTGTCTAATATATATATATATATCTATATATATATATATACTATATCTATATGTCTGTATAATTCCACTTCAGACTACCCCAGTTACTGAGGTCTCATGAATTAACACATCATCTTCCATGTAGGAATGTAAACAAAACAGTTCAACTTTAGTAAGTCCCTTATGATTTCTCTTTCTTGTTTACCTTTTCATGCTTCTCTTGATTCTTGTGTTTGAAAGTCAAATTTTCTATTCAGCTCTGGTCTTTTCACTGAGAAAATTTGAAAGACCTTTATTTTATTGAAAATCCATATTTTGCTTTGGAGCATGATACTCAGTTTTGCTGGGTAGGTGATTCTTGGTTTTAATCCTAGCACCATTGACCTCTGGAATATCATATTCCAAGCCCTTTGATCCCTTAATGTAGAAGCTGCTAGATCTTGTATTATCCTGATTATTTTTCCACAATACTCAAATTGTTTCTTTCTGGCTGCTTGCAGTATTTTCTCCTTGATCTGGGAGCTCTGGAATTTGGCACCAATATTCCTAGGAGTTTTCTTTCTCGGATCTTTTTCAGGAAGCAATTGGTGGATTCCTTCAATTTCTATTTTACCCTCTGGCTCTAGAATATCAGGGCAGTTTTCCTTAATAATTTCTTGAAAGATGATATCTAGGCTCCTTTTTTGATTGTGGCCTTCAGGTAGTCCAATAATTTTTAAATTATCTCTCCTGCATCTATTTTCTGGGTCAGTGGCTTTTCCAGTGAGATATTTCACATTTTCTTCCATTTTTTCATTCCTTTGGTTCTGTTTTATAATATCTTGATTTCTTATAGTCACTAACTTCCACTTGGTCCAATCTAATTTTTAAGGTAGTATTTTCTTCAGTGGTCTTTTGGACCTCCTTTTCCATTTGGCTAATTCTGCCTTTCAAAGCATTCTTCTCCTCTTTGGTTTTTTGGAACTCTTTTGCCATTTGAGTTAGCTTATTTTTTAAGGTGTTATTTTCTTCAGTATTTCTTTGGGTCTCCTTTAGCAAGTCATTGACTTGTTTTTCATGGTTTTCACCATCATTCTCATTTCTCGTCCCAATTTTTCCTCTACTTCTCTAACTTGTGTTTCCAAATCCATTCTGAGCTCTTCCATGGCCTGAGACCAGTTCATGTTTTTCTTGGAGGTTTTTGATGTAGGCTCTTTGACTTTGTTGACTTCTTCTGGCTGTATATTTTGGTCTTCTTTGTCACCAGAAAAAGATTCCAAAGTCTGAGTCTGAATCTGAGTCTGTTTTCGCTGCCTGTTCATGTTCCCAGCCAACTACTTGACCTTGAGCTTTTTGTCAGGGTATTACTGCTTGTAGACTGGAGAGTACTTTGTCCCAAGCTTGAGGGACTGCGCTGTTGTTTTCAGAGCTATTTCTGCACAGCAAGCTCTGCCACACCAGTGCTCCTCCTCTCCAAGAACTGCCAACCCGGACATCAACTCAGATCTTAAGCAGGCTCTGCACTCCTGCTCTGATCCACCACTTAATTCCTCCTACCAGGTGGGCCTGGGCCCAGAAGCAACTGCAACTGTAGCTCTGGAAGCAGCCTCAGAGCTGCACCACCTCCACTGCCCCTGGGGCAGTGGCCCACCGCGAACTCCTTTCACTCTGTCCCAGCAGTTTTTTCCCACTAACCTGCTCTGTTGTCTTTGGTGCTTCTGGGTTAGAAGTCTGGTAACTGCCACAGCTCACTGATTCAGGGTACTACGACCTGTTCTGCCTAGCTCCCAGGTCTGGTTGGTCCGGGCACTGCCCACACTGGGCTCTGCTCTGCTCCCAGCACAGTGCGATAGACCTTACCCAGCAACCATCCAGGCTGTCCTGGGCTGGAACCCTGTTTCCCTCTGCTATTTTGTAGGTTCTGCAGTTCTAGAATTTGTTCAGAGCCATTTTTATAGGTGTTTGGAGTGTCCTGGGGGAATGCTTTAGGCAAGTCCCTGCTTTCCAGTGGCCATCTTGGCTCCACCCCCACACAAAAATATTCTTACCCTCAAGGAATGTGCATTTTAATTTGGGATAATATGGAAATAACAAGGTACATACAAGATATATAATAATAATGTTGATAGTGGTGTTAAGTCATTTTTCAGTTGTGTCCAACTCTCTGTGACTCCATTTGGGGTTTTCTTGGCAAAGATACTGGAGTGGTTTGCTGTTTCCTCCTCTAGCCCATTTTATAGGTGGGGAAAGTGAGGCAAATGGGGTTAAGCGACTTACCCAGGTTCACTCAGCTAGGAAGTATCTGAGGCTGTATTTGAACTCAGGTCTTCCTGACTCTAGGCCAAGTGCTCTATCCACTGCACCACCTAGCTGCCCTACAATAATAGTAATATTTCTAAAGTTTTAATTCAGACATAAAATGAATCGGGTAATTCTGTCATACGTTGAGATAGGAACATTTAAGGTTTGCATAGTGCTTTACATATGTTAACTCAATCAATCCTCACAAAAACCCTGTGCAGTAGGTCATTTTGGTCCTTTTTGAGAAAGGATAATAACCAACTATTGTTATGTTCATTTTACAGATGAGGAAACTGAGGCCAGGTTAACTGATGTGCCCAGAGTCTCACACCCCTTAGTTGGTTGGTTGTTGTCCTTTGTTCCTGAGGAGGATCAAAATGACACCACTATGTCGGGGTCAAGGTACAGCGTGTCTGACTGTGGCTGATCAGACCAATACAAGCTCCAAAGGCTCTACCCCAGGTCAGGCACAAAAAGTCCACATGACTATCTGGTGGAGATGGCTCTAAATTTGCACATCTCACATTTCTTTTGAGCTACTGCAATTCTGCTTCACTCATTAAAGCAAAGCACCTTCTTTGATGAGGGCACACCATGCTGGTTGGTCCTGTGCCAGTGTCTCCCATGTGACATGATCAATTCCAAAGTTCCTCAGAGAGACCTTGAGAGTGTCCTTGTATCTTTTCTTCTGACCTCCATGTGAGGGTTGCCTTGTGTCAGTCCTCTGTAAAATAGTCTTTTAGGAAAACATACATTTGGCATTCAAACAATGTGGGCTGCCCATCAGAGTCATGTTCTCTGCAGTAGATTTCAAATGCTTGGAAGTTTAGCTCAAGAAAGTGTCAGGTGCCTTATCTTACCAGGTGATCTTCAGAATCTTCCTCAGACAATTCAAATGGAAGCGATTCAGTTTCCTGGCATGGTGCCAGTATACTGTGCAAGCTTCACAGGCATACCACAATGAGGTCAGCACAATGGCTCTGTGGACCTTCAGTTTGGCAGGCAGTCTAATACCTCTTCTCCGTTACACTGTCCTTTGAAGCCTTCTAAACACTGAGTTAGCTCTGGCAATGCCTGCATCAACTTCGTCATCTATGTGGCACCCCTGGAAAGTATACAGCCAAGATAAGTAAACTTATCCAGAGCATGCAATATTTCTCCATTTGCTGTAACTGATGGTTCCATGTATGGATGGTGTGGTGCTGGCGGGTGGAGCACCTGTGTTTTCTTGTTGTTTTCAGGCCAAAATTAGCACAAATAGCATGGAACTGATCCATGCTCCATTGGCTCACAGCCTCAGAGGCTGCCTTGAATGCACAATCGTCTTTGAGGTACAATGTGTTCCCCCTCCTTGGAGGGCTTTAGACACAAGCTGGATGATCGCTTGTTAGGTATGGAAATTGTTTTCCTGTATGAGTTGGACTAGATGGCCATCAAGGTCCCTTCTAACTCTGAAATTCAGTGATTCTGTGACATGTCTGAGAAGGGGGAAAAAATTTTAATTTAGAGAGCATTCTTGACAAGACAACTCAAAATTCACTCCTCTTCAGCTAGACAATAAAATCTGTCTAATGTGTGAATTCACCACAAGTCATTCAAAGTTGAGGTCACGCACTATTGGTCACTGGGGGAATTTGATCTGTTTCCTAGCTTGGAGGGCCCTATACCATTCTTCATTCCTGTATTTCTCAAGTTTTACTTTAGACATAAAATGAATTGGGCAATCCTGTCACGCACTGAGAAAAGAACATTTAAGATGATCATAATAGTAAAATATTTTAAAGGCTGCACAGGAGAATGGCCAGTCTCCCTGAAACACAATCCTATCTGGAAGAACTGGAAAATCCAGGGGAAGCATTCTTGCTTAGCAACCCATCAGAGTGGGGAAGGCTTGGGTAATAAGGCGGTAACAAAGGTTCTGTGGGCGAGACCTGCCTGGCACACGGCTCCTTAGAGTCTGAGGCCTGATTTGCCTTTGAGGCATTAGGGTGCATGTTCCTAGGTCTTCTCCACTAGGTACTTCTCCCAGTTCCATAGATGAGTCCCGTTTTTTATCACCCAGAGACAGGTGCTTTCTCTGCTTAGGGTCTTAGGTGTAGTTTTTGAGAAATCTTACCACTGGGCAAGATCATAGAATTTGTATGTGGACTGGATCTCAGAAGTCATGCAGAAGGCAACCTCCCTTCTCCAAAGACTCCTTTTTCCTAATTGAAGAACCTTATGTGGTATGAATTAGAGAAAGATCTGAGACAGGAAGACCAACTAAAGAGGCTATTGCAATAGTCCGTTTGAGAGATGATGAGGTACTAGACCAGAGTGGTGGCCGTTTGAATATCTAGGCAATATATGTGAAAGATGTTGTGCAGGTAGAATGGAAGACAAGGCCATTGACAGGATCCATACTCAGGTCTTCCTGACTCCAAGGCTGGACTTCTATCCGCCATGCTATATTGACTCTCAGTGTGGGGGACATCCTCTGGGGAATAAATGATCAGAAAGGGAGGCAGGCCAGTGCTGTTGCAAGAGCAAGGGATAACAGACAGACAGATTGGGATGCTACACTGTTACCCATAAAATGTTCAAAGATGTGCAGGAAGGCCTCCAGTACTTTGAGTGCTCTTTGGGGAGTTTATGGGAGGACATAGATGACAAATGCCCAGGAGGAGATGGTTTGCCTGGACTGTGATCTCCCCCGATGGACCCAACGCAGATAAGATCACAGATTCATGGAAGCATTGACACAGCATCTCCTTCAGGCCTTCAGATGATTCTGTATTGATTTCATCAGTTTGGATTCTCCCTCTACCCTTGATGGTGGAAGCCTCCGAATACCTTCCCAGGCTTTATTTTTTGGCCTGATGTGGCCCCAACATTCATCACCTGGTGGTCAGCCTCCGTGATAAGCCTGAGGTTGGTCCTTGGGTGATGGTCAATCACCAGGCTTTGGCATGAATTCTCTCCAGCTCGGTAGGTCTTGGCAGAGCCTGAATTCAACTAGCATGACCTTGAAGAACCCAGAGTGACTCCTGTGCCAGAATGAACAGGACTTTGGTGAAGGAATCACAGTAACAGATAGTTTAATAATGATTATGATAGCCAGCGTAGATTTGCCAAATGCTTTAGATACGCTATCTCATTCAATCCTCACACAACAACACTGTGAAGTTGGTGTTATTATCATATCCATTTTGCTGATGAGGAAACTGAGGCACGTCCAGGGTCACACAGCGAGAAAGTGTCTTTTGCTGGATTCAAACTGAGATCCACCGGACTCCAAGTCCAGCGCTCTATCCAGAGAACCATGGAGCTGTTGTCACTATATAAATATAGGGTGGTTTGAAACTGCTCGAAACACTTTCCTCATGACAACCCCCTAAGGCAGGAGTGGGACATGTGGCCTTCTAGGTCCTTGAGTGCAGTCTTTTTGACTGAGTTCAAGTTTTACAGAGTAAATCTTTTTGTTAAGGAGATTTGTTCTGTGAAGTCTGGATTCAGTCAAAGGGACCAACCTAGAGGATCATGTGCTGCCTTGAGGCTACAGGTTCCCTACCCCCGCTCTAAGGTAATTAATACAAAATATAATTATCCTCCTTTTACAGTTGAAGAAACTGAGGTAAATCGAGGTTAAATGATTTGCTCAGGGTTACACTCAAAACTCCCTGATTTGCAGCCCAGCACTCTACCCACTTACGACCTCCCTGTCTCATAGAGCTACCTTAGAGGTCATTGGGTCCAACTGCTCCATTGTACAGATGAGGAAACTGAGGCCCGGAGAGAACCGACTCTCCCAACGGAATACGGGTAGAAAGCAGTCAAGCTGGGGTTTGATCCCCAACTCCTCTGTCTCCAAACCTGCTGTTCTTTCTACTACGCTATGCTGATTCACTTCAATAGCTTTAGCATGGAGTAAGATTTACCCAAGAAAGAAAGAAAAAAGCTAAATTTTTTTTCTACTCTAAATACCTGGTTAAAGTGCTGTGGTGACAATTTATATAATAGAACTCATGCTTAAATAATAAGGTATAAACTTTGGATGGTGATTTCAAGGATTTTTTTTTTGAAATGTAGATTGATTACTAGGCAAGATTCTTCTTCTAATTATTTTAATTATAGGCTCTTAATGACTAGGAGCTTGAGAAATAAAAACACATTTAAGCTGCATTTTCAATGACAGTGACACCTGGAAGCACCAGTTTGTGCAAAACAAGTAGGGGTAATCTATTGTTACCTAGTGACAATCCACTTGAGCATGGTGGCTTGGGAGAGTTAACTGGGGGGTGCAAGTGTTTGTGTTCTTTGCTGTCTGGGTGTAGAATGGGATGGGATGAACGTAGATGGGATGTAGATGAGGAGTTTGTGGGGAAAATGTATTTATAGAGCTGTATCTTCTGGGGTTTTGCTTCCAGGGCAATTACTAAGCAAGGCTTAGGAGGAAGGCCATGAAGTCAGCCTTGGTTGACTGGGAGTCTAGTTGGAGGAGCAGAGAAGGACAAGGACAGAGCTCATTCCAGCCCTCCATCCGGTCACTTTCTATTTTAACTAATTATTTTTGCTAACTATGTACTAAGCTCTATTGTTTCTTGACTGATGAAAGACTATATCCTCTAAATTCAATCAGTGCCCTGGTGTAAAGCTCTGATTGTTACACCCTAGTTACAGATCTGCTCATTAATGCATTTACATTCATATTTGTACAGAAGGTTGAATTAATATATCCATAAAATGAGACAAGCTCAAGTGAAATATAAAGTGCTTTGTAAACCTTAAAATCCTTTAAGCAAATACCAACTTTTGTCGATATATTTTTTAAATCATTATCATTGTTGTGGTAATGACATTCCAGATAACCTCCCCTTGTCCCTCCCCAGATCCAGAGGATGGTGGGCAAAGGACATAGTCCAGGTTCAATACAATATGATGCAACTATCACACCAGCCTTGGGCACTATACATCTTTCAATACAGCTTAAGATCACATTAGGGATATTTATTTATTTTTTCAGCCTTCCTATCATACTGTTAATTTGTATTGATATTTAAGCTCACTAAAACACCCATATAATTTTCATACTAACCATTTTTCCCCATCTTATAATTGTAATGTTGATTTTTTTGAACCTAGGTGTAAGAATCGACTTTTCATATTAACTTTCATTTTATTAGACAGCCTAAGTTCTACCCTTTCTAGGACTTTTGGGATTTTGACACTGTCATCCCATGCCTTGATTCCCTGCTTCATGGTACAGCAGAAAGAACATCTTCTCTGGTGTCAGAGACCTGGGTTCAGATCATACCTCTGACATTTAACACCTATGTGACCTTGGGCAAATCATTCACTCTTACCTGTGTCTTAGTTTCATCATCTATAAAATAAAGTGATTGGAAAAGAGCCTTCTGGTTCTAAATCTATGATCCTGTGGCCCTAAAAGCACTCCATTTGTGCCTTTATTTAAGTCTCTGAGTGAAATCTCAAACAGCACAAGGCCAGACTGATCCCTGGGGCACACCACCGGAGACCTCCTTCCAAAGTGACATCAGCTTCTCAATGACTGATCCTGGGGTCAAGGTATGCCCCAAGCTCTGGGTCTACTCTGCTGTTCTATTGAACTGACTTCTCAAATTAGGAATTGGCCTCCTCCACTTCTGTGCCAAACCCTGTCTGTCCTTCTGTCTGCTCAGAAGGGCTCAGTGCTCTGAGCCACAGTCTTATGGGTTCCCACCCTCTCTTCCCAGAAGCTTACTGTGCTAACACCTTTATTTAGGACCACAGGGTCATAGGCTTAGACCCGAAATGGATCTTAGAGGCCGTAGGATCCAAAGGCTTCATTTTCCAGATAAGGAAACCAAGGCCCGGGTCAGAGAAGAGATTTGCCCAAAGTCACATAGTGAGTAAGTTGCTGAACCAGGATCTCAGCCCACGTCCTCCACTTCCAAATCCAGAACAATTTTTACTGCAAGATGAAATGGAGTCATCATCAAATGATTCGCCTAGGGGGAAGACTTTCCTGTGAGTGACGATAAGAGGCTCATGAAAGTAGTTAAAGGCAGGAATTCCCAGTTTTTTCCATTCTGGTCTCCTTTTACCTGTTCTATCCATCCTTTTCTATTCGTAGGCTGGCTTGCCTCACACCACCAGATAGCATGATGTAGTAGAAGTAGGAAAAAAAATTTAGATTTAAAGTCAGAGGGACAAAGTTTGAGAATAAGCACTCCCTCTGACTAGCTATGTCATGTGGGTCAAGTCCACATAACCCTGGTGACTCTCAGTAACCTCCTCCAGCACATGGGCATAATACTATGTTGGGCTGCCTACTTCATTGGTTGTTGTTAAGTCATTTTTCAGTAGAGTCTGACCCTTCATGACCCCATTTGGGGTTTTCTTGGCAAAAGATACTGGAGCGGTTTGCCATTTCTTTCTCCAGCTCATTTTACAGATGACAAAACTGAGGCAAATGGGTTAAGTAATTTGGCCAAGATCACATCGCTAGAAGTGTCTGAGGCCAGACTTGAGCTCAGGAAGATGAGTCTTCCTGTCTGTAGGCCAAACACTCTATCCACTGCACCACCTAACTACCCCAGACCAACTTCATAGGATTGCCATAAAGATTAAGTGAGATAATGTATGGAAAGTCATTTGTTAGACTTAAGGAATATATAAATTAGACTAAAAGAATACATAAATATTAATTTATATAATATGTACAATAAATGATATCATAAATATAATATATAAAATATACATCATTAGTATAATATACACAACATATAATATCATAAATGCATCACAATATGGACAATATAATTATATTAGAAATATAATATATTGTAAATATATAAATTAAATTATAAAAACCTATGCTATATAAATATATTATAAATATAACACATAATATATAATACTATATTGCATAATAACATAAGATTAAATGAGATATTAATAAAGCACTTTGCAAATCTTAAGCATATATAAATGCAGCTATTATCATTGTAATAATGTTGATAATGATTGATGATTTGTCCAAGTACTCCACTATCTTCTTGTTTATATTTTTTTCCAACTGATGGGCAGGATTGACTACCTCAGAGTTAATGGGGTCATCTGTTTTCCTGCTCTGTGAAGTTTTGGCTCCTATCTAGAGAAAAAGAAATAAATGAGACCAACTGGTCTATGTGATCTTTAGGTGCCCACTCAACTCAGACAATTTAGCGGCTTGGCATCATAGGATTTCCCCAACTTCCTCTGTGAAGGCAGCCTAATAAGATTTTTTGCTCCAAGCTATTAATGGGGCTCAGCATCTTTTCCGATGGGCATGGCTGAGTCCTTGCTTGGTTAGATATCTGAGGTCCCTGAATGGATAGCAAAGATAATTGAAAGAAAAGGCAAGAAGCAGTGTAGTGCTAGAAGTAAATGATTAGGATGCCAAGTCTTGCAGCACTTGCCTCACTTATCTTGGTCTCTCTAAATTGAGAATCACCTATTCTCCTTTTGGGCCTTTGCTCCTACCTACCTCCTCAGCTTTCTTTTGCATCTGATTGAATTGATTGTCTTGTTCACTAACATGGAAAATTCCTCAGATGTAGTTTATGTGAACTTAGTGCATTAGTTTGATAGTCTCTCTCTCTGTGTGTCACACACACACACACACACACTTTTCTTTTTCTCCCTCTCTCTCTTTAACATTTTCTTCTCTCTCAAGCATTTGTCCCCCTCCTTTGTTTCTCTTTAGTATTTTTCTTCTCCATGTTTGCATGACTCTCTATAAAATCGGTATAAAAGACACGTTGGCTGCTTCTGGTTCCTGTCCATCTTATGAACCGTATGGAATAAGTTATTTTGGAAAGGATGAAAAGGGGAATAGCAAATTGTTAATAAACTCCTCTCGATAATTAAAAGCTACTCTTTAATGATATGTGGATTTTGATGACTCGTTTTGGTTATTACCATTATTTACTATGTACAAGGCACTGTCTTAGGTGACAAAGATATAGTTCAATAGCTGAATGGATCCCCCATTGATAGAAGGCTTCATGGAGAAGGTGACACCTGATCTGAATCTCAAATGAAGATAATGAGTCAAAGAAACTGAGTGGAGGAGATAAAGCATTTCAGGTATAGGGGCCAGTTCATGCAAATACACAGAAGTGGAATCGATTAATCAATAACAAGCATTTATTAAGCAGCTGGTATGTTTCAGGCACTCTGCTGGGTGTTTGGGGTACCTAGACAAAAATAATACTTCACTTTTGTCCCTACCTTCCTAGAGTTTATATTCCAGGCATAGGAGATGGAATATTGAATCTTAGGAACAACTAGTTATCTCAGTTCTGTGGGGCATAGAATGCGGGAAAGAAAGTAACAGGAATAAAGCCAGAGAGGTAGGTTGTGGAAGGCTGCAGTGAGCCTTAAACATGGGACACTGTTTTGCAGAAAATTGATTTTGGTAGCAATGTGCTAGATGGATTGGAGAGGGCAGAGAAATAGGGAGAGCAATTAGGAGGCTGCTACAATAAAGAAGAGGTGATAAGGGCTTGAACTGGCTGGAGAGAAGGGAACAGATAGGAGAGATGTTTAGATAGAACTGACAAAACTTGGCAACTGATTAAATGGAGGTGGGGGATGGGGGAGGAGGAAGACTACAATAATGGCCTCCAAAGTGGGGTTTGTACACACTAGGAGGTGCAAGAGATTATTCAGGAAAATATTTTAACTTAAATGAATCTAATCTAAAAAATAAGAAAGAAATTAAGCTTTACTGATTTTTAGTATATATATTTTGACACTGGTGCCTTCACTCTGTGTGTTGAACAGTCACATGTCACATAATATAGTACACAAAGAATCCTGAGAAAGGGAATGAAGAAGCACAGTATGGAGACTCCTCCCTAGTGTATTTGTATTAATAATTAGTATATAATGTAATTATAATTATTAGTAGGTAAGTAAGTATTATTTAATATATTAATAATTATATAACAATTTATTATAATGTGCTTAATTTATAATAATATAATAGCATGATATAATGTAATAATATATAATGTGATAACTAGTATAATATATTATTGGTATATAGCAGAATTAATTATATTACATATATAAACACAATATTAATAATTTGTATTACATAGTATAATTAGTATGCAATAATACTATAATAGTATTGCCCTCATTCATTTCTTCACTTTCATCATATTGTAATATTACAGTTTGCATGTGCTCAGATAAGTGGATTTATAGATTATGCTATTTACTAATAATAGCTAACACTTATACAGTGCTTTAAGGTTTGTAAAGCATTTTACGTAGGTTATTTGGCCCTTTCAATAATGCTGTGAGATACCTGCTATTACTATCCCATTTTTATAGATGAAAAAACTGAGGCTGGGAAAGGGTAAATGACTTGCCCAAGGTCACACAGATAGTAACAGTCCAAGGTAGGATTACAAATTTGGTCTTCCTAACTCAAGCCTAGTATTCAAGCCTACTACCCCACCTAAATGTCTCTCCAGTTTTAACTGAACTAACCCTCACAAAATGGCTAAGTGGCTTTAAAAGAGTTCTGCAAGGAAACTGGATTGACGAACATACAAGAAAAAGATCTTTCTTCTTCTAGTATGAAATTTTCATCAGCCACAATTAGGAAGGAAAAGTCATGACATTCTAACCAGATCTGATAAGCAGTTAGTGAAAGAAAGAAAGAAAGAAAGAAAGAAAGAAAGAAAGAAAGAAAGAAAGAAAAGAAGGAAGGAAGGAAGGAAGGAAGGAAGGAAGGAAGGAAGGAAGGAAGGAAGGAAGGAAGGAAGGAAGGAAGGAAGGAAGGAAGGAAAGAAGGAAGGAAGGAAGGGAGGAAGGAAGGAAGGAAGGAAGGAAGGAAGGAAGGAAGGAAGGAAGGAAGGAAGGAAACTAGAAATTAACAAGAGGATTATTTTTAATGTGGATTTACATCCACTATTGTCAAGGCTGTGCTTCACTCATGTGTATATTGGGTTTTGAGGTAATAGACAATGAATGTTCAAAGCTGGCATGATTAGGAAGCCATATAAAAATGAGGCTTTTGTTGCAGACAGTGATGTTAAGTGTGTCCCCTATAAAAATGCTCATATCTTTGGACTTAAAAGATTTGAAATCAGAATTTTATAACCTGTTTAAAAAATGTTTAGAAAATGCACTGAATGAAGAGTTTCAGTGTATTTGGAACTTGTTTATTAAAAATATAAAAGTATAACACCTCCCGATCAGTTTGCAAGAACAACTGATTGACATCAGGAAGTATTTGAATTTATTAGCTGAATTTCTATCAAATCCTTGAATGATTAGTGAATGAGATTAAAAAATTAATATCATAACTTAGTAAGCTTAGGCAATGACATATTTCTTCCATTTGAATCTTGAGTACATTTCTTTGCAAGATATCTTTTCAGTCGTGACAGCCATTAAAGCTAAGTATTACAATAAACTGAATTTAGACTCAACCTTTCAGATCACTTTATCGCAAAATGTCAAACCTAAATTAGCAAAATAATGAAGGATATTCAACCAAATTGTTCCAATTAAAATTGCTATTAGTTATAAGGGAAAGCATAAAGAGATTTTCAAAATATAATTTATTTTTAGAATACTGTTTATATTTCTTTATCTCATTCTTTGCTAACTTCTATTTGTGTGTGTATATTTTGAAATGCATATAATACATCAGTACAATAACATGGTCCACGTGATTTCTAAATAAACAAATATATATAAATGGAGGATTCATGCCCCCAAATATTTTACTGATAGGGGTGTAACTCAAAAAATTTTGGAGACCTCTGGAGAAGAGGGTGGTGTCATGGAGAAAGCAGTGGATTTAGAGTGAGGAAGACCTGAATTCACATCTCACCTCAGATCCTCACTAGCTGTGTGACCCTGGGCTGACTCTCAGACTTTGTTTCCTCATCTATAAATGAGGGAATTAGATTCTATGGTCTCTAAGGTCCCTTCTAGGTCTAAATCTGTGCTCCCATGAATTTCAGAGCTTAAGATCATGGAGAAGGTGCACTTTGGGGGTAATTATGATATATATGTTATAACTACCCCTATGGGTAACTGAGGTAGGGTCAAAACGTGCATTATAGGAATTGAGGAGGTTGATGAACTGGAAGGCCAGGATGTTCTAGGGGTTATCAACATATATACTGAAGACCCCAAGTAGGGGTGAGGATAGTAAGGAAGACTGTGAGTCAGGTGCTAAACTCCTTGAGAAAGGAGGAATGGTGACCTAGAAGCCAGTAGATTAAAGAAATAAGAATTTGAATAGAACAATACAGATTAATAGGTTGAACTTCAAAGGAAGGCAAACTGTCAAATGATGTTGGTAGAAGGAGCACCTGAAAGTAGCAGTAGGCAACATGGAGAAGATCAATTCCTTCCCCTTTGTGTCATGGGTCATGAGAGTAGGAGCCACCTGCTCTGGAGAGAGTAGCCAGGGACCGAATCTCTTCTGGAGAGAGCCTGGCACCATGAGTGCAAGAAGATGGAAAGAATGTGAAATCAAGCGATCTGGGATGAAAGAGAACTTGTTAACAACACAGTTAACATTTCAGGGGACACAGGGTAAGGGGTAGAACGGAAGTATAGGCATGGGCAGGGATGGGGCTGAGGAAGATGGGGATGAGAGTGGTGGGAGAAGAGAGTAGGAGAATGGAGTTGTAGGAGAGGGAGAGAAGACACAAAGATGACCTTAAAGGAGCTTTCAATGTGATAGGGAAACAAAGCTTATTATAATACTACCAAAAACAATAATAACAGTCGTTAACATTTATGAAGTGCTTCCAGGTTTATAAAGCACTTTACAAAAATCACCTCATCTTATCCTCATAACAATCCTGGGAGGTGGGTGATATTTTTACCCTCATTTTACAGAAGAGGAAACTGAGTTCTGAAAGAGGTTAAGTGACTTGCCCAGAATCACACAGCTAATAAGTGTCCATGGCTGGATTTGAGCTCAGGTCATTCTAGCTGCCATTTCTTCTATGTGTGGGTACTCCTTTCGCCCCCATAGCTCAAAACCCTTCCATACTTTAGCAGAAGACTTGCAAGAGTTACTTATGAGAAAAAAAAATGTCACCTGGAGGCCAACTCTCTGGTGATGGAGTCACTCCAAACGGGTCTGCTAGGGATGATCTGTCGCTTCCCATACTTGAAGCCTTTTTAACTTGCTTGACTCTGCTGCCATAAAAGAAACCACAGTCACCACCACATCATGAGACTGGGAAGACAGGGAGACAGTAGGGCATAGTAGGTCAAACCCTTTCTTGTTACTGTCCATGCTTCCCCCCAAGACCCTCTGCTAGGACCTTCCTCCAAAGCCCCCTGCCTTTTTTTTGCATGTAGCAGTGGTGAGGTGAAGTTTTAGGCAGCATTGTTTGATCCTTCCCATTTGATCCTTTTCACCCCACACCTGGATTAATTGCCTCTGTAGGCTTCCCCCAGTATCTTCCCCCAGTCCCTCCTTTGCTCTCAGTTATATCAGAGGCTCTGTAATTCTCTCTATCTGTTTTAGCTCCAAGTTCCCAGCCAGAGACAGTGTCTTGGTGAAACAGCTCACCATTAGATTTATCTGTCCTCCTCAAGGGATGCTCCCCACTCAATGGCTTTATTACTTCCATTAAGTACACCCAGATTAGAAAAGGCCTATTCTTGATGCTGTTTATCTATAGACACAGTAAACATTTAAAACCAAGAAAGGTAAATGTACTTTTCAGCGGATAAGGAAAAGCTTTAAGCTTCCACACAAGAAGAAACAGGCTTACTGCTTTGAGGTTTGTAGTTCTGAGGGGTTTTGGCCACCCACCATCTGTGCGGATACTCCTCAGGTCCTCTCAGCTAACCCCTGCTTCAGGAGTCTTGGCTGGGGCCTTTGGCAGTTGCATTTGCCCTCTCTTCTGTTCTCCATAACTTCAGGGTTTCCCTTCCTCTAGCATTCGGAATCTGCTACAAAGTTCTGAAGGTTCTGACTTCCGCTGAGTGTGTCTCTTGTAGACTGAACTGGCCTTGAGAGGTCAGCTGGAAGCACAACCTGTCCTTCTTCATCTTGTGGTGATGTTCGTCTTTCTGATTCACTCCAGAAACTTATTAGAACTTCCTAAATGGATCCCCCTGCTGAAACCAACCTTTTTTGTGATTAGGTGTGTGAAAAACCAATTTCCTTACACACACACACACACACACACACACACACACACACACACACATATTCTTCACACACATATTCTTCACACACAGCTAGATGGCATAGTTAGGGACAGTACAGCAGAGAGAGCCCTGTACTTGGGGTCTAGAAGATCCGAGTTCAAATTTGTCTTTACTTACTATCTCTGTGACTCTGGGCAAGTCACTTAACTTTGGTCTGCCTCAATTTCTTCATCTGTAAAAGGGGAATGATAATAATTCCTTCCTCTCAGGTTTGTTGTGTGGATAAAATGAAAAAACCAAACAAACAAACCCAGAGTATCCCAAAACTCTTAGCAAAACTTTAAGCTTTAGTAAATTTAAATAAGCTGAAAATTGACTCTGCGTGTAAGTGGTTCTATCTACTGTGCCATGCTATGTAAATGCTAGCTGTTATTTTCATCTTCTCTCATTAGAATGTAAGATCCTTAAAGGCAAGGATTTTTCACTTCTGTCTTTGTACTCTCACATCCTGGCAAAGTGCCTGGCTTTTAATAGGTGCTTAATGAAGGCTAGTTGATAAGACGGTCAATGATAACTCTAGAAATGGTCAAAAATAACTCTGGAAGATAGATTATGAAGAAGGTTACCCACTCCCTGACAAAGAGGTGATGGACTCAGCAGACAGGAGAGCCACATTTTTGGGCATGGCCAATGTGGGAATTTGTTTTACTTGACTATGCATATGTGTTTCAGAGGTTTTGTTTTTTCTCTTCCCCTTCTTAGTTGGGGCCAGAGAGGTGAAAGGGAGAGAAAAGAAATACTTGTTAATTGAAAAGAATTTAATTGAGAGAGCTTTTTGATTGAGTGACAGAGAAGAATAAAAATCGTTCTCCTAATAGTCTTCTTTGCTTCCGCTTCTTTCACTCCTCTAATCTATAACTGCCAAAATCATTTTTCCTAAGTTGCAGGTCTGATCAGTACACTCCCTTACTCAAAAATCTGTGGCTCCCTAGCGCACCTAGGATAAAATACCAACCCTCATCCCTGTGTTTAAGGCTCTGCACAATCTGTTGCAGCCTACTTTTCTAAACTTATTCATCTTATTTCTCCTCATATATACTATGCTCTATGCAAACAAGTCTTTGAGTGGTTCCAGGGACTCAAATTTCCATCTTGCAAGCCTGTACAATATAAGCTGCTCCTTGAAAGCAGACCTTCTCACTTTTGTCTTTGGATCCTCCACTGTGCCTGGCACATATTAGGTGCTTAATAAAATGCTTGTTGATTGACTAATTCATAGAAGTTTGGCCAGGAGTCAAGAAAACTACTTTTGGATTGTCTGCGTGGCCCTGGACAAATCATTTAACCTCTTAGAGCTCTGGATTAAAGGAGGGAATTCCCCACCTGAAAATCCTTATACCAGTGGGATCTCAGGTCTAGACTTAAACAAAAAAGGGAGGATGACAGATGAGCGGAGTGGTTAAGATGATGCCCCTGCTGGGGGCTCTAAGCTATAGCTGCTCAGGCTGTACTTAATGGGAAAAAGCCCACCCTGTCAATTCTCCTAATGCCATGTGGAACACAAAATTCATTTGGGTTTCCTAAGGAGAATGCTTCCTACATGACTAAATTATTCCTCCCGGCCTCTTTGGAACTCTTCTTCCATTCCTGTTTGCTTCTGGCCCCTTTTGTGTAAGCCTTAAAATGTTTTTCTTATGATTTGTTGGGGCTCCTTGTTCACCAATCTTCATTTCATTCTCAGTTTTCGAGTCTTATCTAAGTTGCCACTCTCAACAGACTGTGAGCAGTCCCATCCTCCCCAAGCCCTGAGGTTTTTGTGCTCTTGGAGGATTTTTCTTATCTTTGATTACTTTTTGTGCTGCCTTATTCATTGACTTTGTCCCACTGCGTGGATGAACACAAAACCCCTAGAAGAGGATGCGTGATGTTTCCATGTTTTCTTATCTAGGCATTTAAGGAGTTGAGGGCTTTCTGTTATTATTATTGTAGTTGGTTTTGTTTTACTTTGTTTTTCAAAGGCTCACAGAGTTGCCAGAGCTGGGAAGCCAGCCAAGATGGATTTCGATTGCATTTTCCCTCTTCCCTTGAGAGACAGACACCCCATCACTGAAGGAACCAGCCTTTCCCAGATCTGGGCTTATCAGGACCAGAATTTCTTCTGTCCACCTGAAATGTACCTCACAGGCTCACAAATTTAATCATTTAGTCCAATCCATTTCTATTACAAAATAAGGAAATTGCCGTCCAGGTCATGTAATGATTTGACCAGTCATGTAAATAGTGAGTGGCAGGGCGAAGCTAAGAACCTAGGCTTCAGATCCTCAATCCAGTGACCCTTTTGCTATGTTACAGTGGCTCCAAAGCTGCTCCCTACCCATCATCCATCTGTAATACCTAATCCAGGTGACTGATGTGCTCACTTGGTGAATTGTCCATCCAAGGGACGATCTGGCAGTTGTCATCTACTTGTCTGGTATCCGATTTCCTCAAATCATCTGTGCTTCCCAACAGGTCTAAGAGGGTCAATAACATTGCTCTCTCCAGGTCTTCCTTTCCTTTTCTATAAAGGGGGCAGCTAAGTGGCTCAGTGGAGAGAGTACAGGGCCTGGAGTCAGGAAGACTGGAGCTCAAATCAAAATGGCCTCAGATACTTACTAGGTATGAGAGCCTGGGTAAATCACCCAACTGCTGACTGCTTCAGGTTTCTCAACTGAAAAATGGGAATTGTAATAGTAGCTACCTCCCAGGGTTGTCGTGAGGATCGAATGATATAATAATTGAAAAGCGCTTAACACAATGTCTGGAATACAGTAAGCACTGTATAAATGTTAGGCATTATTATTGTTATTATTAGCACATAGTAGGCACTTAATAAATGCTCGTTTCCTTCTTTTCAGTAAAATTAAGGGACTAGGTTAAATTATGATGACTCATTCATTCAATGAGCATTTATTAAGTGTCTACTGCATTCGAGGCACTGTAGACAAAATGAAATAATCCCTGCCCTCAAGAAGCTTGTACTTTACTGGAGGGTGGATATAGAAATAACATACAAATATATGTGGCCATGCAAAGTAGATACAAAGTAATTTTGGTGGCATCACTAGCAACTGGAGAGAATTCTGGATGTATCTCAGGTAAGATAAAGCACTTGGGCTGAACCTTGAAAGAAGCAAGGGATTCTGGGAGGTGGAGGTTAGGAGGTGGGAGAGACAGTCTGGGCAAAGCCGTGGAGACAAGCAATGGAATTGTATGTATGGGAAACATCTCGGAGATCAGATTATAGAATACACAATGGTGCAAAAAGCCTGGAAAGGAAAATGGGGCCCAGACTGTGAAAAGTTTTAAAAGCCAAACAGAGGAGTTTGTATTTTATTCTAGAGGAAATAGAATGATTAGATGATCTCTAAGGTTGTTTCCAGCTCTAAAATTCTATGACTCTGTGGTAATCCATCTAAGTCATGAGACTTAAATTACTTTGTGGAGTAGGTCTAACAAAGTCCCCCCCCACCCCCCACCTCCCAAGAGGTGTTCCAGTGAAATAATGTATTCATCATCAGTGCCTGATAAAGCAGGTAAACACTGAGAACCTAGGGGCTTCTTAAGGAACCAAGGACTAGAAGGGAAGGCTCTAGGCTGTGCTGATAATGTTTAACAATTGGGAGTATGGGGAGAGGTAGGAGGTACAAGGAATTTCAAGGGAAAAAGGGGAAGAATGTACGCAGGAAACATTTTGAAGTTCAATCTGCACTTTTAAAATGTTCTTAAACCTAGATAATCCATAAAACAATAAATCAGGCCTGGATTTATAGGGGTTGCTGATTTCCAATATGTAAATGCTCACAAATGAAAATTTAACAGTCCACTCTAAGCACACCCACTGGAAGGCTCCCTCTTCAACCAATCCCGTTTAGATAACAAGCAGCTACACTGGTGGGATTGTACTTGTCTCACTTGTGCATTTTAATGAAGGAAGGTCACACAGGTAGAAAATAGAAAAGCCAGATTTGAACCCAGGTCCTCTGGCAGTTAGGTGGTACAGTGAATAGAGTGCTAGGTCTGGAGTTAGGAAGACTCATCTTTCTGAGTTCAAATCTGGCCTCAAATACCTACTAGCTGTATGACCCTAGGTTAGTCATGTAACCCTGTTTGCCTCAGTTTCCTTATCTGTAAAATAGAGCTGGAATAGGAAATGGAAGCCCACTCTGGTATCTTTGTCAAGAAAACTCCAAATAGGATCATGAAGAAAGTCAGAAATGACTGAATAATACAACAGCCTCTGATTAAAACAAAAAGATCTAGGGCTCTTACCACTGTACCACACAGCCTTACAGTAGAGAGGGAATATGGTATGATGGTTAGGATACACAACTTGCAGTCAGGATGACCTGGGTTTGAATCCTGTTTCAACCACTTACTATGTGATGCTGGGAAAGTCACTTGACCTCTCTGGGTTTGTTTCCTCATCTGTAACATGAGGGGTTGGACTACATACCCTATGAATTCACTTCTAGTTCTTGAAGAGAGTTAGCTTTTTTCTTCTTGAGAATTTTCTTTTAAAAGCTAAAAACTCCTAATGCCTTGAACCTATTCTCAAATGTTATGGACTCAGAGCCTGGTTGTGCTAGAGTCAGCTTGACCCCAAACTCTGTTAAATTTTCAGTGTGTGCCGTTACATCTCAAAAATCAGCAAATGCTACAAATCAGAGATAGATTTTTTTATTAGTTTCTAGAGTTAAAAAGTGATGGAGAAAATATTAATAATGCAGATTAAATTTTAAAATGTGTCATCAATACAATTTCCCTCCCTGCCCCCAGCCAGTTGTTAAACATTTACTATCATGCCCCTGCTCATGCCCTTTAGCTGCTCTGGATGTCCTCTGAGCTGATCAGAGTCAGGGGGAGGGCTTCATCATGGTAGTTATGATAGGGGAACCTTTAACAGTCAGATAGGGTTGTTATCTGAGATGCCATTAACTTTTCCATTGTATCCCCAGAACTTAGCACAGTTTCTGGCACATATAAAATGCTTAATGAATGCTTGTTGACTAATAAATCAGAAGTAATAGGTAAAATCCAACTCTTCTCAAGCAAAGAATCAACTTTGTCCATCCAAAATTAGGAAATGCCCAAAAGAAGACCAGGCAGAAAATGGTAAAGAGAAAAAAAAACTGGCAAAGAGAAAACCAGCTAATTCAAGCACTAAAGCTTCTCTCCTTAGCCCCTCTCCCCCCTTTTTTTATGCAGAGAAGGAGAAAGGCTTTCCATGGATCTCAGGCTCCTTCTAGAATGAGAGATAAGACCTGATAGCAAATGTGTGAACTATTGTATTGGTGAGATTAGTAAGATTTGGTGCCTAACTGGATATTTGGACTGAAGAATTGGGGAATCCACAGAGGTGGACCTGGGTGACCAGAAGGATGGTTGTGCCCATGACAGAATTAAGGAAGTTCAGAAGAAGGATGAGGTTTTTGGGAAAAGATGAGTTCAGTTTTGGATATGATGAGTTTGAGATGTCTATGGAATGGACCAGTTCAAAATGTTGAGTAGGCAGTTGGTGACTCACAGTTGGAGTTCAGGAAAGTCACTGATACTGTGATTAGGAAATAAAAAACCAGATTAGGAAATCTGAAATCTGGGCATTTTCATTTACTGTCATTAAGTCAAAATGATAGAGTTCATGGTGAAATTGAATACCTATTTCATCTTCTCTGAGGGTTGCTCTTTGCCCCTTTCTTATCTGACTGCACAATGACCATATATTTAAGGAGATAAATGAGTAGAAGGATTGTCCTTCTGTCTTTGTCTTTTGTTTTCCCTTTGCATTCCCCTACACCTAACAGAGGGCTTTGCCTGTATCTAGTGCCTAATAAGGGCTCATTTGATTGAATTGCATATGTAACATACATGAAACTTTGATTCAAATTTTAAGGGCACTTTCTTTTTTTTAAATAGTATTTCATTTTTTCCCATTATGTGGGAAGACAATTTTTAACATTCATCTAAAAATTTTTTTTGAATTCCAAATTTTCTCCCTCTCTCCCTTCCCCCTTCCTAAAAAGCTAAGAATTTTAAATGAATTATATATGTGCAATCATATAAAACATATTTCCGCATTAGTCATGTTTCAAAAGAAGAAATAGAACAAAAGAAAAAATGAAAAAGATAAAGAAAGTGAAAACAGTATGCTTTGATCTGCATTCAGACTCAATCATTTCTTTCTCTGGATGTGGATAGCATTTTCCATCATAAGTTTTGTAATTGTCTTGGATGGTTGTATTGCTGAGAAGAGCTAAGTAATTCATAGCTGATCATCATACAACATTACCGTTACTGTGTACCATGTTCTCCTGGTTCTGCTCACTTCACTTTGCATCAGTTCATGTAAATCTTTCCAGGTTTTTCTGAAATCATCCTCCTTGTCATTTCTTATAGAACAATAGAAATCCATTGCATTCATATTCCACAACTTGTTCAGACATTCCCCAATTGACAAGCATCCCTTCAATTTACAACTCTTTGCCACAACAAAAAAGAGTTACTATAAATATTTTTGTATAAATAGGTCCTTTTCCCTTTTTTATGATCTCTTTGGGATACATCCCTAGCAGTGGGTATTACTGGATAAAAGGGTATGCATAGTTTGATTGCCTTAAGGGCATTTTCAAATCTATACTCTGTTAACTAAGCTAAACAACAAAAATCCTGACTCTCTAAAGCAATTTGATAACGTCTATCTATCCCATCTTTACTTTTATAAACTGCTAACATGATCTGAATAAAGTTGAAAGTATAGCTGAGATCCTGGGTACTGAGACAGGTAACATGAATACTTTCCCAATGGAGAAAAAAGCAAAAACCATGGAGGATTAAAAAAAAATCCTAAATTATAAGTTCAGAAAATAAGTTTTCTTTCAATGACCTAGTTTGTATAGTTTTAATTTTAAGCCTTCTGCATATAACTATATGGAAGGTAAACTCTCATATATTGTTTCTAAAGATCTGCAGGAGCTGGGAAATCAGCCACAAACTAGACACCATTCACCACTAGGAAATACAGTGCTCAGAGTTAGAGCCCATTTACACACATGCAAATCATGCATCACTATCTAATACATTCACTCTTATTCAAAATAGGCTAAAGTCCACATTTTCCCCTTCTCTCATCCAAATCAGTCCTGCTTTAGGTGCAGATGCAAGAAGTTATCTGACATGTGCAAGTTGCCTACCAGATAGTTTCAACTAAGCTGTGTAAAGGAGCAGGAAATAATGGCAGGAAATCTGTATGCCAAAAACGTATGTCGTTTAATTGATCAAGAAGGTGCTCAAGGATCGTGGAAGAAAAGGCAGATTAAAGAATGGAGACTATACTTCTATAGATGAAAAAAAAAGCCTCCCAGCCAAGACGTACAGGGGCTGAATTTTGGATACCTTACTATAAAGCTTTATAAAAGTTTATCATAAAACTGACTTCATTCCAAGAAGGTTTTCTCATTCCCCATCATGTTCTCATCATCATCTCTACCTACCGGTATTATTGGATAGGCTGCTATGGAAATGACTCCATTATTAAAAGGCATTGAAGCACAGCTCTTGTAAATCACTGAAGTTCAATTATGCCAGTGGGTGTGAAGGTGCTGGCATAAACAGAAGAATATTTATACCTTCCAGCTAAAACCTGCTAGGCTCAGCAGCTACCGCCCCTGGAAGCATAAGGGCCATTGCCCTAGAGCTGGGCAAAAAAGAGAAACAGGTTTGACTCTTATCTCTTGTGAGGGTTGCATCAAACCATGAGCTGGAGGCTGCAGCTATTTGTCTGGGAAGAGCTCCCAGAACTCAGCTGGGAGCCAACAAACATCGCCATGGATGAATGATGAATGCCAAACCAGTTCTCAAAGTCTATGGAAGTTTACTGCTCTCCCACCTGCTCTGCTAGAAGCTGGTATGGGAGTGAGTGGAAGCCCAGGGACCTCTCCAGGGAAAGCAGCCCAAGAGCTGTTATTCCACGAAGGAAAAATTCGAAGATGGAGGGTCTTCCTTTGTGCCCCCAATAGGTGAAATCTGGTTAAAATGAATTACAAGAAAAAATTAGATTCGAGTTGGGCACCCTTCAGTTGGGTAATGGCTGTATAAATTGCAGTCTATGAATAGATAGTCTATTACTGGGCCTTAAGAAAGATCTGATTCAGTGACACACGGGAAGACCTGTGTTAACTGAATCAGAACCAGGAGAACAATATACGTGATGACTATAATAATTCCACAAAAACAATGATGAAAGGCAACCAAACTCTGATTAATTATTATAACTAATTCTGGGGGATGAAATATACTGTGTCAATCTCATTAAAAAGGAGGGGGGATCTATGGACGCAGAGTACTGGCTACTCTGGCAGATGAAGTTATTGCATTGGCTAGTTAAGCATTGGCCTAGCTTTCATTTGCTTTGGTACAAGGGATTCCCTGTCCTGTAAAAACAAGAGTTGTCAATAAAACTTTAAAAACAAAATAAAACAAACAGTAAGGACAGCCTTTAAGGGGGAAAGCAGAGGATGTAAGTTTACAAAAGGGCAGCATGCAGTCTGAAGAATGCTTACATAGGAGGAGGTGGGGAAGGGAAAGGCCAAGGAAGTATCGTTTTGCCCCTTCCTCACTTATGTGATATCCTGGCTCTGCCAAGCACTAGTTGTATGACTTTAGTCATAGTCACTTAGCCTCTCCGAGACTCAGTTTTCTTATCTGTAAAATGGGAGTAATTATACTTGGGCTAGCAACTTCACTAGGTTGTTACAAAGATCACAAGCAACGTGTGTGAAACACTCTGGAAACCCTAGAAGCACAATAGCTGACATTTTCTACAACGCTTAAAGGTTGGCGCACCATTCTCCAAAGTTTCATTTGAGCAGTACAATAACCGTAGGAGTTCAGTACTATTATTATCCTGATTTTATAGACAAGAAAGCTGAGACTCGTAGAGGTTATGTGCCTTACCCATGGTTACTCAACCAGTAAATCAGGATGTAGGATTCAAACTTAGGTCTCTCTTGACTCCAGATCCAGCACTTTTTCCTGCGCCGCCAAGTTGCTGCCTCCTTGTGTATGGGGTTGGAGATAGATGAGTGTTTGGGGCATTTTTTTTTAAAAAGCAACAGCTGGGAGAGCTACTTCTTATTCCTTGGCTCAGATTTTCAAAGCTCTGACTGCCATGTTGCTGTGGGGACCAGGTGCAAGTTCTCTGTGCCAGTAAAATCACAGGTCTGGATCAATAATAGTTTTAAAAAATATATTAAATGAATAATCCAGGGAAGACCCAGGTGGTGGTCACCTGGTGTCCACAGCAACATAGACTCCTAAGCCTTGGGAACCAGGGAAATTCACTCTAATTTGGTATGGTGTGGTGGATAGAGAACCAGCCAAGCCTGGCTTCAAGTATTCTCCTGACATATACTGGCTGTGTGACCTTGGACAAGTCCCTTTACCTCCTAGGGCTCTAGGCACCTCTCTAAGACTTTAAGTTGGCAGTGAAGGTACTGATTTGCACTGGTAGAGGGAGTTTCCTCTGGGAATCCAAGGGACCCCTTTAGGGAAAGTAGCCCAAGAGCTGTTATCCCAAGAAGGACAAACTAGAAGATGGAGGGTCTTCCTTTCTGCCCCCAATAGGTGAAATCTGATTAAAATGAATTGCAAGAAAAAATTGGATCCAAGTTGGGCGCCATTCACTTGGGTAATGGCTGAACAAATTGTAGTCCATGAATAGATGGGAGTCCCTACACAAATGAAATCATAGGTCTAGACACTATCTATCCTAGTCTAGAGAAAGTGCTATTATAACAAGGCAGCAAACCTTCCTTATTAAGTAGAAAGGGAGAAAACCTACCGATTTCTTTGTTAGAACTCCTAACTGAAGGTAGGATTTAGTTACATGTAGTTTAAATAAAGAGAAAGGGGCAGTGTGCACAGTGGTAGAGAGCTGACTTTGGAGCTGACCTTGAAAGCCTGAGCCCAGGTTCTATTACTGACACATACTGCCTGTGTGACCCATGCCAAGTCACTAACCTTTCAATGACCCAGGTGACTCCGAAACTAAATTATAGAGCAGGTACTCATCTCAATCGTTAGAATTTCCTCACTTCCCTAGAAGTTCCTTATACTGATAAAATTACAGGATTGGATAAATAATTAATTATTATTTAAACTGTATTAAATAAATAACCAAAGGAAGGTAATATTACCCTGCTCTACCTCCTCCCTGTTCTGATGTCTCTGAAAGAGACTTGGAATAGGTTCACGACGTGACTGTACCAAATAATAGCTATATGGCTTTGACTGAGACTAGCACCAAATGGATAGAGGACTAGTTTTAAAGTCAGGAAGATCTGAATTCAAATGCTGTCTATGGCTGCTGTAATCTCTCGGTGCTCCCGGGGCAACTCTCCAAAAACCAATGGGTTGCCTAATTGTGTGTTTCCACATGGGCAGTGCTCTCAATTGATGAAATCACAGGTCCAGACAAAAACAAAAACAAAGACTTTGGCCAAGTTACGTAGCTCCAATGGGCCTCAGTTTACTCAACTGCAAAATGCACCACCTACCTGTTATGAGGATTAGAAATGATGTCATACCCACAGGTCACCCCTGTACACCTTTCTGACCAGAATCACCTACACCAAGACTGGGTTTATGTTCTGGGTGATATCGTGATACGTGGCTGGGCGGCTCTCCTGGGGCTCCCGCAATTGTGCAAGAGGTTTATAGTCCTGCTCAGTACCAATAAATCTCTGACAGATTTTCTTCCTGGTAATGGGTTTGCCCTGAAACTCTCTCAGCTAAATCTCATTTTTCACTTAAAGAAATGATGTAAATGTTTAAGTTAGATTAAATTTTACAGGCACTGAGGCAGCTCCTTCTGTTACCTCTCCTGTGATTCCAGCTTAGGCAAGATACGATAACTCGTTTCTGAGCTCAGTAAGGGAGTCAGATTCATTTGCAGCAAACCTAAAAAAATCCATTAATATTCTCCATGATATCAGATAAGGAAGAACAGAAGTGGGGGATGAGGGAGGGATAGGAGGTGGAGGTTGGGGGCGTGGGGTGGGCAGCCACCAGGATCTTTCATTTAAGAAAAGGGAGAATTTCTGGACATCAGAGGAAGTTTTCCTAACACAAAGGCTACCTCATTCTCAGCCATTAGCTTTCCCAACAGCAAACCTTGTGTCACAGGAAAAGCCTGGGTCCTGTCCCACACTCCCCAATTAACAGGCACAGTCGCATATGTATTTTCAGCAGATTTTCAAGAATGTGGATGTTCACTGGGAAAAATGTATGTGGCTAAGTGGGCAAATGTGGAGGACACTGAAGAGGAATTCAGCCAATATAATCTATTAATAAGTAGGTAGATGGGAAAGAAGAAATGTTGGTGTGGGAGTTTAAAGGACTCCAGAAAGAGGAGAAATTAATGAAATGGATCTCTTCAGAGCAGAGAGGTGGGAATAGCTCAGATTCTTACAGCATTCTTTAGCCTCACAACAATGGATAGGCATGATGGATCCTTTTAAAATTTTTGCCCAGTTTTCTCTTCAGTGGGAGGAACTCTCAGTATGGAAATACCCTCCACTGAGGAAGACTGGCAACTCATTTCTAAATTATATTTTTAGAGAGTTGCCTAGGGTGCTGAGATTTTAAGGAACTTATTCCTGGTCATACAACTAGTATAAATCAGAGGAAAAATTTGAACCCCGGTCACCCTGGATCTAAGGTCAGGCCTCTATCTACTAAAGCACAGTAAAACCTCTCAAGTCTTAATGTCACCATTTTACACATGAAGAAACTAAAGTTCTATAATATCTAACAGAACTAGACTTGGGGTTAGGAAAGGCCTAGGGGAACATCCCACCTCCAACTGGAACCATTTACTCTGACTGCAGATAGGTCATTTAACTTCTCTGAGACTCAGTTTCCTCATTTGCAACATGGTGTAATAGTAATTAAGGTGGGCTTTTTGCTGTTCTCTTAAGTGCCTTTAAGGATTCTCGCCTTTGTTTGAATGGGGCAGATAAAGTGGGATTTTTGCCTTGGTGTGTTTCTCAGCATTAAGACGATCAGAGAGTCATTGATTTGTATATGATGTGATACTAGGGATGGGAACGTTCCAACACCCAGCCTGGGTGAGATCAGAGCCCTCAGGGCTCTGAATTGGATATGATTGAGGAGAGCTTAGCTTTTGACTTTCGGGGCACACTGATGGAAGGAGTGTTGAGACTCTGGGCAAGCTGCAAACTGCCCCCCCAGCTTTGCAACCCAGATGTTGGTGTTTCTCTGGTAACTATGAATTGTGATTTAAATCAGACAGGGTCTGCCTGTTGATGTTTGTAATTTCTATTTGTATTTGCCTTGAAGTTCAGGGGGCTGATCTTCTCCCCCTGAACTGTGAATGATATTTGTATGTTTGATTAAACTGAGGTTGTTAACCCTATGTGGGACAGCAACTTCACCCAAAATTAAATTCAGAGGCTTCTCAAGTAGAAAGTAGAAAAGGAATTTTATTATGATCCTGGGGAAGGGTGGTCTCCAAACCGATAGACAATCAGTAGGGAGAGGCAGTGCCCAGAGGGCAGAACTCAGCTACATACTCCAACACAAACAACCCCCACCTACCACTGACCTTTTATTGTCATTGGTGGAGTTCAGGCTCACAATCTAACTGCAGAAATCTACCCCAGGTACAAGAAAAAAGGAAACGCTAGTTTTGCCAATACCATTTCTTAAGAACTCTTTTATCCTTATTTGGCAAGGCTCTTGCTAAGGGAGGTCAGGCTGCTCTAAGTTTAGGATTCCTACAGGTCCTACAGGTCAGGTGATTTTTAATAACTCGAAACTTAGGCCTAGCTGTCAGTCAGAAGCCCTGAGCCATGCTGAAAAGTCCTCACTTTTATTTATCCCACTCAATTTACAGAAAGGCTGAAGTTTAGATTCCATGAGAGGTCTTCACCATCCCACTCAACCCCTTAAAGCTGCTTTCCTTAGAAAAGCAGATCAAAGAACCTGTGTTGGCAGCTTTCTGTGTGCTGGTTGTTGGTAGGTCTTACATCCCTACAGCAGCTGCTAGCAGATTGTTGCTACACACAGGGATAAAGATACCTATAGAACCTACCTCATGAGGCTGTTGTGAGGCTCAAATGAAATAATAATAATAATAATAATAATGATAATAATAGTAAATAGCATCTATAGAGTACTTTAAAGTTTGCCAAGTTTGATCCTCCCAACAGCCCTGTGAGACAGGCGCCATCAATATCCCCATTTTATTGAAGAAAGTGAAGCACAGAAAAAATTAAGTGACTTGCCCAGGATCACATTGCTAAGTAAATGTCTGAGGCAGGATCCAAAAGCAGGCTTTCCTTGGTCCAAGTCAAGGCAGAAGTAATGGTAATGGTGGTGGCCTGTGGTGAGGTCTAGTACATGTTAGTTATATGACCATAGATAGGCAATAATCTCTCTGGGCCTCAGTTTCCTCATTGGTAAAATGAGGGGGTTGGAGTCAGTGTCCCTTCCAGCTCTAAATCTAGTCTCCTAGCACTACTTTGTAAATGTCAGGTAGGAGTAGCAGCAGCAGCGGTGGTGGTAGTAGTGGTAGTAGTAGACACAGCAGTAGCAGCAGTAAGTAGTCAAGCCAGAACCTGAACCCAGGGCTTCTGAGTCCAAGTTCAAGGCTCTTTCCACTGTAACATATTGCTTCTTAATAGTCTAGCATAATCTCAGAATGTGATTAAAAAAAAACCACCGGATGTCAATAACTGGCTTGTCAACTTGTCATCAAGGAAATGTACCAGCAACCGCTGGAAAAGGGGACCATCTTGTGCAGGATCCCTGGGCAGCAGGGATCCATCTTAGGAGACACCCCTAACCTACAAAACCTTTCCTTAAGGAAAGGCCTTCTTCCAGGAAGGTCCTAGAACAATTTCCAGTTGTCCTATGTAGTCAGAAGGTTCAAATCAATTCAATTCCACAAGCATTTACTGTTGACCCTATTGTGTCAACAACCCGGCTGGCAGCTTCTGTGGGGGTATAAGATTCACCCACAGCCAACACCCAGAAAGGTGCCAACAGCACAGGTTCTTTCGATCTGCTTAATTAAGGAAAGCAAGGTGAAGGGGTTGACAAGCTTACTTTTAATTCAAATATCATTCAGTTAGTTCAGGGGAAAAAAACCAGCACCCTGAACTTCAAAACAAAATGCAAACAAATTACAGACATCAACAGACTTTGTCTGATTCAAGTCCCAACAGATAGTTACCACAGTTCAACAAAGTTTCAACATCCGGGTTTACAAGCTGGAGGGCTCCTTAGCTACAGCTGCCCGGAGTCTCCTCATCAACACCATCTCCAGAGCCCCGCACCAATAGCTCTGTCTTCCCTTCTTATAGGGCTTTAGACATCATCAGACATCATCTGAATCACCAGAGCTCAGGCTCTGGTGATTGGTTCTTGAGTTGGCCCCTCCCCTTAGGACCCTGGGATGTTCACATCCACATGGATTACATTAACACCTAATGGGGTTTGGGCCTGGGGCTTAGCACCTAGTAAAGCTCACTGAGATAAATTGAGTCACTCAAAGAAAACAAAGACAATTCTGGTTACACCTATGCCAGGCACTGCTGAGTGCTGAGGAGACAAAGACAAAAAATAAAACCATCCCTGCCTTCGATATCCTATTGGAGGATTGTGGTTGTTGAATTATTTCAGTCATGTCTGACTCTGTGAGTCAGAATATCCCCTCTTTTTGGGGTTTTCTTGGCAAAGATACAGCAGCAATTTGCCATTTCCTTCTCTAGCTCTTTTTACAGATGAAGAAACCAAGGCAAACAGGGTTAAGTAACTTGTCTAGTGTCACATAGCTAGTACGTGTGGGATGCTGGATTTGAACTCAGGTCTCCTTGACTCCAGGCCCAGCCCTCTATCTACTGTACCACCTGCCCAACTGTGAGATTAACTCTTTCTAATGCAAAACAGAAAGGAGTCCAGTGCCCCTCCCAGGGTCCCCTGTGGCAATTAAGAGGTGATCTGGGGGAAGAAGTTAACATGCTGTAGCTGGGAACAGAATTTGCTCATTGGCACTTCAGCAGTTGCTGCGCTTGGTGCCCAGGTAGTAAGGCAGAAATGGGGAGGTTGGGAGCTTGCCCAGCAGTGTGAGGAGGGGTTGTGGGACTGTTGGAGGGTAATGGGTGAAGGGTAGGTATTCTGCATAGAAGACAAGCCCTACAGATGGTTATTGCAGTGAGGATGAGATCTGAGCTAGCTTTCCACCCTCTGATGAGGTGATCATACACCTGAGGTCACACTGTCCCCTTGGGATCATGCCACAGGCCTCACTCACCCTTACTTTGGAGACCAGTGCTTTACTGGCCTGCAACCTTACTCAACAATGTGATAGAGTCCCCCTAAAAGCTAATACCAACTTAGACTACATTGAAAGAGAAATTGTGTCCAGGATTAGGGAGATGATAGTCCTGTTGTAGCCTTCCCTGGTCAGACTTCATCTGGTGATTTTGCACAGCCCTCCCTCGCTTAAGTGCAATTCACTTCAGGGTCATGGCATCACTTCCCCGATGTCATGGTCCTCTTTGAGAACGAAGGACAAACAACAACAACAGTTCTGTGGGCTAAATTTTAGGTAGAACAGTGATAACTTGAAGAGCATTTAAAGGAAAACACCATATTCAAGGGCCTTTAGATCATGCCATACGAAAATTGGGTAAATAGGAATAACTAGGCTTTATATCAGGTTTTAAGGTTTATAAAGTACTTGATAGCAGCTAGGTGGCTCAGGGGATAGGGCTGTGGGCCTGGAATCAGAAAGACCTGAGTTCAAATCCAGCCTCTGATACTTACTACCTATGTGACCTTGGACAAGTCACTTAACCCCTATTTTCCTTAATCCACTGGAGAAGGAAATGGCAAACCACTTCAATATCTTTGCCAAAAACAAATAAATCCAACCCATAGACAGTACTGAGGTTACAAAGAGTTGGACACAACTGAATGATAACAACTATAAAAGTGCTTTACAAATATTAACCTAGGAGGTAGATGCTATTCTTATCCCCATTTGACAAGTAAGTAAACTGAGGCAGAAAGAAGGGTGAAGTGGCTTGCCCACCAAGGTCACATGTTTGAGGCTGGATTTGCACAGAGGACTTCCTGGCTTCAGATCCAGTGCTCTATTTATTACACCACCTAGCTGCCTCTAGGCTGAGGGAACTATGGATGTTTACCTTAGAGAAGGAAAGACTAAAGGGGAGCATTGGCTGTCTTTAAATACTTAAAGTTTGGCCTTAAAGAAGAAGGTTTCTACTTGTGCTTGGCTCTGGAGGACAGAATTGGAAGCAGATTTATGGGTGGAAGGTGCAAAGAGGCAGATCTCGGACAGATGCAAGGAAGGCTTCCTACTAATAAGAACTATCCAAAAATGGGATGAGCTGCCTCCAGCACTTGGACATGGTGATTTCCCTCCCCCATTGTGGTGGTTGGTTGCTTGGTTGGTTGTTGTCCTTTGGTCTCAAAGAGGACCAAAATGACATCACTGTGTTAGAGTCAAGTTTCAGTGTGTCCGACTGTGGCTGATCAGACCAATAGAAGCTCGGCATGTTCTACCACAGGTCAGGCACAAATAATCCATGTGAACATTTGGGGTGGATTCTCTAAATTTGTGCATCTTGAATTTCTTTTGAAATTCTGCTTTGCTCATAGAGCATAGCACCTTCCCTGATGAGGGCATGCCATGCTGAATGGTCTTGCACCAGTTTCTCCCATGTTACACTATCAGTTCCAAAGTTCTTAAGAGAGACCTTGAGAGTGTCCTTGTATTGCTTCTTCTGTCCACCATGTGAACGCTTGCCCTGTGTGAACTCTCCATAAAATCATCTTTTGGCAAGTGTATGTTTTTCATTTGAAAATGTGGCCAGCCCATCAGAGTTGTGCTCTCTGAAGCAGAGTTTGAATGCTTGGCAGTTTAGTTGGAGAAAAGACCTCAGTGTCTGGTGCCTTATCCTGCCAAGTGATCTTCAGAATCTTTCTAAGACAATTCCAATGGAAGTGATTCAGTTTCCTGGCATGGTGCCCCCATTGTAGATCTTTCATCAAAGCCTGAATGTGAACCTGTCAGGAAAGATGTAGGAGGGATTCTTCTCAAAGTATAGGCTTTACTAGCTGGTTTCCAAAGTTTCTTACAACTCTGACATTCTGTGATCCTGAGGCTCCCTCATTGA
The DNA here is from genome assembly GCF_011100635.1 of Trichosurus vulpecula. Taxonomy (NCBI): domain Eukaryota; kingdom Metazoa; phylum Chordata; class Mammalia; order Diprotodontia; family Phalangeridae; genus Trichosurus; species Trichosurus vulpecula. Next base: position 56,538,840 of record NC_050579.1, read on the forward strand.
AGCATCTACACAGAGTACTAGATCTGGAGTCAGGAAGACCTGAATCCAAATTCTGCCTTGGACCCTTGGGAGGCTCACAGCTTCTGTTTGCCTCAGTTTTCTCATCTGTAAAATAGGGATAATAATAGTCCCTGCCCTATAGGGTTGTTGTGAGGATCAAATGAGATAATATTTGTAAAGCACTTTGTAAACCTTAAAGTGCTATATAAATGGCCACCATGAAGGTTATATTAACAAATGTGAGGGTTAGGAGCAAGTCCATAGTCGGAGATTCTTTAGAACCTTATCCTGAAAGAGGGCACACAGTCTGGAGGTTTGGGAAGAGCCTAGTGGGGGAAAAGACAAGTTAAATGAGCAGAAAGATAAATAGATGTAGAATTTGACCTTGTTTCAGGCAGTGTTCCTGTTTCAGGTCTTCTGGCAGGGTTTGGACCCGCTAAGGAGATCTATGTTGCTAAAGACTCTAGGATTTGTATTTCTTCCTATCCTGGGAAGAGAGGGAGCCACCTGGAGATTAGGGCTAAAGGCTGGCGTTTCCCCCTATGGCAAGTGTTTGAAGGCTCTTTGGAGGGGTAGGAAAGAGGATACACAGAGAGTATGGATGTGATAGGGCTTCCTTGCTCCTATGTAACAGAAGAAACAGCCCTGGTGGTATCTCCCATGCCTCAAAGGCAGAAGCTGAATGTACAAGATATAAGATGCTTACTCAGTGGCTCTGAAGAAAGGGGGAAAAAACCAGATATGGAGGAGCTAGGGCACCTTATCCCTTTCCCCTTTTTTCTAGATGGATGTGACTGGTACCCATTTCTAAGCTGCCTCCTTTTATTCTGTTAAAGACAGCTTCCAATTGACCAAATCTTATTTCTTATACACACCAGCGGCTGACCCTTCCCTTGTATTTCCTTGTGTCCCTTTGCTTGAAGCACGAGGCTGTGGGACATGTCTGAGACCCACGTTGGAGAGTCACCTTTCCTAGCATGTGGCTGGGATCCCAACCCCCTCAGACCTTTGTCAGGGAGTTTTCTGTAACTGGGGCACATACACGAGTCATTCTTGTGTTTCATAACTGTATCTCCAAGTATAGCTGAGTCCAACTATGAGCTTAGGTCTTCTAAATCTGTCTCATCAGACTACAAACCTAATGTAGCAACCCTTAGGGTAACATCTCTTAAAACTAAATATCTTATCCTTGGAAGAAGTGGGGGAAGGGGAGGGAGGGGAGAGGGTAAGGGAAAGGAAGAGATTTTATTTGGGTGTGAGCAAAGCGAAAATTTATATATATACATATATATAAAAAACATGGGAACTTTATATAACATTGTATATGACAATTGGGAACTGGGGCTCCCATTAGATCTTCTTTCTATAAAATAAGGGGCTGGAGGCAACATGATACGGTGCTGAGTACGCATTTAATTTGGAATCAGAATACTAGGTTCGAATACCAACTCTGCTACTTAGTAGCTGTGTGACCAGGGGCAAATCACTTCACCTTTCAGCCTCAGTTTCCTTTCTTGATCCTTACAGCTATGAATGGCCTTTCTTTTTTTTTAAATATTATTTTGTATTGGGCTAACTGCATACTTTGTAAACATTAAAACACTATATAAACGTCACCTATGATCATCTCTCTGCCTCTGTGAAAGCCATCCACCATGCCTAGACTCCCTACTAACCTACTTCTCTTGGAATCCTCAGACTTCTTAAAAGCCCAGCTCTCATCAGAAGCCTTTTTTCATCCCTGCTCTCCCTCCCCAGAGGCTAGTGTCTACCCCACTCCCAAATAACTTTGTATTTATTTTGTATACCCCTATGGAGTACCTCTCTGGGCTCACTGATCTAACTCCCATTTGCATTATCAGGCCTGTCCCTGGAGGGAAGCCACTATCATTCTTCTTAGGGTTCTAGGGATTGATTAGGTCTAGACCTTCAAAAATTCCAGACCTTCTGTCCATTTAGAGTGGTGAGAGAAACCCCATCCTTACATCAGAAGGTAAACACCTTGAGGCCAGGGACTATTTTATTTTTGTCTTTAGATCCCTAGTACCTACCATAATACCTTGCACAAAGTTGGCTTTTAATATTTGTGGAATTGAATCTGTAAAATTACTGGGGGTGGGAAGGTGGGCATGGGCAGGCAAGGACTGGCCAGGAGTTGAACTAGATTATGTCTAAAGTGTATCCGGTTCTAAAGCCTGTGATCCCATGAATAGCCTCTAAAATTCCCTCTAATGCTAACATTCCATGATTCAGAATGTTGGAAAGACAGGAGGGAAAGCTTACTGTGAACTAAAAGGTATTTTATATTTCAGGGGGGAAAAAACTACCCTGTTCTCATGCTTGAAGTCACTTTTTCCTCTCTGCTTCACCCTGAATAGTGCCATGGGTACACGTGTATATTGGTGCCATTTACATCACAGCTAGAAGTGTGCCCTTGAAGGTAAAATTGTTCCAGTGATTAGAATCCAGGAGTGAGTAAGGCAATTAAAGAGAGAAAAGTGCCTTCTCATCTCTTTAATACTATTTGTTGGACCAGCACAGACGCAGTCTCCCCCTTTTATAAATACTGCCTAAGACTGTATTTTTAACTAGAGTTATGCAGGCATAAAACTTCCTGGGTTTGCACTTTTCTATTAACCTGAACATACTGGGAATGCTCAGCAGCCATGAAGTGGTGAAAATGCCAAAGAAATTAATGACTTTGTGCTGTACTACAGAAACGTGTCCACTAATATTTGAAATTTTAGGTCCCACGACATCACTCAAATTTGCTGACTGAAGCTGAGAGGCCCTGGTTCTCTCTGTCTGACTGGATTAGGGTAGATAGCTTTTCTCCTATTCCCACATCTCTTTTTGTCCAATTTTCTCTGTCTCTGCCTCTCTCTGAAACATACACTGCTTGAGAGCAAGAACTAATTTTTGTCTTTGTATCTCCACATTTGGCATAGTGCCTGCCTTGTACATAGCAGGTCCTTACCCTTTAACAGATGTTTGATGTATTGAATTAATTCTCTTTCTTTCTCCCTCTCTCCCCCTTTTCTCCTTCTCTCTCCCTCCTTCTTTCTCCTTCCCTCTCCCCTCTCTACCTTCTTCTCCGTTTTCTCTTTTTTGCTCCCTTTCCCCCCTCTTCGTCCTTCTCTTTTTCTCCTCCTTCCTTTCTCATTTGCTCTCTTTTTCTCCCTTTCCCTCCTCTCTTTCTGTCTCTCTCATCTCTCCCCTCTCCTTTTCTCCCGTATCTCCCCCTCCTTCCCTCCTTTTCTCTCCTCCCAACTCTTTATCACACACCTGTTTTCCTAGGGTTAATTTAGAGTGTTATTTATAAAAGATCAGAAAGCACTAATGCATATGGAACAGGTTATGATTTGTTTCGCAAGGGACACATTTGAATAGGTTAAAAAACAAATACACCAAACTCCAGTTCTCTCATTAAAAATTCATGTGAAATCAACATTTATTGGGCTTGAAATCCATAATTTTCAATGTCTTTGAGGGAAATATTACAAGCTTTGTGAGACATTTAGCCAGGCCATAAATCAATGTCACGTTGGAGAAGTGAACTTCCGGGCCTTCATCATTCACATGCTGCTCAGCCGATGACATTTGTCATAGCTGACTGAGTGTATGTGCCAAGTAGGCCGTGACACCAGTGTTGCCTGGGGATACTCAGGATGCATTTTTGTGCAGTTGCCGTCTCAGTAGGAGCCCTGTTATATATTGGCTTCTCTTTGCCTAGGTTGCTGAAAAGGGTGGGATTTTATAAATCAAGCAATCGATAATGTGTTTTTTATGTGAAAGACCCTGTGAGGAATACAATGTATGAGGCCATCCATGCCTGTGAGGAGCTTACAGACTGTTTGAAGAGATGGGAAGCCCATGTAAGAAGATTAGTATATTATTGAATCTAAAATTGAACTGAAGGAAAAGAGGAAATTGGACAGCACTTTAAAACAAAAGACATTTTATTGATAGCCTTTGTTTCTACATCGTCTACATTTCTCGACATATCCTTACCATGTTCCCTCATAGAATGACAAGCCTTAAAGTAACAAAAAATTAAAAGAGGAAAAAACAATTCTGCAAAATTAACCAACACATGGAAAAAATCTGACATGTGAGATAGTCTTGATGCTCTTTGATGGTCTGAAAGTCTTCTTCTTCATTCTTACTGTTTTCCCCCCCATTATTTCTCTTGAGATTCTAGACCTTTTGCTCCTCCCAATAAATTTGTTGCTATTTTGTCTAGCTCTATAAAGTATCCCCTTGGTAGCTTGAGTGGCTAACACTAAATCTGTAAATTAATTTAGGCTGTCATAATTTCGCTTAGATCAAGCCACCATGTCATTTCCTGGTTATTCCCAAACCCTGCCACCGTACCGTACTGCTCCCCACCTTATGGCTCCTCCTTATGTGCTGTCTTCCCCCATTAGAATGAAATCTCCTTAGGGCAGAGACTGTCTTGCATGTTTATATTTGTCTCCCTAACCCTAAGCACAGTGACTTGTACAAAATAAGTGCTTAATAAATGCTTTTACACTGATCCAATTTGGTTTGATATCTGTTGGGAAACAGCCTAGTGTAGTAGATAGGGCACTGGACTGATGGCCAGAAAGTCCTATGTTCAAATCCTGATTCATTCACTTACTACCTGTGTAATACTGGGCAAATAATCTGACCTCTCAGGCCTTTAATTTCCTTATCTGCAAAGTGGAGGTGAGCTTAATGGCCTCTAAGTTTCTTTCCATCTTTAAACCTGTGATCATGTGAGATTGAGGTGATATCCAAGTGAAAATGCCCAACAGGCAGTTAGTAATATGGACCTAGAACAGAGTTCCAGAGCTGGACATATAGGTTTGGCAACTGTTTCAGGCTGCTGTCAAGTTTCCACTTTGAGACGTTTGATGTCACTTTTTCATTGCTGCAATAACCATTGTCACTCAAGCTATTGGGAACATCCATCACTGATGGGTGTTCTTGCTGCTTCACTTGCCGCATGGAATGGTCACAGTCTAGAATCTGACAAGAGTCTAGCACAGCTGGAGGAGTTGCTTCACAAGACTCACCTTTAAAATGATTGCTCCGACCTTAAAACACACACACACACACACAACCACAAGACTTGGAAATTGCTTTAGAACTAAAATTGACAATGAGTTTCTCCAGACTGTGTGGGAACAATGATTGTTGACCCTTCTCTGCTTCTGAATAACTGCTTTGCTTTCCATCTGGGCATATGGAGAGAAGCAATCTTTGGAGGATGCCAGAAAAAGCAGTCTTACCTTGGATTCCTGAGTTGGCTTTATGGCTAAGAATAGATTCAAGGCAGCTGAGTAAAACCATGAGAATTGGGTATCTTGTTCTCTTTTTGAAATAACTCCTCTAATTTAAAAAATGAATGCCCTTGTGGCACGATGCCCTGTAGGCGAACAACAACAAGGGAGAGTCGTTTTCAGAGCACTTGAGGGAGATTAAAGGCACTTTAGAGATTGCGTTGTTATTGAAAGAATTTTAGGAATGGCATTATCCAAATCATATCCCTCCTTTAAGGCATTGAGGAAGGAGACTCCTCGGTTGGTTTTATCATCAAAATTGGAGACAGGAAGTCTTGAGTTCTAATCCTATCTTTAAACATCACTCCTTCAATGGCCGAGGGCACATCATATGACTTTCATGCCTCTTTTCCCACATCTGTAAAAAGAAGCTAATCAAGGGTGTTGGGAGGCTTAATTAGTTAATATTGCCAAGTGTTTTGAACATGAAAAGGACATCATAAATACCCACTGTTCAGCTCTCCTTTTAAGGAATGAAGAAGGGGTGAAACTAGATTTAGCAAATTATATTGCCCACAAATTATAAGGTAGGGCAAATAAAGGTTGGAAAGCTAATTTACCCTTCAACTAATTTCTCCAGTTTATTTCCCTTGACGTTGGCTAAACATAATCTCCATCCTAAAAAGAAGCGGGTGGGGGGAGAGAGGCAATAAGCATCTCAATAGCACCTGCCATGCTAGGCACTGTGCTAACTACTTTATAAGTTTTATATCATTTGGTCCTTCCAACAACTCTGTAAGACAGGTACCGTTATTATCCTTGCTTTACAGTTGAGGAAACTGAGGGTAAGTGACTTACCCAGGGTCACACAGCTAGTAAATATCTGAATCCAAATTTGAACTCAGATCTTCCTTACCCCATGCCCAGGGCTCTAGCCACTGCACTACCTAGCTCCTCAAAGGGCTAGGGCCCCTTCTTGGTAGCCTTAGGAAATTTATTAGGACAGAGAACAGGAAAAAAAGGCTTATCTACTACAGGGCAAGATATCTAGCTGGGCTGCAGACTGGCAGAATCAACCTCAGGTGCTTACAGCAAGATCATTACAGTGCAATGTAATTTTGACAAAAAGCTCCATTTGAGGTTCAGAGAGAAGAGCTAGGCCTGTTTGGTATCCTGAAGCAGTCTTCTGAAGGTCATGCTTTGTTCTTAGTACTACGGAGCCTCTCTCTCCTCCAGAATCACCAGAGTCCCGTGGCAACGCAAAAGTCAAGATAATTGGTGATGGCCCAGGATGCAGTGGGTGACATTGGCCTTTCTAAATTAAAGTCTTTCCCAGATCTCAGTTTGGTCCTCTTTGAGAAGGAAGGATGAACAACCAATCAATCAACCAATCGAGCTTATCTTACTTTAGCTATCAATGCTCTAACTAGTCATTTTTGTGCTTAGGGGAAGATAGGGGTCAGAAGCTTTGCCCGGGGGGAAGAAGCTTACCTTGGGATACCACAAGTTTGTCTGTTCTACTAAAATCTACTCCAGCCACTAGGCTGGGGAGGTGGAAGTCAGGAGCTTGTAGGGAGAGGGCATGTGAAATAAAGGGGGAGGAAGAAATAAATGCTGGGGCCTTCGTTGGAGGTAGGGCTGAGCAAGAGAGGAAACATGCCCTAAGAAGGTACTAGTCAGCTCCCTTTAAAATGCCCCCTGCCTTGGACAAAGCTCTGGTGGTTCCACTCTAGGTACTACTCAGAAAGCAATTCTCATCATCTTTTCTTCCTCCCTGCCCCCGCCCCACCCCCCCACCCTTCACCCCCACCCCCACAAGAGGGAATGTCTTTGCTGCAAACTTCTAAGATACTGAAGGTTTTCATCTGTGGAATTTTTTTTCCACCCACACCTATACATTATGACTCCATATCTTCTCTTTTGCAAACTTTCATTTAGAACTAAAAAATGTCAATTCCCACCATTTCAAGTAAAGCATTCCAGAGCCAGAGGCACCAGTCTCAGTCATGTTTGCTTCTGGGGAAAACCTAAGTCAGGATCTAAATGGAAAAAAAAAATCCTTAAATTTTTTCTTTTAATCCCAGGCTCCAATGCAGCTGTCTCTGCATTTTAGTTGTCTTACAGTAGAAATTATGATATTCAGTTCCCAAGAACGAAAGCTCCTTGGAAACATGATCTTTTTTTCTTAATGGGACAAAGCTGGGACTAATGGGTATTTCATTTTTAGCTCATTTCTGTTATTAGAATCCTTGATATATTGTCGTAATAAGATGGTGGACCTCTTAGGCCACCTAGGCCCATATAGTACATTTTACATTGTTTAAATCTAAGCTATTAAAACTTAAAACTGCCCTAGGACTTTTGGATTATGCTGGAGATAAGGAAAATTAAGCCCAAGAAGTGACCTAACATCACACGAATAAGCGTCTAGGGTAACATTTGAACACAGGTCCTTTGACTGCAGAACCAGTATTCTTTCTGCTACTGCTGCTTTTGTCTAAATGAAGGAACCAAGATAGCTTGGTGTTCTTTGTCCTTTTTCCTGCTGACCTTTCAGAAGATAACAATATAGTCTCTGGAAGTTCTGAGAGAAAGACATGATTGAATGGCTCAATTGAGTCAGTGTGGAGGGAAGTTTTCTTTGACAAGATAGTGTATAGAGAGCATTGGACTTGGAGTCAGGAAGATTTAGGTTCAAATCTTCCCTCTGACACTAATTAGCTATGTGTCCACACTTAACAATTATACTAGCTCACAACTCTACAGCACTTCAAGGTTTACAAAGTGCCTTACCTAATCAAGCATTTACCCCTTAAGCATCTGGGTAAGTATTCTGCCAGACGGTTTGCTAGGCGTTGGGGCTCATTTGCTTCTCAGGACAATTCTGTGAGGTAGGTACTACAACTCTACCCCATTTCACAGATGAGGAAACTGAGACCCAGAGAGGGTAAACAACTTGGTCGAATACACAACTAGTAAATGTCTGAGGCAGAATTCAAACCTTACTATGCCAACCTAAGCTTCAGTTCCCTCCTCTACAAAATAAGGATAACAGTATCTAATCATCTCAAAACATTGTTATGAGAATCAGTGCCATAAAGTATATAAAGTACTTCGCAATCTTTAAAAGTAATATATAAATATTGGGTGTTAAATTACATAGCACAGAGCAATTACATACTGAAATGGAGAGGACTTCTTTTGCTGAGCCTGTTTGGGGTTCTTCTTGGCAAAGATACTAGAGTGGTTTGCTATTTCCTTTGCCAGCTCATTTAACAGAGGAGGAAACTGAAGTAAACAGGGTTAAGTGACTTGCCCAAGGTCACACAGCTAGTAAGTATCTGAAGCTGGACTTGATCTCAGGTCCTCCTGATTCCAGGGCCAGCACTCTGTCCTCTGGGCCACCTAGCTGCCCTAGGCGAGGATAATGAGATTAGATAGATGGTTAGAGAGAGGTCTCCACATTGTAGGTATGGTTTCCCAGGACAATGCACAAGGCATCCTAGATGTGGTTCTATTCACAGATGGTAAATCCTCTGTAGCTTAGTTCTAAAGAATCTGTTTGAATGAGGAGTGGTTGCTAGTGTGTTATTGACTCAGCTCCTTATTTAATAGACAGAGCAAAAATGTGAGTTATGTGAAGGATGACACATTGGAACTAAACATCTATCTGGATACTTTTCTCCTCACCTCCTCCAGGGGTCTTCTTCCTCATTAAATGAGACAATTCTTCCTTCCTCCCCTCTTCCTACCTTTGTCCTCCTCGGAAGTCCTCCACTGTCACAGAACCAGAGACTCTTAGAGTTGGAAACCTCAGACATCTAGGCCTACCTACACCCCAAAAGGAGTCACCTCTAGATCATTTCTACCATCTCCAACATTAGGGAATGGGAGTTTTTCAGCCACATTTTGAATCCACTCATTTCATTCATACATTAGTTCATTCATTGAGGCAACTAGGTGGCATATATAATCAGTGATGCATGCTGTGAGAAGATACATCCATGCCATCAGTGAGAAAAGTGGACATACAAAGGTCCAATATAGAGTGGTAACTACAGGGTGTTCCTAAAGTCTGGACACACAGGCAAAAATGCATATTTTCAAGAAATGAAATGAATGAAATGTTCAACAACATTTTATTTAATTGGAATATTAACAAATAACATCTTCAATATGACTTCCATCATTTGTGATGGAAAGGTTGATGTGCTTTGCAAGATTCACGTGAACTTGATGCAATAACTCTACATTTCCTATGTGCCAAGACTTTAGGAACACCCTGTACATAGGGAGCACATGAGGCCAGGGAACTGATATGGAATGACAATTCATATCTTCAATACTCCAAGCCCACAGGGGTCTTCTGATGATATCATCCCACTGCTTCCATTGGCACCATGCTTGCTGCCTGCCATGATTCTGGTTCTAGAGGCAGCTAAGTGGTGCCATGGATAGAGTGCTGAGTCTGCAGTCAGGAAGGCCCATCCTTGGACACTTATTAGCTGTGTGAAATTTGTAAAGTGCTTAGCATAGTGCCTGGCACAGAGGAGATACTTTAATAAATGCTTGTTCCGTCTCTAATTTCATTGGACAAACATTGGGAACCAGCCAACTATAGGAATGATCCAAGAAAGGTGGAGTGATGTGATGGAAAGGGTCCATGACCTGGAGTCATGAAAGACCTGGGGTCAAATTCCCTCTCTAACATAGAGACCTGTTTTGTTGCCTTTTTTGTATGCCCAGAAATTAGCAGACTGTCTGGCACAAGGTAGGCACTTAATGTTTATTGGGTGGCTGATGGACACTTAGTAGTGGTGTGATCATGGACAAGTCACTTAAAATCTCTGTGGAATCAGTTTCCTTAGTTATAATGATGACTATAATAATGTCTCTTGTAGCTGCTTCATGAATCAAATGAGATAAGGGCCTTGCCAGGCTTAAAGACCTATGGCAATGTTAACTATTATTATTCCCACCCACATGGGTGGGGCTGATGCTGGACCCTTGCCCAGAGGGGTAGAGAAGAGCCCAGGCCTGGCTAATTATTAGCAAGAGTCAGTTCAGTCAGGGGTTATCTGGAAGAAATGAGGCAAAACAGTCCAGGAAAGGGTAGGAATTTAGAGCACAGTCCAAGGTCATTCCAGCTGTTTGGAATAAAGGAAGGGCAAAGGAGAAATGGGTCCCATTTGGGTAAAAATGAAGTCATCGGGTCTCACCTGATCTAAACTATAATGCCAAATGCTTGCTCTTATTTTGTTAGTTAATTCATTTTATACAGTGGGCAAAGTGCTGATTCTGGAGCCAGAGGCCCTGGGTTCAAATCTCACCTATGACACTATCTATGCGAACCTGGGCAAGTCATTTACCTTGGGTTCCAATTTACGTACCTGTAAAATGAAGGGGCTGGTTTAGATGGTGTTTGAAGTCTCTTCCATCTCCAGGTCTAGGATCTGGTACTTATGCTATAGTAACCCCTACTTTGACCTATGCCAAGCCCTGGAAGAGAGCAGTTATTAGCTGCCAGTGACAACAACAACTGTGGCCATTTTGTATCTACAATGTTGCTTGCAGCTGCTGTGGAGGTATAAGGCCAGTAACACTAGCACACAGGAGGGCTGCTGGCACAAGTTCTTTGATCTGCTTTTCTAAAGGAAAGCAACTTTAAGAGGTTAACAATCTCACTTTAATTAAACATACATATATCATTCACTTAGTTCAGGGGGAAAAGTCAGCATCCTGAACTTCACAGAAAATACAAACAGAAATTACCAGCAGACATTATAAACAGAGAAAATAACAAAAATCGACAGGCAGGGCTTCTAACTGTCTGACCAAGACAATATATACATAGTTACCAGAGAGAGAAGCACCAACATCTAGGTTTTCAAAGCCGGAGGGCTCCTTAATGGCTACCCAGAATCTCATCTGGTCAAAGCACACCAACACTCTTCCAATGAGTGAGCCATTGTCACAGTTGTATGAACAATGGTTCAAGAGCATGGCAACCAAACCTACCGATCAGTTGTTTCATTGTCCCATTGCTTATCTATTGCCCCAACAAAAGTCCCTAGACCCTGAAAATGGGACTGAGTGTGAGATTGGTGAGAACAATGGGGTGTAATGAAAAGAGGGCTGGACCTGGAGTTAGATTTTGATTCCAACATATGACACTTACTAGCTAGCAATCCATGCCAGGCATCTGTCCTCCTGCTCTGTCACTCTCTCTCTGCATTTGGACAGCACCCTCTGGAGGCTGTGTCCCACTCCCCTTGGCTTTGGAACTGGGCCTTCCTGTTGAGCTGTCCTGATATCTAACCAGCCCCAGACCATGCTTCCCACTTCTTCTAGCTATCCACCTGGTAACATTCCCCTCCCCTCCCTTTCCACCTCTTTTTCTTGCTCTGAGAACAATAATCAAATCAAACTATCAGAGCTTCTGGAAAAGGTGTGAGCCCTATGACTCTATATATCATTTCTGAAATGCAGAATCATAGACTTTGGCAGATGGAAGGTCCCTCAGTAGCCATGTCGTCCCAGCTGTACAAGAAAGAAATCCTACCTCTTTCTCTCGAGGCAGCTCATTCCACTTTTAGAAAGCTAATTGTTAGGAAGATTTTCCTGACACCAAGCCCATATTGTACTCAAAACTTCTACCCATTTGCTCCTGGTTCTGTTCTCTAATACCTGAATGAAGCAAGTTTGAACCTGCCTACAGAGGTTGTTGTTCATTTATGTCCAATTCTTTACCCTATTTGGGGCTTTCTTGGCAAACTGGAGTGGTTTGCCATTTTCTTTTCCAGCTCTTTGTACAAATGAGGAAACTGAGGCAAACAGGATGAAGTGACTTGCCCAGCATTACCCAGCTAGTAAGTGTCTGAGGCCAGATTTGTACTCAGGAAGATGAGCCTTTCTGACTCCAGGCCCAGCACACTATCCAATGTGGCACCTAGCTGCCCTATACAGGACAGCCTTCGAGTCCCAGTGACTCCTTAGAATAAAACTCTCTGCCCTGGCTACCACTCCCTTAAGTGTCTTATCTCAACTTAGAATTTAAGCTACTTGAGGGCTGGGGCTGTCTTGATTTTGTATTTGTATCCTCAGCACCTAACATGGTACCTGGCACATTGTGAACACTTAATTGTTCTTCCTTCCTCCCTCCCTTCCTCCTTGTCCTCCTCCTAGGAATAAAGGAAGGGCAAAGGAGAAATGGGGTCCTATGTGGATAAAAATGAGGTAATCAGGTCTCACCTGATCTAAGCTATAATGCCAAATGCTTGCTCTTATTTTGTTAATTAATTCATTTTATACAGTGGGCAAAGTGCTGGCTCTGGAACCAGAGGCCTTGGATTCAAATCCTCCTCCTCCTCCTCCTCCTCCTCCTCCTCCTTCTCCTCCTCCTCCTTCTCTTCCTTCTCCTCCTCCTCCTCCTTCTCCTCCTCCTCCTCCTTCTCTTCCTTCTCCTCCTCCTCCTTCTCTTCCTTCTCCTCCTCCTCCTCCTTCTCCTCCTCCTCCTCCTTCTCTTCCTTCTCCTCCTCCTCTTCCTCCTCCTTCTTCTTCTTCTTCTTCTTCTTCTTCTTCTTCTTCTTCTTCTTCTTCTTCTTCTTCTTCTTCTTCTTCTTCTTCTTCTTCCTCTTTGTCTTTCATAAAGGCAGTGTGGTATAAGTGGAAAGAATATTGGAGTCAGTGAATTATTATTACTATGATGATTGTCATGACCTATTACCCCTTCTGGCCACCGTTGAGAGTGCCTTCATGCTGGTCTTTGGGGGCCCCTTCAGCCCCTAACCCCAGTGCCCAGCATGCTGAATAACATATAAAGCCCAAACCTGTACTGTACAATGTCCTTAATTTAGAAGCATTATCATGTTTCTATAACTTCTAAGCCTGCAGAAATGAGGAACGATGAAAGGTTCCCTCCCCCTCCTCTTCTGTCTTTCTGTCTAAATATTATGGCACTGTTTATCACTGTAATACCTAGGCCTTTTGATGGAGAACTAAATTAAAGTGAGCCAACGTGAGGGGAAGGGAGGAGGATGAATATTCTTTCCTTTATTCTGAGTTCCTTAAAAATTCCCTTGGCCTCTTAGCTTCCCAGAATTCTCTCTTCCATTGTATTTTCCAAGTAGAGAAACAGCAAACTCCTGTCAGGTTCATCATTGTTGGAAATGCAGCTCACCAGGGATTAGGGTTGGTCTGAAAATTGGCTCTAATGACCAGTTTACAGAGCTCACCAAATGTTTGCAACATGTGGAAGAATTCCAAAAGCCTCTCTCTCTGTCACCCTCTGGCTTCAAGAGGAAAAGGGCTTTTGTCTCAAGGGTTGTTTGCGAGCACATGTCATTTGGTTCCAGTATTATTTTCCCAGGAGCCAAAGACTGAATTTCCAGGAGCTGTAGACATGTAGTTCCGGATTCTATGCCAATTTTGCTTAGGCTGGAGGGGAGGTGCCTTTCCATGGGATTTTACAGTTTGCTGAATACTCTTAAGTAGCAAAATACAACTATTAAGAAAAAAACAGAAGAAGAAAAAATTCCACCAGTCCAAGAGCACTGAGAGACACCATTATCGTATCTACATGTCCAGAAGAGTTCACTTCCTCAGTGATTAGTGAGGCAGGGCAGTGCAATGGAAAGGACACTGTGGATTTCAAAGAATTGAATTTCAGTTCTTTAACATGCCATATAGGATCCTAGTTAAGTCAGTTTCCTGTTCTGCAAAATGAAGTTGATAATACCTGCACTTCCTGGCTCAAAAAATTTGTGTGAGGAAAGTACTTTTTGTGCAGTAGGTAGAGTATTGGGCTTGGAGTCAGGAGGACCTGAGTTCTAATCCTGGTTCACTCTTTCACTATCTGTATGGCCTTGGGCAAATCACCTAAGTTGTCCCAGCCTCTGTTTCCTTATCTAAGGGCATTGGCTTTGAGGTCCTCTCTGCCTTCCAGTTCTCAATCTATGATCCTTACAGTCCTTAATGGATGTGGGATATGACTCTAAGGTAGTGTAAGCCATATTATAATGGAGAGGGGGAGAGGGTAACCCAGTCCTTTAGATCTTCATTTTTTTCCTGAAAGAGTATTATATATCATTCAGATACAAAGCAGGTTGTCCATAGGAGCTAGAAGAGACTTGAGAGGTACTCAAGTCCAAACTTTTTATTTTACAGATAAGGAAACTGAGTCTTAGAGAAATAAAGTGACTTGTCCAGAGTCACACAGCTAAGTAAGCGGCTGAGCCAGGATCTGAAGCCCAGTCTTCTGGTACCAAGTCCAGAACACTTTCAGCTATACCAAACTGCTTCTGCATCAGTAGTATATATGTGTAAATGGCAGCAGTCTAAGCATGGATAGATATCTAATCTAAGATCTGGCCCATCCCATCTCCAAAGGAGACCATAAGTTCTACCTTTGCAATGAATAGAAGGAAGGTTGTGCTGGTGGTACCAGCAGCCTACTGGGGGAATGGCAGGAAGGATCCTGCTCTACTTTGGCTAGAAGGCCTATCCTTCACTCTTCTGTCATGATGAGGGGTATCTGGCTAAAATTATGTTCTATCATGCATCAAATATCTGTAGTCTAAAGTTGTGATAGGGGGTCAAAAGTAAAAGACTTTTACCCTGATCATTCTCAAGGAAAGGGTTAATAGTTAACTGGCCTTACCCCCTCTCACCAAACCCTGGTTATACAAAGACCATCACATATGGCTAGCCAACCTCTTCATAAAATAAACAAAATAAACAAAATGAACAAAAGCTAGAGAATTATGTAGATTAGAACAGAAAAAGAAATATACAAGAATAAATGAGATATTTGGAGGAGAAACCTATCTCACTGTAAGGGGGAACTCTGCCCTCAGAAGTCTCTAGGGTTGCAGGTTTTGGAGAGCAAGGGCCATGTTAAGAGCCTGGCTTCCCCACATGTGTGGCTCCTGGAAGATCTTCCATTTTTCATTCAAAACCTGCACTTGAATCTTCCTCTTCTCTCTTAAAACCCCTCTTGAATTCCCTCTAACAATATAAAGTCACATCTCCCTCATGGATGCTGTCTATCATGTTGAGGGCTCAGAGTTCTCTCACTCCACTAGGAGTCATATCCCCTTGCACTTATCCTTCAGGGAACTGCCCAACCTGAGTGGGTGGAGGTATTATATGAGTGCTTCTCATTTAGTATTTCCTTCTACTCAAGACTATCTTATATTCTCATTGTCAAAACCCTCTCCTGGAACCTAGAGAAAGAAGCTGGTATCAGCCATGTTAACCAAAGGGTTTCAGTCCTCACGGCTTCCATTGAGTTTAGGCTCACTCCTTGTCATCTCCAACTTATGGTCAATTATCTCCAGAAATGAGTGTCCCATTGCATTTCAAATTCTGCTCTGTAATCAGCCTATGGAGCTATGAGTGTGCCTTATAAGGGAGAAGAAATTGTTCTGTTCTTTGTGTGGGGAGAGTGGTGAGTGGGGAATATGTAGGGTTAATGGAATATAAGATCTTCCCCATCCATTAGTAGGCCTATGTGACCTTTTTTCCTTGGAACAGGGGTCATGTTCCCAGGTCTAACAGTACGCAGATATTTCAGCTATGAATGTCTTGCTGCTTTGAGCTCTGGCCCAGTTCACAGCTGTGATACATCCTGAGTTACATCAAGCCCATTAACTTGCCCAAGGGGAAGCTCCATTGGGGAAGCTTGCTGGCAGGAAGGCTTTCACACCTTTTGGTATAAAGCTAATTAGGCACTGAGTCAAGAGGGTTGTGAAGCCTTCTGGCTCTGCCTATTAGCAGAAAGTGTATATATATTCTGAGGTGAGATTTGCTTTGGGGGCTCACTCATGGGAAGAATGTTCACCTGAGGTCTTTGTGATTTGGTCAGATGAGACTCAGGGTAGCTGTTGTTAGGGAGCCACCCTGGGCTTTGTGAACCCAGTTGTTGGTGTTCCCTGGTCTGGTGATTATGTATCTATTACTTTGTTTAGACAGTTGGAGCCCTGTCTATTGGATTCTTTCTTGGATACTCAGTTCTTTCTACTTATCTGTATTAAAGTAAGATTGTTGACCCCTTTGAATTTATCTTTCCTTTAGAAAAGCAGATCAAAGAACCTGTGCTAGCGGGCCATCCTGAGTGTGCTAGGGTGCTTGCCAATACAGGATGGAAACCCAGACCTCTGTTATAACTGGCTGACTCTCTGGGAGGACAGGAACAATTGGTTTTACCTTAATCAAACAGGGAGCCAAATGCTTACAAGTCATTCTCATTTAAAAAAAAAATCGAATCGCATTACAGGGTCTGCTTAATCAGTTGTAATAACCTAAGGGAGACAGGACAACAAATGCTATTAATGCCATAAATTACATTTTATGGGGTATGTTCTCCCCACAAAGAGGCTTTTTTGCAAGGCCCAGCAGGCATCCCACTGATGGAGGTCACAGCAGGAAAGGGGTGACTCCAGGCATGCTGGAGCAGAAAGACAAGAGAGAGGGGCACATACAACAGAGAGTAGAGAGTGCCTAGGAATCAGATCATCTCAGCCTGGAAGCTCTTAGCTTAGCCTCCATCTTTCACATTCTTTGTGGCTGGTGGGTTAAATAACATGCTTAGCTTTCTAAAAAAAAACCCAAACCACCCGACCCTCTAGCCTCTAGCTTCATTCCTTCCCTTTGCCTCTTTTGCCTATAACTACAATTATTTATCATGCCAGTGGGCCATTATCTAAATATAGGATCAATAGATTAAAACACAAAAGACCAACAAAAGCAACATTCCCCAGATGAAAGCGAAAACCTCCAGCAAGAGCTGGGAACAGTGAGTGGCCACCAGAGCCCAGGGTTCGGTTCCAGCCCAGCCATTCATCACTATCGATTCTGCCAGCGAGAAAGGAAGAGCTTTATTGGTTTGACAAAGAATGATTTATCCTCCATCATATGACAATTTGAAGCCTTTGGTCTCATTTGAATCATTTCCTCTAGAGTCTTAATTTTGATGGGAGAAACCTGCCAAGGAATTAGGGTTTTTTTTAAATTTTTTTTTGTTTGTTTTGGGATTCAGTCTATAATCACTTCTCATAGTAAATGGCTCTAAAGGTTGGAATTTAATGATTTTAAAGAAAAGAAGGTGGGAAAATTGGTTGTTGCCAATAGGCCTGAAATGCCGTGTGATAATGCTTATGTGCCTGGAATTGATGGAAAAAGGAATGGCTCAGAACTGTAAATAAGGATTCAAGAAAAATGCCCTGTTATAGAGCTTCGTTTGCTTTTCAGGGAGCGCACCTGGTAAGGCAGGTGCTCCTGTACCCAGGCTTACTCTGCAGAATTCCCTCCAAGCATGGAAAGGCTAATCCTTAGGAAGTGGCTTAATCTTCCAAACTATTCTGAGTATGGTTGAAAAGTCAGAACAGCTGTTTCTTGGCAAGTCACAGATGTTAGGATCAGGAATATTGTAGAGGTAGTGTGGGGTAGGAGTAGGGGGGCAGAAGAGACCTCAAATCAAGCTCTTTGACATTGACTAGCAATTCACCTATGGGTTAAGTGGCATAACCTTTATGAGGCTTAGTTTTCCCACTTATAAAGGAACAATAGAAAGAAGATTGGATTTATAGTCAGAAGGCCTGTCTCCGCCTCTGTTTCCATGACCTTGATCTTTGGGGTATGTGTAAGATACTTAACATGTGTTATCATCTCCACCTGACCCCCAAAGGGTCATTTGATGGGTTTAGGGAACACTATCAGCACAGATCAATTATGCCCACTCTCTGACTTAATAGGGCTGAAGGTCCTGAGGCTCGCCTGGGAATCTCAAAGGCCTGATTGGAGCCTAGTTCTTCCTGATTCAAAGCAAAGTATTCAGTCTACATCATCCTGCCACATAGTGCTGTATAAATGTCAGTTATAATTATTATCTAATCAGTGTGGTCTGAGGGCTTTTATGAGACTGGGCACCGAATCTTGGTTATATTTCATTAACAAAAAGAGACAGCATGGTCCAGTGGAAAGTGCCAGATCTGGAAGGAAACAAGCATTTATTAAGTACCTACTATGTGCTAAGTACTTTACAAATATTAATTCATTTGATCCTCATAACAACTCTGGGAGGTAGGTAGGTACTATTATTATCCTCATTATACAGTGGAGGAAACTGAGGCAAAAACAGTTCAAATGGTTTGCCTAGAGTCACACAGCTAGTAAGTGGCTGAGGCTGGATTTTAACTTGGGTAGTAACAGTAATAATAATAGCTAACATTTATGTAACACCTACTATGTGCCAGGTACTGTGCGAAGTGCTTTACAATTATCATCTCATTTGTTTCTCACAACAGCAACCCTGGGAGCTACATGCTATTCTTATCCCCATTATGCCGTTCAGGAAACTGAGGCAAACAGGGTTAAGTGACTTGCCCAGGGTCATACAGCTAGCAAGTATTTGAGGTTAGATTTAAATTCAGGTCTATGCTGACTCCAGCACGGGTTCTCTATCCATTGTGCCATCTAGCTGCCTCTAGAGTCATAGAACTTGAGTCTAAATTCCTGACTCTGCTACTATTGATCCTTGGGCAATTCATTTTATATCCATAAATCTCACTTTCCACATCTGTAAAATGAGGGTGTTGGACTAGATCAGAGGCTTCATACTTGTAGTCAGCAAACTTCCAAACGTGACCCGAACCAGAATAAAATGTAATTGGGAAATGTTTAACAAAATAAATGAAAGTACAATGCAACATAGATAATGTGAATTTGTGGTTTTCTAAGTTACTCGGGACCTACAAGGATTTGGTTCTATTTGAGTTTGAGTCCATTGGACAAGATGAGCTAGAAGATATCTTCTAGCTCTAAATCTATGATCCTAAGTAGTTAATTACCAATATACCAAGTATTATGGAGGTCACAAAATAATTAAGACCTGCCCTTAGGTAGGTTCCTCCTCTCAGGGAATTTATGATCTGGTCAAAGGGTTAAAATATACACACAAATGACTATCAGAAAGAGAATATAACTATGTAGGATATCTAGCTATATCTATCTATCTATCTATTTATCTATAGATATCTATATCTATTTGCCCTGTATATATATTTCTCTAGAGATAGATATAACTATATCCAGAGGACATATATTTATATATTTAGGTAAATAAATAGATTACTATGAGAGAGCTCAGAGAGGGAGTGATCGCTTCTGACTAGGGAAATCAGAGAAGCTTGTGGAGAAGGGCCTACTTAAGTCAGGCCCCAAAGGATGGATAAGATTTCAAGAGCCAAGGGTGGGGGGTGGGAGAGTGAGAGAGGCAGCACATTCTAGGCATAGAGGATGGTATGAACAAAGGCAGGCTGAGAAATGTCAACTGGTCTGATTTATCAGGAGTATAGAGTTCTTGAAAGAAAGTAGTGTGAGAAAAAGCTGGGAAAGCAGATTTGAGTCAGATTGAGGAAGACCCTGAATACCAGGTTAAGGAGTTCAGACTTTCTGTGGTACACAAACACAGATAATATGGCAGCATGGATCTAAAAGAAGGAAAGCTGGTTTGGGAATTGGAAGACCTGGGTTCTAATTCTGACACTGCTATTGTGTGACCTTGGGGAAAATCACTTAAACTGTCCATTCTTCTGCTTCCTCATTCATAAAATAAGTTGGTAGCCTAGAAGATCACTAAGGTGCTTTCCAGCTCTGTCTATGATCCTCTGATTCCTAATGAGATAGGAAAAAAAATATGAAGCAAGGCATAGCCCCAGAACAGAGTGTATCCCCTTTGTTTGTCTGTTAAAGTATTGTTGGTACTCAATACTGTTGGGTAATGACCAGCTTCATTACTGTGGCATTCCCTGGCTAAGTGCTGTACTTCTTACTACCCCTTTTTAAAGCTGAAAATAAGAGTTTGACATTCGGGGGATTAAAAATTCAAATTTTCTAATCCATTAAACCTAAGTGCACCAAATAGGCAAGGGTGATTATTATAGGACTAAAAATATCATAGACACTAATAAGGAGGCTGACTGTATTACCAGACTATATGATGGGCTGAAGGCACTTTACCCTAAGTTTATGTTTCTGTGAAAGTAAAGGTGGGGTAACTATGTGGGGCAGTGGATAGAGCACTGTCCTGGAGTCAGGAGGACCTGAGTTCAAATCCAGCCTTAGAAACTTAACACAGGCAAGTCATTTAACCTTGAGTGCCTTAAAAAAAAGTAAAGCGAAGGTGTGTATCCTTGAATCTTATCCATGTTCTGCTGAAATGTTTTTCACTTTTTATTAGTTTGATTTGTATGGAATACAATTGAAGGACACAAAGGTTGGAAGAGAGCTTAGAGGCCATCCAGCCCAACCGGTATCAGAGCAGGAATCTCCTCTGTAGTATCCTTGACAAGTAGATCAGTTAAACTCTGTCCAAAGTGATCCAGGGATGGGAAACCCACTACCTGAAGCAACTCATTCAATTTTTAGACAGCTCAAATTATTAGGAAACTTTTCCTTAATATAGAGCTGAAGTCTGCCTGTCTACAACTTCTTGCTGCTCCTCCTGCTGCCTTTTGGGTAAAAAAATCATCGAATTCCTCTTCCATGTGACAAGGCCTTCATCAGCTATTACCCACCCCCACTCCCCAAATTGGAATGATCACTTCCTCTACTTTGACAACCAGCTCTATCCCATTGGTCAAAGTTTGATTTGGAAGTGTAGTTCTCTTTTCTGATTGCTTCACTACTGGGAGAGTGAAATTGTAATGTATTTTTGTTAATAGTTAATCATCATCAATTTAAATTAAATTAATGATAACCAACTGACAATTACTTACTAAGTACTAGGCATTGTGTTAAAAGGAGAGGATAAAGTGAAAAGGAAAAACCATCGAGTTTTTTTACAAGTAATTGGAAAAAATAAAATATTTAGAGTAACGAAATCAACAGCAACAATAAAAGAGAAATCATTCCTGTCCTTGAGGATCTTACATTCTAATGGGGGAAACACATATCTGAGTATGTGTCACCAATATATTCAAATATGTAAAGAGGGGATGGAAAGGAGTCTTTGAGGGGAAGGTAATAGCAACTATGGAGTCTGGGAAGGGCCTCCGGAAGAAGATGGCATTTGAATTGAGCCTTAAAGGAAGCCAAGGAATATGAGTTTAAAGATGAGTCAGAGAATATTCCAGAAATAGGGGGAAACCCTGCGGAGGTATAAAGATGGGAAATGGAACATCATGTACAAGGAATAGCCAGGAGACCAATGTGACCAGATTGTAGAGTGTGTGCAGGTAAATGTTTAACAATTTGTTCTCAGAGGGAGGGGAGGGAATGTTTGTACGACAAATGGAGACTGAGAAAAGGTCATTAGGTTGGGCAATTAAGAGGGCACTGGTAACTTTGGAGAGAACAATTTCAGATGGATGATGAGATTGGAAGCCAGATTGCACAAGGTTTAGAAGAGAATAAGAGGAGAGGAATCTGAAACATTGAGCTTCAACAGCTCTTTCAGTGAGTTTAGCTGAGAAGGGGAGGAGAGATGCAGGATGATACTTAGTAGTCCATGCTAGGTGAACATCTTTGTTAGGATTGTAGAGACTAGGATGTGTTTGTAGGCAGCAGAGAATTATCCAGTTAATAGGGGAAGATTAAAGATCAGAGACAGAGACAGAGATGGAGAGAAAGAGGAGAGGAGAGGAGAGAGAGAGAGAGAGAGAGAGAGAGAGAGAGAGGGAGGGAGGGAGGGAGGGAGAGAGAGAGACAGAGGGAGAGAGAGAGAGAGAGAGAGAGAGAAAGAGAAAGAGAGAGAGACAGAGGGAGAGAGGGAAGGAGAGAGAGAGGGGAGAGGGAGAGAGAGAGGGAGGGAGAGGGGGAGAGAGAGACAGAGGGAGAGAGAGAGAGAGAGAGAGAGAGAGAGAGAGAGAGAGAGAGAGAGAGAGAGAGAATGATGATGAGGGCAGTTCACTGGACAAGACAGGAAGCTTGGGAGCAAGGATCCATCTAGAGAGTTTGCCTTGGCAAGCAGGAATATCACTTCATCATCAGAGACTGAATTCAAGGACAAGATAATGGGAGATGATGTTGGAGAACTGTGAGATGAGGGATATGGGAGAAGAGAGAGATCTCTCAATGATGAGATGAGGGATATGGGAGAAGAGAGAGATCTCTCAATGATTAGCCTCGATTTGTGTGTGTGTGTGTGTGTGTGTGTGTGTGTGTGTGTGTGTGTGTGTGTGAAACCAGGTCCTCAGTAGAGAGGATATGGGGAAGTGGTATAGGAGGTTTGAGCAGAAAAGAAAAGATTTGGAACAGCTGCTGTGTTTAGGGAGATAGGAAATCAATTAGAGAAAAGGAGTTGGATTACCTTCTGGAAGTGAAAGTCCATTTGAGGTTTTCTGCAAGATAAGAGAAATCTGCAATGTGAAAGTTGAAGTGAATCAAGTCAGCACAGTTTTATGATTTCCTCCATTTCTATTTAGAAGCAGGTAAGCTTGAATCAAGGAAGCAGGTGGTGGGAGTAACTCAGGGCTGGGGTTCAGTAAGATGTGATCACTGATAGGACAAGGGAGCAAGGGATTCAAATGTAAAGTTGAATTGGTTCATCAAGGGTCAAGATTGAGAAGGGAGGGACAGCTAGGTGATACTGTGGTTAGGGCACCAGCCCTAGAGTCAGGGGGACCTGAGTTCAAATCCGGCCTCAGACACAATACTTACTAGCTGTGTGACCCTGGGAAAGTCACTTAACCGAAATTGCCTTGCCTCCCCCTCTCCCTCCCCCCCAAAAAAGATTGAGAAAGGAATGTAATGTAGCTACAGCAAGGATAATACTAAGGGACAGAGCTCCCAATGAAGTTGAAGAATAGGTTTAGAAAGAGTAAGGCAAATGGAGAGATAGAAAGATAAGAGTATGACCAGATAAAGGAATTTATGCTGTACTTATTTACATATGTACTCGTTCAACATTTTCTCTCTCTCCCTCCTTACACAGTCTCTCTGTCTCTCTATCTGTCTCTGTCTCTGCCTATCTCTGTGTCTGTCTGTCTCTCCCTCCCCCCCCCCCCATCTCAGTCACTCCAATAGCTTCAGCCCTTATCTCTATTCAGATAATCCAGCCCTGACCTCTCTCTATGGCTATACCCCCTCATCCAGTAGCCAATGGGGCAGCTCCACCCTGCTGCCTCACATTCCATACGTCCAAAATGAAAATTACCCTTCTCTCATGTACTTATTTGAGCATTCATCAATCTTCCTAGTTATACTACAAGCCCCCTGAAGACAGTTGCCTGATCATTTTATCCACCCCGGGACCCAAACCAATCCTCTGCACAGAGTAGGTGCTTAATCGATATTTGTTGAACTACTTCAGAGGAAGTTCCAGGGCTAGACACACATAGGTGGAGTAAGCTATTACTTATATGATTTTATTTCAGGGTTTAGGAAAGCCTTTATGCTCCCAAGCACCCCCGCCTACCTGCCGACTGATGCCTAAAATTCAGTAGTTAGAGCTTTATTCCTTAGCTTAAGGCTTCATCGGCTTGTTATAAAGTAAAATCTAAATGGAGAGGAAGAAGGCATAATGGAATAAGGATTGTACGGGGAGTCAAAAGGCACGGTTTTATGTCTCAGGTCCAATGTTTCCTAGCCATACGCCTGTGGACTAGTTACTTAACCTTACTAAGCCTCTATTTCCTTATCTGTAAAAAGGGGATGATGCTTTATGCTGTATAAATGTGAATCATCCTTCTTACCCCTGGGAGCGATAACTCTTCAAGCCATTAATCACCTCACCTACACCTTAGTTTGAATAAGCCTCAGATCCCTTCCTGGAGCATGTTTTGATTGTGAGAATGGGGAAGCAATATGAAAACATTGGGCAAATAAGGAAGTAGCAAGAGGGCACCAGCAAGGAAGGAACTGGGTGCAGACCGAGTAGGAAGGACAAAGTTTTAGCTCAGGCTGCCCTTGCTCCTTCTCCTTCCCAGAGCTAAAGCCGTTACCTAGGTTCTGGAGCCTTTTACACTTTGCACCTCCTGAGGAACTTTGCCCGTATGTCCACTTTCTTTAATAGCAGTAATCTTTCCTTTTCCGCTGGCTTCTTCTTTGTCTTCAAACATAAGTGGATGCTCCCCTGCTCAGTCACGTCCAACTCTTTATGATACCATTTGGGTTTGGTTTGTTTTTTTTTTTTTTTGGCAAAGATCCTGGAGTGGTTTTGCCTTTTCCATCTCCAGCTCATTTTACAGATGAGGAAACTGAGGCAAACAGTTTTAAGGGACTTGTCCAGGGTCACACAGCTAGGAAGTGTCTGAGGCTGGATTTGAGCTTATAAAGATGAGTCTTCCTGAGTCTCGACCAAGCACTCCACCCACTGCCCCGCTTAGCTGTTCTTCTTTCCTACCTTAAAAACAAACAGCATCACCACCAATCTTGACCTTCTTGTTGACTTGACCTTATTCTTCCTTCTAGATCCTCCGCATTCATCTCATTTTACTATAAAACTCCTGGATAAACAGTCTTCATGTATCGCCTCTATTTCCCCACCACTCATTTCTTTTGTAACCTCTTGAAGTCTGTTTTTACTGTATCCCTCCGCAAGGTCACTTATGAGATACCCTTCCAGCCAAATCCAATGGCCTATTTTTATTTATTTAATTTTTTGGCCAGCCTCTTATATTTCTTTTTTTGGTTGACACTATAAAATACTAAGTGAAGGGAAGTATGTTTTTTTTTTATATTTATTTGTAAAAGTCCAGAATTTGTTTATGGTTTGAATGACAGCGCATCATTCCTGGTCCTCCTTTTACCTCTCTGACTGTTTCTTGTAAATTTATATGTAGTGGCCGGGGGGAATATGGGGGGAGGGAGGGAGGATTTGAACAGAACATGCCTGATAGGTTGATTTTATGCCAGAGCAATTGATGGAATCATAGAAGATAAGGGCAGACAGCGAAGAGCATCAGTGAGAAAAGCAGAGACACAGAGAGGGGCACACGGAGGGAACACAAGTGGCCTAGCCAGCTCACACCTTCAGAGCTACAGGGTCCCTACATCCTTTCCCTTCTAGAGGTATCCTTATGCTACCCACTCTGGGCACAGCATCTCCAGTGAGTTGGTCACTCAGCTGGGTCACCTAAATCTGTTCTCTGCAGCTCAATTCCTGATGGCCAGAAGTAATAATAATCCTAAAAGCTATTTCCTCCAAACTTTCTGGAGAGCAATTTGGAACTGATGCCCAAAGGGCTATAAGACTGCGAATACCCTTTGACCCACCAACAGTACTACTAAGTCTGTATCCCAAAGATATTTTTTAAAAAAGGAAAAGGACTTACATGTGCAAAAATATAGCAGTTTTTTCTGTGGTGGCAAAGAATTGGAAAATGAGGGGATGCTCATTAACCAGGGAATGGCTGAACAAGTTGTGATATATGATTATGATGGAAGACTACTTTGCCATAAGAAATCACAAGCAGGATGCTTTAAAAAAAAAAAAACCGGAAAGAATTGCATGAACTGGTGCAAAGTGAAATGAGCAGAACCGGGAGAACACTGTATCCATTAACAGCAATATTGTATGGTGATCAATTGTGAATGACTTAGCTATTCTCAGTAATACAATGATCTAAGATAATTCTAAAGGGCCTCTGATGAAAAATGCTATTCATCTCTAGAAAGAGAACTGATGGAATTCAAATGAAGGTTGAAGCATAGTTTCTTTTACCTTTTTTATTTTTCTTGGTTTTTGGTCTGTTTTCTTTTGCAACAGGGCTAATATGGAAATTTTAAAAAAAGAACAAAACAAAACACCTGTTTCTTGCTTCAACTGCCTCCTTAGGAAAAACATTTTACATTTTATGGGACAACCAGGGCCATGGCAGGTACTTGTAAAGCCAATGGCGAGCCTCCTTCTAATGCTGTTAGTTCTGATCCCTAGCTTCCTCATAGCTTAAGAGCAGGCCTATGGCCTGTTCTCAGGCCTGCTCAGAATGCTTAAATCTGCGCTTTACTGCTTGAGAATGACAGGGGCTAGTTTTTAAATCACCAGCAGTCCTGCTGATCTCTGCCTCTTCTACTAGCTCCCCTATGATACAACCCACTGGCCATCATAAAGTAAAACTGTCTGAAGGCAGATCTTAAGGTGTTCAGCTCTTCATGCCAACACACCACCCCAAACGTTGTCCCCCTCTTGTGTCCCTAGATGCTAGGCTGCTGACATACTCTTACTTTCCGGGTTGCCCAGAAGGAATTTCCTTTCCTGCCTTTAACTATGATTTCTATGCGTTTGCTTCTCAAGTTTATGCATCCATCCATTCCCATCTCCTCCCTACTTACTCATCCTGCAATGAGTCTGCCCAGGAAATCAAGTGGAGATCTGAACCTAGAAGGGCCTAGACTGTGCACACACTATCATATAATCATTCTGGATGGAACTTTTTTCCATGAATCATCTTTGCCTCCTATAATATTTCCTTCCCTCTCAAGATGCTCCTCCAACCTGGGTCTTAACTTCCTACTTCCCTGCTCCCTGTAATCCAGATTCACTTGGACACCATCCCCTTATTTGTCTTGCCCTAGACTGATTTGCTTTTACTAATTTTGTTACTTTTAGTATACACAATAGACTCAAGAGCAAATTCTATTTTACGATCTTTTTGAAGTTATTCTGGAGATAAATATTGCATAGGATGATACAGAGTTCATCCCACAGGAGATCAAAGATGGTCTTGGCAAATCCTGGATTATCCAACTATAAAAGATGGCATGATAAAAGAGGCATCCCTATATAATCTGGCACAATCTGCCCCCTTCCTCTTCTTCTCACCATTTTATTGCACCCTTTGGAACCATATTCTTAGTTAACAAACTTCCTGTCATCCTGAATCTCTTCCTTTTATGTACCTTACTTCCTGCATCCTGAAAACTGGCTTTCTAACAAGCACCAGTGTGATAGAGTGGAAAAGTCCTTGGATCTGGGGTCAGAGGACCTGGGTTCAAATGCCGATTTTTTTCTTACTACCTATGTGACCCTAGGGAAGTCATTTACCCTTTCTTAGACTCAAGTTTCTTCATCCATAAAATGAGAGGGAAGATGACCCAAGATCCCATTGGCAATGGTATGATGGTAAATGTTTTAATAACTGGTTCTCTGGGAAAAAAAAATAAATAGGTCCAACCTCCAATTTTTTTTGTTGTTTAGTTGAGTCTTTTTCTCATCAAAGATCTGGGAGTAGTTTGCCCTTTCCTTCTCCAGATGAGGAAACTGAGGCCAACGGGGTTAAGTGACTTGCCCAAAGTCACACAGTTAATAAGTATCTGAGGCAGGAGTTGAACTCAGGTCTTCCTGACTCCAGGGCTGGCAGTCTATCCGCTGTGCCATCTAGCTGCCTCAATTTACAGAGGAGAAAATTGAAGTTGAGAGAGGTTCTGACTTTCTCAGGGTCAACACTGCTGGTATGTATCTGAGGCAGGGTTTGAACTCAGGTCTTTCTGACGTCAAAATGTCTAGCACTTTATCCTTTTCCTCTTTTGAAGTTCCTGCCGTCTTTGTTCTCTGTCTTTGTTACTGTTATCAACCAACCTCCTGGATACTCTTCACCTTTTCCATGGTACCTTGATCACAGTCTCCCAATTTAACCTCTCCCCTGTCACTTTCCCGTGTTTTAGTTATCACACTGATAACCTTCCTCAGAGCCCTTCTAATTCCTTTATATAACCTTTCTCTGGACCTAGCAAGATGGGAGGCAGGGCCCTGAGCTTATCCCAGTAGAAAAAAATTTACAGCATCATCCCTCTTCCTACCCCAGCAAGTGTGGAAAAAAGTGAAGGGAAGAAGGAGACAAGTGAACGTGAAAGGAGAAGATCAGAGGAGAGAAAAGGAATGAGGCAAAGGGGAAGGGCCATCATGGACAGGCTAAAACTCTTAACACAGGATCTGTAGTGATACACGACAACAACTACAAAATGCAAATGTGCCCTGCTTGGTACACAATTGAAATGT
This sequence comes from Trichosurus vulpecula, assembly GCF_011100635.1. NCBI lineage: Eukaryota > Metazoa > Chordata > Mammalia > Diprotodontia > Phalangeridae > Trichosurus > Trichosurus vulpecula. Next base: position 56,567,046 of record NC_050579.1, read on the forward strand.
GGAACAGGAAAAGAAAACATTGATTCTTAAAGAACAAAAATAAAAATGTAAAGAGTATATTAAAAAAAATCACAAATATATCTCATGATTGCAATCTCCAAGTAAACCCTTGCACGATGCAACCTAGAAAATGTTGACTTTTCAAATGACAGCACTCATTTAATGCAACATAATTAAAATTAACTACTTGCAAAATACAACCGCCTTTTGTTTTTCACTACTTCAGTTTCTATAATTTTGGCATAAGAAACTATAATTAGAAATATATTTTAAAATAAAGTTTATTTTTTTGTAAAAACAAATATGTTGGCCATTTATACTTTTTTAATTCAAGAAAAAAACAAAAAGTTGAATATGTATTTTATTATAGTAAAGCTATGCCCCAAATTCCCATCATGCAACTACATTGATTAAAAAAAGCTACATTTAAAAAATAATTGATTCAGGAAAGTTTTGATTTCACATGAGATGAGACTTCACTGTCATAATGTCAAAGTAAAGTGAATGTTCTGCCCCTCTAGAGTCAGAAATATTTGGAAAGGCTCAGTTAATAGAACAGGTTTAGTACTATTATTCAGCATGGTATGTGCATTGAAGTTAAAATATGTGTATATTTTGTTGAGGATAGCAAAACAATATAATTCTATTTTTAACATGTAATTAATAGTTCTTTGGTTGATCTGAGGTTTTATTGGCTGATATCTGATAGAATTTTGTACATCATCCTTGTTTTCTTTGGAAATTCACCAGTTTTACAACAGACATTATCTCTCAATAGATAGATTGATTAATAATTGACAGGTAATAATGTAAAATAGATGGGTCCCATTCTCCCTTTAGGAGCACAGTCCCTTTAAGTAATCTGTAGCAGCTCCTTCCCCACCCCACTTCTCTTTGACCCTGGTCATAGCACCTTAGACCAACCACACCATTGCTTGAAATTGCTTTCCCTTCTGGGACCCTGAACTCTGGCAGTCTTCTTACCTTTCCTCTTTTCCTCTTCTTCACTCTCACTGTGACTTTCCCCTGCCTGTTTTTTTTAATCTATTAAAACTATTCAGTTCTATTTTCATCCTTACCCAGGTAGAACCCTATGGGCAGGTCCATCATTTCATAGAATTACTGAATCCGAGTAGAAAAGAAGCTCAGAAGTCATCTAATACAAACTGCACCAGGAACAGAATCACTAATACGATTTACCTGACCTAAGTTCCTCTGGCCTTAGATTGCAAACCTCTAGGAAAGTGGAAACTTTCTCCACCACTGCTCCCTGAGCTTCCACTTTTGGATACCTCTAATTGTTAGGAAATGTTCCTTCCAATCAAATCCATGTTTGCCTCCATGCAACTTCTACCCACAGCCCCAAGTTTTGCCTTTGGGGGCCAAGCCAAAAAAAACAGTCTCTTCTCTCTTCTGCGTGATAGCCCTTGAGTACTTGAAAATAACTTTCTTTCCCCCTGCCTCCCCTATTCTCTTTTCCAGGGTAAATATCCCCAGTTTCTCCAATTAATCCTCATATGAATGATCTCAAGTCCTTTCACCATCTAAGTGGCCTTTCTAGGACCTCTCTAGCTTCCCAATGTCTTCTGACTTCATTGAGTCTTCTTGGGACCTCCTCCCTAGCTTATCAATCAATGTCTTCTGACTTCAATAAGTCCTTCTAGGACCACTCTACCTTCTCAATGTTCTTCTAATCCCTCTTCTTTACCCTTGAATCCCTTGACTTTCTATTGTAATCTAAAATCCCTCACTTTCAAAATATAACCAGTCTACCTCCTCTTCTGAATGAACATACCCTTGATGTCCAAGAACAATGACGTGAAAACGTTATTTGACAAACCATCTACAAACTCTAGCAAAGAGATTGTATGATCGGCATAGACAGAGACCTATTTACTCATCCCATTGGGAATAACGAGTCTTGGGAATTCCATATATTCAGTCTCTGCTCCTTTAAGAACATCCATGACATTGGTGATGACCAGATGAAGGCCCTTTCAGTGTCTCAGAGCCTTTCAACTGCAGTGTTAAGTTCTTCCTCACTATTCACCTTAACTGTGATGCTTCCTACAGTACTAGTCTTAGAATGTTGGGTTGTGGTAGCCTTCTGTCTCTCTTCCTCTTCTAACCAGATGCTGGGAGGGAAAAAAAAAAGAAAAGCAATTTTAATGAGGTAGTTTCTATCCTTTATTTTGACTTGTAAACATATTTTGGCTGAGTTGCCATCACTAGAGAAAAGAGAAATCGCTCCAGAGCTGTTGAGTCTCTGCACCACAGCCCCTGAAGATCCCTGGAAAAGCAGATGAATTTAGGTAAACCAGAAGAATTCTCCTGGGCACCCCTGGGCCAATGGGTTTAATTGGGTTGCAGCTGGTCGCACTCTTCCCCAGAGTGCTTTCCGTTTCACTTCATAGACAATAGGGATTTACCAGCTAATTGGCTGTTTTTCCAATTGCCTTTTCTTGAGGCGTTTCCCTCTTTCCTCTGTTGTTACAAAACACTGCCCTTAAAAGAGTTTGCTTTCCTAAAGATACTGAAGGTGAGTGGGGCCAGTTTAAAAAAAAAATCCTTTGGGTCTTTAAAGAAGGCGAATCGATTTGAGTAAATGGGTCTGTTGTGCGTCTAGGCTGTTTCAGTGAACAAGGAATCCAGTTGGACTGCAACTGGTGACATGGGTGATAGCGTGTGGTGAGGCATTGGTGGAGTTTCATGTTTCAGAACCAGTCTGACTGGTTAACCCAGTTTCTCTTTGTTTGTAGCCACTGAGGGGAACAGAGGACACTTTGAGCTCAAGCAGGTGAATATTTTACCCAGGAATTGTTGAGAAGGGTTAGCCAGCTAGGATTTAGATTTCCCAGACTTTTGTGGCCAATGTGGTCCCAGAATGGTAAGAGGCCCACTGGCTCCACTAGTTTCCCAGCCCTGCTTTCAAGCAGGGGCTGCCAACTCTTTCTGAACTTGGCTAAGAGTTGGAATGACAGTTGGGTGAGAGTTCTGGCCAAGATCAATACGCCAGGTTGGTTTGCGTGTCTGGAGAGCGGCAGGTTGCATGATGGCAATGAGTCTGATGGTGGCCTGGATCTCCTCTTGTCCTCACGCTGGGTCAGAACCCTTCTACCTGCCAAGCTCACACAGAATTCCCTTCTTTACCTCCCAGTGGCAAATATGGTTGAATCTTTGAGTTCTAGGATGCCTCTTTTTTCCCAGGGCTCACTACATCTTAAAATAAGGAATTTTACCCCCTTCCTAATCTTCCTCCCTATCCCAGATCTAATTTTGGTTCCCAATACATCTGTTTTTAACAAGTCCTGGGACCCAGGGAGATTAGATGACAAGGTCAGAAAGCAAGTCAATCTCGAAGGTAGGATACAAACCCAAGACTTCTGATTCTAAATTCAGGGTTCTTTCCACTGTACCATTAGGTCTCCTGAAACAGCAAGTACATTTTGGCTTGCTCAAGTACTATTCCTTCTGGGAACCTAGGAGAGGCTGCACAAACACACTGTAATCCAGCTCAGTGATAGGTTCATATTAATAATAATGATTGCCTGGCCAGTGCGTGGTATTTAACAATGCCTATTTTGCATTTTCATAAGACTTTTTCCTCTTCAAATGCAGAAGCGTTAAAAATTTTTTTTTTTATTTGGGAGAATTGGAGAAATCAAGCATATCACTTGGAGTCACCCCTTCCCTTTCCCCACCTCACCAGAGTGAACTGACCAACTGGGAGAGGATGTGAGGGGGTGTGGTGTTCCTTGGAGCCGCTGGCCATAGGGAAGAGCAACTTCATGGCTGCCTCCAGGACCCTCGTCTCTCCTCCCCTTTCCAGGCTGGAACAGTTTCATTCCTCCCCTTAATTCCTTCTACAAGCCTAACAACGTGCATTAGAGCTATTAAAATGCATATATCATAGGACTGGATGCAAGAATCTTCTAGTAATGGGGTCCCAGAAATCATTATGGGCCATATAAAAATGTAATTAACTGGGAGAGGGACTTCCAGCTGGGATCAGGGTATCCTCAAATTGGGCAGTGCCCTGAAGAGCCCCCGGGTGGTTAAAGCCCTAATATATAATCTCATTTTATCCTCATTAAAAACCTGCTCTCTCATCTGTAAAATGAGGGGGTTGGGCCAGTTCCCCCTCCAGGTCTAAATCCTTTTGATCCTAGTGATACAAGTAAGACAAATACATTGTGTTCTTTCCCAGAGAGAGAGAGAGAGACGGTCTGTTGTGAGAGACTAGGAGTCTGAAAATTTGGGTTCGGGTTAGCCAAATCACTTAAGCTCTTATCTGTAAAATGGAGATTATATAGTATTGGTCTGAATGAAGGGTGTACATTTCCCCAAAATCTGACTTCTTCAAAACCCACGTAGCCTATTATTATACTCTTAAAAGGACAACCAAAGAGATGAAATGTAAAGAGAGCAATGATGATAAGACTGAATAAAGCATCTTTATTTGAATTGAAGGAAATTAAAAAAAAAACCCTTCCATATTGATCAGTGATGCTAATTTTTTTTGGTCTTTAAAAATCCTATTTGTTATATGAAATGGCTCTCTGGGGGAGATTGGGGGAGGGATACTGGGGAAAATTATGGTGATGTAAAGAAAAGACATGAAAAACCTAATTTAAAAAGAAATAATGTTTCAGAGAAATCTGGGAATGCCCACAAATTGATGGAGAATAAAGTGAGGAGAAGCAGGTGAACAATACATGTAATCACAATCATAACGAAAAGGTACTAATCGCTGTTCCCCAGAACAATGACGAAACATGCTAGCCATATCCTGATATAAAGCTGATAAGTTCAAATTGAGACATAGTTTTCTGGACACGGCCAATGGAGGAATTTGTTTTACTTGATTACACATATTTATTACAAGGGTTTTGTTCTTTCTTTTTTAATGGTGGGTGGTGAATAAATAAATTTGGTGAATAAACAAAATTGAAAATGAAAACGAATACTTCCATAGTAAATATTTTTATATGGCAATTTGGTGTGTAAGCTACGGCTCAGCCTTTCCTCCCTACCCAGTCCACACCTGGTGGACCGGATCTGATCTCAGAGACTGACCCAAAGAATTATATTCTCTTTATTTCATAGTCTCCACCCAGACTTTAACCTGGAAAATCTCCCCCAAAGCTCATGTCTAGAGTTCCAAAAATGGTTGGGACCAGGGTCCTAGGTGCTGTACAAGTATTCAAGGTAACAAATGCATATTGGGTAGAGGAGAATCTTTATTTCATGCCACGGAAAAATGGAAAGAGTGTAAAGTACTCACAGGTATCCAAAGGTAGATAGAGAAAACACATAAAGCAATAGTTTCCCTCAGAGGGGAATTGGATTTGGGGTTTCCAATGGAGCGAGCAACTCTAACATTTGGGTGAAGTCCTTCTCTCCCACAGTGTTCTACACAGTTCCTCCCAGACCTACCTGTAGTCGGGCTTCTACTTAGAAGAAAAAAAGAAGCTTTGGGGATGCTGGATAATCTTCTTGCCAATGAATCTGCACTTTTTGAATGACTCACTGTAATAGCAGAAGACTGGGGAAGGCAAGGCCCAGTCTCTTGCTTTCTGAAGTTTTATTGATTTATCTGCCTTAATGCACCTCTAGCCATGTGGCCTTATGGGTGACCTTTTCTTTCTCCATGAGGCAAGCTGCTCAGAAACGTCATTTCTATCTCAAGAAGATCTAATCCTCAAACTCTCAAATCTGGAGATACTCTTGGGGGAACCCCTAAGCCTAGTACTGCTCCCCAAATCTCCCTTATCTCTAGAAGGCTAGATTTCAGAAACCATACTTCTTTGTATGACGAAAGTTTTCTCAGAGGCAGGAGCTCAGGAAAGCTTGGTCAATCAACAAGCATTTATCAAATGTTTACTCCTGCAGAACAGGTGCCAATCTGAATGGGTAGAGAAGGATTCCTCGTTGTGAGTTCCCTATGCTAATGAAATCACGAGTCCAATAAAAAGGAAAAAAAGCCCATCGGTAACAGCAAAAAAAAAAAAAAAAAAAATGCCTGATACTGTCCTAAGTAAAGTACCAGGGATACAAAAATTAAAAAATAAAATCAACCAAAACAATCCCTGACATCAAGGGGTTCATATTCTATTAGGCACTAGGTAACACAGCGGATAGATTGATGGACTTGGAGTCAGGAAAACCTGAGTTCAAATCTACCCTCAGACACTTACTAGTTGTGTGACCCTGGGCAAGTCACTTAACTTCAGTTTCCTCATCTGCAAAATGGAAAAAAAGTAATAGTGTCTACCTCCCAGGGTTGTTGTGAGGCTCAGATGTGAGGCCTGGCATGTAATAAACATTATCTAAATGTTAACTATTCTCCTTTCCAGGGCCTGCTAGATGGCACAATGGATAGCGTGCCAGGTCTAGAATCAGGAAGACTCATCTTCCTGAATTCAAACCTTATTTACTAGCCATGTGACCCTGGGTGAGTCACTTAACCCTGTTTGCCTCAGTTTCCTCCTCTGTAAAATGAGCTGGAGAAAGAAATGGCGAACCGCTCCAGTATCTCTGCCAAGAAAACCCCAAATGGTTCATGAAGGGTCAGACACAATTGAAAAAATGATTAAACAATGACTTATTTCCCTATGGAATCATCTATGACTGTGCTCTTTTCTCCTACTCCCCATGTCTGCTCAGTCACTGTGCCTGTTAGTACTTTCTTCATGGGGGCTATTGCAGTAACCTCCGGGTGGAAGGTATTTGTTTCTCCTCCCTCCAGTCCACCCTTGCCATCTCTGCTTCAGAAATCTTGCTAATTCTCTGCTCAACCCGTGGTGCTCCTTTAATCACTACCCACAGAGTTGTGAGAAAAACACTATGATACATGTTGAATTAAATTGAACTGAATAAAAGTGTAATTTTTTAATAACAGCTTATTGATATTCAAAAGCCTTCGGTGATTCCCCATCCTCTTTCACTGCCTATTAAATAAAGTTTAAACTCTTTATCCTACCATTCAGGGCCCTCTATGGCTGGTTCCAGTCTGGACGCAGCACCTCAAACACGTGACCCACAATGCTCTCCACTGAGGCCCGAACTAGATTAAAATGTAATTGGGAAATATTTAACAAAACAAATAAAAATACAACAAAACGTAGATCATGTTACATCTCAAAACTACGTCACCAAAACAAGGAGGAGGGAGATGAGAGAAAGAAACATTCCTGTACCTTTAGATATATTAGGTAATTTTTGTTTCTACTGAGGATCGATTAAAAATGATTATTAAAAATGTTTTGAGAAAAAAACTAAATCAATCTGGGCCTACAGGGATCCTTATATATGGATTCGTAGCCCTTTTTTCTAGAGTTTGACACCACTGATCTAGGGGATTGGGCCTTGATTTGTTGTAAGAGGACCTGGGTTTGAATACCAATTCTACTACCTGGGTACCTTCAGGCAAGTTCCCTAATGTTTCCTGGATCTCAGTTCCCTCACCTGAGAATCGGAGAATTTGCTAATCATGGAAGCCAGGATGGTACCTCTGGAGCTGGAGGGGACCTCAGAAGTTGTCTAGTTTAATTCTCTTGTTTTACAGATGATGAAGTTAGGGCCTGAAAAGGTGAAATGGCTTGCCCCTCCAAAGTGACCTTGAGCTTTAAATTTCTGTCATTCTGGGGGCCATCGCCAGTCGTCCTGACCTGTGTCTTGCCACTGGACTCCAATGACTCTGGGAGAGAGAGAGGCTGATGACTTTGCACGGCCTTCCCTCACTTAAATCCAATTCACTTGCAAGTCAAGACATCATCCTTCTGATGTCACTAGTCCTCTTCCAGAACGAAGGATCAACAGTAACAACAACGATCTGGGGTTCTATTGCAGCTGGGTTATTTCTCCGCTAATATGCTTCAAGCCTCCCAAAAGCCCTGTGACATGTAAAAAGACCTCTCAGATCAGGTTAGTTTGTGGGTCTGGGCAGCTTCCCTTACAGCACTCCACTAAGTGAGTAGCGTTGGTTTACAAATGGAAAAAAACAGAAAAGAAAATCAAGTCTCAAGGTGCTGCTGATACTTAAGGATCCCCCAGACTGGTTCCAAATGAGTCATAGGGTTCTTCAGTTCCTCTTAATGTAATTTTAAGTCCTCTGGTTAAAGTCCATCTCTAAGATGAAGTTAACACTCTGGGCTTCCAATTCCCCTAAGGCCTCATTCAAAAGAAAATGTGTCTTGCTCAGATAGGGCTTAAAAATAAAAATAGTATTTGTCTTCCTTCTCTCCCCCCACCCTCCCCCCCATTAATGAAAAAGCTTAAATTTTTAGAAAGCAGTAAGTCCTATGGCCCCCACAATGGCATCCTTGCCTCTCCTGGACTTTAATTAGATATTACAGTATTTGCCTAAATGGATAGGCAGGAGCTTTAACTCCTGAACCGAGGTGCAATTAGTTGGGCATAAAAGAACACTAAAGGGATACTAATTACATTCAGAAAGATGAATTGAGTTGAGCCAGAGGAGCAGAAAATTACCTTTGTTGAGGATCATCTTGGTTGTTTAAAAAGGGAGGGCTTGTTGAAAATGCAACAGCCAAAGGATGGTGGTTAAGAAAAAGCTCTCTACTTTTTGGACATGTGTGTTCAAACAGAGATCACAATGGCAGGAATTTTGCATGAGGATTCCATGGAGGGTGCTAGACCAAGTGGTCTTCCTCTGCTTTGCTCATCAGTGCATATGCTTAGCACCCAGACCAGTGGGACATTTAACATCTTAGGATAATGACTCCCCAAAGTAGGCTTTTTGAATGGTATTTTTGGAAGTGTATCATGAACTGCCTAAGTGCAATTCATATGAATTCCTTATAATAGGTAGGTAGGGTTGGGTTGGTTTTTTTTTTTTTTTGGTGCTTCTTTGTGTTTTTGTCTAGATCTGTATTTTTATCAGTGAAGGGAACTCCCAGGTGAGGAAATTCTCTCTACTAAATGCAGATCTGCAACTATTCTGTAATTTATAGTCTTAGAAAATTGCTTGGGGAAATAAAAGTAAAGTGACCTGTCCATAATCATATGGTCAGAGTTAAGATTTAACACAAGTCATCTTGTCTGTAAATGTGTGTATATATACATATATGTGTATATGTGTGTGTAGGTAGATACAGTTATCCCTTATACATTTCAGGGGTTAGGAGTGCAGCACCCCTGTGATCTGGAAAATGCCCGTAAAATTTTGTGGTCCTCCCTTTATACCAGAGAAGTCTGAATTTTTTATTTTTCTTTTGTGGAGTGTTTTACAGTGCCTTATTGTAAAATTTTACTTAAGTATTTGGTCATAGGCTCTGTGCTGTCTGCTGGCCTTCACATTTCATTTATAGCTTCTGCAAAATTCCCCCCAAATTCCCACTTAATTTCCTATGCTGACCCGTGATATATCAAAACCATGATGGGGAAAGTCACAATATGGAAGGGATAACTGTAGATACTTAGATAGATGGATGGCAGAGTCCCCCTCCTGGCTGCAGATTTGGAAGAGTTAATGACTAAGTGGGTATATAACCCCTCACCTCCCATTTCTTTTCCAGCTTCAAACCACATAAAAAAAACTAAAAAGAAACTTGGAGTTGAGAAGAGAGGAAAAGGGATCAGTCCCAAACAGCCTTTGGCATTTTGTTGGAGGAAAGCTACTAAAATGTTTCTGAAGATTCACAGTTTGATAACTGGACATTAAGCAGGAGTTGCAAGGACTTTCTAACCTATAGTCATATGAATACTTGGGACAGAGCCCCTTCCTTTGGTGATAAGGAAGTAGAGGTTAAAAAATTGACCCAATGCTTATGGATACTATTTAGCTGACTGACTGTTTTACATTCAAAAAAGACATTGGCCTGGAGGCAAAGAATCCCCTTTTCAAGAGGAAAAGCTTATTGTACCCAAGATTCTGTGAACTGACAGACTATCCCATGAGGAGGAAAGAAACTAAGGTCTTTTCCATGGACTGGTCTTGTGTCATAGCACCTGTACATACCTATGTACTAGGTATGTGAGGAGCCTCTCTTTCTAAAAGAGAGAAAGCTCATTACATTAAAAGAGAAATGGTAGGATCCACTCCTCTTCTCATGGTGAAGAAGCAGCACTCAACTGAAAACTGAAGCCAGAAGCAGGAAATGGAGAGCTCTACAGCCAGAACTGTACCTGGCACCAGTGAAAACACCATAGATGGAGAACAACATTGAAGGAATTTAAAATTTTGATGAAAGCAACGATATCCAAAAGATTCAAGATGAAACATGACATTCAGAGGTGACGAACTTAAAATGCATTTTCGAACATGGCCAATGTGGGAATTTGTTTTCTTCGGCCATGTTGCTATGCTATTATGGCTTTTTCCTTTGTCTTTTTAAAATTTGCTCAGTAAATATGTGAGAAGGTAATAACAGAGACAGGTTATTTTTTTTAAAGAAAAAAATGTTCCCCCAAAATGGTTTGCATCCACTTGATTGAAGATACCACTGGTCAACTCCCCACTTATACATTATATAATGTTACCATTGTTACTATTTTGGGAGTAATGGGAAATCAGTCTAGAAAGAATGTATTTTCTTGGAATTTTTTGAAGTCTAATCAAAGGGACTTTAAGGTAAAAAAAAAAGGAAGAAAAAAAGGAAGAAGACAGGAGAAAACTTCAGTACATATATCCTAGAAAGATAATGTACCAAGTTAGATACTATAGAGAGTAACTTCAATGGGAAAAAGAATAATAGTAAATATATGCAGAACTTCACAGGCTCCTTTTGTCAAAAACCATGTCCTCAAATGTCTATTCCTATATTGGCACGGGATTCTGTAGCATAACAAAGTGAATTTGAAATCCTAATTCAAGGAGGTAAATTAGAACTCATAGGTGAGATATGACCCATGCCTGGAATATGGTTCTAAAAAGAAATGCCTTATGTACATATTAGAATTATTTCTCAATTGACTTGAATTTTGGAGTTGAAGATAATGAAGAAGATGGTGTATCTTGTAGTCAACATGTGCCTACAATAAAGAATAGGCTGAGAGAAACTTATGATCCTGCTATACAATCAAAGAGATGTACAATGCCCAAATTTGGTGTTCAGATCTTCAGACAGGTAATAGGGTTGTTATTTTAATCATGGTATGCATGCCCCCCAAAAGCAAACTGCTGGAACTGTTCTCTAACACTTTGTAGAGAGAATGGGAAACTTACTAAAATACAATGCACTGCTATCATCTATGAACTATTGAGGAGTTAATTGGGCTTCCTGATAAGTCATCAGACAATAATGATGGATAGTTATGTAAGTATATTTGAAGGAAAAGAGCCAATCTGCCTATTATAGCTGTAACTCAGAAATTTATGATTATATCGATGATGAAATTATTCCCCAAAGAATCAGAGGATTCAATCAAGATTATCTTAGTCATAGAGGAATATCAGTTCTAATGAGAGAGAATTTAACCTGGAGGCAACCCTAATACTCTGGTTATAAGGAGAGAATAGAGTGCAACCATATGAAACTGTGTGATAGCCCAACTGGCTGATTTACAAGCTCCCTTACCATTACATGATGTTAATAACCATTTAGAAATTTAGAAAATCAGGATAAGAGGGTTATAACTATTAAGTCAATGAGTACACTTATACATAATGCACCATTATAATTGACTATGAAGTGATTATTTATATAACTAATTGCCATTCCTTAAAAGTATAGGTGTCATATGTGCTTATATACAACTACATTTTGTTCTGGTTTATACCATTCATTATTATTATGAGATATTTTTTCACTGTTTATAAAATACATATATGCTTTTATGAACTCATACTGTTCAAATTGTACATATATAATAATTTGATCATGTATATTGTTGTTGTATTTGCATATACAGGAGTGTTACATATGAGTTATGCCTTAGCTGTTTATGGGCTGTATAATTTTGTATACATATATATTGATTGTTTTGAATGAGAAAACAGTATTTCATATTGAATCAGTGTAATATGTAAAGCACTTGAAATATTACTGGTTACATGCTGTTTGCATACAGCCAGAAATTTTTATTTCTAATTTTCAGAGACTGCAAATGTTCGGTGGGGTTGGAGCAGGAAGGAGAAGTAAGGTGAGTTCCTTTCTTATTGAAACATTTTATTTATTGAAAGAGGCAGGAAAATGATGTTTGTGTGAGACACTGATTGAAGCAGCTTCTTGGCACTTGGACAGAGACACAGGAAGTTCTAGAGATCTGAGAGAAAGCAATATCTCAAATATACTGAGTACCTTAGAGGGAAAAAACAGTTCCTCGGGGGAAAAAATATACTTACTATAGGCAAATATGGCCAAAGTTCTTTGTTTCCCAGTAACTAATTTACATATTATTATTGTAAGGACTTTGAGCTCTTTTTGTGGTGGCAAATAATTGGAAACCAAGGGCATGCCTATCAACTGGGGAACAGCTGAACAAATTGTGATCTATGATTGTGATGGAATACTATTGTGTTATATGAAATGATGAGTAGGATGCTTTCAGAAAAACCTAGGAAGATTTACATGAACTGATGCAAAGTGAAATAAGCAGAACCAACAGAACATTGTACACAGTAACAACAATATTGTTAAATGAGGAACTGTGAATGACTTGGCTATTCTAAGTAATACAAAGATCCAAGACAGTTCTGAAAGACTTATGATAAAAAATGCTATCCTCCTGCAGAGAAAGAACTGGTGGAGTCTGAATGTAGATTGAAGCATACTTTTACTTTCTTTATTATTCTTGGTTTTTTGGGTCTATGTTTTCTTCTTCAATATGGCTAATATGAATTATTTTACATGACTGAAAAAAAAAAGCTGCCTGTAATAGGTGCCCCCACTTTCTCTCCTTTTACTTTCTTCTCATCCAGCTTCCAACTTCATCCTTTCAACAAAACTTCTCTCTTTAAAGTTAGTCATTGGACTTCTGGGAGCCAAGATAGAGGAGTAAGCAGTAAATTGCCACAACTCTCCCATATTCACTTCCAAACAACCACAAAAAAGCACCCCAAAACAAATTCTGGAGTAGCAGAACCAGCAAAAGGATGGCATGAAACAATCTTTTAGCACAAGAAACTTGGAAGATCAGCAAGAAAAGTCTATCTCACTTAGGTAAAAGAGGAGCACAGTTGAGGACAGGAAGCATCCCAGCAAGCCCCACCTCAGGAAACCAGTGGGAGATCCCAAGTCCATGTGGTGGAGCAGGCAAACACCAACACCAGGAACCCCCCTCCCCCACCTCCACATGCCTCAGCATAGCCAGGGGAACTGGCAGACTCCAGCTCTGAGAACCAGCACATGCTTCAGTGTAGCTCTGAGCAAACAGGTAGATGTCAACCCTATAGGTACCTAAGCAAACAGGTAGCCTCCAAACATAGCCCCAGGGAAACAGGCAGCTTCTACAGACCAGACCATCAAGTGCTTCAGTGTAGCCCTGGGAAATACAGAAATACCCCATCAGCCTCAGCACACACCAGATACCACCACTGGGACCCCAACTCAGCACCAGGTAAATTGCCAGACCTTTACAGCCTCCAGCAGTGCCAGCCACCTCCTACCCCACCCTCTCAGCACAGCAGCAGACATGAAGGTCCCTTGTAGGCCTCAGGGCAACATCGGTGTAGCACCAGGTAAACAGCTAGGGCCTGCAGCCACTGGCACCAGAAAGCCTGAGACAGTGCCCTTTCCACCCTGGAAATAGAGCTCAAATTTAGAAGGAAGGAAAAAAGTTAAAAAAAAAAAAAGATGAGCAAAAAGCAACAACAACAACAACAAAAAGAATCTGACCATAGAAAGTTATTATGAAGATAGGGAAGACCAAGACACAAACTCAGAAGAGGACAACAATGTCAAAACACCTATGGACAAAATCCCAAAGAAAAATGGAAAGTGGTCTCAAGCATGGAAAGAACTCATGGAAGAGCTCAAAAAGGAGCTTAAAAATCATATAAGAGACATAGATGAAAATTTGGGAAATGAGAATGATACAAAAGAATTATGAAAAAAGAGTTCACAGCTTGGAAAAAGAAAACAACTGCTTAAAAAGTAGAATTGGCTAAATGGAAAGGGAGATACAAAAATCCATTGAAGAAAACAACTCCCTACAAAGTACAACTGACTAAATGGCAAAGGAAGTACAAAAGCAAATTGGGAAAAATAACTCCTTAAAAGTTAGGATTGGGCAAGTATAAGTTAATGACTCTAAGGGGCATCAGGAATCAATCAAACAAATTCAAAATAATGAAAAAATAGAAGAAAATATAAAATACATCATTGGAAAAGCAACTGACCTAGAAAATAGATCCAGGAGAGACAATATCGGAATCGCTGGACTACCTGAAAGCCATAATCAAAAGGAGGACCGGGGCAGCATCTTTCAAGAAATTATCAAGGAAAACTGCTCCAAAGTCCTGGAACCAAATTGCAAAATAGACATTGAAAAAATCTACTGATCACCTCAGGAAAGAGATCCCAAGATAAAAACTCCAAGGAACATTATAGCCAAACTACAGAACTATCAGGTCAGGGAAAAAATACTGCAAGTGGCCAGAAAAAAAGAATTCAAATATTGGAGAGCCACAATCAGGACTACGCAGGGCTTAGTCGATGCAACATTAAAGCATAGGAGGTCATGAAACATGATATTCCTGAAGGCAAAAGAGCTAGGACTACAACCAAGAATCACCTGCTCAGCAAAATTAAGCATAATACTCCAAGAGAAAAAATAGTCATTCAAAGAAATAGAAGAATTTCACGCTTTCATAAAAATAAGACCAGAATTGAACGAAAAATTTGATTTCTAATATCAAGACCCAAGAGAAGCCTTAAAAGGGAAAAGAAAACATTAGGGATTCAGTGGAGCCGAACTGTTTACATCCCTACTTGGGAAGATGATATTCGTAATTCTTAAAAATTAAACCACTAATAGTACAACTAGAAGGAATATACATAAATAGAGGGTACAGGTATAAAGTGAATTTGAGGGAATGATGAAAGAGGAATACACTGGGCACAAAAGGAAGGGAGGGGTAGAATCGGGTAAATTGTTTCAATCAGTTTAATATAGAAATCTACCTAACTGGACAGGAAAGTAGGAAGAAAGGAGATTAAGTAATGGGGGGGGGTGACAGAAGACAGAATGACAGACAGGGGGAGGTGGTAGACAGAGGCAAAAATACTAGTGAGGAAGGAGAGAGGGGACAAACAGGAGGAAAAATAGGATGGAGGGAAATACACATTTAGTAATCATAACTGTAAATGCAAATGAGACAAAATTTCCCATAAAAGAGAAAGGGATAGCACAGTGGATCAAAAACCATAATCCTACAATATGTTGTTTATAAGAAACACACTTGAAGCAGAGACACACATAGAGTAAAGGTAAGAGGCTGGAAAAGAATCTATTGTGCTACAGTTGAAGTAAAAAAAAAATAGGGGAAGCAATCCTAATCTCAGACAAAGCAAAAGCAAAAATAGACCTGATTAAAAGAAATAAGAAAGGAAAGCTCATCTTGCTAAAAGGTACAATAGAAGTGTAATATCAGTACTAAACACATGTGCATTAATATATCATTCAAATTCTTAAAGAAGAAGTTAAGTGAGTCACATGTTCATGATCAAATAAGAGATTGAGACCATTATGAAAAATAAAATGCATCATTTTGATTATATTAAATTAAAAGGCTTTTGCACAAACAAAACCAATGTAGCCAAGATTAAAAGGAAAGCAGAAAGTTGGGAAACAATCTTTATAGCAAGTGTCTCTGACAAAAGCCTCATTTCTCAAATATATAGAGAACTCAGTCAAACATACAAGCCATTCCCCAATTGATAAATGGTCAAAGGATATGAACAGGCAGTTTTCAGATAAATCAAAGCTATAGGCATATGAAGAAGAGCTCTAAATCACTTTTGTTTAGAGAAATGCAAATAAAAAACAACTCTGAGGTTCAGATTGGCTAATAAGACAAAAAAAGGAAAATCATAAATGTTGGAGAGGATGTGGGAAAATTGGGATACCAATACATGTTGGTGAAGTTGTGAAGTGATACAACCATTCTGGAGAGCAATTTGGAACTATGCCCAAAGGGTACTATCATATCCTTTGATCCAGCAATACCACTACCTGGTTTCTTTCTCAAAAACCAAGCCTTAAACACTGCACTCTGGAGCTCATAGATTGCACAATAGGTCCCTGCCTTCCTAGCACAGAGTGAATGTAAATACTAAATAGTAACCATTTCTCTTTTGGCCTGGAACTCTGAAGGTCTTCCCCTCCCAGTTTGATTTTTCTTTCGAGTTTTCATTTAAAGGGGCCATCCGTTGATTAAGTTCTCACTGAATGGGCATTACCTCACCCACAGTGAGCACCTGAAAAGACCTTAGTCTAAAAAGGCTAGGATCTTCCAGTGCATCCTGGGCCATCTCCAGTCCTCCTGGTGAATATCAGGACACTGGACCCAGATGGCTCTGGAGGAGAAAGTGAGGTTGGTGACCTTGCACAGCCCTCCCTTACTCAAATCAAAGCCATGTCATCATTTCCCTGATGTCATGGTCCTCTTTGAGAATGAAGGACAAACAACCACTACTTGGTCTCTATCCCAAAGAGATCATTAAAAAAAAAAAGAAAAAGACCTACATGTGCAAAAATATAGCAGCCCTTTTTGTGGTGGCCAAATACTGGAAATTGAGGGGATGCCTATTGATTGGGGAATGGTTGAATAAGCTGTGGTATATGAATGTGATGGAATACTATTGTACAATAAGAAATGATGAACAAGCAGATTTCAGAAAAACCTGGAAAGGCTTATATGAACTGATGCAAAGTGAAATAAGCAGAACCAGGGAAACATTGTACACAGTATCAGCAACACTGTGTGATGAGCAATGCTGAATGATTCAGTTTCTCTCAGCAACACAATGATCCAAGACAAGTACAAAGTACTCACAAAGGAAAATGCTGTCCACATCCAGATAAAGAAGACATGGACTCAGAATGCAGGTCAAAGTATACTTTTTTTACTTACTTTATTCTTTTTTTGTGTTTTTTTCCTTTTGATCTGTTTATTCTTTCACAACTGTGACTAATATGGAAATATTTTTTACATGATAGCACATGCATAACCTATATCAAAATGCCTATCATTTTAGGAAGAGGAGTAAAGAGGGAGGGAGAAAAATTTGGAACTCAAAATCTTGCAAAAACGAATGCTAAAAACTGTCTTGACATGTAATTAGGAAACAAAAGTAAAATATGATTTAAAAAAGAAAAAAGTTAATGATTTCTTAACTGCCAAATTCAGTGGTCTTTTCTCAATCCCCATTTTTTTTTACCTTTCTGCAGCCTTTGATACTGCTGATCACCCTCTTCTCCTTGATACTTTCTTCTTTATAGATGATCAAGATAGTGCTGTCTTCATGTTCTCCTACCTATTTGACCACTCCTCAGTCTCCTGTGTTGGATCCTTATGTAGATCATGACCTCTAACCTTAGGCATCCTTCAGGGTTCTATTCTGGGCCCTATTCTCTTCTTTCTCTATTCTGCATCACTTGGTAATCTCATTGGCTCTGGTGGATTTAGTTATCAATTCGGTGCTGATGATTCTCAAATCTACCTGTCCTGTCCTAACCTCTCTGCTGACCTCAGTCTCACATCTCCAACTGCCTTTCAAACATTTCAGACTACATGTGCAGTAGACATTTTAAACTCAATTTGTCCAAAACTGAATTCATTCTCTCTCTTCCTAAACCCCTTGCGCAGCCTCTAAATATCCACATTACTGTGGAGGGACCACCATCCTCCCAGTCCCCTGGGCTCACAACCTGGGTGTCATCCTTGACTTCTTACTCTCACCCCTCATATCCAATTGGTTGCTAAGACCTGTTGATTCTACCTTTGAAATATCTCTATAATATGTCCCCTTCTCTCCTCCGATACTATTGCCACCCTGGTGCAGGTCTTCATCACCTCACATTTGCACTATTTCAATAGCTTTCTGGGTAGATAAAGAACTAGAAGGGACATTAGACCTCATCTAGTGCAATATTTCCAGATGAGGAAACTGAGGTCCAGAGAGATTGTGACTTGCTGAAATTCAAATAGGTAGAGCTAGAATTTGAACCAATATCCTTTAACTCCAAATCCATTATTCTTCCAACTGCCCACTTCTATTCCAAAGGTAACAATGGTTTTGGATATAGGCCAGCCTGTGTTTCAGCCCATAAAAAGTGTAGAAGATATATAGGACTAATATTTTCTTGACTTGACTTAGTGGTAAATTCATCCTTCTATAAGATTGCTAGTAAAAGATGAAGGGATGAGAAAGGTAGCATTCATTATATACTTGTGTGAAGAAATCTGGGGATAAGAGAGGGGAAGCCTAATGAGTAAATATAAACAGAGGCAAGAACTCGAGTGATATTATCATTAGATTATATTAGAAACAGTGTGCACAGAAACTTTTGTCCCATGGACCTCTTTGGCAATCTGGTGAAACCTCTGGACCCTTCCTCAAAATGATGTCTTTACATGCATAAAATAAAATATATAGAATTATATATCTTGTTTTATTTAATATTTGTATTAAATAATATTTAAGGTTTCTATCAAATGTTTAATATTTATAGTAAATAGTAATTTATAATTTATACTACAGTATATATACAGTATATATAGAATATATACTATAAATAAAATGTATAGTAAATAAATAAAAATAGTGTATGTTGAATATTTAATGTTTAAATTAAATAATAGCTATATTCCATAATATTTATTTTTAGTTATCATTTAATATATTGTGTGTTTTCTTTAAAAGGAAATCAATTATATTGAAATAAAGACTTTTTCCCCTTTAAGTTCATGGTTCTCTTGAAACCTGTGGGTAAGAGTAGGGTGGGGATCTGTGGACCCCAGTTCTAGAACTCCTGATCTAGACTGCAAGAGGAGATAGAAAAGGATTTTGCACTTAACATGGCACCTGGCACATAGTAGGCACTAAATGTTCATTGAGTAACTGATTTAGGGAAACAGAACATTGGCTGACTATGTAGTACGGATAGGATGTTTCAATCATCAAGACATCTGAAAGGCTGTATGATACAGTAGAGAGAGTTCTAGATTTGGCATCAAGAAGGCCTAAGTTCAAATTACGCTTCTGACACCAGCTGTGTGACTCCAAATCACTTAATATCTCTGAATTTCAGTTTCTTCATCTATATAATAAAGAATAGGATGATAGATTTAGAGCTAAATGGGAACTCAGAGGACATTGAATTGAAGACCTCTAGGATTCCTTCCAACTATATCCATGATCTGCTTTAGCTCCCACTTGACCCAAAGCAGAGTAGCTAATAATTTCTTTTTTTTTTCTTGGAGTTTTCTTTTCTTTGGGGGGGGGGGGGGTGGGGGGTAAATTTTTTATTCATTTTAAACTTAAATACAAAATGAGAAAAGAAAAAAAAGAACATTTTCATGTCCATAGCAGAACATAAGAGAGGATTCAATATAAAACAATAAATTTCCATTTCAAGAAATCCTACATAATAAATACTACACATTGATTTCAAAGTTCCCAGCTTTTCTTTGCTTCCTTGTAGTTTTTCTTTTGTTCTCAGCTGTGCATTTTTTACTTTATCCCTTGCCTGCCCCTCCCCCCACAAAGGCTAAAATTAAATGTAAATAGCTAATAATCTCTTGACTTAACTTAGTGGTAATTTCATCCTTCTAAAGGTAGAAGAACCAATGAGGCAAAGCACTTATTTGATCGGATTTCAGCAACATGGAGAAACTATTTGCTGGTTCAGAAATGATAGTAACTTTTGGAAGGGGCTTGAAGTAGCTACTGCATTTAAAAATCTATGATAGAGAAGGATGAGGAAGCTAGGCATTGTCAGACATGCATTCTTTTAGGAGAGAGGATTTCAAGGGGTTAAGAGAAAAGATAGGTAGAATTCAAATGGACCAAAATTATGCAAGGTAAGTCGATCTAGGAGCAATAGAAAGTTCTCAAGAATAAAGAGAAGAAATTCTGATGGGGAGGAGAAGGGTAAATTATGGAAAGATAAGATGGAACTCATCAACTAATTTATTTTAAAGGGTATGTATAGCATACAGACACATATAATATGAAGAAAGTACAGGAGAGGATGAATATAAAAGCATCATATGATTATATATATGTATACATATATGTATATGTATGTATGTATATATATATGTATGTATATGTATGTATGTATGTGTGTATATATATATATGTGTGTGTGTATATATATATATATAATAAAAAACATTTATCAAGTTTCTACTATGTGCCAGGTACTGTACTAAGAGCTGGGGATACCAAAATTTGCAACTCTAAATATGTTATCTCATTTTATCCTCATGAGAACTCTGGGAGGTAAGTGGTATTATTATCCCCATTGTACGGATGAGGAAACTGAGATAGGCAGAGATTGCATAAAATCCCACAGCTAGTAAGCGTCTCAGGCTAGATGTGAACTCAAGTCTTTCTGACACCAGGTCCAGCGCTCTATCCACGGCACCACCAAACTGACATGGTCCTCGCTGAGGAGTGTCCGGAATGCTAAAGCTCAGGATAAGTTGAAGCTGGAAATTACAGACAACACAAAAAGGATTTATTTTAAAGCTATATTAAGGAAAAAGGAGTATCGAAGAAAGACTCTGACTGCTCTTCAGGGTGCCTGAGATGATGATAACTTAGGAAAGAAAAGGCAGAGTTGCTCAATTTTTATATTGCTCCTGTTTCCTTTGCCAAGAACGATGATCTTTGGACCAAAAGGACAAAACCAAAATGACTAATAGGGAGTTGTTGCCCAAGGTAAATAAATAGTAAGCATGTACCTAGATGTCCTTGATGAATTCATGTCACCTGGACCAGATGATCCATAACCTTGGGTACTGAAAGAACTGACACGTGTTTGCTGAGCTGTTCACTATCAGAGATCTCTTTAAAATTCTGGCAAAAGAGTGAGATAACATGTGACAGGAGAAAAAGAAAATGCCACCACCCTTCCTCCTCCCTTTTAAGAGAAGAAGAATGTGGAATAGGAAGCAATAGGCAACCTATGGGTAAGTGGGCTTATCTTTTATTCCTGGCAAAAATTCTTGAATTTATTTGCAGCAAGGGTAGAAAGGAGAGTGGAATTTGAGCCTGCCCTGTGGAGCATCCTTGGGAGTGGGCTTATGAGGCCAATTCCACGGAACATATGTAGTGATCCTGTGATGGGCATCTTTGTTAAAGAGGATTGGTCATTGAGCAGGAAGAATTGCCTCCTTAGTAGACTTCGAAGGAAGAGTTAACTTTTCCCTTCATCCTCTTCTTCCTCTCTTCTGAATATGTGGATTGGGACACCAACAGCTCTCCCTTTGACTACCTGTGAGGATGCAGAGAGGATTTCTTCTTCCTCTCCCACTTAAGAGTCATGGTGACTGCTCGCACATGTCAGTAAAAGTATGTGCTTGTTGAGAATGAGACTAGCTCTCAGAATTCTCTTCTGCTTTGCATATCTTTCCTTGAGTACAGATGACTGAACAACAATCATGACTTCTCATAAACCTGGTGGTGACTTTGGGAGTCTTAATCATAATAGCTAGCATTTATATAGTGCTTTAAAGTTTAAAAAACACTTTACAAATATTATCTCATTTGATCATCTCAAGCAACCCTAGAGGTAGGTGTTAGAATCATCCTCACTTTAAACTGAGGTAGACAGCAACTTGCCCAGGGTCAAGCAGCTCGAAGGTATTAAAGACTGGATTTGAACTCAGGTCTTTCTGACTCCAGGTCCAGCATTCTATCTACTAAGCCACCTTTCTCTACAAAGTAGAGTTTTAGAAATCATGGGTTCCTCAGTCAATGCTGGCTGCCCCATGGTAAGTGCTCCCTGGAACCTCTACAATGCTTCTCAGAAAAGATGACCATCAGTAGGAAGATGAGCCCAAGCCATGACCAGGCTTACCAGAAGATATGGAACTTGAATGAGTTGTTTGAGCAATGCAGGGCCAAGGTATAGGTGAAATGTTTGTTCAAAAGTACTACAAAGTATATCATGTTTTAACGCTGTAAGTAAGCATCATCTCCTAAAAGAGTATAGGAATATTGGTACTATATCATGCTTTAAGTATTTTCCATGTATGTTTATTAATGTTTTAGATTTTAAGCATATCTGGTGTGCTGGAGGAAATAAATAGCTGTCCTATAGCTGATTTGCTTTGTACTTTGAATATTTTTCTAGAAAGAACCCTCTTAATCCCTTTTGAGGAAACCCTTGTTGTTGTTTGTCCTTCATTCTCAAGGAGGACTGTGACATCAGGTTGGTGATGCCATGAAGTGTAAGTGAATTGGATTTAAGTGAGGGAGCGTTGTGCAAAGTCACCAGCCTTACTTTCTCCTCCAGAGCCATGTGGGTCCAGTGGCAAGGTATAGGTCAGGACAAGTGGAGATGGCCCTCGAGGATACCTTAAACACAAGCCAAAACTAAGCTTTATGGCCCCAGAGTTCTACTCTAAGGTAGCAACATAATGAACCAGAGTTCAAGATGCTCCTGATTCCAACACTGTGGGGCCAAGCTCCCCCAGGACTGAATGCTGTCTTCTTGAGTCCAAAGTTAAGGCCCAGGAATGGGAGAGAGCACCCAGAGCCCCCTGAACTTATAGGACTTTACATGTTATTTAAGGGGTGGTCAGGAAACAACTATAAAAAGAAAAAGTGCTCACAAAAATCCAATATAGCTTCATTAAGGATAGGTCACGTCAGACCGACCTCATTTCTTGTTTTGACAAGGGTATTAGAATGGAAAACCCAGGAAAATGCTGGAATTATACTTTACCTAGATTTTATCAAAATGTTTGACAAAGTTTACCGTGCTATTCTTTGTGGAGAAGATGGAGAGATGGGGAGTAGATGATAACAAGTTTCACTGGATTAGCAACTGGTAGAATGGCCAGACTTGAAAAATCATTGTAAATGGTTTGATGTGAACTTGGAAGAATGTCTCTAGTAAAGTGCCCCAGCACCTGTACTTGGCCCTCAACTGCCTTACGTTTTATCAGAGCCTTAAAAAGCAAGGAGGGATAGCTAACGTGTTGGATGACAAATGTCTCGACAGGCTAAAACTTTGGACTAAAACTAATAAGGTGAACTTTAGCAAAGATGAACATCGAGTCTAACATTTGTTGTTTTAAAAAAAAAAAGGCAAACAGGGCAGCTAGGTGGTGCAGTGGATAGCTCACCGGACCTGGAGTCAGGAGGATCTGAGTTGAAAATCAGCCTCAGACACTTAGAGCTGTGTGACCCTGGTCAAGTCACTTAACCCCAAATGCCACAAAAGCAAACAACTGCACAAAATGGAAATGGTATGGCTAGATAAAAATTTTTAAAGACTTGATGGTTTTAGTGGACTGCAAGACCAATATGAGGTAACAGTGTGATATGGCAGTCAAATAAAACTCAGAAGGCCACAGATTAAATTAATTAAAAGTCAGACTGTTCAGGACTAGGGATGTGATAATCTACTATATCCTGCCCTGATGAGAGCACATTGAGAGTGTAATTCTGAGCTCTAGGTACCACATTCTAGGATGATATTGATAACTTGGAGACGTTCTACAAAGGCATTAAAATGCAACATGCCATGGTAGATAACAGGCTGGACACTGGTGGGACTTGAGGCTGCTACATGGCACAGTGAGTGGGTAAGAGTGCTGGACCTGGAGTCAGGAAGACCTGAGTTCAAATCCCACCACAGATGCTTCTTACCTGTGTAACCCTGGGCAAGTTATTTAACCTTCTCCAGTTTTCTCATTTATAAAATGGGGATAAAAATAGCACCTAACTCCCAGGGTTACCATGAAGATCAAGTGAGATATTATTTATAAAGTTCTTTTCAAACCAGTGCTATATAAATGCCAGCCACTGTTATTACCAAGCTAGAAAGACTTAGATTTGAATCCTGGCTCTGACATTCATTAGCTGTGTTATCATAAAATGGAATTATCGGTAGGCTATCTCATAGAATTGTCCTGAGGCAATACCATTTCTAGGTCTGTATCCCAAAGAGATCATAAAAATGGGAAAAGGACCCACACATACAAAAATATTTATAGTAGTTCTTTTTGTGGTGGCCAAGAACTGGAAATCGAGCGGGATGCCCATCAATTGGGGAACAGCTGAACAAGTTGTGGTATATGAATGTAATGGATTACTATCGCTCCATAAGAAATGGTGATCAGGCAGATTTCAGAAAAACCTAGAAAGAGTTACACAAACTGATGCGGAGTAAAATGAGCAGAACCAGGAGAACATTGTATACAGTAACAGCAACATTGTGTGATGATCAACTGTGATTGACTTACCTCTTCTCAGCAATACAATGATCCAAGACAATTCCAAAAGACTCATGTTGGAAAATGCTATCCACATCTAGAGAAAGAACGGATGAAGTCTGAGTGAAGATTGAAGCATACTATTTTCATTTTACTTTTTCATGTTTTTTCCTTTTGTTTTGTTTCTTCTTTCACAATGTGGCTAACATGGAAATGTATTTTACATGATTGCACATATATAACCTATATCAAATTGCTTACCATCTTATGGAGGGGGAGGGAAGGAAAGGAGGGATAACATTTGGAACTCGAAATTTATAAAAAATGAGTGTTAAAAATTGTCTTTACGTGTAATTAGAAAAAATACTATTTAAAAGAAAAAAATAAAATTATCAAAGAAAAAGAATAGTCTTAAGGCTCTAATGGGATGTGTGTAAAGTATTCTATAAAACTTTAAGCAGCTATAGAAAAGTCAACTGTTATTATTATTGTGTAAGAGGACCCAGTTGAAGGACTTAGTGATGTTTAAGCTACATGCAATGAGAGTGAAAGGATGAGGCTAAGCATGTGTCCTAGCCCTCTCAGGTGGTCCATACCCCCTGGTCCCTCTATGGATAAAGGATGGGCATGATTAGTGGCCCCTATTTGGTCCCCATGTGTTTCCCAATGACTTCGGTCTGTGTCAATGAGGATTGATGACTGAGCTGGAAAGAGCTGTCCAGTCCATAGGGAATAAAGAGTGAAGAAAGATGGCACCTGGCCTCTTTCAAGGCAGCACCTTTGTTGGGACAAAGTCAAAGGTGAGTTACCTGTGGATTTCCAGGGAAGGGGAGGGGGGGATTTCTTGCCCTTCTCCCCTCAATTCTGACAACAATAGTGACAACACATACACAACGGTGTAGTGCAGTGAACAGAGTGCTGGGCTTGGAGTCAGGATGACCTGTATTCCAATTCTGTCTCAGATACTTATTAGCTGTGTGACCCTTGGCAATTTGCTTAACCTTTCTGGTTCTCAGCTTCCTCATCTGTAGAAGAAGGTTGTTGGACTCAATAACCTCTTAGGTTCTTTTCAGCTCTAGGTTTATGATGTATAACCTAAGGGATCCCGGGACTGGACCTCATGTCCCTTGTTGGCTCTTGTACTTTGTGTTACTTTCCCTGAGTCCAGATTACCTAATAGCAATCCTGAAAAATGGTATTTCCAGCCCCGTTGATAATCTTATGGTTTTAAGAGGTGACAGGCTGGCTGCCCATCAGGAGATGATTTCTGCTACAATTTCTTGGATGAAAAGAAGACGATAGCCGGGAGGATTCTGCAGCTGAAAAGACTGACTGCCCCAAATATCTGTACTCTGTGGGTTGTTTGGACAGTATAAATCTGAGGTGAATGTGAAATATATTCACAGCAGTCTGACAAAATTGTCTTCACCTCCTGGAAGAACATAAGTGGTGATTAGTGACCATTTCATGTTTTAAGCATTAATGCTTGTTAGTCTTTTATGAATTGCAGAATATGAGAGCAGGAAGGGACCTCAGTAATCCTCTAGCCCAACCCAAATACAAAAGGAATCCTCACTATAACACACTGGAGAAGTGGTCATCCAACATCTCCTAGAAGATCTCCTAGGAGGGGGAACCCATCACTTCTCAAGGACCCCATTCCACCTTTAGGTAGCTCTAAATGTTAGGAAATTTTTCCTGACATCAACTCTTTTTGCCACTGCTACCCATTGCTCTTGATTCTGACTTCAGAGACCAAACAGAACCAACCTAATCCATTTTCCATTTCAAATACTTGAAGACGGCTACCATGTCCCCTTTGGATCTTTTCTTCCTCAGGCTAAAAACACCCAGTTTGTTCAATGAATTCTCACTGTCATGGACTAAAGAAATAGACTCATTTCTTTTATAGTGAAGGAAATTAATAGCTGTCCTATACTCAATATCTACTTTGTACATTTAATGTCTTTTCTAGAAGGGACCATGTTAATCCCTTTTAAGGGAGACTGTAGACATGAGCCATATCTAAGCCTTATTTATGAGAGTTTCCTCAGCACCTTAGGGTGAGGAGCAATGTGATAAAAGAGAGTTTGAGAAAAGCCTGATCTCCTGTCTTTGGGGTCCAGCCCAGGCCCAGGAGTAATTTGGGTCCACTTGAGCTTGAAGTTGGTACCTCTTTTCTAAGGGAGAGGGGCAAAAGGGGAATCTCTGCTACAGGTGACATGTTGAAGAAAAGACAGGGTAAAACAATAGCTACCTTTGAATATTTGAAGAAATTGACCAGAAAAGGACTGAATTGGGAGCAAATGACTGAATGAAAAGTATTTATTAAACATTTACTATTGGCCAAGCACTGTACTGAACATTGGAGATACAAACACTAAAGCGAGACAGTTCCTACCTTCAAGGAGTTTACATTCTAATGAAGGAACCAACACATATAGGAAAGTAATAGCCAGAGAAAAGAATAATGATCTGTGAAATCATAAAGATGGCAAGAAGAAAAACAGGGCAATCTCCTGGCATGCGCTTACCTGAGATAATAGTAGTAATGATTTGATGACAGTTCTTAAAATAGGTGGAAAGTGATGGGGGTAGGGTGTGGGGTAAGGGTATGTGCTCAGTGACAGGAAAGGCTATGTCCAAGATGAAGATGATGATGAAAGTTTCCAAAGAGTGCAAAGCCACTTAGCCTATATAGGTCCTCTCAGTCATGGCCTGTATTGATCCATTTTGGAGCAAAGAGGAACAGCAGCAGCAGCAATAAGAGTCATAGGTTGAAAAGGTACCCAGGGGAAAATGAAGATTCATGATGCAAGTTGCAAAGAGGCAGTTTGAAGTCAATATAAAGAGAAACTTCCTAACAATTAAAGCTATCCAGAAGTGGCACAGACTGCCTCAGGAGATAGTGGGCTCTCTCCTGCCTGAGGTGCTCAATCAAAAGCTGGACGATGGCTCCTCAGAATGATGTCAAGAGGATTCTTGCTCATCAGTGGTTTGATGAGCTCAGAACTTTGAGGATTCTGTGATTTGGGGAAAGGTATATTTGGGCCAGATTGTTGAAGACCTTGAATTCTGTGCCAGAGAATTTTGCCTCGTAGGGTGATAAATCTTGTGACAATGTACTGGATAGATTAGAATCCCACTGGTTTTGCTGGTAGATGTAGCTCATAACAGGATTATTATATAAGTACTTGAGGTTCAGCAATCACATGTTTAACAAAATTCTTGTTTAGTTCTTCACACACAGAACTTTTTATTCTTAAACATCTTATGGTGTCCGTTTCCCTCTTCCACCCACCTCCAAGTTAGATGCAAAAGGAGTTTGCTTCCGCCTACATTGCTCCCTCTCTTCACTCATGTTATATAGGTCGATTCTGCACCGTCTCCTTCTTCCTTGTGTCCTGAAGTTGTAATCTCCCAGGGGGCAGAAATCGTTCCTTGTTTACATACCTCCTACCCATTGCAAAGCTCAGTGTGTACTGACAGCTCCTAATAAATTATGAATGTGGATGGACTGCTCAGGATGGGGTAATCACAGCACTGCCTTCATTCTCTTTACAAGCTCAGCATCAGCCACTGGGGGGGCTGAGGGTATGGTATGTGCTCACAGCGCCATTGCACGCCCACTCATTATCCAGTGGGGTTGGCCTATAAATTAGCTTCCTCTTCATTCCCCTAACAACCCTCATTCCACTAGATACAGTCGACTAGTCTTGGCACCAGAGGAGAGACTGCTGTTCTTTGGGCTAAAAGCCTTGTGTTCCCAGGGAAGAGAAAGCTGGCAAGAGACAAAAATCTCCTGAATGGACTGAAGCTGATAAACGGTTGTAAAGGGTATGGGTTCCAATAGCCCCCTGCTGTAGCAAATCTGTTAAGAGCAGCCCATTCTCACCTGGGAGGAGTGGGTTCCTAGTGTGTCTCCTCAGCATTGTATATCAACATAACATGGCCCCACTCAGCCTGTCACTGTTGTGAACATGCTAGAGCTGAGACTGCATTCTACCAGTTTCCCCATAGTCAACAGGAAGCCGCTGCTATTTAATCAACAAAGGAAGGAAGGCTGCATGGCCCTTAGGCATCTGCTTGCAAGGAGCCTGTTTCAAGTTGGCACCTTTTAAACCCAAATCTCGAGGATGTAGCCCTAGATTCTGCCAAGGTTCAGAGAATACTTTAGCCAAAACTCTGTTCATCAGATTGACTGATAGAGATCCCTTTATCCTTTAGGGCTAGAGACCCCTAAAGGAACTCAGTGGTGAAATCCCACCCATTCTCCTCTCCCCCTGCCCCCACCCCTCAAAAAAAAACCAAAAACAAACAAACCTAATACATTAAAATTACTAATCATGTCATTCCCCTGCTTAAAAAAAAACAAACAAAACTTCAGTGGCTCCCCATTGGCTCTCATATGGATGGATGGATGGATAATTGTAAAAACATTATTAAGCACTTTCTATGTGCTATGTGGTGCTAAGCATTGAGAATACAAAAACAAATATTCTAACAGGGGAAGATAACATCAAAGAAGAGGTGGCCAAAGAGAAGTACTACTTTAAAGAAAGTCACGAGGATACACCTTGGTATGGCGGCCCTGGAAATGGTAGTAGTGGCTTATTAGCATGTGGAAGCACCTGTTAGTAGAAACCCATTTTGGCTCTATGGATGACATTCACTGTTTATATTGGGGATATTGTACTCCTTTAAGGATTTTTAAAGGATCTTTAAGATTTTAACCTCATGCCCCATACAATAAAAGATTGGGGGGGAGGGGCAGGGGTGATTTGGCCTTTCCTCTCTTTGTCTTTTCATGTAGACCAGATATTTAAAAGGGCAGATGATGGATAAAAGTGTAATAAGCACCCTGTTGTATATTATTTTTGGAAAATTATTCTAACTTGGATGGAAAACTAAATCATGGAATCACTGAGCCAGTGGTGGCACTCTCTTGCCCTTTCCCTTCATTTCAGCAGCTATAGTTTTTCCTTTCAAATATGTGATCTCATTAGCTCTTTCCATATGAAAGAATTCTCCTTATTTAAATAAAAAATAAAAATAAAGCCTATTTCCTTTCTCAAAAAAACAAAAAAACCATCACAGGGATTGTTCTGTAGCTTTAGGGGAATAGGGAGACACGCCCTCTCCAGGAACAATAGCAGTATTGATTTGACTAGTGTCTAGAACCAGTAGGGATAAAATACAGACTCCTTGGCTCTGCACTTATCTTTCCAAGTTTATTGTACCTTGTTTCCCTTCACATATCCTCCATTCCTGCCACACGGGTCTGCTCTGATGTTCCCTGAACTTGCCACTCCATTTTCTACATCCTCGCCTTGCTTATGCTGTCTCCCACGGCTCACGCTTTCAGAATCATCAGATCGAGCTTCTTGCGGGCAAGGACTGTCTTTTGCCTCTTTCGGTATCTCTGGTACTTAGCACAGAGCCTGGTACACAATAGGCACTTAATAAATGTTGGATTGATTTTTAAAAGCCTAGTTCTCCTCAAGGCACAACTGGTGTGCTGCCTCCTCCTGGAAAGCCTCTCCCGAACCCTATATATGTTAGTGCTTGCTTTTTCCTCCTCAAATTATCATGTATTTATCTGTTTACATGTTCTGTCTCCTCAGTAGAATATATATTCCTTGAGGCAGGAACTGTTTTTCATTTTGTCTTTATATCCCCAGTGCTTAGCCCAGAATAAATATTCGTTGAATCGCCAACTTTTGAGAAGAGTTAGAGGAGGAAATGTGATGCTGGGAACTATCCAAGTCAGGACACTTGATTATCCTGGTGAGTGACTTATTAATGCATACGTAACACTGTTAAGCTACCAGTAGCCACCAGCATCTATTTCTTTGTTTTCCCTAAAGCTGTTTTAGGTGGAACCATTGTTCAGGGAAGGGAAGGAAGGATGGGCTTTTCTGGAGGAAAAGAGAATGTTGTTGGCATCAAGTTCCAAGCAACAGACTTAAAAAACAAGTTTTTGGAACACAGCCCAAATGGGTTTCCCACCATTGGAGGTTTTCAAGCAGAGACTGGATGACTACATATCCACTGGGGTCAGTTTTCAGTGGGAAGAGTGCTGTGTCTGAAGGCAGATGATCTGGGTTCAAATTCTGGCTCTGCTTTGTGATACTTCTGTGATCTCAGGCAAATTACTTTCTCTGGGTCTCAGTTTTCAACTGTAAAATGAAAAAGTTGGACTAAATCACATCTAAGATCCATTCCGACTCTAAATCCTATGATCATCTGAGGAGGGAAGGATTCTGATTCAGGCACAGGCTGGACTAAATGATCTCCAAGGTTCCTTCTCTTTCCAAGATTCTGTGACTATGAGTCAGTGTTTGATTTAAATTCAATTCAAAGAACATTTATTAAGTACTATGTTGCAAGGCATCAACAATACAAAGACAAAAACATGGTGGTCCTACCTTTAAGGAGTTTGAGTTGTTTACATAACATAAAGAGATGTGTAAATGTAAGATAATTTATTGTTGTTTCTTTTTCCATCTTCCTTTTTTGAAGAGGACCAATGATATCACAGGTGATGACTTGATTCATGGGTAAATTGGATTTAAGCCAAGCAGAGCTGCATAAAGTCATCAGCCTCACTCTCTTCCAGATCACTGAAGTGCAGTGGCAAGACAAAAGTCAAGATGACGGGTGATGGCCCAGGACGCAGTGGATGACCTTGGAGTCTTCCACATTTGACCAAGCTCTAAGCTCTCCACAGACCCCTTCTTGGCCTTTGAAACAAATTATTCTCATCTGCCCATTCCACCAAGAGGAAGTCTTCGCATGCTTGGGGTAGATATACCCTTAACTCACCTGTGTGTTTGAGGCCTGTCCGGCCCATCTTCTGACAGGGTTTAACTGGAGTGTGGCCGCTGCACATGCTACAGCTTCTTGGAGGCCCAGGTGAGGGTTAGGTGACAGGTGGACACCAAAGGTGGATGAGCGGCCCTGAATAGAGCTTGGCAAGCCCTCATACCAGAGGCGCTAGTCCTCCTGGACATCCCCATAAGGTAATTTAAGGAGGGTCTGAATGACCAAGGGGATCAGGAAAGGCTTCTTGTAGGGGGTGACAAGTGCTAAGCCTTGAAAGAGGGGATGGTATAAACACCTTAATCTGTTGGTCAAGAAGCTTCACTTGTTCTCTATGGATTCCATGATAAAATGGACATTTGGACATTTAAAGCCCTTTGCCATCTGACTCTAACCTACCATCCCAGACTTATTTCTGGTTACTCACCCTCATGCTTTGTATTTTCAAGCCAAACTGTCCTGCTTGCTCTGTATGGAGCAAGTATGCTCTGGGCCCACCAACCCCAAATCAGGCTGACTACATGTCCCCCTCAGGGTCCTAGGGCAACCCATGAGGGGGCGGGGCAGGGGTGGGGTGTCTCTCCACTAATACTGTTTGCACAAGGCCTCACTCCCAACGTGTTCCTCCCAGCCTTAGTGACTTAGTACCCTAGGGCCATTTAGTTAATTAGCATCAATTAGCTTTTACAATGTGATATTTACTTTGAAGGTATAGCAAAAATTGAAGTGCAAACATTCCCCACCTATCCACCCAACATCTTAGGAGCACACATCACATAGCCTTGGTCCCTGGGGGGAGTGGCAGAGCTATTACATAGCATTGGCCCCACCAACCAAGTTCACTTCCAAATGGGACATTATTTTCCTAGGAGTGCGTATCTCAGTTTGCCTGGGCTGAGTCCCAAAGGTCCCTCCACATGTCAGCCTCAGATGAGGGGAAGGTCTGAGGTCTCTCCCCCAAGGCATTGTCTCTCATCTGATTCTGTCAGCCCAGAAGAAGCTAGCTGAGGAAAAGGGCAAAGCAATAGAAAAAAGGTTGAGGCTGACTAAGGCCTTTGCAATGCCTGCTGAGCTCAAGCTCTGGAGCCGTCCCCACAACCAATCCAGAGGCTCCTATTGGATATGCGATCAGCTGACAGAGTGTCTACACGGGCCCTCCAGAGCACTTCCAGTAAATGCCATCATTCTCCTGGAAGCAGGCTCCCCAACCTCGTCTACATGAAGAATGACAATAGCACGGTGGTCAAGCCCTAGCTACATGAGATATCCCAACTCCTGCCTGACTTCCTGACGGACTGCATTCCAGGTGCCATCTCTGCTTGGACCACCACCCACCTCCTTTTCCTCCTCCCCACCTGGGGCTGGGATTTGGGGGTGGAGGGGATGGACCTGGATTCCCTCCCTGGATCCCTCAGCTCTGATAAGTAAGATGTTTTTCTTCTCTTGACAGGGACTTAGACCTCCATGCCACTTCAAGCCTGTTCTACACCGTGCCATCCTCTCTCTTTCCTCCTGTAAGAAACAGGGGCAGCAGTTTTGTTTGCACAGAGTTAAAGGTGTCCCTCTCCCCCCCACCCCACCCCAGTTTTAGCAGAATGTAAGTCAGGTGACTGATAGGAACTAGTTCTAATCAGAGCTCTGAGCTAGCAGAAACCAGGCCCCAGGTCGGTCGGGTGAAAGGTCAGAGGCTTGTACACATGCTTAAACAAGCCATTTGGGGAGGGCATGACGTAGGCAGTCAGGGGTTTGCATCTGGCTAATGAAGAGCCTGACGGGAGATTCAAACGGAGTGTCTATAAAAGAACCAGCATCCATCTGAGTCCTTTGTACTCTCCTGTACTCTGTTCAGGGGATGTACCCATTTATTCAGACCTAATAAATGTAAAAATTAAAAGCACCCCCAACCTCTACCACTTGGGTGGCGTCCTTTCTCATGAGAAAGAATAATAAATGCCTTTTCTGATTTCGGGCTCAGACTCCAAACTCTTTATTGTGTTGTTGCACACACTCCTCATAGGCCCCCTCCAAATGCTATCTTCTTGCATTGTACAGTAAGCTTCCCGAGGTCACGGACCATCCAGCTTGCTTCTATTTATATCCAATGCTTAGCACAGTACCTAGCTCTTAATAAATGACCTATGTACCTAAGTATATATGTACGTATCTATCCATCTGTCTGTCTACCTATCTATCTACATACAGGCTATCCCCCATGCCTGAAATGCACTCTCTCCTTAAACTCCCTCTCTTAGAATTGGAGGTAGTGACTAGAGCACTGGGCCTGGAGTCAGGAAGACCTGAGTTCAAATCTGGTCTCAGATATATAGTAGCTGTGGGACCCTGGGCAAGTCATTTAACCTGTGTCTGCCTCCATTTTCCCAATTGAACAATAGGGATAGCACCTACCTTTATGTGAGGATCAAATTGGATAATATTTGTAAAGCACTTAGCACGGTGCCTGGCATGCAGTAAGCACTTAACAATCGCTTGTTTCTTTTCTAAGAATCCCTAGCCCCCTTTAGGGCTTAGTTCAAATGCCAGCTTCCACATTAGGCTTTTCGTGATACCTCCCAGTTGTTAGTGACTATTTCCTCCCTACCAATCTCCCCCAGCCCCACCACCCCACACACACACTAAAAAAAAAAAAAAATTGTTTGTATTTGCTTTTTGTATGTATGTTTTGTTTCCCTCTGTTGAAAGCAAGTTCTGTGAGCACAATGCCTGGTCCATGATAAAGATTAATAAATGCTTGTTGGAGAAGAGACTGAGGAAGGAGCCTAAGCTCTTGGTGAAAGTCACTGTTTATTTGCTTGTTTGTTGTGGGTTTGTTTTTAAAAGGCCAGTTGTGGGTGTGGTTCCAGACCTGGGGGTGTGATTTAATCAAAGGAATTCTCTGGCTAGGAAACCAGCTCCCTCAACTCATGCAGATGGGCAACTCCTTTATAATTTGTATTTTTAGAAAGTTACCTAGAGTTTATCGTGGTAGATGGTGTGAAGTATTGGTCTAAACCTAATTTCTGCCAGCTGCTTTATAGTTTTAGCAGCAGTCTTTGTCAAATGGTAATGGAATATTGGGGGCAGCTAAGTGGTATAGTAGATAGAACGCAAGCCCTAAAGTCAGGAGAACCTGAGTTCAAATTCTGCCTCAGACACTTAGTAGCTTTGTGACCCTGGGCAAGTCACTTAACCCTGTTCGCCTCCATTTCCACATCTGTAAAATAAGCTGGAGAAGGAAATGGCGAACCGTTCTAGTATCTTTGCCAAGAAAACCCCCCAAATGGGTCACAAATTGCTGCACAGGACTAAAAGCTGAAAAACACTCAACAGCATCCTTCAGCATCAGTCCTCTGGCATCATAGTGTGGTCATTGAGTTCATCAGCATCCTTAAGTCTTTCAAAATTATTTGTCTTGATAATGTTGGTGACTTGCCCAGGGTCACTTACAGCGAGTGTCTGAGGCCAGATTTGAACTCAGGTCTTCCTCAGTCCAGACCCAGAGCTCTATCCACCGCGTCACCTTGCTGACCCATGACGGCTGCTACCCATCTCTTAATAGGGAAGTAATAGACTCAGGGCACAGTATGAAACAGACATTTTTGGACATGGCCAATCGAGGAATTTGTTTAGCTTGACTGTGCCATTCGTTACAAAGGTTTTGTTTTTGTTTTTTTTTCAGTAGGGGAGAGGAGACAGAAGAAAGAAATTACTTATGAATTGAAAAAAATTAATAAAAAGAAAAAGAAAATTGTCCAGAGCATTGAGCATTTAAGTGATATTTTTTTGCCTGAGATAACACAATTAGTATGTGTCATAGGCAGGGTTTGAATCTACATCTTCCTCAGTCCCAGGCTCTATTACCTGTTGTCTCGATGTTTCTTGTTGAGCCTCTTCTTTATTTCACTATTTGCTGAGCAGCGACAGAGTCTAGTAGTTGTTTCAAGTAAGAGGATGGGGACACAGACTTCTTTTGAAAAAAAAATAAATTCCTTGTTTTCAAACGCATGATCTCCTGTCCGTATCTCATGGTTACATTTCTGCCTCACGTCCGTTAGGGACACTGGGGAGTCTGGGGAATTGTTTACTTTCAAATGGAATGTCAGAATCATATTGGGAGGAAATGATCTAAGAGACTGGATTCCCAAGCAGGCAGTTGGACCAGATCATTAAGATTCCTCTCAACCACAGGTTTGAAGGATTCTATAAATATCAGGGGCACTTTCGGAGTGACTTTTTTTATTTTTAATCCAAATCACCTGTGAGGGAATGCTGAAACACCCTTTTTAAACAGGTTCCCCAATACTTCCTTTAGGGTGAGTCCAAAGCAAAATGATAAAGAATGATGTCTTCAGTGTCCCTTAGCCCCCTTTCCTGATTTCCTTCTTTCTTTTGGCAAATTTCCTGACCCCCATTCCCTGTGCTCAGGCTCCTCATCTTGCCTCTACACTGCCCAAGTCTCTGCTCTGGACTTTGGTCTTTTTCTCTCATCGGTATTTGCCTGTCCTCTTTTTCCCATTCCCTCAAGGCCCTGCTATGGATGTCTGTCCCTGGGCCCTCCCCCCTGGCCCCCAGCAAATCATCCTTACCCCTTGCTTTCTTTTTGCTCCTCCCCTGTAACATCCTGAGTTGCCCAGATGCTGCCTGAGCCTGGTAGCAGAAAGATCTTCTGTACCCTTTTGCTTTTCCTTCCCTGACCCCTGGCCACTCAGGCCCCATCTGGGTGTGCCAGGCAACGTAGTAACAGCAATACTATGTGTCAGGCACTTTACAACTATTATCTCATGCGATCCTCACAACAACCCTGGAAGGTAGGGGCTCTTATTATCCCCATCTTACCATTGGGGAAACTGAGGCAAACAGAGGTTAAATGACTCACCCAGAGTCACACAGCTAGTCAGTGTCTGAGGCCAAATTGGAGCTCAGGTCTTTCTAACTCCAGGCTCCGCACTCTGTCTACGACACCACCTAGGTGCCTAAAGTAGGAAGAAGGTAGGTGGGAATCCCTTCTCCCTTGCCTTCTTTTTGCCTCTCCCCCAATGCAGGCACCCAAAACTCCCTTGTGGGGAGTGGAGGGGGAGGGGTTTGGGTAGAGCAGCATGGCTGTTCACACCGCTTGGATGAGAAGCCTTCTGGTGGATTGGTGGACCATCAGATCTTGCCAATGGCCCTACCCCTGCATCCTAAAGTCCTCCAGGCTTTGGGTAGGGGCAGAAAGGGGAAGGAAGAGAAGGGAAGAAACATTTATTAAGCACCTACATGTACCAGGCACTGTGCTAAGCACTTTATAAATATTATCTTATTTGATCATCACAACAACCCTGGCAGATAGGTGCTATTATTATCCCCGTTTTCCAGTTGAGAAAACTGGACACAGGCCAAGTGACTTGCCCAGAGTCACATAGATAACAAGGCAAGGGTGGGGAACCTGTGGGCTTGAGGCCACATGTGCCGCAGGTTCCCCACCCTCGTACTAGGGATCTGAAGCTGGTTTTTAATTCAGGTCTTCCTAACCCGGTGCTCTGCACCACACTGAGCCACAGGTATAAGCTGCCTTACCATCTGCCCTGTCATCAGCCGCCCCCAACCCCTCCCCTCATTCCCGACTCCTGGCCATCGTCATTTATTTGCTGGTATACCTTAAAGAACCATGAGCTTTGCTCTCTGGCCTGCTCACTGCACCTTGGGATTTCTGGGCTTTTCCTTCAGCTCTGCCACAGAGCTCTTAGATACACATTGTCTCAACCAATTAGAGTGTGAGCGAGCGCCTCTTTTTAAGTCCCCTCCAGCCCCAATAAAAGGTCACCTTTACATAGCTCTTTAAGGTCATGGCATTATAAGATGGATTTGGGGCTGGAAGGGACCTTA
Source organism: Trichosurus vulpecula (assembly GCF_011100635.1). Taxonomy (NCBI): domain Eukaryota; kingdom Metazoa; phylum Chordata; class Mammalia; order Diprotodontia; family Phalangeridae; genus Trichosurus; species Trichosurus vulpecula. The sequence continues at coordinate 56,604,091 of NC_050579.1, forward strand.
GAGGTAATGTAGTCAGTCCAGCCTCCCAAGCTGTGCCGAGCTCTTTCCTCATGCAGCCCCGTGAGGTGGGTAGTGAAAACAATATTCCCGTTTCGAGGAAACTGAGACTGCAAAAGTAAAGTGGCCTGATTGGGCAGGAGTAAAGGCCTGGGTTTTGTGGTATCAATCTGGGTGGTTCAGCCACCTTTTCTGTTTCCTCCTTGGTTCTCAGCCAGGTTTTGGGCAGGTGAAGTTGCCAGGTATCTGAATTCCAGAAACATGAGGTCATTACTATAAGTTCCACTGTTAAACAGTCCAAAGCCTTTACTGTAGTGAGAGCAGAGGGGAGCTGGAGGGATCATTCCAAAGACAGATATGGAGTGGACGTTCAGCTGGGCTGATCAGGGAAGTGCAAAAGGCCCCCTAAGTGAAGAAGCATCAATATTAACTGGGAATACAAAACACAATCCAGATGGAACTTAGAGCTAGGTAGTGTTATCTCCCTGCTCTTCTACAGCCACCACGAAGGAAGAATCCAGCTCATAGAAACTCATTATTGTTGATGTTCGATCATGTTCAATAGTCTTCTTGACATCATGTAGAGTTTTCTTGGCAAAGATACAGGAGTGGTTTGCCATCCCCTTCTCCAGCTTATTTTACAGACGAGGAAAATGAGGCAAACAAGGTTAAGTGACTTGCCCAGGGTCACACAGCTAGTAAGAGAGTCAGGCCAGATTTGAACTCAGGAAGATGAGTCTTCCTGACCCCAAGCACGACACTCTTATACCCTCCACCATATGTATTATTTAGCCAAGCCCAGCCTTGATCGATCTATCATTACTAAGTGATCATAACTGATTTCAGTTCTTTGCCCAATCTGTTGCCACAACCCACAGGTAGACAACATTATTGGGAGAAACTGAGAGAAAGATGTGCAAAATAAAAACATGTGCACATGGACTTACAAATAGACACATTCACATAAATATTCACAGAGAAACGTAAAGATAGAATAAGTCTTTACAGAGAAAAGAAACAGAAATGCAGACATGTAGTGACATAAAGAACATGTAAAGAATATCTATCTATATCTATATCTGTATCTATATCTATATCTAGTGACTTTTTAGGACATTGTAGCCAAAGATTTACATTTTTTCCCCACTTTTGGCATAAATGAGGATACCATCTTTTGGTATCTGCTCCATATTTAGATGATTCACTAGACCAGTGAGCCCCATATTTATATATTTCAATGGACTCATGAGCTCAGTACCAGTGAGGCAGGCCTTCTGATGGCAAAGATTGCCTTGCATCTATGCTTTCTCAATCTCATTTGACCCATAGGCTGAATAAAATTCAATCAAAGGCTGGATTTGGCCCTTAGGTTGGAAGTTCCTTACCCTGTAGTCATGGCTGATAAATTTCTGTCAGTCTATGACTCCTAGATCAATTCAGTCAAGGAGATATCTGGGGGGCAGAGTTGTTCTGTTTTGTTTTGGGTCCACCTCAAATCACATCACATGGTGGGTTGTATTCAGTCTATGGGAAGGTCATCCTTGATCTTGACCTTTTCAATCTCCTTTAACTAGCCTACCCCTCCTGGTTCTGCCCCCTGGGACCAAACAGTGTATACCCATCAAACTGCCAACTCAGATTGAGCTGGCAGTCAAATGAAACCCACAGATATTTTTCAGACAAATTGTTGTCTAACCATATGTCTCTGTTTTGCAGCTGGGGAAACCATGGCTTAACCATGGTCACATGGCTAATAAGGCTAATAAGTGTTAGGAATAGGGTTCAGGCCCTAATCTTAGCAGTGGGATAGAACACTAGGCCTGGAGTCAGGAAGACCTGAGTTCAAATTCAGCCCCAGACACTTACTAGTTATATGACCCAAAGCAAATCACCTGACCTCTGTTTACCTCAATTTCCTCAACTGCAATATAATTATAATAATAGCACCTGCCTTGCAGGGTTGTGGAGACAGTCTTTGATAACAGCCCTTAGCATGGTACCTGGTATATAGTTGGTGTTTAATAAATGCTTATTCTTTTCCTTAGTCATTTTGAGTCTAAGTCCATCAATTTATCTATCACACCATGCTTATTCTTTTTATATGAAATACTTTGTCAACTTTATTATAACAGGATTGCCATCTGGGTCTTATCAATGAGTAAGGGCCTGGGACAGGTGGCTATCAATCACATCCAGCCTTCTTTGTTCCATTCTGGGTTCTTTACCTAGGCATCTTCCTAGCCCCCATCTACTGGCATCCACCAGCTCTGCCTCCATCTACTAATTGTGCCCCTCTCTCTTCTCAGATGCACTTAACCCTCTTTCTCATCCCCGCCCCCCCCCCTCCACTTAAGGTCAAAGTTGAGCAAGTTCTTAATTAGGTTAGATAGCACAGTAAAATTATAATACTAGACACTTATCACAAAGCATACTTTGATACACCTTCCCATTTTCAACTTTCCAAGGTGAACTCTCCACCCTCTTTGTCATCCTTCAGCCTCCCAACTACAACCCGCAAGATTCCAGAAGGATATGCAAGAGGTTCAGTGTCTTAGAATATACCTCCCTCCTCTTCCCATGGAAACCATGAAGGGGAGGATCCTAGTCATTTCAGCCCTGGGCAACTACTGGGCAAGATGCAGAACATCCCTCCTACCAGGGTCATTGCTGCTTCCACAGATGCTGGAAGATCACTAACGACCCTGGCTCTATGGGGCAGCAGTCTGGCTCAGCAGGGAAACAGGGAAAAAGCATCTTGCCTGCTCCGGATGGATCAGGCCCCAGCCTCACTCAGATTGCCAGAGTACAGGAAAGAGAATGGGAAACCCCTCATCAAGCCCACCTGGGTAAGGGGAAACAGCAGGAGATATCACTGGTTTCTGCAGTTTGGCTGATTGCCATTTCTTTTTTCCTGCCTTAGCTTCCAAATTTTTCAGTCTTGAGTCAGTCATCCCCATCCAAGCCCTATGTTTCCCGGGAGAAAAAAAGATAGATGAAGCTACGTCAGGATGTCAGAGCACTGGCAAGGGGGCAAGGATTCATGCCCCTCTTATATCAGAATGCTACAGAAATGTCAGTTATTATTGTTGCTGGTTTTGTTACTATCTTTAAGTGGTAGCAGGAAAAAAAATGGAGATAATTTCCTACTCTAAGAGTTTTCCACCTTCCTTGCTCCCTTCTCTTCCTCCCTTCCTTCCCTCTTCCCTCCCTCCATCCTTCCCTCCTTTCCTCCCTTTCTTCCCTTCCTTACCTTCCTCCATCCCTTTCTCCCATCTTTACCTCCTTCTTCCCTCCTTCCTTCTCTTTTTCCTTCCTCCCTCCTTCACTTCTTCCCTCTCTTCCTCCCTTCCTCCCTCTCTCCCTCTCTTTAACTTCCCTCCTTCCTTCTTTTCTTCCTTCCTTTTTTCCATCTTCCCTCCTTCCTTCCTATCTTCTTCCTTCTCTGCCTTTTAAAGTAGTTGCTGTTTCCAGGGCACTAGATCATTGATTCTCAAACTTTCTTGGGTCATGGCACGGTATTCTTTGCCATGAGATGAAGAAAAGTTCCCAGATAGATCTCCAGACCCAGCAGATTCTTTTGTCTCTCCTTCTCCTCCTTCCTCCCACCCCATTCTTTCTTGACTTCTCCAGGGCTGGAAGGGGAGGAGGCAGCTTTGTACCTCCATGGATAGAGCTGTTTTTAGGACCTTCCCATTGCCAAGCCAAGAAGAGCAGGCAGCAAACTGTAGCCGGGGGCGGGGTACTGTGGAAGTCTAGAGTGGAGAGGGACATTTAGAGGCACATTTAGAGAAATCTTCAGCATAGCACACCCTTTGAGAACCACTGTTCTAGGTGATAGTACGGACCAAAACCAAAAAAAAAAAAAAGGAGGCCCAGGAAAGTATATACTAATCATAGGAAGCAATAAATTACTGATGATACAAATTGCAGCAAATCTAGGTAATAGGTAAGTTCTATACACAGCTGCTTGGAGAATGACCATGTTAGTAGGGTGAGCTTCTTAAAGGAAGCTTGTTTGAAAAATCACAGAGTTGTAGAATCTCAGTGTTGGATGGGAAATCAGAGGCCATCTAGTCTAACCCTTACCTGACCCAGAATCCCCTCTGTCATGACCCTGATGAAGGATCTTCTTTCTTGCTCCCTCATCCCAGAAACAGACCCTGGAACAACAGTCCTCCCAAGCCATGCCAAAAACGGTACTGTTTACTGATCATCGGACATCATTTCTCCTGACTGACCCAGGGCTGGGAGCCAGGAACGCAACCCAACTCATCCTTCTTCATTTTCCCAACTCAGCAGGGATTTCTGATCCAAGAGTGACTGTTGGAGGGGTTGCCTCTGCAGGGTTCTCTGTGCAGAGCATGGCACAGTTCGGCATCCCTTGCTGTTCCCATAGGCTTATTACAGCAAACCCCCAGGGAAGAAGGACGCCTCTTGTGTGTCACACTTCTTTCTGGTGCTTATGACAGTAATCGACAATCTGCTGTGCAGAGCGGGCTTGTGGGAGACTTAGGGAATCCAATGGATGGAATTCAATGCAAAGCAAATGCCAGGATAATGTTCATACCTGGTCAGCAGGGCATGTCCTTATGAATCAGTAAATAGAGGCATAAGTTAGGATGCTGAGGGGGTGTTAGCCCGTTAGGTCACAGTTCTGGTTAAAAAAGAAAAAAAGGAAAAAAACCTGCCTTCTCTCCCGCTGCACATTCAAATCAGAAACATATTTGCTGCCTCCTAGTTTTGGCAGCCCAGTAAATTAATTTAAACCTGTCGTCAGAGCAGTCGGCCTGTTATTTATAACTAGGAGGTTTTGTGAAAATCGCTCAGGCACTTTCAAGACCTAAAGGCAGTCATTGCAAAATTAGCACCCGGCTTGATTTTCAGCATTTCTGTGCCTGAGAAATCTTTATATTGCTACTGCATCCGACTAATGGCCTTTGCTTATTGGAGAATCCCTAAGTTTGGAAGAGGCTATAAAAATAAACAGCAATTTGTAAGTCAATTCATGACTGTTACAAAAGTAAATCTCTAGCTAGGAGGCACCTATGTCGTTCCATGGCTTTAGATGAGAAGCTGAGTTTCTGAATTATTTTTTTGGAAAGTCTTGGTGTTCTTTGCCCATGGAATGGGTAGTTTTGTGTGATGTCTAAGTCGGGTGGTGAGAAAAAAAGGGTGGAGTGCCTTTGTAAAGTGGGAAGATTTGGAGCTAGAAGGGACCAGTCTAATCCTCTCACTTTGCAAATGAAGAAACTGAGGCCCAGAGAGGTCAATGACTTGCCCAAGGTCAAACAGGTAATATCAGAGTCGGTATTTGAACTTGGGCTCTCTGACTCTGAAGTTAGCACTCATTCCACTTGACCACTGTCCCTGCAGTGGGGTATTGCAAGTCATGTCATGCTCTCCCTTGGAGGAAGGACATGATAATTACTGACTTAAAGAACAGTTAAGTGGAAAATTGAGGATGGAACAGCAAAGGCCTGCCATTAAAAAAAAAAAGCTTCTCTAATAGCTGGCACTTACACAGAAGCAATTTACAGACATTATCTCATTTGAGCCTCACAACAGCCCTGAGAGATAGGTACCATCATTTTCTATGTTTTACAGATGAGGAAACTGAGGCAAACAGGTTAAATGGCTTGCCCAGGGGGACATAGCTAGCAAGTGGCTAAGATAGAATTTGAACTTAGTTCTTCCTCCCTCCAGGTCCAGTGCTCTATCCACTGCACCACCTAGCTGTCCTTAGTAACTGAATAATGAGTCTATCATGGTATTTAGAACTGACTGGAAAGGACCTTAGAGAAAATGGAGGAACAGCAAACGACCCCAAGATTACCAAGCCAGTACAAACTTGAGTGAAGTTTACTCAAAGCCAAGCTAGATCACTCCCAAAGGGAAAGGAAGGATGAGAAAGATGCCGTTCTCTTTTTAGGTCAGGGAAGCATACTTGGGAGAATCACGATGGGCCAATTTGGTCCCGGGAAATTGCAGCTGAGTAGGACAGTTTCAGAAACTTGGGAGCCTTCCAGTCTGCACTAGGTAGAATTCTTTTTGCATTTTTGACCCTTATTATTGATATTTCTATTAGTATTCTTTCTCCCTTGTAAATATATAACTTAGGAAGATTGTAAGTGTGGCCGGAAATATTCTAATGACGGAGGGAGGGTTCGAGCACCAGAGCCAGGGCACCCTGCTGTGGAGACAGCAAGTCTTTGGGAGGCTCGAGATCACATTAGAGTTGGAGCACAATGCTGAGCTTTGGTTGTGAAATCCCATACTCAGAAATTATCCAGCAAGTGTCCCTTAAAATGAAGTAAGTAGGAAGCCTTGGACCAAGGACAGAGTGCCCAGGGGATTCCAAAGATTATGAGTTCACCAGCTCACCCTATAGCCTGGGGGGAAGATTCTGGTAAGTCAAGGAAAGCCTGCTGGTAATGAAGTAAAGGTTGTTGGTTTCATCCCCGTAGGGTATGGTTGACCTACACTGAGGTAAAGATGGTTTCTTTGGCCAAAGTCAAGGAAATAAATGGAGGTATAACAGTTTTTTTGACCCACATCATTAATGGCCAAATCCTTAAGGATGAATCATGAGCTCTGGCAATGAATTAGGATAGGCCCTGCTAGACTTTTCTGGTTAATAATAACAGTAGTTAACATCCATTTAGTGCCAGTGATGTGCTAGTCTTTGTGCTCAGTGCTTTATAAGTATTATCTCATTTGACACTCACAACAACCCTAGGAGATAGGTACAATTATTGTCACCATTTTGCAGCTGAGGAAACTGAGGTTAAGTGACTTGTTCAGGGTCACTCAGCTCAGATTTGAACTCGGGTCTTCCTGGCTCATGCCACTCTGCCCACTATCCAAAGCACAGAACCCCAGTGGGATCACCCACTTGAATCTCCTCTCCTTAGCCATTACCTAATTTGTCCCCTTATTGCTGCCTTTGTTCTGTGATAGGATGAGTATTTACAGGGGTTGTATCTCCCCACCTCTCCCTGCAGATTAGGTTAGTTCTTTCCCTAAAGAAACTGTCCCCAAGATGTGATTGGCCCAAGGGGCCATCAGGGCTCAAGCCTCATTGCTGTTGACTGGCTTCCTGGTGGCTTCAGACTCTGTTGACTGTGGCTTCCCGGTCATCCCAGAGAATAAATAAGCCCACTCATGAGGAGCAGGGGCCCTTCGGACTTGGAAGATGGCCAAAGCAAGCCACCACACCCTGCCTGCCCTGTTGAACAGTTTCATTGCTATATGGAGGCAAGTTGAGTGTTGTAACCTTATTGAGTATTTTTTATGCTATGGCTGAATAAGCTTCCTTTTGTTAACTGTTGAATGACCTACCAGTCCCAATTTTGTCCCAATATATACACACATACATAACACAACACAACACAACGTAATATACATATTAATAATACCTACCTTGCAGGGCCACTATGAGGATCAAATGAGATAATATTTCTAAAGCACTTAGCACAGTGCCAGGCACATATTAGCTGCTATAGAAATGCTTATTCCCTTCCTCTTCCCTCTCCCCACTATACCAAGCTGCATAGGTGCATTTTTTGTGTGTGTGTGGGTGAAGCATTTTTCTTTGTTTTTGGTGTACACCTGTGACTTTGTAGAAATGGGGACCTCTCAGGATGCAAACTCCCTCCACACCTTGTGGGGAACAGGTCAGTGACAACAGAACAATGATATTACCCAGAATTCGTGAGTCTTCTATAGCATCAGTCATGAGCTTTCCCTCCACACATAGGGCACACATCTTACTCCTGTTTGTACCTCTCATGCATGATCCCTGCCTGTGCCCACTCTTCTCGCTGGTGATATGTGCACTTACGAGAGAGTGTGCCCTAGGGTTATGGGGAGAATGTTTCAATTTTCATTCCTTCCATTTTTTTATTGCAATACTATTGCCTTTAATGCCGTTGCTTTGAAATAATTATTCCGCTTGAACAAAAATGATCACCCAAATGTGGATTTACAGAGTATCTTGAACTTGGGGTAGGTGTTCTGGGGATTCCACGTGTGAGGGTGAGTTGCTCCAGGTGCCATATACTACATACAGCAGTCATATTCTTATCTGGCTCCACCCTTATCTCTCCTATCTGTCAAAGAAAAAAGGTAAGAAAAGCAACCACATCTGATAGCAGAGGCACCACTATGAATCCCAAATTCCGCCACATTTCTACTGAGAGAAGTGCCTTTCCTTAACCTTCTTCTGGATTGTTTTGTCATTGTATTTCATTTGAACTGTAAAATATTTTAGGACTGCATGGTCTTTGTGAGATGTGGTTTGGTATAGCAGGTAGAAGGGAAGAGGAAGAGAATAAGCATTTACATAGCACCTACTGTATGCCAGGTATTGTGCTAAGGCCTTTGCAAATAATATCTCACCTGATCCTCACAAAAACCCTAGGAGGTAGGTGCTGTTATAGTGCCCATTTTACATATTCGAACTCAAATCTTCCCGACTCCAAGCCCAGCACTCTATGCATTAGACTTGAAGGTAGAAATACCTGGATTAGAATCCTGCCTCGGACACCTTTTTTTTTTTTTTTTTTGCTGTTTTACCCTCGATAAGTCACTTAATCTAGCTATGCTCCAGGCAACTCTCTAAGACAATAATTTGCAGAGAAGGTGCCAACTTGCATGAGTGGAGGGACTTTTCCTCCTCTGGGCATTCCCTATATCAATGACCTCACAAGTCCAATGCTGAACCTTATCCTTATATCCATGTACCTCAATTTGTTCGGCCATTCCAACTGAAGGGCATCTACTTCATTTCCAATTACTAAGAATATTTTAGCATAAAGGGAACCTTGCTTTCTGTCCTTGACCTCTCTGTGCCCTATATTCCAGTACTGGAATTGTTGGGTCGAAGAGTACGGGTGGTTGAATTATTCTTCTTGCATGATTCCGAATTGTTTTTCTGAACAGTTGGTCTAATCCACAGCTCCATAAGCATTGTGTTAGGATGCCTATCTTCCCACTAGCCCTCTGACATTGACTATTTCTGTCTTTTATCATCTTTACCAATTTGATGTGTGTGAGGTGTCATTAGAGTTCATATATGTATTATAACAAGGGACTTTTGGAGATCATGATTGATTTGGGGGGGGGGGTCTTCCTATTGTATAAACTTACATAAGTTGAGGATAAAGAATCTTCAGCACTTTTAAATATCAATTATTTCTTCAGTACACATTCAGCTTAGGTCAATACAAATCACAACTACTCCAAGCTCTCCACATTGTGCTAGGTGGTGCCAGGGGAGATTCAAGGTTTAGGTGTCACTTTGCCCTCAAGAAGCCTACAATCTTATGGTGCCGCATACTCAAATGATTATAATACAGTATTATATATGAGATGTGGGTGAAAAAAATGTAAACAAAGCACTATTATGAGAGCCACGTGGGGAAAAGTCATCATTTTCTCACTGGGGAGATATCAGGAAGAACATGACAAAGAAGGTAGCATTTTAGCTGGATTGACTTTAAAGGACAGTTAGGAATTCAACAACCCAAGACAAGAGATTTGCACCTGGGTCTTCTTACTTCAAATCCAATGCCCAGAGCTATAATTAAAAATTTCTGCATCCAACACAAATAGCAATACCAACACCTGTGCCAAGCAGAATGAAATGGGGCAGGGGATAGGAAATATAGCCTCTGGTAGATTGCTATTTTAATTAATTATTCTTACCAACTAGGTACTAAGCTCTATTGTTTCTAAACTTCTAAAGGATTGTAAATGCCCCCCAAATTTAATGCCCTAGGATAAAAGCTTATTTGTCTCACCCTAGTGATAGCTTTTTCATTACACCAGGAGAATGTTTGCCCCATAAATTTCCTAAGGAGGCAGTTATCCCCAGCTATTTCTAGGGTCAATGCCATTGTCCTCTAACTCTCAGCTCATTCTTTTTCTGTCTGCACACGGCTTTCTCAGAAGTGCATATGTAAGGAGCAAATTCTAGAGGAAAGGACTTTTGGATTCACTGCAACATCACTATAGAAATGCCAAGGGAAAAGAAACATGAGAAACAAGCCAGGAGCAATCTTAATTGTTCTTATGATTTCCTACGAGCAGATTCTCCTAGTATAATGAAAACACATTCAACAGGATGCAAAATTCCCCTGTTGGGGGATTTTCTTTTTATGTTCAAGAGCCAAGACATTAAATGACATCTTAAGAGAACCTTACATTTTCGAGCTTCTGAAATCTCGCAAGGATTTTGAGAATATTAAAAACATTTTTTAATAAGTCCATTACAAGTAAAATGATGAAAGTCCTCTAAAGTCTCCCAACTTGGGATAGAATAGCAATCTTTCCATTGTTAATCCCATGGTTCCTCTCATAGTCTACAGGCTGTGTGGATTCAGGAATGGAGTCTCTTGGTATATTAGAATGTTTTTGCTTGGCTAATTTGATTTTTAAAATAACCCGGGTAACCTTGATAGAAGAAGGTATAATAAAACTCACTTGCCAAGTGTCCGAGTGCTGAGAAGACCTTGGAATTCTAAATTGAGCAAGACTTTGCACTGTGGTGGGATCCCCTGTGCAGCAGTGATGGATGAAGGCAAACTCTTTTGCATATGGTAAGTAGATATGTGACTTTGTTGCAGAGAAAGGAGGTGGAGTACAGGCTAGGTACAATCTCTGCCCTACTTTCCTAGATGTGAGTGTATGTATGTATTGTGTATGTGTGTATGTATGTAGCATGAACATGCATACATATGTTTATGTATATATACTTCCTACCTGCATACACATATAATAATATACATATAATACATATTCTATTTTTATATATGTGTTGTGTGTGTGTGTGTGTGTATATAGTGTCCTAAAAGTTTCAGTGCCATTTTAAGATATTAAAGCTGTGTGTGTGTGTATATATATATATACGTATATATATATATATATTCATATGTATATGAATGCTCCAAGAGCCTTTTAAGCTTTAATAGCTTTAAATGACTTTAAATGTAGATTTTTGGGATACTCTGTTTATGTATGTGTGCATGTGTGTATGTGTATGTACTGTGTATACACAACACAGCGGGGACATACATGTATTGTGCACGTGTACCTGTGTATGCAAACCCATAATTGTTTGTGTCCTTATATACGTGTGTGTGCATCTGCACGTGTGTCTGTGTTATTTGTGTGTGTGTGTGCATATGTGAACACACATGAATGTTATAACAAAGAATAAGCTATTAAAGTTTAAAGCTGCACTAAGCTTTTTGGGTGTGTGAGGGCAGAGGGACACTAAAATGCATACAAACACACACACACACACACACACACACACACTGAGAGTGGGAAAATACAGCAATTATAGCTATTGTCAAGAACTGCAGAAGGTGGCTGTCTAATGCTCCAAACCCAGAGCAGCACCATGGACAGGTCGCTGGATATGTGTCTCTGTCCCCCGCTCCCCCCCAGCTCTGTGACTGGGGGCAACTCAGTTTCTCTGCCCTTTAGTTGCCTAGTATCATACCTGAGAGGTTCCCTACCGCATGGGACTGTTGTTTGGGTCAATACTAATATATCATGGCAAGTAAAACATTTTGTAAACCCTGAAGTCCATATAAATGTCTGCTATACTAATTATTATCATCTCATTCTTCTTCAGATAGAAGTTATCTTTCTAGTATTCTTTATATTTAATGTTTTCTAGATCATTGAGAGGAAACTTAACCTAGTGAATGAAGCCCTGGACTTGGAATTAGAAAGACAGAATTCTACCTCATACATGTACTGACTGTATGACCTTAGAGCAGTCACCTGACATCTTTCAGCCCAGGTTTTCTCATTTGTAAAATGTGATAATAACAGTGACTTCCTCACAGGGTTGCAATGAAGAGCAAATTGAGATAACATCCATAGATTGCTTTGTTAGCCTGAAAGAACTATATAGATGTTGGTTATCATTGTGTATATAGATGCATAAGAAAACTGGGTTTTTTTTTGTAATTTAAAAAAAGCATTAGTATACTGTAGACTTACTGAAAGCAACTTTGGGACACCTCCAAGAACAGAGAGGATGAAAATGATGATGATGACCTGCACAACACGGATGTTTGTGAGGAAAACATCTATGCCACACCCCCATTCTTAAAGTATTATATAAGTTTCAGCTATTAATATAGCCTTGACTGCTTTTCCTTCATGTTGCAGTTAGCAATTTGGGCAGAGGAACTATTAACAAAAATTGTCATGTTCAAGTTATTGACAAGGGATTTGGAGGTTTCATCAAAAATTCCTGGAAGCCTGAGGCTTCTGGGTAATGTGTGAATCACAGAAAAGATGCATTATTTTTTTTTTTTTTGCCCAAAGGCAAAAGTGTACTGCAAAGAGGTTAATGATGTAAGAAGGCTAAAGGATCATGGGATCTCTGCCACCTTACCTTTAGTTGACCCTTTTAAAAGGCATAATAAAGAATGACTCAAAGTCACCTGCTCTGGAGTCATCTCAGATTTTCCAGGGAGAAGTCAGTCTCTGTTGCTAGTTTGGAATTGTTAAGGGTCTAGGGCTAGCTGGCCTTCTTGAAAACTCTCTCCCCAACTTCTGGCTCCCAGCAAAGGACAGCTGTGTCTCCTTCCCAGTCCTAGCCATTTGGCTCCTGTTTCCTAGGCACCCTAATGGCCTTTTCATAGAACTTACTTCCTGTCTGATTCTTTATGTAAGAACCCTATGTATTCCAGACATGCTTATCTCAGTAAGGGCCTTGACAGGTCTCTGGAGCTTCCTTCAGAACCTTAGTTGCATTTTAAGCAAGCCTGATTCTGAATCTCTATCTTGGCACCTCTGTATATAACAGGGCCTTATCAGGATTCAGGCCCTTCGCATTTTCACATGGCTGTTCCTGGTGTTTATACTGGGATGGTTTCTCTGGATATTCATTTACATTTTAAATGATTGGTTTGGACTCTTAGCTTCAACATTTTGTATTTCAAATTCTGTTATTTGGCTGGATAGTTAAATCTGCCTACTTTATTATTGACCTACTAACAGAAGAGAGGGTATTTGTGTAACAATGGAGTTCATTCTGTTTTGCACATATATTCCCTGGATCAGAAATTTAGAACAGGGTATATTTTTTGCTTTGACCAAACTGCCTATAATTATTATCCTAAACTTATTTGATCCATTGCGTATTTCAAAGTGGATATAAGCTTGAGTGAGTCTTCTCTATTCCTAGCAGCCATAGGAAATCCCTAATCAAACATGGGTGTATGCCTAACACTCCTTCCCACCCCACTCCACCCCTCATGACTGGCCTCCAATAATCCTAGAACATTCACCTAAAGCAAGGGTGGAGAACTTAATTCTATCCAGCTGGTCCCCATGCAATCACCCTCCTTGAGAAATTAGATGCAATATGCCCATTTGTGCCCCAAATTGTGACAATTCATACTCTCTTTAATATTCCTTAATGACTCTTAAACATCCAGAGATGCCATCATGAAATGTCCAAAGACATTATACCATGAGTGTTTGTCTCTTTCTGTCTCTGTCTCTTGATGTGTCTCCGTCTTCATCTCTTTCTTTCTATGTGTGGGGTCCTCACACACAGGCCTGCAGGGAGCTACCCAAGATTCAAAGCACTTTGTGGGTCAGTCTCCACTTAAAACCATAGCTCAGTCAGAAGATAAATTAGTTCAAAGCAAGATTTATAAATAAACAACACAACAAATCGATAACAAGAAAAATTCAACAAACATCCAAGGATACTCTCTCCTATAGGTTGCCACAGCACCAATAAATAGAAGGGACACACAGAGAATATAAGTGACCAGGAAACACGCATAGAAGCATCCACTCCTTGGGAATATGGGTGGCCTGAGAAATCATGTCAAGGTGTAATGCGGTTGAGGAATGTGTGGTCAGAGTAATTCACACCTCTAACATTGCAGAGCTTCCACTGTTCCCTAATGATATCTTGCCACTTTCTTTGGGGCTTTCTACTGAACTTCAGAAAGACCCTTCATAACCTGGTGACCCTCACCCCTCAATCTTTCCAGTCTTCTTACACCTTCGCACCTCCCATGTACTCTGGGATTCAGTGACAATGGCCTCCTTGCTGCTGCTCCCACACAACACTCCATCTCCTGATGCTGAGCAATTTTCACTGGGTTTCCATCTCCATTTCCTTGCTTCTCTGGCTCCCTTCAAGCTTCAGCTAAACTCCCACCTTCTGAAAGAAGTCTTTCGAAGACTTAGTGCCTTCCCTCTGAGATTACCCCCAATTTATCCTGTCTGTATCTTATTTGTACGTATAATTGTTTGCATGTTGTCTCTTCAGTTAGACCATGTGATCCTTTAGAGCAGGGACTGGTTTTTGTTTGTTTGTTTTTGCCTTTCTTTGTATCAGAGCTTAGCCCAGCACCCTGCCCACATAGTAGGTATTTAAAGGGTAATTGACTGATCACCCTCAACGGCTCTCTGCTGGTCATCACTTTTGCTAGAGCTTCTTCGGTTAGCTGCTGCTGTTTTATGCTGCCATCTGGAGGTCTTTAGCTGCAACGTGACTTCTTCCCCACTGGGAGACTGATTTGCTGGCTGTTTAGCTTGAAGCTCCAGGGGCTATCTTTAGTTCTTTTGTGATGCAGACTACAGCCAGCCACACACTAGGAGCTAGTCCTTGGGCATTTTAAGTCTGTCTTTTGAACTGTTCTTTCCTCTGCTCCTATTCAGAATTGTACAATCACAGAATACTAGAGTGGGGAAGGATCTGTAGAGCCATTTAGTCCAAGCTATAAAACAAATAAACTCAAACTCTACTGGAACATAGTTTACAAATGGTAATCCAGTCTCTACTTGGAGGCCTCTAATAAAGGAACACCCACAACCTTCTGATACAAATTCTTAATATAGCTTCATCACAAAGTTAGAGGTGTAAGGGAACTTGGAGGCCAATCAATCCAACCTGACTGTTTAACAGATGAGAAAACTGAGTCCAAGTGATATTAAGTGGCTTGTCCAAGGTCACATAGATCGTTAAGCGGCAAGCCTAGGATTTGAACCCAGATCCTATGACTCTCTGACTCCAAAGTCCTCTCCATTGTATCATTTCCAAAATTTCTTTTAACTCCTATCATATCCCTGGGTTGGAAGTTTGCCTCACCTCATCACTTCCAAGTAATTCCAGAGACTCTTCTTAGCAGAATGTAGCTGGGGTGAGAGTTTTATCCAACCCCATAATGCCCTTGGTTGCCATACAGTTTTACAAGCAAAACGGAAATGGTCTGGGTGGAGCTTTATGTCCTCCTAGCAACCAAAATCACTGTATTTCCTCCTGAGTTTCTCTGTTCCTTGCTTCTTCCACTGTGCATCTCTGTTATTCTCTTTACTCTTTGTTTTTCTGCCTCTCCTTTCCTTTCCTTCTCCCCTACTTCTTTGGTCATAAGATAGAGGGGAAGGATTTATTTTGTTATTTGTTGCATTTAATGATACATAATAATCTTATGTTCCTCATTTTGAATTTTTAAAACTAATAGGTAGAATTTTTCATTTGCCTTTTAAAAAACGATGAACTATATTAATTTGCCCTTTTACTCACATCACTCTTAATTAAGCTTTTCTTTTTCCCAGTAGGTCTCTGATGAAATTCTCTGCAGGAAAAAAAAAATTTCCCAGACCTAGTTAATAGTATCTCTGGCTTTAGGTTTCTAAATTATCCTCTGGATTTTGCTCTTCATTTCAGTCATTGAAGTATGCCCCCTTACTCTCCTTGTTTCAGTCCAATAATCCTGACACCATGTGTGCCAAGAAGTGTTCTTGTCTCACAGGCGAGAATGTCAGTCAGTTTACAAAAGGTCACTCTGCCTTGAGAGAAAAGAGAATTGAGCTAATCCAAGAATCCCCAAGTCTATCTCAAAAGTGAAGTATTGGACACTCCTGGCCGTCCTAGTCACCCATTTTTCCTTTTCTATTATAGACACCCATTTTTCATGAGGCAAATAGAAACTCTTATCAGATTGGAGTGGGAGTAATTCTTAATGTGGTTTCTCCCCAAAGACTGGATGAATTTCTGCCCCTTCAGAATGCCATCTGCTGCACAGACCTATTCAGAGCAAGGAAAAATGTAAGGGAAAAAGTCCCAGCTTAGTCATTTTAAAACAAAAAGAAGTGGATAGCTAGCTCCTGCCCTCACAAAAGCTAAATCCCAGCAGTGTGCACTGAATTGAAACAGAGGGGGCAAAGAGTTATTCATTGTGCCCTGTGACTCTGCGTAACTCTCCTTACAAACAAAGAAAGGATGCCTAAAGAACAGGAAAGAAGGCTGCAAGCCAGTTTGCTTCCATGCTATACAAAATGACCATTTGATTTGCTGACTGGTGCATGAATCATTAGTTATCATTGCCTCTTTCAGGTGCCATTTAATGAATTGTCATTACCACTGCATCAGCCACCCGCCAATCAGGCAGGACCAAGTCTGTGCTCAGAGACACTGTGTAGAGGTGACGTGAAGATTTAATATAAACTGCCATCAGCTAACCCAGCTGTACACAGTCCGATGACTTGCTTTACCAAGATGCCTTTTTATTTGACTAGCAAATCCCACCCTAAATAGCTACCCAGTTCAGATTTTTACCAAGATGTTAGCGTCGTTTTTGTTGTTTAGTTGTCTGTTCAGTCATTTCAGTCATGTCTGACTCTTCGTGACCCCATTTGGGTTTTCTTGGCAAAGATACTGGAGTGATTTGCCATTTCCTTCTCCAGCTCATTTTATAGATGAGGAAACTGAGGCAATCGTGGTGAAGTGACTTGCCCAGGGTCATACAGCTAGCAAATTTAAACTCAGGGTCTTCCTGATTCCAGGCCCAGAGTTCTATCCACTACACCACCTAACTGCCCTTACCAAGGTGTAATTGAGCATTAAA
This sequence comes from Trichosurus vulpecula, assembly GCF_011100635.1. NCBI lineage: Eukaryota > Metazoa > Chordata > Mammalia > Diprotodontia > Phalangeridae > Trichosurus > Trichosurus vulpecula. The sequence goes on from NC_050579.1 coordinate 56,620,983, forward strand.
TATGATAGCTAGCTAGATAGACAGACAGACAGACAGACGGACGGACAGACAGACAGACAGACAGACAGACAGACAGATAGATAGATAGATAGATAGATAGATGGATGGATGTCTTTTTGGTGCTCTGTGTTTTTTTTTTAAACATTGTTGTCACTTCTCAAGAAATCCCTTCCCCTTCCCCACCCCCTCAACTCTCCCTTGCAACAACTACAAAAAAAGCACAGTTAGGCAAAAACAGACTAACACACTGGGCATGTTTGCCTCATTCTTCCCCAACGGTTTGCCACTGTTTTGGTGAGAAGAGGTATGCTTCATTGTCAGGCCTCTGAAGTCACCTACCATTAGCCATTCTGGAACACAACCAAGTGAAAGAGTTTAATAAAAATGATTTTATATTATTTCAAAGACATAAAAGTTGTTGAAGGGATATAGCATTCATCTTCAATAAGAGTCTTCTTCTCTGGCTACGGTCTCTCCATTGTCCACCAAACAAGACCAGGCAATTGTCCTGACTTTGCTTACGTACATATTTGCTTGACCCTTTTTTATTCCCAATTAAGTAAGGTGATCGATGAGTCAATGAGCATTTATTAAGTGTTTACCGTGTTCTGGGTACTATGCTAAGCCCCTGGGATACAAAAAAAAGAGGAAAATCACATAAACCCTTGCCCTCAAGGAGTTTATGTTCTGTACATTTTAAATGGAAGATGATCTCAGAGAGAAGCCACAAAGTGGGGAGGGATGTGGTGAGAGGAGAAGGGAGACAGGTCAGGAAGGGCCTCTTGCAGAGGATGGGCTTGAGGTGAGTCTAGAAGGAAGCCACAAAACCAAGGAGGCACAAATGAGTAGGAAGAACTTTCTGGGCATGGGGAAAATCATGGATCCAGAAAGTGGCAGGTCCTGTTTGAAGAACAGCAAGAAGGCCCTGTTACCAAATCAGCAAAATATAGTAAAGGAGGAAATTTGGTAAATAAAGGAGTAAATATGATAAAGGAATAAAATGTAAGACTGGAAAAGTTAACAAGTTAACCTTTAACATAAGCCCTGTGCTAAGCACTGGGGATGCAAAGAGAAGCAAAAGATGGTCCCTGCTCTCAGGAGCCCACATTTTAGCAGGGGAAACATCACATAAACACATTTGCACACAGGATACATGCAGTGCAAACAGAAAGTGTTGTTTGTCCTTCGTTTTCAAAGTGGACCAATGACAATACCAATGACATCTTGACTTGAGCATGAATTGGATTTAAATGAGGCAGAGTTGCACAAAGTTGTCAGCCTCCCTCTCTCATCCAGAGTTCAGTGGCGAGATAAAAATCAAGAGGAGTGGTGATGGCCCAGGTTGCAGTGGATGACCTTGGTGTTTTTGATGGCTAAGCTCTAGGTGCTCCATGGTGCTTGCTTCCATTGCCTTCATGGCTGGTAGAACAAAGTGTTCTCACCTACCCATTCCACCATGAGAGGTCTTCACATGCTTGGGGTAGACACCCCCCCAACTCATCAATAGGTCTGAAGCCTGTCAATTATCCTCAACCTGGCTTAGCCTGTCAAAACAGTTTACCAGGGTGTGGCAGCCATGCATAGTACAACTTCTTGGAGCCACAGGTGAGAGTTGAGTGCCAGGTGGACCCCAAAGATGGATGAGCAGCTCAAAAGGGTTCAGAGGTGCTAGTCCTCCTTGGTTACCCCATTACCCTACACTGGAATGGAAGGTGATTTCAGAGTATCAGTGTTGGCAGGGACCTCTGAAGCCTTCTAGCCCAAACTTTACCTCGAAACAACTCCTCCCTGATGAGTAAAAATCAAGTCTTTTCTGGAAGACCTTGAGTTAAGGTAAACTCATCTCTTCCTGAAGCTATTCATTCCACCTTCCCATAGATTGCAGCAAGTTTTTCCCATATCAGGCCTCAGTTTGCCTCTTTGTGACTTCCACTCATTGCTTCTGATTCTGTTCCTTTGGGCCAAGCAGAAAGATCTAACCTTTCTTCCATATGACAGCCTTTCAAATACTCAAAGTCTTTTGTAACCCAGTTCAATTCATTTCAACAAATAACTATCCTCTAATTATGGGGAAGATACAAAGATAAAACTACAGAATCCTTGCACTTAAGGAGGACTCCAGAGATGGTGCTGTACTCACTGCACCACCTAGCTGTCCCTCAACATGCATTTATTAAGCACTTACTGTGTGCCAGCACCTACTAGGTACTGAGCACTGGGAATGTAAAGAAAAACAACACATACAGTCCCTTCCCTCAAGGAGTGTACATTCTGAGGGAAGAGTCAGAGCATAAATAATTAAATATATACTAGTTGTATGCAGAGTAGACAGAAGATAAGCTGAAAGGGGGAAGGAGGGCAAGACCTACTCGGATTTGAGCTGAGTCTTGAAGGAAATCAGGGAAACTGAGGGAAAATGAGAGGATACAGAATTCTAGGTGTGAGGGACAGCCTCAAAGCCACAAGGACAGGAGATATTCCCAGAGTAGAAAGTAGGCCAGTGTCTCTGGTAGAGACTTTGTACAGCGGATTAAGGGAGGTGAGGTAGAAGAAGAATGAAAAGGTAGGAAGGGGTTGAGAGATAAGAGCAAAATAGGAAAAACAGTTTAGAGGGTATTAAAATAGTCCAGATGAGAAGTGATAAAGGCCTGAATTATTAGGGTGATGAAAAAAGATCAATTGCAAGAAATGTCATTGAAATAGAATTGACAGATCTTAGCTATTGCTTAGATGTGAGAGGTGGAAGAATTGGTCAGAATCAAGAGGCTTGGGCAAGTGGGAAAAGGGTGCTACCCTCAACAGAAATAGGAGTGCTTGGTAGGTCCACCATTTACTTACTTATTCACTCACTCATTCACTTACTCATTTACCTAGCTTTTATTTGTTTGTTTATTCATTAGGAGGGGCAGATTTGTGGGAAGAAAGATAATGAATTCTGTTTTAGACCTGGTTTTGAGACAGTGATGGGATATCCAGGTGATATTCAGCCCCTGGAGGGAGTGGAGTTCAGAAGAGTAATTAGATTTGGGAGTCATTTGCATACAGATGATTGAACTCCTAGAAGCAGATGAGATTCCTGAGAGAGTATAGAGAGGAGAAAAGAGAACACGGTGAATAGCATACAAAGAACAGAGAAGCCACACAGTGCCTGGCACATAGTGAGTACTTAATAAGTTATTGCTTGATCAGTTGAGAAGAGGTTCTAGCAACATCTTAGAATCCTAGCATCCTAGCGGTATCTGTGGGTGGGAGCTGGAGGTGGATGGTGGAGAAGGAGCAGTTCAGCCAGGTAAAAAAAAAAATCAGGAGAGGGCAGTGACACAAGGGAAGAGAGAGTACTGAAAGGAGCGGAAAAAGGTCAAAAGCCGCAGAAGGATCAAGTGGGATGAAGACAGAGAAAAGACCATTAGACTCAGTGGTTAAAACACTGATGTCTTTGGAGAGAGCAATTTTAGTAACATGGTGGGCATGGAAGCCTGATTGTAAGGAGCTGAGAAATGAGTGGGATGTGAAGAAGTAATCATTATGCTTTCCTCTCTCTCTATTTACGTTTTAACTATCTTTAATGGTCCAACTAGATGGCTGCTAGGTGGTGCAATGGATATAGTCCCAGGCCTGGAGTCAAGAAGACTCATATTCCTGAGTTCAAATCTGGCCTCAGACACTTAGTAGCTGTGTGACCCAGGGCAAGTCCCTTAACCCTTTTGCCTCAGTTTCCTCAGCTGTAAAATGAGCTGGAGAAGGAAACATCTTACCACGCCAGTATCTTTGCTAAGAAAACCCCAAATGGGTTTTCAGACAAAGAGTCTGAAATGACTAAACAAAATTAATAGAAAAATAGGATAGGAAACTCAAAGAACCCACATAATGGTTAACTATTATTATGTATAAGGAGGAGTCGATCAAAGGAGTGCCTCAGTCAATTTAATGAGTTGTTGTTTGTCCTTTGTTCAAAAAGGTCCGTGACATCACGGAGGTAATGCGATGACATGCAAGTGAATTGGATTTAAGTGAGGGAGGGCTATATGGTCACTAGCCTCATTTTCTCCTCTGGAGCCATCTGGATCCATTGGTAGGATATAGATCAGGACAACTGGAGATGGTCCTCTTTATGGGGTATGGACGTACCCACTGACACTTTGTTAGGAGGATAAAGACAACTCTTGGTTGGCTTTTGGTGACTCGGGCTGTAGCCAACATGGCTGAGCCTCTGGAAAAGATGTACCAGGGAGCTATATATATTCATTTAGACCACTCAGCCTTGAGAGGAAGTGAATGGAAAGGAAGGGAACAAGCATTTATTAAGTTCCTACTATGTGCCAGACACTGTGCTAAGCTCTTTATAAATATTATCTCTTTTCTGCTCAGCAGAGTTCCTAATGGTGCATGGGAAGTGACAGCATCTGGGCTCGTGGTGCAGTATTGAGAGTTCCTGCAGTAGCACATGGCTGAGACAGCTACGTGCTTACTACAGTTATCCAACAGCGTGATGGAAAATATTCCTGAACCCAGACTTTGTATTAGAAGTAGGAAATTTCCTAGGTAGCAACATCCCCAAATCTAGCCTTCTAGAAGAGAAGGGAGACTTTTTGGAAGGAATGACACTGTTGGGAGTTCTCTTGATTAGTCTAGAGATTTGACCTTCAAAAGCAGGAGTTCCTAACTGTTTTTGTGTCGTGGACCTTTTGGTAGTCTGCGGAAGCCAATATAACTCTACTTAGAATAATGTTATTTGAAAAATTCATAATTGAAGGAAATTCCAAATTTCAATTAGACTTTAGTGAAAATAAAAAGGTTGGGGCAGCTAGGCGGCGAAGTGAGTAGCATACCAGCCCTGGAGTCAGGAGGACCTGAGTTCACATCTGGCCTCAGACACTTGACACACTTACTAGCTGTGTGACCTTGGGCAAGTCACTTAACCCCAATTGTTCTGCCTTCCCCCTCCAAAAGAAAAAGAAAGGAAATAAAAAAGTAATTTTTTTGCCATCCTAGTTCACAGGCCACTGAAATCTATCCACCAACCCCTTTTGTTAAGAACCTCTATTTTAAAGAAAGAAGGGAGATTCCTAAATAATGTACTTCTTGGAGAAAGAAGATTGTCCATATGGCCCCTGAAACTCAATAAAAGAGCTAAGCCTTAATGGAAGGGAGGGAAGAATAGGGAACATGAGATCTAGATGTTGACATCCTACTCCTTCTCCCAAATTACCATGAGTGATTTGGACAGTGCAAGGCCAATGGGTAGGGAAGGACTGCGGTATTCTTTAATTAGTGTTCTTTGTCTCACAGCCATATAGCCCATCTGGCAAGCAAATAGTGTGTTTACCTTGCAGAGGGAGGCCAAACCTCAGAGGAGGCCCTGCAAGTCTGGGAGGAACTGTGTGTAGGAAGGACACTGTGAGACAGCTAGGGATTCAATAGATTTTCATTAGAGATGAAAAAAATGTATGAGGTATGCAAAGGCATGTTTGGTGTACTAGATCTTGAGGAAAGGATAGAATTTTGATACGTGGAAAGCAGTACAGAGGGCATTCCAGGTTAGAAGGCTGGGAGAGGGGAACTCTTCAGCAAATAAAGAGAACAGGAAAATGCAAGACATAGTTGTTGAGTCACGTCCAACTCTTCATTGACCCCATTGGGATTTTCTTGGCAAAGATACTGGAATGATTTGCCATTTCCTTCTCTAGCTTACTTTACAGATGAAGAAACTGAGACAAACAGGGTTAAGTGACTTGCCCAGGGCCACACAGGTAGTAAGCATCTGAGGTAACATTTGAACTTAGGAAGACCAATCTTCCAGCCTCTAGGCCTGGCACTCTATGCACTATGGCACTACCTATCTTCCCTAAGATGTAGTGAGTTAACAGTGAATGAGTCAGTTTGTCTGGGACTAGGTTGGGGAGGACGTGGAATGATACACCAAGGAGTTTAGACTTTATCATGTAAGGTTGTATGTGTAGTTGGTAGAAAGCCGGACTCAACGCCTGGAAAACCTGGATTCAAGTCCCACTTCTGACACACACTGACTATATGACCTTGAGAAAATTGTTTACTATTTCAGAGCTCAGGGGACTCTCCAAGACAAGGAATCTTTACTTTTTTTTATATCATGAATCCCTTTGTCAGCCTGGTGAAGGCTATGGACCCCTACTCAAAATGTTGTTTTTAAATAAATATAAAATAAAATTTATATAATTTATATAAATAAAACAAAATACATAGAATGACTCCAAAATCAACTAGATTGAAATAAAAGTTGTCAAAATATATTTTCTAAATTATAAGTTATGCAATTTTTAAAACGCAAGTTTACAGACCCAGGCTTAAGAGCCGCTAAGATTATACGTTGTAGAGAAGGTGTTGGCTGCAAAAAAGGTGCTGACATGCATCGGTAAAGGGAGCTTCTTCACCCTGGAGTTCTTTGTAGCAATGAAACCACAAGCCCGTAAAGCACTGGGAAGGGCTGAAAGTTTTGGTGGAATGAAATAATTGGAGGGTGTTTTGGGAAGAGTGATAGGGTGGTAGTGCTCAGGCTGGATTAGAATAGAGAGTTTGGAGGCAGAGAGACCAATTTAGGGAATGATGAGAATTGCCCAGGCTTGTGATAACAAGTGCCTGAACTGGGCTTGTGGTGGTGGAATGTCAATGGGAAGATCAGAGATATCAACAAGGAAGCCTGTGGTATTCCATGACTATAAAATTCCATCACTTGCAGCCATACAATCATCAATGGAAGAAATATTGATATTAAAAAGGTGAGCCTTAATCTTGGTCCCAGAGAACAGATAATGAAATATATTTCCCTCCTCCCATAAAGGCGTACGGTACGAGGTGATGCAGTGGATAGAGTGCTGGACCTGGAGTCAGGAAGACCTGAGTTCAAATACAACTTCAGACACTTATTAGCAGTGTAATCCTGGGCAAGTTATTTAACCCTGTTTGCCTCAGTTTCTTCATCTGTCAAATGAGCTGGAGAAGGAATTGACAAACCACTCTTGTATCTTTGCCAAGAAAACCCCCAAATAAGGTCACAAAGAGTCAGAAATGACTGAACAACCGTACACATATTGTCAGACATGGTTGCTACACCGATTGGTTTTGCCAAATTTTTTTTTTTTTTGTTAAAAGGAAAGGTTCGGGGTGGGGGGGGCAGTGACATCGAGGGGTAGCTGTGATGTAAAAATCAAAACGCAACAAAACTTTTAAAAAGAAAATCTTCTTTATTTCAGGGAGCATTTGGGGGATTATTAAAATTACCCTGCAGTTCCCTATATGTAATCCAGCCCACTTTCTCCTATTCATTTCTGCTCCCACTTATCATGTCTATCTAGATATCTGTACTGATGAACCAGTTCTCTGGGCTCTATATAAAGTGGCATCTCATGTTTGTCCATTTAGTTTCAGTGTGACTATAAGTTGTGGAATACCAGTCTTTGAAGAATTAGTCATGGGTCACCCAAAGGGCAATGCAGAGGCCCACTGGGGATATGAATAGGTTAGAATGTATTACCAATGAAGAATTACACAAGGGCATAAAGAATATTATCAGAGAGATGATTGACCAGGAGAGGTCAGCCATTTAACGTAGCAAAAATGAGAGAGGGACAGACTGTTATATTCCACTGGTAGCTGCATGGTGTCTGGAAATCTAAAGGAAGACCTACAGCATATTGAGTCGACCCCCTGTGAAGGATTCAGAAGAGGACATGGATGAGATCTATATAGGATGAGAAAGTTTCTTTGGGTTGTGTGATCTACCCTGATGTAATATAAAGGACTACTATTTGTAAAATCACAGATCCATCAAAGAATCAAAGAAGGAAGAATAGTCGGGACCTGGTGACTAATCAAATATGGAAGATGAGGAATAGAATTTTACTCATAGTGAGTTTGCAGAGATGGCAATCAATCAAATATTTATTCTGTACTAGGTGGAAGACAACATGCTAAATTGGGAGGATACAAAAAGCCTAAACACAGTCCCTGTCCTCATGGAGTTTGCAATCTAATAGGCAAGACAAGAGCATCTTTTAATTCAATTCCACCAACATTTATTAGACACCTACCATGTACAAGGCACTGGGTTAGATTCTGAGGACACAAAGTCACGTGGGAAACAATGCCTGCCTAGAAGCTAGATGGTGTAGTGGTTAGTGGACTTGGAGCCAGAAAAAAATGACTTTAAAGCCTGCCTGGGTCATTTATTGGTTGTGTGACCCTGGAAGAGTCACTTGACCTCTCTGAGCCTCAGTTTCCAAATCTGTAAAATGGGGATAATAGTAGCACCTCTCTCACGGGGTGTTGTAAGTTTCAAATAAGAGAACATATGTCAAACACTTTGTCTCTCTCTCTCCACACACACACACACACACACACACACACACACACACACACACATCTTTGTAAGCCTTAAAGTGCTCTAGATATATACATATATATATACACACACATGCATATATATTTGCATACGTTAAAGCTAGATAGATGGATAGATATCTAAATATGTATCTGTATATAATATCTATCTTTGCAAACTTTGAAGCTCTCTCTCCATATGCAAATATACAAACGCATACACAAACATATATAATGTGCGTACATATACACATATACATACACACTTACATACTAATATTATTATTATTACTGGGATGATATAATGCATACATAATTAAATGCGAAATACATGGAATTAGTATGGTACTGTGGAGAGATTGCTCTTTTTGGAGTCAGAGGCCCCAGGTTCAAATCTTGCCTCTGACCCACTAGCTGCCTGCCCCTAGGCAAACCCTCTCATCCCTCTACTCTCTGCTTTTCCACATCTTTAAATTGGTGAGGTTGAACTAGATGACCTAAATCGAAGGTTTAAGCAGCTAAGGGCTTGATACAGAGGATTTCCAAGAGGATAGAGCCCTGATATGATCTCACGTAGGATGGAGTGCCTGAGCTGTACTCTGAAGAAAGCTGGGGATCCTAAGAGGCAGAGATGAGTAGGGAGTGTATCCAATCACAGGGCATTCCCTGAGCAAAGGTAGGATGTCACTATGGGGAAGGGCCAGCAGGCCAACTTGACCAGACCAGAGAGTGTATGAAAGGGAAGGATGTAAAATAAGTCTGGAAAGGAAAGTGAGCTGTGGCTGTGCTGTGGAAGGCTTTAAATACCAGGGTGAAGAATTTGTATTTCATCCTAGAGTCCAATAGGAAGTGACCGAGGTAGAAAAAGAAGGTTTATAGAGCCAAGTGATGGGTATAAGGTCATGTTCTGGGCTGTGTATAGAGTTCTGTATTCTGTCGCAAGAATTCAACCATGAGGACTAACTCTTAGCTCCTGAGTTAATCCACAGCCCACACTGGACCATTTCATTAGAGCCATATGTAATTAGAGTGAGCCTGGGACAGCAAACTATGTCACACCCACTTCCTGGGCAGCTCACCAAGCTTCCTGGGCTTGCAGCCATGCCAGATCATGCCTCTGTATGGCTCTGGTTGGCTGATGGCTACATCAGTGGTCACGGGAGGGCAGGGAGAGCTCGTCTAGATCCCAGAGAGATAAACCCAAGAGTGGTAAAGTGAGCTTTTATTCCATCTCCTTCGTGCAAGAGGATCCTCCATCCCAAACAGACTGGTGCATTCTGGGCCTTGAAGGGGCTGGCCACAAACCAGAACTGTGGTCATTCCAGAGATTCTCAGACATGTCTCCATTGGGAGTGAGAATAGGAATATGTGTCTGCAACAGTAGGTTTTTCTTCCAGGCTTTTCCTTTTTGTTTCTATGGGACTAGAAAGTTTTGGATGTGGGGTCTGATTTTGAGTCGATGTCAGTTGCTCGATAGACATTCGCTATGTACCTACTATGTGCCTGGCACTGTGCTAACCACTTGGGGATACAAAAAGAGGCAAAAAAATGGGTCCCACCCCTAAGAGCTCACAATCTAATGGGGGACACAACCAGCAAACAAAAATGTACAGACAAGTTATATACAGGATAGATAGGAAATAACTAAGAGAGGGAAAGTACTAGAATTAAGAGGGGTTGGGAAAGGCTTCTGGCAGACAAAGGGATTTTAATCAGGGCTAAAAGGAACCCAGGAAAGCTAGTAGTGAAAGGAATAATGGATTTGGAATCAAATGTTTGAAGAGTTTCCATCAAGGCTCCTCTAAGTTGCTAACTGTGACCTCAAGCAAGACAGTTTGTCTCTCTGGGACTCTGTTTCCTTATCTGTCAAATGAAAAGGTTGGACAAGATCACCTCTAACACTGCTTTTAACTCTGACCTCTACAATCCTAAATGACCAAGGATTGACCGTCACTAGTGAAATTCGACCTTCACCTTATCCATAGATACGTCTGAGAGGGTGTTTCAGAGATCTCCCAGCAGTAGAAGAACCAAATGAGGAAGACAGGCCCTCAGACTCACATGGTTTCTTTGATATGCAGTCCCTTAGAAGTTCCTTTTTTAAACAGAATTCAGATCACACACTTTCTCTGTTTAAGTGCTGACATTTCCTTTTCAGCTAGGTAACCAGAGATCAGAAATCTCTTACCTACCAGAACTGCAGTTTATATAGAGTACATAGGGCCCTTCCCATGGTGAAAGTTCCCCCCTTTCCCCACCTTTTTTCCTGATGTTTAAGTTGTACCATTAAGGAAAAGTTCTGAATTTTATTACCATTTTACTTGAACTGTTGGTAGAATTAAGAAGGACATACAGAAGAGAGGATTTTCTGAATGTCAATTTATACAAATCTGCATGAAACCCTGAAAAATCGAATCTGTATTTGTCACAGCCAATCTGCCAGGTGTGGGCTCATCAAAAGCAAAGGATTCAGAAGAGAAAGGCAGATTTGGGAGGCCAACAGCTGGTGAGAAAGATGGTATTTGAGAATGGGATTTGGATTTCCAGACCATGACTTATAATAAAGGAATGACAGACTTCTGGCCAGGGATGGGGTATACCTAACAAGGGCTGTTAAGAATGTATTTGCAAATATTCTTTTATACACATGCATACACATATACATAGACAATATAGATCAATGTACATATATATGTTTATACAAATAAAAATCCATCATATCTATTATATCTATCTGAGGAGGGGCAGGAGAGGATTATAGGAAGAAATGTAGACAATGGAAAAAAAAGAATTTTTTTAAAGAATGTAGTTGCCTGGAGTCTAGCAAATCTAATCAAAAAGGTTTTAAATTCAAAAAGAAGGAGGAAGGAATAAATTGCTTACATAACTAATATTAAGTTAGATATTGTAGAGAGTAGCTAAGGTATAAGAAGAATCCCAGAATATCAGAATTTTAGAGTGAGAAGGAATTTTAGAGGTCATCTAGTCCAGCCCATCCTCCAAAAGGCAGCCCTAGTATAACACACAGGACAAGTGGTCATTCAGCCTCATCTGGAAGATTTCTAGCAAGGGGAAAACCACTCCTTCTAAAGCAACCCCTTTCACTTTTGGTGAGCTCTAATTGTTAGGAAGTCGTTCTTGATGTTGTTCTTGCAATTCCTACCCACTACTCTTAGTTCTTCCCTTTGGGACCAAATAGAGCAAATCTAATCCCTCTTCCATTTTGTTGTTCAGGCATTTTAGTCTTGTCTGACTCTTTATGATGCCATTTGGGGTTTTCTGGGCAGAGATACTGGAGAGGTTTGCCATTTCCTTCTTCAGCTCATTTTACAGATGTGGAAATGGAGGCAAACAGGGTTAAGGGACTTGCCCAGGGTCACATAGCTAATAAGTGTCCCGAGGTCAGATTTGAACTCATAAAGATGAGTCTTACTGACTTAGACCTAGTGCTCTATGCACTATGGCACCACCTAGCAGCCCACTACAACAACAACGAAATTCTTTTTCCCCCCAAACTTTTAATACTTGAAAACAGTTGACATGTCTTCTCTTGAGTCTTGTCTTCTCTTCTCCAACCTAAGTGATGCCCCCCACCCCCACCCTCATTCCTTCAATCAACCATCATGTGAAGTTCGCTTGAGGACTTTTACTATCCTGGTTACTCTCCTCTGGACTCTCTAGATTATCCTAAGGAGCGGAGACCGGAGCTGAACACAATGCTCCAAGTGTGGTCTGACCATGGCAATATAGACATATAGAAGAATAATCAGTCAGTCAGTCAATAAACATTTATTAAGTACCTAGGGCAGCTAGGTGGCCCAATGGATAGAATACTGAGCCTAGGAGTCAGGAAGACCTGAGTTCAAATGTGACCTCAGACACATGATGTGACTTTTCTGTCTTTTGAAGTTCCTCACTGCTTTTAGGATTTCCTCTGTCTGATAGAAAAGCTGTGTGACTCTGGGCAAGTCATTCAACCTTGTTTGCCTCAGTCTCCTTATCTGTAAAATGAGCCGGAGAATGAAGTGGCAAAACACTCCAGTAATTTTGCAAAAAAAAACCCCAAAAAACAAAAAACAAAAAGAGTTCACAAAGAGTCAGAGGAGACTGAAATGACTGAATGAGAACAAACAACAAGCACCTTTTATGTGCCAGGCATTGCGCTAGTGCTCGGGATACAAAGAAAGGTCAGACAAAATCCCTTCACAATCAAACGGGAAAGAACAGCCATGGAAACACACAAAAGTTTAAAAGAGGTAAAATCCAAGAGAGGAGCCAGTAACAAAACCCATGGTCTCAGTTGTCCATACATAAATGCACACGGTATGAGTAACAACCAAGAGGAACTAAAGAACCCCACTTGAGGAAATCAATTTTGTCTTATACATAGGTTTTATATATTCATGGGATGAGACTCATGAATCGACTACAACTCTACAAGTCATATGGGGTGTAGATAGCTAGATAGATGGATAGATAGATGTTACAAATGTGTATATATGTCATATATATAACATGTCATATAGAAGGCATGTGTGTATGTATATATATAAATACACATATATATGTATGTATGTGTATGCACACGCATATATCCTATTCTAAAGGAACGCGTTAAATAAAAAATTTGGGGGGATAAGTGGAGATTGAGAAGAGGAGATTAGGAATATATATGAAGTATACTTATACTTCATGTTTAGATCAGAAAATCTAGGAACTAGTGGGAGAAAACACTGTGGAGGGCATTTCGGTGAAGACCAACAGGGGCAGGCATAGAATTGATATTGTCATCAGAGAACAATGGACCTAGAGCCATTAGAGGCCTAAGTTTGAATCCTATCTCTGACATTTACAAGCTCTATGACCGTGGTTAAAACATTTAACTTTTCTGACTTATTTCCATTAGCTGGGGGAAAAATGGGAATAAAAATGCCGAGAGTACCTATCACCTAACAGCAGAGAGTTGTTGCAAGGGTCAAACGAGAAAATGTGCATCTAGCACTTTGCAGACCTTAGAGCTCTATACAAATGTCAGCTACTGTCATTTAAGTGTTCTAAGCTTCAAGGTCTAAATAGAATTTCAACTACTATAGCCAGAATTCTTTTAATCTAATTTACCTGCATTAGTACCCAAGAAGGAAAATCAGTCCGATTGTTCAGCTCTTAAAAAATAAAATTCAATCTGCAGATGTAGAAATATATTAATGGTGCCTATCTGCTCAGTGAGGCAATTCTGCACTCTCTAAATTGGATTGATAGTCATGCTCGAGCACCGGTACTAAGAAAATGATGCGACTTTTCTGTCTGTAGAAGTTCCTCACTGCTTTTAGGATTTCCTCTGTCCGATAGATAGAATGCCGCCAAACACATTCTGGGAAAATGCTGAGTCCCAAATAAGGAAATCTGAGAGGAAAAGGTCAGAAAGAAACAGCTTTAAGATGCCACAAATTTGAAAAACCTGTAATAAGTGCATAGGAGGCTCAGAAGTGATGGGGTGGGTCCTGACTGTGTTTGGCGGGAGAATAAGGATTCTGTATTGGGGACTTAATTCTGGTGTAGGCAGTAGAAGCTAGGCAGGGGGCTACACAAGCCTTTACCAGGTCATACAGAGAATCAATCTATGATTAAATTTGGCCACTGTCTCTGCTAAGTCAGTGCATTTATGAGTCAGTGTGAGGAAGAACCCTAAGTCTTTGCTCCTGGGGCAAGTAGCACTCATGAAATGCAAACTCAAATTAAATGCTGCTAGGGAAGTCAAGGTTGGTAGTGGGCAGGAGTGTCGATGTAGTAGCAGTAGGTGAGTGGCCTTTGCAAGACCTCTGGACATCAGCAGGCCATCTAATAGCTTCTCATTTTGCATAATTATTTTTGCTAACTAGGTGTTAAGCTCGGTTGTTCTATTTAAGGATTAAAAGTGCTGTCAATGCTCTCTCTACATTTTGGTGCCCGGGGATAAAGCATCAGTCATCAGGCCCTAGTTGTAACTCTGGCCCAAGACTTTTCCTTGAATCACCATTGGGGTCAAGTGTCAAGTCTGGGAAGTAGGTCTTCAAAAGGCCATTGCAATAGCCCTCATCTGATTTACCTATCAATATGTGAGGCTATAGATATTTGGACCCTTTAATCCATGCTTATCTATATTTAGTAGCTGTGTGACTCTGGGCAAGTCACTTAACCTTGTTCGCCTCAGTTTCTTCAGCTGTAAAATGAGCAAAGCAAATGGCAAATCACTCCAGTATCTTTTCCCAAAAAAACCCCAAATGAGGTCATGAAGAGTTGGATATGACTGGACAACAACAAAAACATCAAAATCTAATAAACAGACTGAACAAAATCGATAAATAAGTCAGTGCCACAGAGCAAATAAGTGAGCAGAATAGGGAAGCTGACAACTTTATCTTTATATCATCACTGTCCCAACAAATGATGAAGAGGTCAAGGAAAGAAGCTCAAAACCCCAGATAGGGCTGGATATCAACTAACCTCCAATACCCCAGGAATCTCCCCCTCAACTCCCAGCATGAATCGGCTCCAGTGTCCAGAAACTAGTCCCTCCTGGTGCTGCCGACCAATTTTTTTCTTTTGGGGGGAGGGGGCAAGGCAGGGCAATTGGGGTTAAGTGACTTGCCCTAGTAAGCCTGTCAAGTGTCTGTGGTCAGATTTGAACTCAGGTCCTCCTGACCCCAGGGCTGGTGCTCTACTCACTGAGCCACCTAGCTTCCTCTCTGCTGATCTATTTAAGAATTCTGTGAAAACCCACCAGACTTGATTGCGCTCCATGCCCCCTTCCACCAAGGGGCCCTTGTAACAACCCAGCAGACCTGACCTGTTTCTATACTCCTTGAATGCCTGTCTTTATTGTGACGGCATTCCCTCAGTAGAATCTGGTAGCTTGGCTTTTTCAGTCTTGCTGCGTGCTCCCTATTTCCATAATTTCCTGACACTCTTTGCCTTTGGGAGAGGGGAGGATGCAAATACTTTCCCTTCCTGTCCTACACAACCATTAGCATCCTCACACTCTGCCTCTGTCATCATCTAGATAGAGAGAGAGATAGACATAAACACATATGTATGTATATGTACATACGTGTGTATATCATATACGTGCATATTATAGAAAGTTACTTTTAAGGGACAATGTGACCATCCTATTCCCATTAAGGTATAAGTAACTGATAATGCGTTGTGTGTTTCCACTCCTAGGGATATTTGCATCTCAATAGGGGACAAGAAACTTCTGAATCAAATGAAATGGTCTCTATGGAATTTCAGATGTTATCACCATCATCATCATAGCTAAAGTTTATATAGCACTTATCACGGACTAGGCAATTTGCAACAAGTATCTCATTTGATTCTCACAATAACCCTTGGAGGTAGGTACTAGTATGATCCCCATTTTACAAGTGAAGAAACTGAGGCAGGCAAAGGTTAAGTGACTTGCCCGGGGTCACACAGCTAGTAAGTGTCTGAGGCTGGATTTGAACTCAGGTCTTCCTGACTGTGGGACTCTGTGCACTATGGTACCCTCTAGCTACCCATTATTGCAGAGATGTTGGGGCATTTAGGGAAAACAAAGGAACCTTCTCCATTGGGAAGCCCCTGAAATCACACAAATCAGACAGCTGCCTATTCTGACTAAGGTAGAGCTAACCCTTTAAGTGAGAGAGCCAGAAGGATCTCAGGCACCCAGAGATTCCAGTGTTCATATAGAATAAGTGAACCTATCTGCCCCTGGAAGCATTTCTCAGTTTCTTTTTGATGCTGGACAAGGCTTGCATGTGGCCATTGTTCTCTCTTTCCCCTGACCCAGGGCAGGTTATCCTCCTTTCAGGGATATTTTGTCTCCTGATACCTTTGAGCTTGCCAGGAAATGTAGCAGGACACCGGGGTGAAGAAAATGATATCTGATTAGTTGGCAGAAACCATTCCCTGAAACATAAGGCTGCATCTAGACACAGAATACAGGGGCCGTGACCTCAGCTTGTATTGTGCCAGGGTGTTTTCCTTGAAGAATCTGCATGTAGAATTGTGAGGCCTTGGGTGGTTCCAAGATGCAGAAGGCAGTTGAAAACCAAAACAAAATAAAGAATGGAGTGGGGAGTGTTGGGGTTTTTCTCTCTCTTTGGTTCATCAGTTATAAAAGGGTAAAGAGTGGAAGGGGGAGAAGGAAAGATCGGAAGTGATAGATGTCTTATGTGACCTAGAAACAAGCCAGGGCCACCTTGTTGATGCCGATATGCAGGAGAGTAATTGCTTTATGATTAGAATGATGCAGTTGGTGATCTGGCAGGTGTGCCCATATCCGTTCGTATCATCTGTCTCAAAGATGCACTGTGGGATGGATAAAAATTAATTCACAAATGATCCTGAACCAATGCAAATTAGGATGGGGGTCCGCCATCCCTGAGGGCGTATTTGGAGGACAGTGAGATTAAAATTGAGTATTTGGGCACCTCCAGACCACTACTGATGACAAAAGGAGCAGAGGGGAAGGGTCTCACCATCCACTCTTTATGTTCTCATTACAATGAGCAGGGCTTGAAAGTGATGACTTGGCCTTTCCCAACTTTGCTGGAGCTGACCCAAAGTGCAATGGGCTACCTAGGAAGTAGTGAATTCTCCTTCATGGAGGTCTTCCAACAATGGCTGTGGATGACTACTTGGGGCTATTGTAGAAGGGATCATAGGGTCATCCTTTTGAGCTGGAAGTGACCTCAGAGATCAGCCACCAAAACTGCCCTGAAAGTCTGGTGAAACCAGAGGACCCCTTCGAGGAATCATCTTTCTAAAAAAATTCAATGAAATGCTAAATTTTAATTGTAGGTTAATGAAAATAAAGGTGTAATTTTTTTTCCCATCCAAGTTCATGGACCTCCCCCTCTGAAATCTATCCATGAATCCCTTGGGGGCTTGTGAACCCTAGCTAAGAACCCCTGATTCTAGTCCAACCCCTTGATTTTGCAGATGAGGAAACTGCACCCCAGAGAAGTTTGGTGGCTTCCCTAAAGTCATCAAAGTAACAAGTGATGGAGAGAGGATTCAAACTCAGGTCCTCTGTGTGAGGTTTTCCTGTTTAGGTGCCAGATGACTTCTGACGTCCATGTGTTCTGAGGTTCATAGATCTTTGTATCTCTAGGCCCTCCTCTCTGCTTCTCTGGATTATAACAGGGTACGAGGAATTCAGATGAAAATCCTTGAGATAGCCAGATCTTTCATCTTCAGACCTGTCCCATGGAAGACCAGGAGAAGGGATGAGAAAGGTCGCTGAGTTTCAGAGAGGCAAAGCTCTGTCACTAATACGAGAGAAGAGAATAAAACCTCCTGAAATGAAAGGGACCCTGATGATAGCCTTAGTGAGAAGGTTCTTGGAGCTTTTTTTGGCATAGGTGCCCTGGCTTCCTTGCCTTAAGGACTATGGTTGTTGTTTTTTTTTTCCTTTTAAAACCATACCTTTGGGACCACATCCCTTCTTCCCTTGCCCCTCCTCGTACTCCAGAGCAGAGGTGTCACACACAAAACTCCTTGGCCCACAACACTCCCAGGTATGGCCTAAGCCAGAGGAAAACTTAATAGGGAAACATTTAACAAAGTAAATAAGAATAGAATAAAATATAGATAATATTAACATGTGACTTTCTAAGTCAATATGTGGCCCACAGGGATCTTCATATACGGTTTGTTGTTACTGTTTTTTCAGTCGTTTTTCAGTCCTGTCTGACTCTTCGTGACCCCATTTGGGGTTTTCTTGGCAAAAATACTGGAGTGGTTTGCCATTTCCTTCTCCAGTTCATTTTACAGATGAGGAAACTGAGGCAAGTAAGAGGCAGTATGGGGCAGAGAAGCAGCTAGGTGGTGCCATTGTGCATAAACCATTCATCTGGAGTCAGGAATACTCATCTTCCTGAGTTCAAATCTGGCCTCAGACACTAGCTGTGTGACCCTGGGTAAGTCACTTAATTCTGTTTGCCTCAGTTCCCTCATTTGTAAAATGAGCTAGAGAAGGAAATGGCAAACCAGTCCAATATCTTTGCTAAGAAAACCCCAAATGGGTCATGAAGAGTTATACGCAACTGAAACTATTGAACAATAACAACAAAGCAGGGTGCAGTGGAACAGATGTTGGATTTGGAGTCAAAAGCCCTGGGTTCCAATCCTATCTGTCATTTCCCTGCTCTGGGTCTCAGTTTCCTCATCTCTAAAATGATGGGCTTTGGGCTTGATGACCTTCAAGGTCTACTCTAAATCTAGGAACCCCTTCATTTTCCAGATGAGGAAATCAAGTGCCAGAAGGTCACACAAGTAGCAAGGACCAGGACAAGGATTCAAACCTGGGTTTTCTGACTCAAAAGCTAGAGCTTTTCAGTCAAAGGATAAAGGTTCAAAACCCAGCACCGCCATTTGTTTCCTGTGTGACCTAGGACAAATCACTTCATTTCTCTGGGCTTCAGTTTCCTCATAAAATAAGACTAGGTAGGATTTATAGAGTATTTTAGGCTCTACGAAGCACTTTACAAACATATCATATCATCCTCATAACAGCCCTGGCACCTAGGTGCAACTATTATTCCCATTTCTTAGCAAAAATAGCAGAGTGGTTTGACATTTCCTTCTCCAGCTCATTCTACAAAAGGGGAAACTGAGGCAAACAGAGGTTAAGGGACTTGACCAGGGTCACCCAGCTAGTAAGTGTCCGAGGCAGGATTTGAACTCAGGTCTCATTGCATCACCTGTCTCCTCTCTAAAATGGGCTCATTGGACTAGATGGCGTTTAACAGTCTTTCTAGCTCTCTATCTCATGATAGGAAAGTACAAGAACGACGTTATTACACGTGATAGCATAGGCCTCTGCTTAGAATAAATGCCGAGTAAATATTTGTTGAACTGAATTGTTGTGTGCTGAGATCTCTCAGGCTTAACACAGAAACAAGGTATAGGGTTCACAGTTTCATGGTGCAAACTTGCTAGATCCAGCTTACCTCCAGGTTCTCAAGTGATATCCTCATCTTTGTTTTTCACCTGCAGCAGCAGCAGCTTCGGGCAGGAGAATCATTCAAGAGATAGTTGTTGGTTGACTGACGATAAATGATTGATAGAGTCCCTCCCATTCAGCCAGATAGCTCCTTTATCCCCTATCATCGGGTTACTCAGACAGTCTCTATTGGCCCCCAGGTCCATCTTTCAGTTTCAGGTTGAAATGTTCCTCTTGATAGCCACCTATACTCTGACTCAGTGGGTCTATCTTTTCCTTGAATCTGTCCAACAACATTTATCAGGTTTCTCTTTGCACTCCACTCATCTCTCTATCTCTGTCTCTGTCTATCTGTCTCTCTCTGTGTCTGTTTCTCTATCTCTGTCTCTGTCTGTCTGTCTGTCTGTCTGTCTGTCTGTCTGTCTCTCTCTCTCTCTGGCAGAAAGAGGTCCCTGGTATGCTCCCCAACAAGTTGTTTCCATTTGTCTCCTATTCTCCGGCTTGCAAGCCTTTTCTAATTGACTTCCCACCCATCTGTGAACGTCTGACTTTCCTGGCAGCCCCAGCTGTCCTACAACCTGCATTAAATCATAGAGCTGTCGTCTCCCTGGCTTTCTGAAGCTTTCTCAATTTTCACATCCCTGAAATCAACTTTCACATCTCATCTCTCTAAAATCTCCCCATTTCCTTTCATCATTAATCCCCTCCTCCCCAGAGTCCCAGATCTGGGTCTCCACTTGCATACATTCAGTCATGCAGCTCACACAGACCTCCATCAACCCAACCCAGCTCAGTACAAACATTTTCATCTCCAACACAGCTGACTTTATGGCTACATCTGACTCCAATAGGCAGGGTTAATCTTAAATCTGTATACATTTCAGGGAGAACCTCGTGGGTTTTTGGTGAGCCTGATTCTGGGAGATGGTGATGATACAGAATGGAGGGACTTCTATTCAGCAGCCAAAAGACTCTTTCTTCACCACAAAGCAGACAGATCAGAATCAGTCCTAAATACAGGTACGTGTGCTGAAGTGAGGAACAAGGTTTCTCCTCTATTCCATGTCATCACCAAATTCCAGAAGGAGGTGGACCAAACATCCATGTAGGCCTCCTATCCATCCTCTGAGCATTGGGCTCTCATGTCTAGTCCCCCATTACACAGATATGGAACCTGGGACCCAGATAGATGAAGGTCCTTGCCCAAGGCTATTATGCAGGTAAGTGGCAGATTGGGAGCGGATCTCAGACCTCAGGTCCAATAACTTAAAGAGGAACTCTCCAAGTTTAACCCAATTTCCTTCACCTCACACACTTAACCTAGAGGAAAGAAGATTTTGGAAAGGTAGGAAAGCACTTTTTACATACAAGACAGACTGATAGAAGGCACCTCAGAAGCCATGTAGTCCAACCCCCTCATTTTACAGATGAGGAAACTGAGACCTAGAGAGGGGAAGGGGGAAAGGGAAGGGTGTGCGAAGCACTTTCCATGTGCCAGGCACTGTGCTGAGCATTTTACAAATATTTTCTCATTTGATCCTCACAACAATCTTGGGAGGTAGGTGCTATTACTGTCCCCAATTTACAGTGGAGGAAACTAAGGCACACAGAGCTTAAGTGACTTATCCATATGACTAGTGTCTGAGGTTGCATTTGAACTCAGGCCTTCCAGACTTCAGACCTGACTAGGTTATATAGGTAGTGGACAGAAGAGATGGCCCTGTGTCATGCTTCCTTCAGGACTGAGTGATCTCCAAAAAGAAGAACTAGGAGCAATAGTTAGACGTCACATACAGTCAGATTTCCACTCAGCATATGGAAGAATTTCTTCACAAAGAGAGCTGCCAGGAAATCTCACAAGCTGCCTGGAGAGACAGTGAGTTCTTTCCATTGGAAGTATTCAAGCAGATACTGGAAAACCCCATTAGAATACTATAGCAAAAGGAGTCAGTGCTTTTGGTAAAGGTTGGACTTCATGACCTCTACTATTATTTATTTAAACAATTTGTTTCGATGCAAAGTTGGTTTTCTCTCCCTCCCACCTTTACCTCCTACCAATGAAAGACAAAAAAGAAAAGAAAACCCTTGTAACAAAAATGCATAGTCAAGCAAAGCAAATCCCCACATTGGCCATGTCCAAAAAAATATGTCTCATTCTTCAATCTGATGTGAGGAGGTGGGTAGCATCCTTAACCACTGGCCCACCAGAAGCATGGTTAGTCATTGAGTTTGATCAGAATTCTGACAGCCTCCGAAGTTCTTTGTTTTTATAGTGTTGTTATTATAGAAGTCGTTTATTTCACTCTGCATCTGTCCCCAAAGTCTTTCAAGGTTTCTCTGAAACAATCCCTTTGGTCATTTCTTATGACCCAATAGTATTCCATTATATTCACATACCATATTTGGTTTAGCCATTCCCTAATTAAAGGACATCCTACCTTCCCATCCCCCACCTAACTTCCTAGTTTTTTGCTACTACACATAATTTTGTACATGCATGCCTTTTTCCTCTTTCCCTGAACTCTCTGGGGTGGAGGTCTAATAGTGGTAACAGCAGCTTGATCGAAAGGCACACATGGTTTAGTAACCTTTGAGATGTAATTCCTACTGTTCTGCAGAATGGCTATACCAATTCATAGCTCCATCAACAGGGAATTAATGTGTCTCTTTTCTCTCAGCTCCTCTGACATTTGTCGCTTTCCTTTTTTGGTCAACTCTGACAATCTGATGTGTGTGAGGTGGAACCTCTAATATCATTTCCACACAAAAATCTAATTATAACTAATCTTAACCAGCACTTAACAGGTAATTACTCATCCACTTAACCTAAACAGAAGTCAGAGTGGTGATATAATAGTTGTCTTCAAATATTTGAAGGGCTGTCTTGTTATTCTAGGTTTCTAGTAACATTTTATTACAATATGTTTTGACAGCAGCACTGTCCCCATTTGCAATGCTAAGAAAACCACACTGGAATTGAAAGTTTTAATCAGATAAAACAAACACTTGTGAAGATAAAGGCAATTTCATCTTCGTCTGTGTTTGAAAAATACATCCATCGATGCATAGGAATATGCTGACATTGATTAGCAAGTGACTTCAAATACATGCACATACATAACACCTAGTCATTATATCATCCAAGTTAAGTCTGAGGCACATTCTGTTCAGTTTGGAAACTTCCCTTTGCCTCAGATCTGAGTTCCCTAGTAGGTCATGGGAGGTGGGTTTTATAATATTACCAAACTCTCAAAGCAGAGATAACATGTAGATTAGGGTTTTGGAGTTTGTTTGGTTTTGTTCCTTTGATTGATTTTTGCTCTTCAACAGTCCACCTACTCCTTGTCAAATACTCATTAGGGCTTTGTTTTAGGACCACTAGAGTCAATACAGCAATGCCCAAATCAGGACACCTCACTCCATTTTATTGATGCATTAAAATCTCAAAGTAACAGATGACGTTCAGGTCAATGGGAAGACATGTGCTGGGTGTGAGGAGGCAGTGGTGAGTAACCAGCCGTGACTTGCATGGGACAAGTGGCATGAAAGACATCAGCAAAGACATGTAGGATGGGGGCTGCTAGGTGACGCAGTAAGTAGAGCAATGGCCCTGGAGTCAGGAGGACCTGAGTTCAAATGCAGCTTCAGACACTTGACACACTTACTAGCTGTGTGACTTTGGGCAAGTCGCTTAACCCCAATTGCCCTGCCTTCCCCCTTCAAAAGAAAAAAAGACATGCAGGATCCAAAAAGGATGAGGGTAGCAGCAATGGATCAAGGATAGGACGCCCCATATGCTGCCCTGATTTCCACTAAATAGCAAAAGAGCCAGATTGAGACCTCTACCATAAGTCAATTCAGCAAGCAATTATTAAGTGCTTGGAGTGCACCGAGTGCTCCAGGAGGACTAGCAGCTCTGGTGTGAAGGCTTGCTGAGCCCTTTTGAGGGCTGCTCATCTACCTTCAGTGTCCACCTTCACCCAGCTCTGACCTGTGGCTCCAAGAAGCTGTAGCATGCACAGTGGCCACACCCTAGTAAACCATCTTGGCAGACAGGCTGAACCAGGTTGAGAGAATCCAACAGGCCTTGAACCCATCGGTGAGTTAGGGGGATGTCTACCTCAAGCTTATGAAGACTTTCTCCTGTGGAATGGGTGGGTGAGAACAATTTGTTCCAACAGCCATGACGGTGGCTGAAGCAGGTGTTGTGGAGAGCTTAGAGCTTGGTCAGATATCAAAGACGCCAAGGTCATCCACTACATCCTGGGCCATTGCCAGTCTTCTTGACTTTTGTCTTGCCACTGGACAATGACTCTGGAAGACAGAGTGAAGCTAACAACTTGTGCAACTCTGCTTCATTTAAATCCAATTCATGCACGTGTCAACACATCAGCCCATGATCTCATTGGTGAAGCACAAACAACAATTAAGTGCTTACTCTGTGCCAGACACTGTGTTAACCACAGAAAAGAAAAGCAAAAATCTCAGTCTAATGGGGGAAAAACATGTGAACAACAATGTTGTTAATTGGGTTAATTGGAAAATATAAGTAAATCAGAAGGCATTATCATCATCGGGGCTTGGGAAAGGCTTCCTGTAGAAGGTAGGGTTTTAACTGGGATTTCAAGGGAGCCAGGGAAAGCAGAAGGCAGAGATGAGGAGGGAGAACATTCCAGGCATGGGGGACAGCCAGAGAAAATGTCCAGAGCTGAGAGATGGAGTGTCTTGTGCAAGAAACAGCAAGGAAGCCAAGTGTTGCTGAATCAAAGAGTACATCTCTATGAATGAGGGGGTAAAAATACTGGAAAGGTAGGAGAGAGCCAGGAAGGCCTTTAAAAGCAAAACTGAGGAGTTTATATATGATCCTGGGGGTGATAGGGAGCGACTGGAGGATATCGGGTGGATACCTTCTCTGTGTGCAGACAAGGAAAAAACTTACCCAGGAGGAGCAGGTACGATGGGTTTCAAGCTACGTCTGTGGAGTGAGTGCTCATGGCAATGAGATCATAAGGAAGTGCTAAAAGTTCATTGCTTAAATAACTTAATAATAAGGGAAAAATAGCTGACATTACACAGGACTTTAAAGTTTGTCAAGAGCTTCACCTATGTTATCTCATTCGATCCTATGAGACAGATGCTGCTGGTATTATCACACCATTTTACAGATAAGGAAACAGAGGAATGGAGAAGTCAAGTAATTTCCCCATAGTCACAGATCTAGTAAGTATCAGAGGTAGGATTTAAACCCAAGCCTTACTGACTCCAGATCCAGCACTCTATCCATGTACTGGTATTAGAATCTCAAAGTTCTTCAAGGGAGGGTAGAGCTCTCAGAAGTTAACCTTTATCTATCAAGTGTACCAGACACTGTGCTAAGAGCCTTACAAATATTATCTCATGACAACATCAGGAGAGAGGTGCTCTTATTATCCCCAGTTTACAGTGGAGGAGACCAAGGCAGACAGAGGTTAAGCGACTTGCCCAGGGTCACGCAGCCAGAGTCTGAGGCAGGATTTATCTGTCAAATGAGGATTTCTGATGCTCAAACTGGCTACCCTGCCAGGCTTGTTTTGAGGAAAGTTCTTTGAAAATTTTTAAGTCCTATAAAGCTTAAAAACTGCACCAAGACTTTTGGGACACCCTGTATAAAATCAGACCACCATTGGCTTTAAAAAAAGAGTGAGCAGAATAGGACAGAGGGCAGAGTTCTGAGGCATTGCCCTGGAAAGGGACTGCCTTTCAGGTTGGCATTGCTTCATTAATCACTGAGCTTTGGGTCATTCACATGAACTATGCTCTTGTCTAAGTCTCCATCTTTCCATCTTGCCTACAGGATAAGGTAATAGAGCGTTGGCCTTTACTAGACTTTGCTGGAAGCCACATATGCGGTGACAGTGACAGCTCTCTGACCGTCCTTATCAGCATAGTGTGTTGTTGTTCAATCATTTCAGTCATGTCTGACTCTTCATGACCCCGTTTGGAGTTTTCTTGGCAAAGATACAGGAATAGTTTGCCATTTCCTTCTCCAGCTCATTTGACAGATGAGGAAACTGAGGCAAACAGGGTTAAGTGACTTGCCCAGAGTCACACAGTTAGTATGTGTCTGAGGCCAGATTTGAACTTAGGTCTCCCTGACCCCAGTGTTGGTGTTCTATCTACTGTACCACCTAGCTGCAGGATAGTGTAGTCTAGGAAAAAGCATGTTAAACTTGGGAGTCATAAGACCTGAGTTTGAATGCTGGCTCTCCTATTTACTACCTGTGTGACTGTGGATCAGTCACTTTACCTCCCTCCTGGGCCTCAGTTTCCTCATCTGAAAAAATGAGGAAGTTGGACTTAATGACTTCTAAGGTCCTTCTGGCTCCAGATCTAGGAACCTATCTTAGCAACCCATCGAAAAACCAAATATCCATAGCTTCACCTCTCCCTGATATGACTCAGGAAGAGTGACTGGGTAGAAGCCACCAATGGCACTGGGGAGTATGAGTAACAAAAAGTATCCTCTTCTATCCATCAGTCAGTAAATGATTTCTTACATTATGTCTCAAGCCATGCTTAGGATAAGGTAGCTACATGGTGCAGCAGTTAGAGTGAAAGGCCTAGAATCAGTAAGACTCATCTTTGTGAGCTCGAATCTGGCCTCATACACTTACTAGCTGTGTGACCCTGGATGAGTCACTTTACCCCATTTGCCTCAATTTCCTCATCTGTAAAATGAGCTGGAGAAGGAAATGGCAAACCACCTTAGTATCTCTGCCAAGAAAATTCCAACAGAGAACCCCAAATGAGGTCAGGACAAACCTGAACAACAAATGCTTAGGGGTGTGTGTGTGTGTGTGTGTGTGTGTGTGTGTGTGTGTGTGTTGTCTTTACCCAAGACTACTTTGTATTCACATCACTAAAGGACTAGCAGCTGAACAGAGGGTAAAGAAAAATTCCTACCTCTTGACCTGGATAAGCAGGTGAGCCACATTTCCTGGAAGGCTATAGCCTTATCAATAATAAAAGGCAGTTTATCCAGCTGGGCTCAAAGAGACAGCCTGTCGCTACGTTTCTTCATCTGCTCCCAACAGGGCAGGAAGCCGCTCTTAAGGAGATGCAATTTGACAGTAAGAAAAACAAAAACAACATTAAGGAGAGAATACTGGCGAGGCTGCTGTCAAAACCTTCACACCGGCTGACAACGCAGAGAGAGAAATCAAAGCTGTCAGGCAGAGATAGGAGTAGAGAGCATCCCAGGTACTCCCCACGCAATAGAAAACCAAGGCAATTGTGGATCAAGAATTCTGGAATGACTTTGCTATTACCTCTGAAAATTGAGTTAGAAAAGCTTCATTAAGGCCAGGGAAAAGAGACATGCTTTCATTTGGGAAGCCCAAACAAAATGAGAAAATGAAAAGGAGATTATTCCCCCCAGTCAGAGACTTAAAAGGAACCTACATCTAAGCTCTTAGGGTCAAAGGGCAGAGATCAGGAATGGAAGACTTCATTATAGACAAAACCCCCATTTCCAACCCACTTGTCCTAAACCACTGGGGTTTAGACATATTGAATGGAGGCTCCCAGTATCTTTATTCCCACTTAGGCCACCCACTCTATTCCCCATGATGTAGGGGGCAGGGGAGGAGGCAGGGGGGAACAATCCAATTTGAAAACACATTCAGTAGGTGTAGGCAAGCAATCCTATTGATAAGTTATCTCTCCGAGTGTAAGCGCAGGTGTGCATGCCCAGATGAGCTAAAGTCAAAGGCTACAGACAGCTTATATACCTTTTCTGCTTTCTCATAGCAGGGATGTACTCAGCTTCTTCATTCTTGCTTTTTTCTTGACTTTTTCCATTCTTTTGACCTTGTTTCTGTCTTTGCTCCTTGCCTGATTTTGAGAGATTCGCATATCTCTAACTCAATTCATCAATTCCCTTCAGTCCACAAATATAAGCCTTTCCCAGAAGCCCCTGGAATGATTATTAAATGATAAATAACTATAGGCCCATTTATTAAGCCCACAATTCACTACAGTTCAGAGGTTTTAATCTTTGCTTTCTGTCATAGACCTTTGGCAGTTTGGTAAAGCCTATGGACCCTTTCTCAATAATGTTTTTAAATGCACAAAAAACAATGCATAGGATAACAAAGAAAACCAAAGGTTAATGAAAATAAAGATGTAATTTCTTCGCCATTCAAGTTCACTGATCCCGTGGAATCTATCCAGATCTTGAACCCCATGTTAAGAACTCGAAACTAGGCTAGGTGTTGGGGATACACACATAATAATGAAAATAGTCCCTCTTTCAAAACAATACTGACAGATAAAAACAAAATATTTCAAAGAAACACAACATATACATGGTACATATAATTATATACAATACATATATTGTATATGCACAATTATACACAATATATACGTTGTACATGTGCTTAAACTGAGCCTCTAAATGATCTAGAGATTTCAAGAGATAAAAGTGAGGAGGGAGTGCATTCCAGGCTTGATGGTCTGTGCCAAGCCAGGAAATGGACTCTGGAGGAACAGCAAGAAGTATGGACTCACTGGAACAAGGAGATGTGAAGAGTAAAAATGTGGAATCAGTCTGGAAAGATAAGGTGGAACCACATGGTAAGGGGCTTTAAATGTCAGCAGAGTTTGAATTCTAATAGGCATGCATAGAGCTCACTCTGGGAGAGCCTTCCCTTGCCTTTGCCCTTGGGCCACACCCTAAGATTCAATCTTGGGATTCCTAGAGGCAATAGAGAGTCACTACAACATTTTGATTAGGGAAATGGCACTATCAGAACCATAATTTGGGAATATCACTTTGGAAGCTATATGGCAGGTAGATTGAAATGAAGCAAGGAATTCAATATTAGGAGCTGTGGTTATAGTTTGGCCAAGAGGTAAGGAGGGCCTGAACCAGAGTAACGTCTGTAAACTCAGGTAGTAGAGAGGAGGGGACAGCTGGGAGAGATGGTTTAGAAGTAGAATAAACAGGATACGGCAACTGATGGGCTATGGGGGTGGAAAGGAATGAGGAGGTGAGGATGACTATGCGGTTATGAACTAGAGTGCCGGGAAGGTTAGTGGTACTCTTGACAGTAATAGGGAAGTAAGGAAGAAGGATGGGCTTCAGAGGAAAAGGTCTCTTAGACAGTTTCCCTAGCCATTAATTCATTTGACTAGATGGCCTATTATAGGCCCTCTGGCTTGTTTCTCCTCCATGGAAACAAATGAGCTGTTTGTACCAAAGATTATTAGAGAGAAGTCATGTAAGTCTTTTGGGGATCAGAAATCAGCATGGTGGGAGAGGGATCATCTGTGAATTTTTCCCTGCCAAAGCTTGTAAACAGACAGAACTTGCAATTTTGGCTGAGTCTGGTCTCTTTTTATCTTTTTCCAATGGCAGGTAGAGTTCCTACACCATGACTACAGGCTTTTACACCTTAGTCATCTACAGCTTTCTTAGACTTCTTCACAATTCTGGTAGGTGGTAAGGTTCCAAAAGGAAGCTGATGCTCAAAGTTGAAATGGTAATTGGGAATTCTCTGTAGATTCTCCCTGTTATTTAATCAGTCAGTACAATCAATAATCTCTTACCAAATGACCATGAGGCACCAGGCACTAAGCTAGGCACTTAGTGTTACAAAGACAAAAAGAAAATAGTCCCTACCCTCAAGGAGTTTATATTCTACTGCAGGAAACATGTACAATAAAAACAAATACAAAATATATACAAAGAAAACACAAGGCACCAGCAGCTGGGGAAGGGGGTGGATTAGGAAAGGCTTCATATAGGAGGTGAGGCTTAAGCTGGGATCTGAAGGAAGGATGATGATGCCCTCGATAGGAGTAGGGAAACTAAGGTGAGAGGTTGGTTTGAGGGGAAAGATAATGAGTCAGGAGTCTTGAATCAGGCTGCTTAAGTGAGATGGATGGGTTGTCCTGATGGGGAGTCATAGGGTTTCAGCCCATCTTTTCCTACCTTGGAAAAACAAAAGAACAATCTAGGGCTGGCACCAGATGGGCACATCATTGTCATGTATCATAGATCTCCTTGGGATAAAAAAATGGCATTCATGCCTTTGGTATCCTGGGCCCTTAACAGACAATTAAGAAGGAAGTCAGGAGTCAAAAGCAATGTGAGTTTCCACTTCTCTCCTCCTGCCAGTGATCCTTCTGAAGTGACTGGCCTTTAAATTCCAGCTCTTTTCCCTGGGAGAACAAGATCACAGATCAGAGGAATAAGATCATAGGAGTTAAAGATGGAAGAGACTTTAATGTTCATCTTATCCAACTTCCTCATTTTATACATAAGGAAATAGACACTGTGAGGCTGCAGTGTCTTGTCAAGGTCACCCAGGCGGTAAATGGCAGAGCCAAGATTTAGGTCTGTGTTAATAAGCAAGCGCCATGAAGTAGAACTTTATATCTTCTTCAAGAAGGATGAGGGGCAATATTCCAGGTAAGAACTAGCAGGATATAGTAGTCTAACAAGGAAGAGTCTTGTTTCTCTAAGGGTTTCAAATAATAAAGACCAGGTTTTTATGTTCAAGAAAGGGTTGCCAGCATGTATAAACCATATCTTGTATAAACTTTTGCTTACCGTCTCAGGGAGTGGGGAGTGGAGGGAGGGATAGAATTTGGAACTCAAAACTTTTTCCAAATGTTTTAAAAACTATTTTAACATGCAATTGGGGAAAAAATAAATTAATTATTATAAAAAGAAAGGGTTGCCAAGGTAGGCATCCCTTCAACACACACACACACACACTCACACATGCATGTGCACGCACACTGATTAGTCACTGATGTTCATATAACTGCCCCTATATATATCTTATATATGTTGCTAACCTGAGCAACACTCAGTTCAGTGTTTTTGTTTGTCCTTCATTCTCTGAGAGGACCATGATATCAGGAAGGTGATGCCATGACTTGTAAGTGAATTGGGTTTAAGTGAGGGAGGGCTGTGCAAAGTCACCAGCCTCACTCTCTCCTCTGAAGCCACATCAGTTCAGTGAGCAAGCTGTTCAAGGAAGGATTGGGATCAGAGCAAAGTGCCCATTTCAGCTCCAGAGCATATGGGACATTCCGTGGGAGAGAAAGAACCCAGCTTCCTGGCGGTTATTTTCCCACAATCATAGAAAGCCAGGAGAAAACTTCCTCTTGTGTTTGCTCTGGGAGGACAAGATATGGTATGGCTTATTCAATAAACATTTCTGTTTATTCTGTGGGCAAAGCTCCTATTGAGAGAAATGCAGAAAGGAGTAACTGTCCCTGCCCTCAGGAGCTTACCAATGGCATATTCTCAAATAACTGTGATAGTGAAAAGAGTGATGGATTTGGAATCTGAGAACCTAGGGTCATTCACATCCTGCCTTTCTCCCTTATGACCTGCATGATGTTAGTTTAACCTCTCTGGGCCTTTAGTATTGCCCTTTATAGACTTAAGGGGATGGAAGTACCAGGCTTGGAGTAGGGAAGACCTAAGTTCAACGTAGCCTCAGACACTGACTAGCTGCGTGACCCTGAGCAAGTTATTTAATCTCTATTAGCCTCAGTTTCCTCATCTGTAAAATGGGGATAATACCTACACCCAGGGTTGTTGTGAGGATCAAATGAGCCAATAATTATAAAGCACTTTGCCCAGAGCCTAGGACAGAGTAAGCACTATATAACAGTAGCTCTCTTTATAATTATATATAATGTTAAGGCTTGCGAAACATTTTATATGCATTTATCTCATTGGGTAAGAGTTGTTGATTAGAAAGTATACTCAACAGAAACATGTACTCTTCAGGCCATAGTCACTTCTGGCCCCACAAATCCTAGGACATGTGGCATAATATTTGTGTAGGATGGAAGCTATCTTCCGTGACATTTTGGGAAACTCCATTGCATTGCTGCTAGATTCAGTGTAACAGTCAATCGATATGTATTTATGAAGCACCTACCTATGTGCCAGGCACTGTGCTAAACACCGAGGGTACAAATAAGAAAAAGAAAGTCTCTGCCCTCAAGGAACTTATAATCTAATGGGTGAGAAGACAGTATACAAAAGGAAGCTCAAAGTGGGGATGGGGTAGGTTAAAAGTGGTAGAGTCCAGTCTGAAAAGAATGTAGGCTTCTGGGAAAGGAAAAAATGGAGGGCCTGGGAATCCTCTTTAAATGGAGGCTTTGGAAGGAGTTCTTGGCTCCTCCCTCCAGCCTTCCAATCAGAGGGGCCGAGGGTACTAAGGATTCTGATGAGATATAAGTACAAACCGATTCATTGTGACAGCCCTCAGTGTTACTTCTTCCTGATGTTAGGGTTCTCAGAAGCGTTAGCTCAGTCCGGAGCTGGTGCCTTGATGCAAGGAAGTAACTGAACGTGCAGATTTTTAAATACATTTTTTAGTATCATGGCAACCAAAGTCGTGGTCATGAACCAATTGGCATTACAGAGCGACCAAACTCTGAGCAAAATGTTAAAGAATATTTTTTTCTTTAAAAAATTATTTTATTTCTTTTTAGTTTTCAATATTCACTTCCATAAGATTTTGAGTTCTACATTTTCTCCCCCTCCCTCCTCTTCCTCCTCCCCAAGACAGCATGAAATCTGATATAGGCACTACATATACATTCATATTAAACATTTTCATATTAGTGATGTTGTAAAGAAGAATTAGAGCCAATGGAAGAAAACCTGAGAAAGAAGAAATAAACAAAAAGAGAGAGAGAAAATAGTATGCTTCGATCTGCATTCTGGAGAATATTCTAATAGACAAGAAATACAGTTTTCCAAAGGTCTCTCAAATGAGGACGTGCTCTTATTGCCGTGTCACAGGATCGCCAATCAAAGTGAAAAGCACCCACTAGATGGGCACTACTTGTCTTATGATATAGGGCTTTCATTGTTCAATCATGTCCAACTCTTCATGACCCCATTTGGGATTTGCTTGGCAAAGATACTGGAGCAGTTTGCCATTTCCTTCTCCAGCTCATTTGACAGATGAGAAAACTGAGGCAAATGGTTAAGTGACTTGCCCAGGGTCATACAGCTAGTAAGTGTCTGAGGTCAAATTTGAACTTAGGCTGATGATGGAGTCTTCCTGACTCCAGCCCCAGGGCTCTATCCACCTCACCACCTAGCTTCGATGTAGGCCTTAGCCTGGACCAAATATAGAATATTAAGGACAGTAAAGAAGCAATTTCAGGAAGTAAGTACAGCAATTCGAAGAATGAACAAGGTAGGTAATAATGAATGGGGTGAACTGAATCAGCAACAGAGACATTCTGTTGAACAAGTCCTAAAGGTCATGCATGTCCACAACAGGCAAGTCTCCTCCAGGGCTTCTTAAACTTTTTCTACCTGTGACCCCTTTTCCTATTTTGGAGTTCTCTGGCACGGCCTGAGGGCATGGGCAATACAAAGTGCAAACACTTCGTGTTTGGAGCCAAGGCTACAGTGAAGTTTCAATGCAGCATGGGCAAGCACTCCAGAAACGCCTCAGATTCATTATACGTTTGATTTTGAATTAAGTTTTGGTCATTGCTTGTTCAGAAACCTTTTACGGTTGCCCCATATGGGGCAGCGACATACAGTTTAAGAAGCACTATAAACCAGAAGTTCTCAAAGTATGATCTGAAGACCCCTGGGCGTCCTGGAGATTCAGAGGATCTATGAGGTCAAAACTATTTTCATAAATGCTAAGATGTTTTAATTTCTGATGTGGTAAATATCAAAGCTCTTTGAGGAAGAGTCCTCAATAATTTTTAAAGAGTTTAAGGGGGTCCTGAGACCCAAAAGTCTGAGAACTACCGCTTTAATCTGATGGTTCCTTCTGCCTCCCTTCCCCTCAGAATACCTGCCTTGATTTTCTGATTATTATAACAAGTTCGGGAAAGTAATACTTCTAGTTTCTGAAGCTTAAAAACACAGAGTCAAATTTAAGTCTTCTTTCCTATCATTTCCCCATCTCCAATGTTGCCAGCTGTTAATTTCTATTGTGTGGCTATTAAGAGGCAGCATGGTGTATAGCATAGAGTATTTGGTGTCAGGACAACCTGAGTTCCAATTCTGCCTGACACACATAAGCTGTGTTACCATGGACAAGTTGCTTGGCATCTCTGGGTCTCAGTGTTCTCATCCATAAACTGAGGGTACTAATAATAATACCTGTGCCACCTACCTGATGGGGTTGTTGTGAGGCTCAGAGAATATGCGTAAAGCTTTTTATAAACATAGAAGTGCTACATAAATGCCGGTTATTATTGTCAATTCTCTTTGCATGACATATTTTGCATTCAGCAACTGTTTTCCACTCCCATTTATACCCTCCTGCTTCAGGCCCTCATCAATTTTCCTCTTGACAATTGTCATAGCCTCCTATCTCTCTGATTCCTGTCTCTCCCCCCCCTAATCCATCCTTCACACAGTTGCCAAAGTAATTTTCCTAATGTAATATGTCACTTGCCTGCTCCAAACCCTTTAGAGCAGGGATTCTTAACCTGGGATCTACAGACCCCCAAGATGTCTGTGGATCTGTCAGAGTGTCTGTGAGGGCAAAAAAAGAGGACATCTTTATTTCAAGATAGTTAGATTCCTTCAGAATCCTATGGGTTTTATTTTATACATTTGAAGGCAATCTTTACGAAGGGGTCTTCAGTTTTCACTAGATTGTCAACGGGGTTCATGAAACACAAAAAGACTAAGAATCTTTAGAGAATCCTTGCTTGTAGGAAAGAATGTAAATTTCTTAGACTGTCATTCAAGGCCCTCCACAATCTGGCTCCACCCTGCCCTCTCTGCCTTATTCCATTGAACTTCCCTAAATATACTTTGGGCAACTAGTGGGTGAAGGAAGACTCATCTTCCTGAGTTCAAATCTGACCTCAGACATTTATGCCTCAGTTTCCTCATTTGTAAAATGAGCTAGAGAAGGAAATGGCAAACATTCCAATATCTTTGCCAAAGGAAGCGAACAAACAAGAAAACCATATGGGGTATGAGAAATGAATAGTGCTCTCCTATATTTAATAACTAATTATTGAATCCAGACAAGGTTTTCCCCATTTTCTACTTCCTCATCCATAAAACAACCAGTGTGGGAAGTCACTCTTAGACATTTACCCAGGCCAAGATCTAATTAGATAGTAAAAGAAATTCTAAGTTTGGGCTAATGGGTGTATCCGTGCTTATTGTGTTTTCTCCGACAGATCTGGGAAAATGTTGATTCTCCCTTTTTTTCAAGACAGGTGAGATGGAAATTGATGTCTCTTTGACCAAGATTTGGGTAGCCAAAGTCATAGACACCATTTTAGTATTGCCCACCTCTCATTGTGTTAACCTATCAGACTTGGGAACACTTATTCTTCAAAGGGCATATAAACTATGAGCCCACTGTCATTGGGGGTCTTTGGCCTAAGAGAGATGGCAAAGTCATCGTCCTTTTATTAATAACGTGCTGACCTATTAATAAAATGATAAAATACCCAGAAACTATGTCTCTCGAACCAGGGGTCACAGAGTCAGACACAACTGAATGACAACATTGTCCCCAAACCAGCATCATTTGGTGATCTATTAGTTCTGAGGATTTTGTCTGGAATTTATATATCATAGGACCAAAAGGCCCTGATAGCAAAGCCTAGATGACTCCCCCTGATCCAGCATGTATTACCAGGATGTGATTTTTTTTTTTTACTAACTTATGATATAATTTGTAAATTATTCTCCTTCGATTGTTGGGACATTTTGTATGTGACTTTCAGCTTCCCCTTTGCAAAACCACTTCTTGCTATTGTCCCTTTATGCTGGCTATTTATAAACTCACTATACTGACTGTAGAGAGAAGGTGGTGATCAGGGTGACCAGAATAATATGCAATTTTAACACAGTAAGGAAGGCTTCATGGAAGGAGGTGTCACTTGAGCTGTGTTTTGTACTAAATGGTTTCTAAGGTTCTTTCTAGCCAGAAGTGTACTGGAGAATTGAGAAAAAATGTTAATGATGAACATTAAACTTAATGTCATATACCCATTTTTTCCCAGAGAGCTGGTTGTTAAACATTTACCGGGATACCCCTGGATCCACCCCTACTAATATATGCCAAAGAGAATAAGCAGCCTAGAGCTTCATAGGCTCACAGGGCTAGCTCTGGAAGGAACCTTAGAGGCCATTGAATCCAATCCCCTCCTTTTACAGATGAGGAAACTGAGGCCCCAATAGTCTTAGAAAGTTTTTGCTTTGATCAGTTCTGTGCTTTAGTAATATTAGCCAGGAAGGGATATAGGAGATGGACCAGAGCGGCAGGCATGGAGGTGGTAAGATAATTATTGTTCAATATTTCTACTGTTCTTTCTAGTTCCAAAGCATCAATTTCATAATTTTTATTAATTTTTCCTGCCAACAGTCATGTGGAGTCCAGAGATGATCATTTCCCCCATGGTGCAAAGCAGTTAAATGGTCTGCTTAGTCCCACACTGAGTCATTGGCAGAACTTCACATCAGAACGGAGCCAGGATTTCTGGGTCATTGTTAAGCTCCCTTTCCCTTAGTTGCTGCTCACACGCCCACAGCCTACTCAGAAGGCTTAAGCGCTGTCAGATGCTCTGGGTATAGACAACCAAACTTGTCTTAATCTTTCGCTCCAATCAATCCCATTGCAATCTAGTCAACAAACATTTATTCAGCACCCGGTACGATGTAGTTGCTTAATAAATGCTTGTTGATCGATTGACTAAAGCTCAATTATCAATAAGGCATCTCCTGGACGTTAGAAATACAAGGACAAAAACCTGAGGAGCTCACTCTCTGGTGGGGAGAGAGCACAAAATATACACAAATTACACATTTATACATATATATATGTGTATATATATATATATATATACACACACACATATATATGTATATTAGTCCTTTCTCCTCCCCCCCCACCCTTTCTTTCTTCCTTTCCCTCTTATTATGGGGAGTAATTGTCTGTAAAAGGACAGATCAGACAATGTGCTCTAGGAATATTTGAGAAAGGAAGGGGTATTGACATCTTGGGCAGGGGGTGGAATCAGGGAAGATTTCATGGAATAAACTAATAAAGGAGCCAATCCTTAAAGGCAGATAGAGTGTCTGGAAGGTAGAGATGAGGAGTAAGTGCCTTCCAGGAATGAGGGATGGAGGGTCTTGGTTCAGTAAGAGCAGAAGTCACCTTTAGAGGTGGGGGAGGCGGGGCAGGGAACATAATAAGAATGACTTTGGGGCCCTGAGGAAAAAGGGGGAGTTTGAAAAAGCTGCTTTAGGGAGTATGATTTCAAACCCATCAAGAAAGAATAAAAGGATTGCCATACAGTAGTGAGGATCCAGCTGAGATCAGATAGCATATTGGTAGTGAGCCTGGTGGCTCAGTTGACTTCTTCCAATAGCACTTGGCAGTTTGGGGGTAGGAATAAAGAAATTGTCGAGAGAGCCAAGGGCAGATAGGGCCTGCTTTGGACGTAGGATTTTAGATCCCTTCCCTAACTACAAGCTTACCACCTGGTGGACTCAGTCAGAGATCTCTACAAAAGAGAGTATCTATCTCAGAATTAGTCTTAGAGTTGGAAGAAACCTCAGAGGTCTCGCACATACCTAAACATTCCGTTCCCAGCATCCCCAACAGGAGGTCATCCAGCGTCTGCTTCCAGACCTCCATGAAAAGGAATCTGCCACATCCCAAGGTAGGCAGTTCATTCTACTTTTCTACAGGCTTAATCATTAGCAAGGTAGCTAGGTGGCACAGTAGATAGAGTGCCAAGCTTGGAGTCAGGAGGATCTGAGTTTAAAAGTGACCTAAATACTCACTAGTTGTGCGATCCTGGGTAAGTCACTTAATCCTGTTTGCCTCAGTTTCCCCATCTGTAAAATGAGCTGGAGAAGGAAATGACAAACTACTCTAGTATCTTTGCCAAGAAAACTCCAAAATGGGTCTGAGAGAGTCGCGCATGACCGAAACAACTCAATAGCAACAAATCATTAGGAAGTTTTTCCTTACATCAACCCAAAATCTGCCTCCTTGTTCTCAGTACTCTTTTTCTGGGACTAAAAATCTCTCTTACAAGCCACTGAGTCCAACTCCCTCATTTTACAGATGAGAAAACTGAGACCCAGACAGTCCAAGAAAGTTTTTTAAAATCCAGTGCTTTGATTAGTTGTTCAGTGTTTTACTAAGGTTAGCCTGGAAGGGGCGTAGGAGATGTGTCTTTGGCATGACAGACCTCCAATTACTTATAGATAGCTATCAGTTGTGCTGAGTCTTCTCTGAGAAAATTTCTGAGTCAGAGAGTCAGACGTGACTGAACAACGACAACAAAACAGAATCATAGGATGGGACATAGGGAATTTGTAGTGTTTGACTGGCTGAAGGATCAGCCACACCCCTTGCGGCCTTTAAAAAACAGCAAGAGTCAGCTCTGAGATAAGTTGGTTCTTTACCTTCTCCCTTTTGACAGAGAGGAAGAAAACAGGGCCCAGAAGCCCTGGACATGTCTGTTGCCTTGGGCATACGTACTCCCTACCTGTGTGCTTCTCCACTTTTGGAGTCTATGGGCATCTATTCTCGGTGATGCTTTATGGATTCTTTAAAGATTTGTGGGAAAATAGGCCTCAGGTTTATGGGGAAGATTTTTTATTCCCATTTTTCTTACTTTGCCTTTCAGGAAATACTTTTGCTTTGAGCTAGTTGTATCCACTGACACATCGGTGGGGGCTCATGAGCTATAGTTTAAGGAGTGTGATTCCGCAGAGTACCTTGAAAGTATGTGTAGCTGTCTTCCCCAGAGACCAGACATACAAGTGCAGTGATGGGGGAGGGTAACCCAGAGGAGGATCCACATAAAGATTTTGCTTCCAAATTAAAATTCTCAAATATCTTTCCCAGGAAAAAGAAATGATGCAAAAAATCATCCAATGAGACTAAGTGGAAAATTCCGACACTAATGACCCAAGGGATCCCTTTTGAATCAGCCTACTCACTAGCAACAGATTCCAGCCTTGGCCTGAAATCTCACTGAATAAACAGTTGTTCTATTGCTAGGCTCTGCTCGCCTTGAATTCTACCAGCAGGCATGTGGACTGATGATCGGGGTGAATACATCTGGTAGGATGGCTGGAGGAGCCCTTGCCCTCAGCCAAAGATAGGACCAGGATGAGGAAAGAGGAGCTGGGGCCTGGTTGGACCCAGTCAGCTCCATCCGTTTTCCAACAGTAACCTCTGCATACGTCTGTCTTGTGATGCCTGGCAGCTGGGCTGCAGGCACTCGGGCGGATGAGACCCAGAGGAGCATTGAAGATAAACGACAGGATGCAGGGTGATCACTTTCCTGAGGGCAGCAGGAGCACCAGTGAGCTGTAGACTGAGAGTGCTAAACCTTCCTCCCCTTCTCCTTGGCTAAAGACAAATATAATGCTAGTGTCACCGGAGAATGAATGCCCTTGAGGCTTTAGGGGCTGGACTACCAATCCCAGAGGCAAGCCCGAGGCAGAAAAGAATTATTACATTTTGTCCTTTTAATCAAACTACAGCTGAGTGGGTCTTACATTATACCCGAATCTTCCATTTTTTCCCTCTGTTTGGGGGACTCAGGACATTCTGGAGGTAGAATCATGCTCAGTCTATGCTCAGCCTTAGGATTCTGCTTCTCCAAGTGTTAGCATTTAGACTAATTTATGACGATGATGGAGAGTTAGCAAGGTATAGTGGAAGTGGTATATATCGTCAATAAACTCCACTGGTTCCCTAATATCGCTACCAAATATAAACTTCTTTGTTTGACATTTAAAGCTCTTTTTACACCTGGCTCCAACCTACCTTTCCAAACTACATTTTGCTCCTGCCAAAGTAGCTTATTTGCCTTCTGATGATACTCCATCTGCTCTGTCTGAACTTGGCCCAGGCTCCCCTCTCCTCTCATGCCTAGAATGTACCCCCTCTCTACCTCTACCCATTACACAATCCTGTTACCCTAAAAGCTCAGCCCAATTGCTCAGTTTCCTCCCTTTTTCTAGGAGGCCTGTCTAATTCCAACCTCCCCCACCCCTACCAGCTACTAGGACCACCCTCCTACCCCAATCATCTTGAATTTATTTTTTCTATATTTTTGCATATATTATATGTGATCATAGGGGTCGCACTAGGTTAGGCACATCATCCATTGAGGAAGGCTGGAAAGGCCTATGTTAGCATTAATTCTACCCCTGAAAATGTAGGCATAAAACATATGAGTGGCTTACGATTACGTCCCCAATTAAAAAGAGAAAACTCTGGAAGAGGGGGCTGGAGTTTGGGTCCAAGTTCTGGGTGAAGAAGGTCACTCTCTCTGGCGTGGCTCCCTGTGCTGTCTCACACCCTAATGGACACAAGGGAATATGCAAGCTAGAATCGGTCACAAGTGCTTATGAGAAATGAGATTAAATCAGTCAGATGCTGGGTTTAACAGGATAAAAGAACAGAGATAGATAGGACCAGGTGCCCCTCACACCCAGCTGAAGCAAGGCAAAAGAGGGCATTCTTCTAGGTCCCTCACTTACCCAACTGTAGTGTCCAAGGTTCAGGCGTTACAGCCATTTGAGCAAATGACTATCAGTCAGTCAATTAGCATCTATTAAGTGCCTACTATGTACAAAGCAAGGCAGCTAGGTGGCACCAAAGTGCATAGAGCCCCAAGCCTAGAGTCAAGAAGACTCATCTTCTTGAGTTCAAATCTGGCCCCAGACACTTCCTAGTTGTGTGATCCTGGGCAAGTCACTTAACCCTATTTGCCTCAGTTTCCTCATCTGTAAAATGAGCTGGAGAAGGAAATGGAAAACCACTCCAGTGTCTTTGCTGAGAAAACCCCAAATGGCATCACGGAGAGTTGGACGCAACTTAACAATGGCAACATGCAGGTTGGAACCATGTTTTCACCCTCTAGTGGAAGCACCACATCCAAGGGCACCTGCTGTCTCTCCCTGCAGATTGAATGTAACCTCCTGGAGCACAGAGGCTGTTTATGCCTTCATAGCCCCGGTGCCTAGTATAGTACCTGGCACATAGTAGACAGCCTAAGAGAGACTGATTGATTGACTGGAGTGCTGACAACCTGGCTCCAGCTGAGGTATATTGGAAAGAGCACTAGGTTTGAGGACTCCTGATACTAGGTTGTGGGACCTTGGACAAGTCATTTCTGTGCCTCTTGGTCTTCATCTGATAAATGGAGATAATGACCCTTGTCCTACACTGCTCACTCACTTGTCTCAAAAAAAGAGCTTCGTAAACTGCCGCTCACTATAGACACAGGAGCAATAATTGCCAGGCTCCTCCGGGAAACTACAAGGGAGAACATTTGTAATTGTATCACTACTGATAAGCCGGCTGCTAGTTGCTAGCTCAGAAAGTTGGGGAATTTGCAGGATCATGAAGAATCTTTCATTATTTCTGTGACTCAGGGTCAACTCCATTTGGAGCAAATTCAAATTGCCAGGCTGCTAATAGAGTCTTTTCAAACTGAGTTAAAATAGGTCTTCTCATTTAGTTATGTTCGTCATAAAACCATCAAACATCAGAACTGGAAAGAACCTTGGAGATCATCTGTTTGGATCCCTTAGTCTATACTGGGGGAAAGGGAGAGCTTCAGAGGGAGTCAGCATTGGGAAGGTACTGCAGGGGAGAACTCTGTACAACATCCCCATAATCCACAGCACAGACAGCAGACTATGCTCCTTGGAGACATTTTTTTTCAATTGAATATTTTATTAGAAATTTAACACAAAACAGCTAAACTCAGTAACTATTTACATTTTTAAAAAATTACAGACAGTTCTCAATTTATGTAAATTTGCATTACACGAATTCGACTTTAAAGAATTCTGAAGGAAATATGAATTCCAAAAAAAACCTCTGTTAATTTTACTATACAGTTCAATGCGCACCCTCCCTCCCTCCTCTCTCTTTCCTCTCTCTCTGTCTCTCTCTATCTCTCTCCCCCTTCCCTCCCTTCCTCCCTCCCTTCCTCCCTCCCTTCCTCTCTCTCTCTTTCTCTCTCTCTCTCTCTCTCTCTCTCCCTCTCCCCACCTTTCCCTCCCATGTCTCTCTCTCCTTTCCTCTCTCCACCCTCTCCTCCTGCCCTCTGCTCCTCCTGTCTGTGTCTGCCCCCCACCCTATTCCTCCTCCTGCTCTCCCTTCTCTGTACCTGCCACCACATGTCCTTGGACTGTGTGCCAGTCCCCTCCCTCCACTGACACGCAGCCCTCTCCCTGCCTGCCTCCTCCCTTCCTTCTCCACTTCACATTATGTAAAAATCTTAGAGGTCTATGGAATGGTCCTCATAGGTAAAGTGAGACTGTCTATAATTTCAGTGTATTAAATATTATAATACTTTCTCAGTCATTTCCTCTAAATCCTCATCTGGACTATTCATCCACTCTCATTTGCTTTTCCTTCTACAATTCAAATTAGAGTATACTCCATTCTTTTGGCTCTGGTTTTCACACACATGCACGCACGCACACGCACACACACACGCACACGCACACACATGCACGCACGCGCACACACACACATGCATGTACATGCATGCGCGCACACACACACACCCCCATATATTTCTAGATTTCTTGTATTCCAGAAGCGAAGTGGCACAGCAAATAGCATGCTGGACCTGGAGTCAGAAAGACCTGAGTTCAAATCTGGCCTCAGATGTTTACTAGTTGTGTGACCCTGGACAAGTCACTTAATCCCCATCTCCCTCAGTTCCTTCAGCTATAAAATGGGGTTAATGGCACCTACCTCACAGGGATTGTTGTGAGGCTCAAATGAGAATATTTGGAATGCACTTAGCATGGTGCCTGGCATGCAGTTGGCATTCAATAAACACTTGCTCCCTTCCCTCCACCTTAATCACATTCTAGTACTTCATTTCAGTAATGTACCACAGAGACTAATCTTTATGTCTAATGTTGTTTCTCCCTGTGACAGTGGTTCACTCAACCCCTCAGCTTCTCTCTATTGGTTAGAAACATTGGTTAGGGCTATGAAGTACCACCTGACATCATTAAAGGGACAAAAATAGCTATAACTTAATATTGGTGGCTGGAATCAAGTACATTCGTATATTGTGGGCAGCCATGCAAGTTGGCGCGTTATTTCTGGGAACCAATTTGACTTTATTCAACAAAGGCTACGAAACCTTGACCTGGTAATCCTACTATGGGGACATATTCCAAGGAGATAATTAAAAGGAAAAATTGACCTATTTGTATGAGATTCATGCCTGAGTTCCATGAATAACTTGGAGCTATCTAAATGTCCAATAGTTGAGGAATGCCTATGTTTCCTGTGGCTTAGAAATGTAACAGAGACCACATTGCCAGGAAGGGTAATTAATTCAAGGTGAGTACAGATATGTAAACGTCCATACAAAATAACATGGTGAGAAAAAGACTCAGGAATGCTGCATACATACTAACTACAACTATTATATAAGATGTGTGTGTGTGTGTGTGTGTGTGTGTGTGTGAGTGTGCTTGCAAACTACATTGGTCTAATCTGAACAGAGGCATTTCTGAATATAGGTCACACCACTGAAATGATGTCTCTTTGAAAGAAAAAAACTATAAAGGCACACACTGGGAAAGAAAA
This sequence comes from Trichosurus vulpecula, assembly GCF_011100635.1. Lineage (NCBI taxonomy): Eukaryota > Metazoa > Chordata > Mammalia > Diprotodontia > Phalangeridae > Trichosurus > Trichosurus vulpecula. The sequence goes on from NC_050579.1 coordinate 56,663,934, forward strand.
AGAAAAAGAAAAAAATCCCCCAAGAAAAATAGATTTACTGTCCAATAGATGTTTAGTCATTTTTGTTCATCACCATTCTGAGACATCTCACTTTTGGGGTCATTTTCTTCTTCCCTTTCTTTCCATGATGTCATCTCTTCATTATCATCCCTTGGTACTAAGACTATGATTATAGGCTATGGTCCGGTTTTGTACAGGCAAGACTTTGAAAAATAAGGGGGACCTATTTTAGACAATTACACTATACGGCCAATATATCAACAAATTTGTGATTCCATCACGTAGGTACTCCCTGGGCCAGAGAAGATCACGACTCAACAGGCCTTAGTAGATGCTTGCACACACATGCCTTGTAGTAGAGAGAAAGCACAGATAGAATGGAAAGAATGTCCAATTTTCAGTCAGGAATACCCGGGTTCAAATCTCACCTCTGACACTTACTTACTGGATAACTCTGGTAGCTTCTCTGAGCCTCAGTCACGTTATCCATAAAAGGGGATGACACTAATACTTACCAGAGAGCTGTTATAAGGATCAAATGAGATCATGTATGTATTATGCTTTATAAGCCTTAAAGTTCTATGGATAATTATAATTGGTTGATATAACCTAGTGGCCAAACTTCTGGTCATAAGCCTCTCGAGACTTAGCGAGGCTGTTTGTCAGACTGGGCACAACACCAGGACTTTGTGGTTTGGGGTGACCTTCCAGAGATTGCACTCTGTTGGCATAATCCTTGAGAATCTAGGTTTATCTCCATATCAGAGGGAGGCCTGAAAAGAGGATGCTAGTGAAGGACCCATGCGCAGTCCAAGTGCAATCATAAGGATCAGAAGAGGTTGCAGGGGTGAGAAACCTTTGGCCTTGAGGCCACGTGTAGCTTTCAAGGTCCTCAAGTGCAGTCCTTTGACTGAATCTAAACTTCAGAGAACAAATCCCTCTAATAAAAGGATTTGTTCTGTAAAACTTGGACTCAGTCAAAAGGCCTCACCCAGGGACCTAGACGGCCACATGTGGCCTCAAGGTCGAAGGTTTCCCACCCCTGGCTCAGAATGTTAGTTAAATCAATCAATTAATTAAAATAAATTAAATATTTAAATAAATTTGATTAGAATTTATTAATTAAAAATAATTAAATAAAATTAAAATAATCACTGGTATATATATATATATATATATGTCTAAATAGATCTTTCATTTAACAGTTGATTAAATATAATTTTTTTCCCGAGTTAGCTTATGATATCTGTCTCCATCTTCTTAGTTCTAGCTTACCAGTTTCCTCCAACTCCTTGAGTATAGAGGAAGAATTACTCAATTAGGGTTTAACAATATTGGTTCTCCCTTCCTATAACCAATGTTTGATCGGTTGGTCAGTAATCAATCAACAAGTGTTTATTGAGCGCTTACTATGGGGTAGCTAGGTGGTGAAGTGGATAGGGCACCAGCCCTGGGGTCAGGAGGACCTGAGTTCAGATTTGACCTCAGATACTTACTAGCTGTATAACCCTGGGCAAGTCACTTAATCCTGTTTGCCTTAGTTTCCTCATCTGTAAAATGGGCTGGAGAAGGAAATTGAAAACCACTCCAGTATCTTTGCCAAGAAAATACCAAATGGGGTTACAGAGAGTCAGCTGTGGCTAAGAAATGACCGAATAATAAAATTTGCCAGACATTATGCTGAACACTGGAGTTACAAAGAAAGTCATAAACACCATCCCTGCCCTCAAGGAGCCCACATTCTAGTAGGTGAGACGTGTAAAGAACCACATAGATACTGGATATGCAGGTAAAGCAGTCTTACTGAAGGTAATCTCACCGGGAAGGCTCCACCAGCTTAGAGGGCATAGACGGGGGAGGACAGGGAAAGAGCTCCTAGACCAGATGGGATCCGCATTGACAGGGAAGCTAAGATGAAAAGGTGAGAAGGAAGAGGATTCTAGGTATGAGAGACAGTGAGTATGACAGGACCTTGGGAGGAAGTAGTGCCTGAGTAGAGTCATGAAAGGAAGCTAGGCATTTTAAGAGATAAAGGTGAGTCAAGAGGTGATCCCAAGGATGGGAAGTAAGTCATTCCGAAGGCAGGGCCGGGGACGGGGTAGAATGCTGCTGCTGCTATTCGGTCGTGTCCAACTCTCTGTGACTCCATTTGGGGTTTTCTTGGCAAAGATACTGGAGCGGTTTGCCATTTCCTTTTCCAACTCATTTTACAGATGAGGAAACTGAGGCAAACAGGGTTAAGTGATTCACCTAGCTAGTGTCTGAGGCTAGATTTGAACTCAGGTCTTCTAGACTAAAATGATAAGTCCAAGGAATAGCATGTGGGCCACTTAGGCTAAAATGTAAAGTGCATGAAGGGGAGTATGAACTGCCTGGAAAGGGAGACTGGAGAAGCGCTTTAAATATGAAGAGTTTGCATGTTATTCCAAGGGTAATTGGGAGCCACTGAAGAAAGGAGACTGAATGGCATAATGGAAATTGATCGATTGATCGATCCATAAGCATTTATTAAGCTCCTACTGTGTGCCAGGCATTGTACTAAACACTGGAAGAACATGAAAACTGGAGTTTGAAACTGGGTTCAAATGCTGTCTCTGATGTTTATTACTTCTTAACCTCTCTGGGCCTCTGTTTCCTCACCTGTAAAATGAAGGGGATTGGACTAGATTGGGGTGGGGAACCTTTGGCCTCAAGGTCCTTGGGGCAGGCTTTTGACTGAGTCCAGGCTCTATAGAACAAATCCTTTTATTAAGGGGATTTGTTCTGTGAAGTTTGGATTCAAAGGGCCACACTTGAGGACCTAGAGGGCCACATGTGACCTGGAGGCGGCAGGTTCCCCATCCCTGGACTGACTACATGATGCCTAAGGTCCTTTTTAGCTCTATGATGTTATTACAAAGTTCTTGAATTTGGTGAGATTGGAGGACATGGCATTAAATCTGTGCTTTCAGGAGATTATTTTGGCAGCTGAATGCAAATGAACCAGAGAGCAGAGAGAATAGAAGTCAGCAGCCTAATTAGAAAGCTAATGCAACAGACCAGCTAAGAGGTGATTCGAACCTGAATGTAGGAAGAGGGAGATAAGAAGACAGATAGGAGAGATGCTGTGGAGGTGACATTATAAGACTTGGCCACTGATTAGCTACATGGAGTGGTGATGGAGATATGAAAGACAAAGATGACTTCCCAGGTTGTGAACCTGGATGGCTGGAAGGATGGTGGTATCCTCAGCAGGGTTGTTCTTACTTTTGTTACTTGTCCTTCTTTCTCGAGGGGGACCATGTCATCAGGGAGGTGATGCCATCACATGCAAGTGAATTGGACTTAAGTGAGGGAGGGCTGTGCAAAATCACCAACTTCACTTTCTCCTCTGGAGCCATCTGGGTCCAGGGGCCAGATACACAAGAAGATGACTGGAGATGGCCCCCATCCTCAACAGAAATGAAGCTTAAAGAGGGGACTGGTTTGGGCGGGGGAGAAATGAATGAGTTCTGCATTTCCACTGTGATGCTGGGCTCCTTTCATCATATAATAGTTACCTCCCGGTTGCTGCGAGGGTTAAATGGGGTGTTATTTGTAAAGTATTTTCTTAATCCAGTGCTTGGCACACAGTAGGTGCTTAATAAATGTTTGTTTTCTTCTTTCTCACTATTTTGTCCTGTGAAGCAATGAGGTTGTAGGATTCTAGCCATCTCCTTAAAATAGGAGAAGGTGGAAGAGACAAAAGAAACACTTGAGGGTCTGTTGTGCCTATATTTAATAAATGCAGATCCCTCAATGCGGCTCTAAAAGCTAAAATAGGTTCTTTCTCTTAATTACTCAGTGCTTGGAAATGGTATTTCCAAAGTGACCTTTCCACCTTCTCCTCTGCGGATGGAGCTGCTGTCACTGTTAATAATACCCGGACTCAGTTCTGACTGATTTGAGCCAATTAGGACAACCCAGAGAGGGCTCCTAGGGCAGCCTCGGTGCTAATGAGGTCAGCTGACTTGTTCACGTTTGCATATTTACCCAGTTTTGAGGGGGGAATGATCCTCCCTTCTTCCTATCCTCAACCCTCGTACAGCTAATCAGCTTGTCTCACGGCTTAAATCCTGGAGAGGAGACACTGCAAAGAGGATGTCTCCTGGGGAAGGAGATCGGTGGAGCTTTGCCTTTCAGGGGGCCGTGCAGCCAAATGGCAGCCCAGTGTCCTCTAAACTTTCCTGTTAGTGTCCTTTGGGTAAGGCAGGGCAATTGGGGTTAAGTGACTTGCCCAAGGTAACCCAGCTAGTAAGTGTGTCAAGTGTCTGAGGCCGGATTTGAACTCAGGTCCTCCTGACTCCAGGGCCAGTGCTCTACTCACTGTGCCACCTAGCTGCCCCTCTTGTTAGTGTCAAGACCTCCAGGATCCTTCTAGCCTCCCAGGTTCACCACTTCTGGGTCATCTTTGATGCCTCACTCTCACTCCCCTCAAGTATTAAGTCAGTTGCCAAAGTGTGTCCTTTCTACCTTTATATCTCTCAAATATGTCCCCTTCTCTCTACTCATATAGCGATCACCATAGTTTGGGTGATGGCATTATCACAATCACCTGGACAATTGTAACGGCCCTGTAACTGGACTCCCTGCTTCCAGTCTCCTCCCGCTCCAGTCTGCCCTCCAGAGCTTAGACCTGTCAATCCTCTCCCCCAGGAAAATTCCAGTCGTTCCTTCTTACCTCCAGGATCCAGTATAACTCTTCTATCCACACCCAGGCCCCTTCCTAGCTGGAAGGAGCCTTAGAGGTAGTCAAGACCAATCCCTTCATTTTATACTTGGGAGGGAGGTAGGGAGAGAGAGACAGAGAGAGAGAGGAGGGACATACAGACAGAGAGGGAGAGAGAGAGGGAGAGAGAGAGAGGGAGAGAGGAGAGAGGGAGAGGGAGAGACAGACAGACAGAGACAGACAGACAGAGAGAGAGAGAGACACAGATAGCGAGAGAAGAGAGAGAGAGAGGGGTAGAGAGGGAGAGACAGAGAGGGAGAGAGGGAGAGACAGAGAGAGACAGAGAGAGAGAGACACAGAGACAGAGACAGACGGAGACAGAAAGAGAGAGAGATAGAGACAGAGACAGAGACACACAGAGAGAGACACAGAGAGAGATATGCAGAGAGAGACAGAGAGAGAGCTTAATTGACTTGCCCAGAGTTACACAGGTAGTAAGTAAATGCCTGAGGGAGGATTTGAACTCAGGTCTTCCTGACTTCCACATCCAGTGTTCTATCCACTGAACCCCATTGCCTCTTCTTATACATTGCTCCCCTTCACACACTCTGTGGTCTGACTGTCCGTCCTGGCCTTCTGTAGGTCCTTTACACAAGACAGACACCATTTCCAATCTCTGTACCTTCGTGATGACCGTCCCCTATTCATGGAATGCCCTCCCTCCTCGCCTCTGCTTCCTTCCAAACTCCCAAGTACCACTTTTATGTGAAGCCTTTCCTTATCTCTCAGCTACTAATGTTCTCCTCCCCAAACTACCTGCTATTCATTTTGCATGCTCTATTACATAACATGTGGGCCTGCCGCTAAGCAGAGCAGTGGATAGACTACTGAGCCTGGATTCAAGAAGACCTGAGATCAAATTCAGCCTTAGACACTTACTGGCTGTGTGACCCTGGGCAAGTCACTTAACCTCTGTCCACCTCAGTGTCCTCAACTGGAAAATGGGAACAATAAAATCATCTATCTCGTGGGGTTATTGTGAGGATCAAATAAGGTCATATTTGCAAAGTGCTTAGCACACTGCCTGACACACAGTTGGTGCTTAATAAATGCTTGTTTCCTTCCTTCAACAATCCAGTCCTCTCATGCTACACTTTTCTGTGTACATGTTGTTTCCTTCAATAGAATGGAAGCTCTTTGAGTACAGAGATGGCTTCACTCTTGATACTGTACAGCATCTCAACACAGTAGGGCAGTCTGTAATGTTTGTTGATTGATTGATCATTCATTTTCACCCGCTAAGCCTTTGCTTGTGTTGTCCCCTGACTCAGAATGCTATTCTTTTTTTTTTCCTGTCCATTGAAATACTGTCAGAGCAGCTAGGTGGCTCAGTGGATAGAGCAGCAGCCATGAAATCAGGAGGATCTGAGTTCAAATATGGCCTCAGACACTTACTAGCTGTGTGACTCTGGGCAACTCACTTAACTCCGATTTCAGAGAAGGAGGAAGAGGAGGAGGAGGAAGAAGAGGAAGAGGAAGAAGAAGAAGAGGAGGAGAAAGAGGAAGAGGAAGAGGAAGAAGAAGAGGAAGAGGAGGAGGAGGAGGAGGAGAAGAAGAAGAAGAAGAAGAAGAAGAAGAAGAAGAAGAAGAAGAAGAAGAAGAAGAAGAAGAAGAAGAAGAAGAAGAAGAAGAAGAAGAAGAAATCCTGTCTATCTTTAAATGCTTGGCTCAGGTCCTACATGAAGCCTTCCACACCACTCCAACCCATCCTCTGAATTCAGAGCACACTCATCTAAACTACTCATTAGGTACTTAGTCATAGACTGTGTTGTAACATCTGTTTTGTAGATTTTATTACTGATGAACTCTCCACATGCTTATGTTTGGTCTCCCCAACTAGAATATAAGCTCCCTGGGGACAGGGTCCATGTCGTGCTTCTCTGTATCCTCCACCACACCTAGCACCGAAGTGGACATGTAGTGGGCACTCAACACATATTTCCTGAGCAGCAGGGGCTGGGGCAGAGGAATGACACATGTAGGTTATCACCTGCCTCTTGGTTAGAAGAGAGTCCAGTGATGCAGTCATCGATGGTATACAGACGTATAGCCAATCTTTCGTGATGATCCCCAAGATATAGGAGAGTGTGGGAGCAAAGGATAAGACTCTGGAAGTCGCTGTTGTCGGAGTAAAAGGGCTTGACTCCTATTTGCCGAATCTCTCTATTCTGAACAAGGTAGGCCTTTGGGATAGGGAAAGGGAAACGAAGCCACCAGAGAGTCTAAAGAAACAAAATGCCTCCTTTTCTCCAGGGAGAGAGGTTAGTCATAAAAAGAAATCCATCACTGTAAAATCTACAGTGTGAATTCAAAGGTTAAAAAAAAGTAGGGGAGATTATGAGGAACCATGTAATGTGCAGCCTCCCTTTTAATGACCACAGCTGAAACAAGCGGGAGACAAATTGAATTTACAAGGACAACACAAAACTCATCCTCCTTACTGACCCATGGCCTTTCCAAGCGCACAAAGATTTTCACATCGATAAATAAGGGAAATATAAGGTTCCTAATTAGCACAGTTGTTTCACTTTCATGACTGGAGGCTACAAAATACTAAACTAAATAATTCACTATACTATGAAGTCAAAAGACCTACATTTAAATCCTGCTTCAGCCATCAGATCCCGCCTACTGCTTGTAGGACCTTGGACAAATCACTATCTTCTTTGAGGTAGTTTGCTTACCTGTAAAATGAGGACAATAATATTTTCACGGCCTACTACCTGCTTCACAGGATTGTTCAAAGGAAGATGTTTTATAAACATTAAAGCAAGTGCTGTAGGCATGTGAGTTGTTATATGCCAGAGGGTACTGTGGTTTAACGTTAATGTTTTAGGTTCAAATCCCAGGATACACTAAGGTGATGAGAACACGACATTGAAGTAAATAGCTGATGTTTATATAGTGCTTCCAGGTGTGCAGAGTGATTTATGTATGTGTGTATTTGTGTGTCTGTGCATATATGTGGGTATGGATGCATATATGTATCTATACCTGTATATACGTATATAAATAATCAGATATAGATGGGTAGACGGATAATAGGTAGATAGACATAGATAAACAGGTAAACAGACAGATAGATAGACAGACAGACAGACATGCAATCCCCATCCCTTTTGATGAGGGCAAAAGAGGACAGTGCAAAAGCTGGCTTGAAGCTTAACATCAAAAAAACTGAGATGATGGCAACTGGTCCCATCACTTCCTGGCAAATAGGGGGAGAAGAAATGGAAGCAGTGTCAGATTTTATCATCTTGAGCTCAGAGATCACTGCAGGTGGCGGCTGCAGCCATGAAATTAAAAGACGCTTGCTCCTTAGAAGGAAAGCTATGGCAAATCTGGACAGCATACTGAAAAGCAGAGACACCACCTTACTGACAAATGTCTGTATAGTCAAAGCTATGGTTTTTCCAGGAGTAATGTATGGCTGTGAGAGCTGGACTATAAGGAAAGCTGAGTACTGCAGAATCAACACTTTTGAATTGTGGTGCTGAAGCAGACTTTTGAGAGTCTCTTGGACAGCAAGGAGATCAAATCAGTCAATGCTTAAAGAAATTAATTCAGACTATTCGTTGGAAGGTCAAATTCTGAAGGTGAAGCTTAAATATTTTGGCCATATAATGAGAAGACAGGACTCGTTGGAAAAGACCCTGATGTTGGGAAAGACTGAAGGCAAAAAGAGGTGACAGGAGAGGAGGAGATGAATAGGTAGTGTCATGAAAGCAATGAACATGAGCTTAGACTGACTTCAGGAGATACTGGAGGATAGAAGGTCCTGGAGTGCTATGGTCCATGGGGTCATGAAGAGTCAGACATGACTGAATGAAAGAACAACCCCTGTCCCACAATGTTTTGGTATGAGATTCTCTTCTATGAAGTTCCTATCCTGAGTGAGGAGTGAGACAGAGTTTGGGAAGAACAGGAGCTTAAATTCTCTCCAAGAGAGGGTCTTCTTAAAGCCTGATGTCAAATCAGCTTCCAGCTTCAAGAGAGAAGAGGTAAGAAAGCAACCCCACTTTAGGTTGCTGAAGAAAAAGGCTCTGGGAAGATATGAGGGGAGAGGGCAGTCTCCATCATGTCCCTATTCCCAGCTTGCTACTCTAGAGACTTCAGGGAATTTCCTCTTGGGTGAGATCCAGGAAACCCCCCACACCCCTTTTTGGTTGAGCTGAGTTATCTTGCTCCCAATGGGACCATAATCCTACAATGTGTTGTTTACAAGAAAAACATTTGAAACAGAGGAATACACAGAGAGTAAAGGTAAAAGGCAGGAGTAGAATATATTATGCTTCAGCTGAAGTAAAAAGAAAATCTGGAGTAGCAATCCTGACCTCAGACAAAGTAAAAGCAAAAATAGATCTAATTAAAAGAGGTAAGGAAGGAAACTACATCCTGCTAAAAGGCAGCATAGACAATGCACCAAGTGGTATAGCATCCAAATTCTTAGAAAAGAAGTTGAGGGAGGTACAGGAAGAAATAGACAGCAAAACTATTCTGGGGGGACTTCAATCTCCCCCTCTCTGAACTAGATAAATCTAACCACAAAATAAACAAGAAATAAGTTAAGGAGATGAATAGAATTTTAGAAAAGTTAGATATGGTAGACTTCTGGAGAAAGTTGAACAAGGATAGAAAGGAATATACCTTTTTCTCCATGGTACATGGAACCTATGCAAAAATCGACCATGTACTAGGGCATTAAAACTTCAAAATCCAATGCAGAATTGCAGAAATATTAAATGTGTCCTTTTCAGATCAAGATGCAATAAAAATTATATGTAATAAAGGGCCATGGAAAGATGGACTAACAATTAATTGGAAACTAAATAATCTAATCCTAAAGAATGAGTGGGTCAAACAACAAATCATAGAAACAACCAATAACTTCATTCAAGAGAATGACAATGATGAGACAATATACCAAAACTTATAGGATGTAGCAAAAGCAGTTCTTAGGAAAAGTTTTTTTTTTTTATCTCTCAATGTTTACATGAACAAAATAGAGAATGAGGATATCAATGAATTGGGCATGCAACTAAAAAAGCTAGAAAAAGAACAAATTTAAAATCTCCCATTAAATACTGAATTAGAAATACTGAAAACCAAAGGAGAGATTAATAAAATTGAAATTAAGAAAACTATTAAACTAATAAATAAAACTAAGCTGGTTTTATGAAAAAAACAATAAAATAGATAAACCTTTGGTTAATTTGATTTAAAAAAAGAAAGAAGAAAACCAAATTACCAGCATCAAAAATGAAAAGGGTAAACTCACCACCAATGAAGAGGAAATTAAAACAGTAATTAGGAACTATTTTGCCCGACTGTATGCCAACAAATTTGACAATCTTAGGGAAATGGATGGATATTTACAAAAATATGAATTGCTCAGATTAACAGAGGAGAAAATAAAATACTTAAATAACCCCATCTCAGAAAAACAAGTTGAACAAGCCATTGATGAACTCCCTAGGAAAAAATCTCCAGGGCCAGATGGATTTACAAATGAAGTCTATCAAACATTTAAAGAACAATTAATTTCAGTACTATATAGACTATTAGGGAACCAAATTCTTTTTATGATACAAATATTGCACTGATACCTAAACTGGGAAGAGTCAAAACAGAGAAAGAAAAGTATAGACCAATTTCCCTAATAAATATAGATGCAAAAATTTTAAATGAAATATTAGCAAAAAGATTATAGCAACTAGGACCAGGTAGGATTTATACCAGGAATGCAGGGCTGATTCAATTTTAGGAAAACTATCAGCATAATTGACCATATCAACAACCAAACTAACAGAAAGCATATGATTATCTCAATAGATGCAGAAAAAGCTTTTGACAAAATACAACACCCATTCCTACTAAAAACACTAGAGAGCATAGGAGTAAATGGAGTCTTCCTTAAAATTATAAGTAGTATCTACCTAAAACCATCAGCAAGCATTATATGTAATGGGGATAAGCTAGAAGCATTTCCAATAAGATTGGGAGGTGGGGGGAGGAGGGTGCAACAAGGATTTCCATCATCACCATTGTTATTCAATATGTTACTAGAACTGTTAGTTTTAGCAATAAGGGAAGAAAAAGAAATTGAAGGAATTAGAATAGGCAAAGAAGAAACAAAGCTATCACTCTTCACAGATGATATGATGATATACTTAGAAAATCCTAGAGAATCAAGTAAAAAACTACTTGAAATAATAAACAACTTTGGCAAAGTTGCAGGATATAAAATAAACCCACATAAATCATCAGCATTTCTATATATTACTAACAAAGCCCAAAAGCAAGAGATAGAAAGAGAGATTCCATTTAAAGTTATTGTAGACATTATAAAATATTTGGGAGTCTACCTGCCAAGACAAACCCAGGAACTATATGAACATAACTACAAAACACTTTTCACACAAATAAAGTCAGACATAAATAATTAGAAAAACATCAGTTGCTCATGGGTAGGCAGAGCTAATACAATAAAAATGACAATTCTACCTAAATTAATTTATTTATTCAGTGCCATAACAATCAAGCTACCAAAAATTATTTTACGGAACTAGAAAAAATAAAATTCATCTGGAAGAACAAAAGGTCCAGAATATCAAGGGACTTAATGAAAAGAAATGCTAGGGAAGGTGACCTAGCCATACCAAATCTTAAATTGTATTATAAAGCAGCAGTCATCAAAACTACTTGGTACTGGCTAAGAACAGAGTGGTGGATCAGTGAAATAGGTTAGGTACACAAGACACAGTAGTCAATGACTATAGTAATCTACTATTTGATAAACCCAAAGACTCTAACTTCTGGGATAAGAGCCCACTATTTAACAAAAACTTCTAGGGAAACTGGGAGTGAAGGATGACACTGAGGTTGGAAGTCTGAATTATATGGTGCCCAGTGATAGGAAAGTTGGGAAGAGGGGAGGATTTGGTAGGAGGAGTTCTGTTTTGGGAAAGTTGAGTTTGATGTGTCTACAGGTCTAGTTCAAGCTGTCCAAAAGTCATGGACTGGAGATCAGAAAAGAAACTGAGGCTGGGCATCATTCACATAAAGATAGTTAAACCCACAGAAGCTAGTGAGATCACCAAGTGAGAGAGTATAGAGTGAAAAGAGAAAAGGGACTGAGACAGAGTCCTGGGGATGCCCACAATTAATGTTCGTGACATAGATGAAGAATTAGCAAAGTAGACTGAGAAGAAATGGTCACAGGTAACAGAGGGTGAACCAGAAGAGAATAATATCAAAAGAAAAGGCAGGAAGAAGAGCAAATCCCAAAGAAGGTGATCAGCAGTGTCAAATACCAAAGAGAGGTCAGGAATGATGAGGATTGAGAAGAGGCCATGAGATTTGACAATTAAGAGATCATTGGTAACTCTGGAGAGAGCAGTTTCAATTGAATGATGAGGTCAGAAGCCAGATCGTCGTTATCTGCAAGGATGTAATAAATGATGCAGTGACAAAATGAAATCACAAAGGAGAATTAAAGAGGAAAAAGGTCAAAGGACTGGACCTTGGGGAAGTTCACATTTAGTTGTTAGGAGATGGATAATGAACCAGCAAAGGAGATTGATAAGGATCAGTTAGATAGAGATCAGGAAAACCAGGAGAAACAGACATCATGGAATGAGGGAAGGAGGAAATACCTAGAAGAAAGTAAGGCAGTATGATCTACTAGAGAGGGTGCTGGACCTGGAGTCAAGGGGTTCTGAATTCAAATCTTCCCTCTGACATTTACCAGCTATGTGACAATAGGGAAGCCACTTAATTCTTCTCAAGTTCATTGTTCTCATCCAAAAAACCGGAAATAACAATATCTTACCGTATCTACATCTGAGGTTGTTGTAAGGCCCAGGTGAGATAAATAAATGGGATCTTAGTCGGATGTGGACAATGAGCATTTATTAACCACTTGCTAATTACAGACATGAGTGCTAAGTATTGGGACTACAAAGACAGAAATGAAAGTGTTTTTGTCCTCAAGGAAATTACATTCTATGGGGGAGACAATAAGGGTGAAGGTTTCCACCTCCACCCCAGTTGAAGTACTCACAGAAGGTCCAGATGTCTCAACTCAGTCAAAAGTAAATTAGGTATGACTAAGTCCTTTATGGATTAAAAAATATGAAAGGGGTTCTAGGTCATTCGATGAAAACAGATGATGCCACGTAGGAAATATCTCATGACTAAAAGAATCAGACATACCCCTGGGCCTCTGTATAACACAGCAAGCCAGTTCAGAATCATGCATTCTAGTACCACGAATTGAGTACTGGGCAGAGTCCAGGAGGTGAAGAACTCTTGAGGGGGAATTGCCCTTTGGGTGGGGGCAGGGTTTGCAGGGAAGCAAACCAATTTCTCTCCTGTACTCCCTCCAGTTATATATGTTTATGTGTATGTGTATATGTGTATATGTGTAGGTATATGTATTCATATGTATATATTTATTTGTACACACACATATATACACAGTATATATATACACACACAATATACACTTGTATAAACACACACTATATAATTATGTATATATACATTTAATGTATGTATGTGTGTAAATACTTGCTCCCTTCCCACTAAACATTAGTTATGAAAAGGAACATATGCAGATAGCACATAGCAAGTAAACTCATTTATCAAGCAAAACAGCAAACAGAAATCAGAAAAGTTATGCAGATTAGAATACACTAGAAAAATAGACAAGAATGAAGGAGCTCTTTTGATGAGAGTGAGACAGGATCTCACTTAGAACCAAGAAAGAGAGACCCCAATCTCACCAAAGTCTCTAGGGAGGAAAATGAGAAATCAGAGACATGGTGAAGAGCCAGCTTCCCTTATGTGTCTGCTGCTTCCAAAGTGTTTTTTCTCTATCTCTTCTGGAGGCACATAGTAGGCACTTAATAAATATTGATTGATTGATTGAGAATCTGGAACAACTCATGTCTCTCTTGAAGAATGTGTCTCTTAATAGCTCTCCCAACTCCAACTCTCAAACAGGTGTACAGGATTGGGTCAGCATCCTCTCCAGGTAAGACTCTACTTCTTCACAAGCAGCAGTGTGGAAAATACCATAGGCTTACTCAAAAGCCTGTTTACATACATGTGTATATATATACATGTATATATATATATACACTTATATATTTACATGTATTGTTGTTCAGTCATTTCTCAGTCATGTCTGACTCTTCATGACCCCATTTGAGGTTTTCTTTGCAAAAATACTGGAGTGGTTTGTCATTTCCTTTTCCAGCTCATTTTACACATGAGGAACTGGGGCAAACAGGGTTAAGAGACTTTCCCAGGTCCATACTGTTATTAAGTGTCTGAGACCAGATTTGAACTCATGAAGATGAATCTTCCTGACTCCAGGTGTGGTTCTCTATACACTATGCCACCTAGCTGCCCAATATTCACATATATACCTAGCAACTATATACATAATATATGCAAAATTTTAAAAAGGAAATTTGAGGTAGGGAAATACCACTAGAGAGAGTTCAGGAATAGCCTTATGTAGGAGGCAATCTCTGAGCTGACCTTTGAAGGAAGGCCAATGGCAGAAGTGAGGAGGGAGTGCATTCCAGGCACGGGGAAGAGTCTGTGAAAAGGCACATCCAATGGAGACCAGCAGAGGAATAGTCTGAGGAATTCAAGCTGCTCACAAGTGATCAGCTGGAGTTGTTGGCCCATAAAGTATACCATATATGGGCTAGTTACAATGTGATTCCAGATGGTAGTTGTCATATTATCTTGTCCACACTACATGGAGCCCAAGTGGGAATTGTTCAAATGAGAGCATCAGAAGTGACGTAAGGTAGCCCGGACTGGATTCTCATACTGACAAGAGTGCCATTCTTGCCAAACTCCTTGGTATAATCTATCTGCTTTTTCCATGGGAAATGACCAAGAAATTTTATTCAAGAACCAGGAGAGATTTTACATGACTGCTCCAAGGGGAAAAAAAAAAAAACCTCTTGGTTGTGAAAGATTCCTTCCCATTCTAGTTCCATCATAGACCTCTGGTGCAATGACCACAGCTGTGGGCCAATTTTTGGAATACATAAATCAAAAGTTCATTTACTGCATTGAACTCAAATAAGTTTAAGAAGTTTGTGGACAAGAACCATTTCCAGATGTTACCATCGTTCTTCCTCATCCTTGAGCAAATGGTCAGGTTAAAAGGAGTCTGCTAAGGAATTTCTGGTTTTTGGTCTGGACCTGGGATTTCTTCAATGTGAAAAGTTCTTCGCCTTATGCCAATCAACAACTCCTCCACGAATAATAATGAGAGAAGTGAAGGGCATCAGAATTTACAAAGCACCTACTATGTGCCAGGTGCTAATGTTATGTCATTTGATCTTCACCACAAGCTCTTGAGGTAGGTGCTATTCTTATCTCCACTTGATAGTTCAGAAAACAGACACAGGCAGAGGTTAAGTGACTTGCCCAGAGTCACACAGCTAGGAAGTGTCTGAGGCCAGATTTGAACTTGGGTCTTCTTGACTCTAGACCTGGTGCTCTGTCTGCTGCACCACCAGCTGCCCAAGAATATAATAACAACATTTACATAGTGCTTTAAAGTTTGTAATGTGTTGCAACATATACAGTGTGTATATATATATATATATATATATACACACACACACATATATATACATATAAATATACATATATATAAAGGGTTTTTGGTTTTTGGTTGCTGTTCAGTCGTACTCAATTCTTTGTGACCCCCATTTGGGTTTTTCTTGGCAAAGACATTGGAGTGATCTGTTGTTTCCTTCTCCTTCTCTTTTTACAGATGAGAAAACTGAGGAGAACCAAGGGACTTGCCCAGGGCCCCTTAAAAACTGTATTTGTATTTACTAACTTCATATTGAGGACAGCTCAGTGGCACAGTGGCCTGGAGTTGGGAAGACCTGAATTCAAATCCAGGCACTAGCTGTATGACTCTGGGCAAGTCACTTAACCTTGTTTGCCTCAGTTTCCTCATCTATAAAACAAGCTGGAGAAGGAAATGGCAAACCACTCCAGTATCTTTGCCAAGAAAACTCCAAATGAGGTCACTAAGAGTCAGACATGACTGAAAAATTGACCGAACAATACCAGATGGCTTGAAAGGGAGGTCATCAGTACTTGGGAGAGGTCAGACGCAGAAGATGGCGTGTCTGAGCTGCGTCTTAAGAGAAGAGAAGGCTCTGTGAGGTAGGAGTAAGGAGCAAGTACATTCCAAGCATAGGGGGTGGCTAGTGCAAAGTGTGGAAAAGGAAAATGGAGTATCTTAAGTAAGGAACAGAAAGAAAGAAGACCAATTTGACTGGATCAAGCATGTGCAGCAGGTAGAATAATGGCCATTAAGGCTGGAAAAGTAGGTTGGGGCCAGATAAGGAACAGCTTTAAAAGCTAAATTTTTGAAGAACCAAAGTGTATTTTTCCACAAGTTATTCCAGGTTAAGAACTATGACTCTCAACCAAGATGTGTCCTTAGCAGTGTAATCTTGTGAGATCATAGAATCCACGTCAAAGAAGCTCCAAAATAACTCCTCATCTCGTTTCTATATCTAGCCAATTCCAGGCCCCCAGACTATGTTCTACCTTATTCAGCCATCCACAGAATACGAGGGCTTTGCCAGGTGAGGCAACTTTCCCCTGCCAGGAACAAGGCTTCTCTGGACCCCCGACCTTCAGAAACCCTGCTCCTTCACCTGGAGGGGAATGCCAATCCATTTAACTTTGGGACCTGCCCTGGGGTAGAGCTGCCCAGAGTAGAGGGTAAAAAGCCAATTTCCACTTCACTGGCTGCAGATGTCCAGCCTATTCTTCACCCCCATTCAGCCTCCCACTAGGATAGGAGGGGGCTCAGATTGCCTCCTGACGTCTGCCCTGTTCTGACACATAAATCCCCTTCTCCACCTTTTGTTCAAGTAACCAAAGTTAATACAGTGCTACTATTGCTGGTGAAAAGTCCATCCATGGCTTTGTGGTTCCATTCACTGTGCCTGTGACGGCCATCATAGGACAAAGCTCTCTTACCTGGCCACCGCTTCCCTCACTTATGTAATAGAATGTAAACTCCTTGAGGGCTGGAAACTGTTTTTTTTTTTCCCTTTCTTTCGGTATCAACCAAACACAGTGCCCAGCACATAATAGACAATTAATAAATGTTTGTTGGGCTGGTGTGGGATCATCACACTAATCTAAGAAGGCATTCTTCCCTAGGTGATGTAATGACAGCTAAATCACATTAGAAGTAATTCCTGTGGAACCTTCAGATATTGGGTCTGGGGCAATACCCAAGAGTTTACTAGAGCTAAAAAGGTAGGGGAATCAGAGATTCTTTTCTGAGCCCTACAAATGCTGAAACGGGGTGCCTGTCATTTTCTCTGGCCAGCAGAGAGACAGCCTTGATTTAGGATAATTCCCACCTGTATTGGTTAAAAGATGTATAAGCCAAGGTAGGAGGGGCATCATGGATGTGAGGCAATATTGTGGTAAGCATTAATAATAATGGTGATGGGTCTTTGAGAGACAGCGTGGTGGTAGAGGATAAAGTCCGGCTTTTTGGAATCAGGAACCACCTAGGTTTCAAACCTGCCTCTAAAAACAGGTTGGACAGAGCAACAAGGGCAGCAGATCAGTGCCTGAGGCAATTATCTGACTATAAATTAACGACTGTTGCCAATCTGCATTAAAGAAGGGAGTTCCCCTTGGGGTGCTCCTAGACTGATGAAATCACAGGACTAGAGAGGTAGATGGATAGACAGGAGTGCTTTAATGTTCATAAGACACTTTATATACACTACCTCATGTCTTCCTCCAAACTACTACAGGTATTATCATCCCCATCTTACTGGGAAGAAACCGAAGCTCTGGGAGGACAAATGGATTTCCATAGTCACACAGCTAATGAGCATTGAAGCCAAAATTTCAATGCAGTCATTCAACAAATATTTATTGGGCTCAGCTCAAGACTGTGTGATGGATGTAGGAGGGGCGAAGTAAAGGGAAATCTAAGACATTGTCCCTATCCTAAAAAAGTTAATAGTACAGTTGACAAGACAGACTATAAACACATAGAGATAGTTATGGTGTGAAGTAGATTAAGATAACTCTTGTCTGGACCAGTTCTCCAGCTGTGGGCTAATGGTGCCTGCTCTTTGCAAGGCCCGAGAGATAAGTGTGAGAGTGAGACGAGATGAATACCACACTGTACACGCCTTAAAGAGATTACAATCTAATAGGGAAGATAAAGCAAGCAATAATAATAAGGAGTCAGTCCCGTGAGGTTCAGAGCGTTTTCCTTATAACAGCCCTTTGATGGTACAAATATTATTGTAAAGACAAATTAGGTGGTGCAGTGGATGGAGTGCCTTGGGGTATACTGATGGCTAGTGGGTGTAACCTGGATGAATCACCAGCAAAAAGGAGTTGGGTGGATAGGAGGATTTGTCAATCACTCTTTTCCTTGATACTCTCTCCCCTCTAGGTTTTGTGTTACTGCTGTCTCTTGATTCTCCTGCTACCCACCTGACTGCTCTTCATCTCCTTTGGTGGATCTTCACATCACACCTGCATGACAATGGAGGTCCCCAAGGCTGTCTTGCTGAGTCTTCTCTTTTCTCTCGATGTTATTTCACTTTATGGCTCGATGATTCCAATTATCTTCTCTGGAATTGACTGTGTAACATGGGAGACACTGACACAGGACTGCTCAGCATGGCGTGTCCACATCAGAGAAGGTGTTGTGCTCTATGCACGAAGCAGAATTGAGATAGCTCAAGGGAAACACAGGATGTGCAAATTAGAGAATCCACCCCAATGTTCACATGGACTATTTGTGCCTGACTGGTGGTAGAGCATTCCAAACTGGTATTGGTCTGATCAGCCACAGTTGGACACATTGAAACGACTCTAGCATAGTGATGTCATTTCTGTCCTCTTTGAGAATGAAGGACAACTAACCAATTATCATCTTTATGTGATGACTCTCAGATCTACTTGTTCAATGCTAAACTTTCTCCAATCTCACATCTCCAATTGCCTTTTAAGTATCTTAAACTGGATGTCCCGTAGACATCTTAAACTCACCATGTCCAAAACTGAACTTATTATCTTTTCTCCCAAACCCTTCTCCCAAATCTTTCTCCCAAACTCTTCTGAACTTCCCTTTACTATCAAAGGTACCGCCATCTTCCAGGCATCCAGGCTCACAACCTAGATGTCATACTGGACCACTCTTGAACCACTCCCATAGGGGAGGTGAGTTCACCAGAGAGGAAATGAGAGCTATCTTTACTATTCTTTAGCTTGGATGAAACTCTTGGAGTTTTTCATTGGTTTATTGTGTCTGTCCTATATATAATTCGGTCTGTCCTTATACAAGTTTTGTTAGCCTGAGTACCTGCATAGGAGTCAAGAGCCTTTTTTCATTCTTTGTGGAGACCCTAGGCATAAACTAGGTTTTGGCTTATGAGTTATGATGAGAACTTTATTGTGAAACACCCCAAGTGAACCCAGCCTATGCAAATGTAGAACTTCAGTACTGAGCCAGGGTCATATGGTGGAAGAACTGGAAACTGTGATCAGATAGAGGAACCATCCAAATTTAAGATCTTGGAAGTGGAACCACTTCAGGCCTTGTTTCAATTTAGGGGTGTTTTTAAGCTTTACTGAGAAGATATATGAATACAGTTGCATATTAACACAGTAGCTTTTTTGCATTTCAGTAGAACAGCATGACAAACAGGATCTAACAGCATATTTATTTTGAAAATATGTTTTTTAATTTAAATGCAAACAGACGCTGACTGGTCTGTGGGTCATCTTGCCTACTGTGATGTGTGATTAGCCAGGCCTTTCTCCCCGGGCGGTGGTGCTAACTAATGGACTTGAGCTTTCTGGGTATGTTATCTTCCGTTAATTACTATTTTGCCATGTCTTCCTGCCTGTCCCGCCCCAGCAAGGCCCCTACCACTTTGGGTCTATGACACTGATCTGGACTCATAGGAGGTAGGGTGTGGGTGGAACAGGCTTGGAAATATTAACAGAGAGGGCAGCCAGGCCATGTTGGTTTCCAACACCCCATCCCCACCCCCATCCTCCTGCTAGCAAGTCACAAGCAGCAGCCAGAGCTTCATGCCATTGGCAGCTCTCCAGGCCCAGTCTGAGTCAGTGCCAGACAACAATTTTCTGTAAACGTTATTTGACAATAAATCTGAGCAGAATTCTGGGAGATTCCTCTTAAACACTGGGGTGAGTTACATGGATACCTTCAAAGGAGATGCTTACATTGCGGCAAACTATACCTTATAAATGATGAACGGGACAATTTACTGGAGCATTTACTTCTAAGTTATAGGGCAAGTTAGAACTAGTAAAATTTCTTGCAGTTCATATAACTTCTGAAAATCTGCCTCTGCCAAAATCAAGATTTTGTTAGCAGCATGAGCCTCCCACTGTCCTACCTCCCAGAGTTGTTGTGATGTTCAAGGAGATAATATTTGTAAAGCACTTAACACAGTGCCTGCCACATAGTAGGCACTTAATAAATGCTCATTTCCTTTCTTTCTCCTCCTTTCTTCCTTCCTCCTTTCTTTCCTTCCTTCCTCCATCTTTCCTTTTCCTTCTTCTTCCTCCTTTCTCTTTTTCCTTTCTCCTTTTCCTTCTTCTCCTTTCCTTCCTTTTCCTTCTTCCTTTCTTCCCTTATTCCTTCCTCCTTCCTTTCTTCCTTCTCGCCTTCCTCTTTTATTCCTTCTTTCCTTTTTTCCTCCTTTCTTCCTTCCTTCTTCCTTCCTTCCTCCTTCCTTCCTTCTTTCCTTCCTCCTTCCTTCTTTCTTCTTTCCTCCATCCCTCCTTCCTCCATCCTTTCTTCTTCCTTTCTTCTTTCCTCCTTCTTTCCTTCCTTCTTTCCTTCCTCCCTCCTTCCTTCCTCCTTCTTTCTCTCCTTCTTCCTTCCTTCCACCATCCTTCCTTCTTTCTTCCTTCCTTCCCTCCTTCTTCCTTCTTTCCTTTCTTCTTCCTTCCTT